>NC_060256.1:70018140-70643140 GCF_921293095.1 Ischnura elegans
ATGTAAACTTTTATCCAACATCGTAAAATGGCATTTCAATCAATTGCAAGCGTGTCGCCAAATGTAAACACAAAATTCAAAACATGGTCCGTTACACATGAGTATGCAGATCGTGCAACAAAGAGCAAGTTTTAAAATACCTCAGATGCAGGCCTAAATCGCAAGAATATATTATGATGGCATGTTTATAAAGAAACAGTTAAACTTAAAAAAGGTGACAACTTCACTTACCATCGCCAAGGTTTAATTCTTGGACAGCACTGTGTTTACGATTCCTCAGGTCTGCCATGATCAACTATGACTGACGTCATTTCCGTTATTTCCCTCGTCGACGGAGAATTCCATTAAGTGTTATTGCGCTATCGTGCCTTGCCAATATTATGACTTTAAATTAGTCAGAGCTACAGATAAACGTCTCCAAATCACAAGATATATTATTGAAACGGATTTTATTAAGCTCAAAATTCGTTATATCTAACTTCGATAGATTTTATTTTCCTGGCACCTGAGGAGTTATTTTCTACAGCGGAAGTACTCCAGCGCTGGAAGGCTGGAGGGTGCATGTGAGGAGTGGAGGGGAGGGTTAAGATTGGTAAAGACTGGTAAAGACGGTAAAGACTGGTAAAGACGAGAGGAGTGGTGACGGTGAGACTGGGTGAGGCGGAGGCGGGCGGAGGAGATCGCAGGTCATCGCACAAGCATGTTGCTTCATATATTCCACTGCCTAAATGAGTTGTTCGGTTCCCCTCATACCTGCTTTTTTACGTTCGCGGTATTACCATGCGCATCGAACGACGCTCAAGAATTACGAATAAACCATAACATTTTCGGGTATTTTTTTATCTTTGATATTTTTTTTCATCATCTGCATGCTTTTCACGATACATATATGGTAGCGCAGTGGCGCCGACTCCAAGGGGCATCAGGGGGCCCAAGCCCCCTCAAAAAGTCGTTATGGGTGTGAGGAAAAAATATGTCAGGCTTGTCGATTTTCCCCGGAGTGTCCAGATATCGATATTCGAGTTATCAGTGTTCTAATGGTGATCATATGACACTTCTAAAATGCTTAAAAAACTTAAAAGTCACAACTTAGAAATTTCCCGGGGCAAGATCCCCGGTTTGGGCCCCCCCAATATTTTTTGTAAGTCGGCATCCCTGCGGAAGCGGGGAAATTTGGAGTCACAAGAAGATGACTGGGGAAAGGTAAACGAGGGGGAGAGCCGGCATCGGCCCCCGCACAAGGACGTACCCAGGATCAAAACTAGGGGGGGGGGGGGGCAAGCCATGGTTGTTCAAGTTTAGGTAAGATTTAAGCATGGTAAAGGTGAATGAAATCAACATATTAAGGAAACTGCAACAGCTCTTTATTAGTTTTTAAAATTATTTACTTGAAAAAATATTATTTTCCTTAAAGACATTTTCGATTTTTGATTCTAGGTGGGGGGGCAGCTGCCTTCTCCTGCTCCTCGCTGGGTACACCCATGCCCTTGCGCCCTATGGCTGAATCCGTCTCTGGTTTCTTTCAATGAAAAATTTGATGAAATTAAGGGGTGATTATATGAGAGTACTTTCCACCCACGTTATCACAAGGAAAATTCTTGAGTAAAATCGGACGCTTTTACTCAAATACCGTGAATAAATTTTTTTCTGCAGAAAAGTTTCTCGGGTTTTCCACCGGTTGATGTCGTCCATGTCTCCCGACGTTTCGATCCGCGACTTGCTGATCATCCTCAGGGGATCTTCAAGAACATGATCAGCAAGTCGCGGATCGAAACGTCGGGAGACATGGACGACATCAACCGGTGGAAAACCCGAGAAACTTTTCTGCAACTGATACGCCGGGAAAACCTAAGATCATATATTTCTTTCTATTGGCTACAGTGGCGCAGCGAGGGGGGGGAGGGGTTTGGGGGATAAAACCTCCCCAGGGCTCAGAGAAATTTTTAAGTTTAATCCATTTTACTTAATTGGATCAGTATTACGATACTTACACCATAGTGTTAGGATTATTCAAATATCCCTCAGAAAGCCGTAAAACTCACCACTTATCTTAAAATTCAGCAATTTATTAATCTCGCTCCTATCTTTTATCCTGGTGGGTATTCCATTTCCCCACACACCCCGGTATTAGTTGCACCTAAACCCCTCAGCCTTTATTCCTGGCTGCGCCCCTGATTGGCTATATAGTAAAATCTAACACCATTGTGCCTAAAAATAATTATCGGTATAACCTCCCTTTTTAAAGCTATTACCTTGACATTCAGTGGCGAAGCATGACGTTCAAGCTTATTGTAGTCATCGTAAACGTGGCGGGTGTTTCCAGGGTCCACTTTATTCATGAAATTTAACTTGCGAGGATAAAAAAAAACTCGTCAGGCTAATGGTAGATGCGCAGGGGCCTATGACCTCGGACACCTGCCGGAATCCCTGGGTTCTTCCAGCAGCTTCCATTTTTCTTGGACCATGCAAGGAAGTGAACTGTAAAATCAGGGCTCGATTTTCCTATTAGATAACTATTCTTCAGCCTGGAGGTCTAGATTATTATTGTTACCAAAATTAAAATAACTTTATTCTAAAAATAACATGATTAGTTTAACATATAGATATACATATATCACAGTAATGATGTATTTCATTATATCTCATGCAATTTACAAATCATAACGGGAGGTGGAAGGGCCTCATGAGCGGAAGTGCCTTTAAGGGCTTCCTTTCGCCTAAAATCCGGTCCCATGCTACATGAGGAACACGCGAAAAATGCGTGCAGTGTTTAGCGGTCTGTCTTTCTTCTCGCACTCGTCAACGTTCTCACATCGTGATTATCAATATTCATGCGGGATGGGGGCCCCATCTTGCTTCCTTCTCAGTTTAGTTTTCACATTTCAACTCTAAAACCGCACGTTTCGCCGCCTCAAACTCCTTTTTATGAGGGGTTTTTGGCCACGTAGCCTTGGTGGGCGTAGAGTAATCAATCAGCCCTCTCACTTTGGGTACGTTTATGTGTGACACTTGACATGTACGGAAGCAAAAGTACTCGTGGTATAAAAATATCCAAATATCCAGCAGTGGCGGATCTATCGTAGTAGGGGGCTTAGTGGTCTATAGCCCGGTCGAAATTGGGTCGAAAAACAATAGATAAAATCGAAATTTTTGGAGGTTACCTCTTTGTACAAAAGTATTTAGTTATGTTTTCGGGTAAATTTGCCCACTATAACGAATTAAAATACAAATTATTTTCAAACGAAAGGCCTATTTTAAACGCTTTGGTGATAATTTGGTAAGCCCTACTACAAGTGCTTAGTAGTGTCTTTTTCATCAAAGAATAAGCCTAAAACTACCGCACACATGGAGGTCTTGAAAATCACAAACTACCAAAATCTCCAAAACTCCATTTTCACTGGGAGGAATTCCCAAGACCTCTAGTTTGTCAACCTCTCCCCCCCTCCTCTTGTCCCTTTCCTGGATCCGCCAATGCAGACCAGGGCCGTAGTCAATAGGTTGGGCGGCGCCCGACCCGGACAACTTGAACTACAAGCATTTTACAATAGGGTAGTTTCCTTCATCAAAGAAAACTAAGGGCATTGTTTGCGATTCGTTACCCACCATTAGTGTATTCATAATATACAAATTATTTGGTTTTAGAAATACCGGTTTAGACGAATGGCAAGGGCCAATTTTATCCTCATTTGAAAAAGGCCAGATTGGCGCCCATGCGATGCCACTCCACGTGACGTCACAGGGACCTATTTTCTATACGAGTAGATAGGAGTTTTACATCGTCTGAGATTACCAATGCATGCATGAGGCACAGACTTCAGGGAAACATCTCTTAATAATCACCTATTAAAACTGGCTAAGGTCGGAAAGTTTTCTTCGTTTGATAAGGCCAAGCGCTACCAGCTAGCATGGTACTCAGCTACCTGCTAGCATCCTGCGTCGTATCAGCGCTCAGAGCCTCGCCCCAAGGTCACCTCACTTGTGGCAGCGGGAAGCAGAACGACGTCACGCGGAGTTTTTCCCGGCATTCATACTTACCCGACGCGTTTTCGCGCGCTTGAAATTTTTCACTTTTCATTTAATCGCGAAAAATAGATATCGTCACATAATAATCGAAAAGCGTGAAATACGTACTCCAGGAGTAATAATCTTTCGATTTAGGCAATAAAAAAAAGAATAGGAAACCACCCTATTGTAATCAATATACCCCATCTTCCCGGGAACGTATACTTGTTGCCCGACCTGACACCTGCCTGCTCCCCCAGGTCAATAATCTTGGCTACGGCTCTGATACAGGCATCGGGTTAGATTAAAAATTGACATAAAAGGTTAAATTGTGCGATAAATATAGCGAGTTACGAAGGATCAATGCTAAGTCAGTGCCAACTATGGTCTCTATGATGCAAGGGAATGTAGATTAATATTTGAACACCGAAATAAGACTTTTGAATGGTTGTTTGGAAAAGGCGAATTGAAGTACTTTTTCTATAGAAGTATGATACAGAATTTCGAGCATAATTAGCCATGCAGTGTATTTATGGGAGGAAACGAATGGCGTAAGGACATCATAGCATGATAAAACTAGAGATGCTGAAGATAAATATGCGATACCGATATACAGCGGAATTGGCACACTTGGTTGAGCACATAGCGATCGGTACCTCTAATGATACCAGCTGATACGATGAACCTCATGGCTTTTCAGGTGATATAGAACATGTATCACCAGCGCGAAATGTAGTCAAGGCAATCTAACGTGAAGTTATTAGAAATTTTATGGCTATTAGAATATTTTTAGGCATCGTACCAAAGAACTTCAATAATAGGCATCATCTTTCACTATAACCCTTTTCAAATATTTTGTGACTGGCCAACCCGGGCAAGCTCGGAATATTTTGAACTATTAACGAGCGGAACTGTGATTTTCCAATCACTTCGTTACCTGTGACTGCTACTCATCAGTAACGGTGATTCTTAACTGTGATTGCGATCACCGAGGAGGATCACTCTTAAAAACTAAGTGGTGATTTGTGGCGCTGCTATTCCTGCTACTTTGTCCAATTCCAATAAATGAGCTCTCCGCAAAAAGAACGGATAAACTTATTGTAAATTGGAAAATTAGGCAAAATATTTTTTTGAGGGAATAGTTCTGATTCTGAGTTTATATTACGATAATTATGTAAATTTGATATGGCAAAGTAATTGATAAGGGGCAATCATTAAAATACCGTTGGCATTATTTTAACATATTTTATATTCAAACCGTTAATTGAATGTTTCGTAAAGAATGTCTTATTCATCATAAAATATGAATAAGACATTCTTCATCACGCTGTTAGTAGCAGTGGTAACAGCCGAAGCTATCTTCACCGAATTCACAGTCGCAGTGATTTCGAGTATTCAGTGATTTAGTCACCGGAAGTGATCGGTTAATTCTCTTCAATCACAGTTAGCGATATATCGCTAATCACTTGGTAGCAGCCTGTGCTTTAACAATAAGTCACGGATGGAGGAGGGACCTGTGACACCTGTGATGGGCAGATATTGAGGCGGGCGTTGCCACGTTTTCTCAGAAGACTTTGTCAGTTCATGGAAACCAAAGACTGTATGTGTATCAAAAAACCTCTTTCCACATGGCATCACAGCTAGCTTACGAAGCGTGCGCCACGGAGGTCTGAAAGCGACTGAATTTCCCCATTGGCTAGGCTCTGCCTGTCGCATTTTGGTTGCTTTTCAGGAAGTCACGTGCCCTCCGCCCAAACCCCCCCCCCCCCAAAAAAAACTTGGGCCGGCCACTCAGTCGCAAAGATATTTGAAAATAATTCTAGATAACTTTAAGTGGATATCATGCCATTTGGTTAATCCGAATGGGGCAGATGTGAAGACTGCCACATTACACCCGCGGGACGTAGACTCAAGGGTCACCCGAATAGAGTCATTGGCGAAAAAAGTAAGCCTCGTCCATACAGGTCTGGATTTCGGGTGTGAGTGGCCTGGGGCCCATTTTGGTGGGAGGCCCACTGTTTCAAGGTGTTGCAATTTGTGACGTAATAACAGAAAATGCAAGCAGCACAATTTTCGGCAAATTTATTAGCAATATACCAAACTGAGCTCTCCGTCTTCCTAAATACACAAAGAGGCGTGCGCAACTCGTGATTCCGACGACACCACTGGTTGCGTTCAGAGTTACATCAACAACGCCAACGGATAAAGTATTTTTTATCAGCAGCATTAACCATTTAATGACGTCAATGTTGATGATTACATTTTTACCAAATATAACCCAGGTTTGCCTCGAATCCCCATATAAATTATCCTTTTTTTCCTGTGATTCCGATTTTGTGAGATTCACTTTTATATTGGCTCATGCTTAGTGGCGGGTGGGTTGGTGGGTGGCCCAGGGCCCGGGCCCCCCCATTGATCTCAAAATCTGAAATCGGCCATCTCTGAAAATAGAGGAAGCAGCACTTACTGACAATGAAAGGGGGGCCATGCTGAGGGTTCCTGCGATTGAAGGTAGGGGGAAAGTAGGGAGAACGTTTCTCCTTCAAATCAGTTTGCCGACTTGCTTACGATCGCACGTTGTCCATGAAACGCAACTATGTTGTTATTATTTTGATATCTGATTAAACTTCTTATGAGCTAGGCAAAATATTCGCACTATTCTCGGCAATGCAAAATAAAGGCACTTATTTTCAATTAAAGACCCACGAGGTTTTTAGTCATATAACATTTTCTATTACGAAAGGAATTCTAAACCAAAGTTATGGAGCGTTTCGTTAAATACTAAGTCAGAAGTTTTAGGCAAAGTAGTGTTGAAAGGCAGGTCATTTCGCTGGCAAAATGAAGAACACTCTACAAAGTACCATAAGAAGTACAGTATGGTGAGGTTGCATATTAGGCTGAAATCGTAAAAAGCTGGCAAAAATGGTCTAATTTTTTAGAAAATTGAATAAAATACTTGAATAAAATGCTGCAGTTGCGTTTTGTGTTAAAATGCCTAGATTAAAAGCTTATTGCAATAAAAATGAGATGTGCAGCGTCCTGCACATCACTGCAAATCCCTTTTTGATAGATCCATCTGCCGCAATCACACCTCTTTTAATACTAGATGCATCTTTTATCTCCTTCACTGTGTCAGCAAACCCTAATGCTTCATATAAGTGTACAATCATTATACTCTTTTCTTCGTTCACCCTGTAAGATATAAATATTAATAATTAAATAGTAATTTTGAAGTAAATAAATTTATTTAAAATAGTCAATGGCCATTAAAATTAGTTACTACATTAAAGTCATATGCCAAATTGTTATTGCCATTAAATTCTATTAATCTCCATTTGTATACAATCTAAATTATTTTTACGAGTTCTCGTAATTAAAATCACATAAATCGATTTCTGTAATATATCAAACAATTGATAAAGTCAGGAAATAAAGAGCGTGTTTAAGTTCCCATAGCAAATTTTTCATCCGGTGCTCGTAGCCATTCAATTTTATAACCTTTTAATGACGTTAGTCACTAATACGATTATAACACAAGTTTTTTCACAACAGTTGTAAAATATTTCCCGGGAAAAAATAAGATTATTCCTATGGTTAATAAAAAATTTTATTACCGTAAGTAATTTATCTTTCCATTACAAAATAATTTATCAGAAGAACGTAAAACTGTACTAAATAACAATTTTCAACTTAAATTTTGATTAAATAATGTCACGAACAACGCATGAGATATTAAAAAAAACGAATTAATATTGACGTGATTAAGATACTCAAAAAAGGACAGATATTTGAGGTTCATTCATGATTTCTTGTTCCTCCGTGCTGATGATTTCATGAAGTAAGTTTACTTCTTAAGAATTGTTCTTGAATAAATGAAAAATTTAATGCAAAGAGATTGGCCTAACGATACTCGTAGTATAAAAGTTAGCTTATGTAAAAACCCTCGATTTCCGGAGAACCCTCCGATAATATTTTTTTACGCAATTTACAGTTTGTGCCATATTAAAAGGTAAATTTACGAAATTCCAGGTCAGGAGTGGAGGCATTCTAAATACGGCGAAAGGTTGGAATGACGAAGATACAATCTATATACTTAATAAGTATTTAATAGTGATAATTGTGAAAATTTAATAGTGATAATTGTGAATCTATATTTGCCAAACGGGATGAAATTTCAAGACTAAATTGAAAGAGCATGCTTGAAGAATAAGGATGATTCGTACACGAATCTAAGCCTTCGCTCGCGACACCTGATGGAGATGGGACAGGGTAGCGACTCTGAGCATTTTACCGGGAATTGGAGGAGGATGGATGCACTGTAAATTTTGGAGTTTTCCCCATAACTTTACCATAATACGAGTACTTTATCATAATATTACCTATTGGCGAAGCAAAGTACTTAGCCTTGAACTGCCTCCATGCTATGTTTTCGTTGTTTGTTATTGTTATTTAAAAGACTCCGCAGACGGCGCATTCTCGGACATGAAGAATAGCTTTCACTCAGTAGGTTTTCGCAGGTTTTTCACGCCCCCCTTCTTGTGTGGACGTTTTCCTGCAGTGGGTTTTTTCGCTGAAGGATATTACAGCTTTATCCTCATGTTTTTTCCAACAAACAGTAATCTTTTTTACACAAAAATTTCACCATACTTGTTTATCTTTTTTGACATCTCACAAATATTGTATATCTTTTGTATTGTGAAGGTTTATATACCATTTTTTAATATGTTTGCATTAACGCTATCGAGGGGTTAGGTGGAAGAGGGGACTTTTTAGTCCAACATCTGAATCTGTAACATGCTATTTGTGCATTTTTGGCTCCTCTGGACTCTTGTTATAAAACAAATGCTACAAGTAACTTGTTACATATAACATGTTTATGTAAACATTTACACAGTGTAAACGCACCTTAAGGAAGGTACGACTTACTGAAGCTAAAAATGCAGCTACACAATCATATAAATCATGGTCGAGCTCAGGGGCGCAGCTAGGAATTAAGGCTTGGGGGGGTTAAGGTGCAACTAATACCGGGGTGTGTGGGGGTATGGAGTACCCACCAGGATAAGCGGTAGGTGTGAGATTAATAAATTGCAGAATTTTAAGATAAATGGTTCAAAATGGTGAGTTTTACGGCTTTCTGAGGGATATTTTATTAATCTTTACACCATTCTATTAGTAATATCAATACAATTAAGTAAATTGGATTCAACTTAAAAATTTCTCTGAGCTCTGGGGGGAGTTTTATCCCCCAAAACCCCCCCTCTGACCTTCTCAAGTCCCTTCCTGGTATAAATTTACCCGACTTTTGACAAAATTTTGTACTCGTAAATGACCGCTCAAGGTCGAAACATGTCGTACCGTCAAAATAAATTAGTGGAAGAAAACGAAGTCGTTTTTTCATTTGTGAATATTTGACCTTTTCAATCAATGGCAACTCCAAGTGGATGATATAGGAACACGCAAACATTTGTATTTTTCCACAATTTAATCAAATTTATGGCGACCTAGATTTCAACGGATAAATGTCATTCACAAGGTGTCGAACGCCATCAAAGTTTCGAAATACGTGCATGTTACAATTGGCGTCGGAAGAAAAATTACAGGGAGTGGGGACAAGGATTTGATGAGGACACACACTGAATATAACACTATCCATGCTAGTGAAATATCAATTAGTTCATATGTACCCAGGGACTTCGCGAGGACAAATGTTAGGAGGGGGCAAGACCCTGGAGATAAGGGGGGTGAAACCCCCCTTGGGAAAATTTGAACATTTATATACCTCGTCTACTTCTTCCTCCATATTAGCAGACTTGTAGACTTGAACTACAACTAAGTTGGTGGGTCGCGCCTAAAATTTTACAACCAGAATCCATATCGCTTACCGCTATTGGCTTCGCGGGTAAGCGGAATGTGTACGAGAAGGGGCACATGTTTTATTAATAATTAGAGCGTAGAAATAAAATTCTACAGTAAGAAAGGGCTGCCAGAAATGGAAGACCAAGTGGCAACATCAATGGACACACGAATCAACGCCCAGTAATGTGAACGAACGGCTTAAGATACGGCCATAACACGCGATTTGAATTTGTATCGCCTCTGAGGAAGCGTCCAGTGCAAGCTTATATTGGAATGACTTCTATCCCAGTTTAAAACATTCTTAGGGCAGATCCAATCCAAAGGAAATATAAGATTATTCTAACAAAATAAATAAGCATTTTTCATAGTGATTTTATTCTAATTTTAATTAACCAGAAGTCATTCACTCGCTACCCGGGAAAATGTAACATCAATTGAAACTAATGGTCATTTTTTTCGGTTTATATGGCTTCGTTGATAATGATGAAACTGCGAGCGAGATTGTTGTAAAAAACCAAAGGTCTAAGGATAGACAAGAGACGAATACGACAGTGGGAAGATGAGCATCAAATGATAACATTTTTATGCGCAAAATATCAAAATATGCGGTGTTGCGGAGATTGCGATTACGCGAGTGCGGAATACTTTCCTCATTCGCGCATCCTGTTGCATCTTTCAAAATTATGGAGCCTTGAATCAATGACATATTGTGCGATATGATATTCTGTTTAAGTTTAAAATAATGAGACACACAAACCTAGTCCTAAAATATTTTATCTATTTTTAAGTTTCCGAAAAACAACCGTTCCACTGAAAAATTAGACCATTACCTTATATGCAGGGATTACGAATTCAATTATGCTGCCATATCTTTTGCATTATAACTTATTTATCTAAGTTTCCGTCTCAATTGTTCACATAGTCAAAAAAGACGTCAGACGTAGAAAAATTCTATGTAAGGGACCATAGAGTGCAAGTGTGGGTTGAAAGAGACCGTTTTCCTAAATATTTTGCTGTCAATAGGGTAGTTTCCTTCATCAAAGAAACGAAAGGCATTGATTGCGATTCCCTACCCACCATTAGTGTATTCATAATATACAAATTATTTGGTTTTAGAAATCTAAATTTAAACGAATGGCATTGGTCAATTTTAACCGCATTTGAAAAAAGGCCAGATTGGCGCCCATGCGATGCCACTCAATGTGACGTCACAGGGACCTAGTTTCTACACGAGTAGATAGGAGTTTGACATCGTCTGAGATTACCAATGCATGCATGAGGCACAGAGCTCAGGGAAACATGTCTTAATAATCACCTATTAAAACTGCCTGAGGTCGCAAAGTTTCCTTCGTTGGATAAGGTATTAATAATCCTTATTTAAGCCAAGCGCTACCTGCTAACAGGGCACTCTGCTAACTGCTAGCAGCCTGCATCTCAGCGGCGCACACATCCTCGCTCCAAGGTCACCTCACTTTGCGACAGCGGGAACCAGAATGACGTCGAACGGGATTTTCCCAGCATTCATACTTAGCCTTCGCGTTTTCGCGCGCTTGAAAAGTTTCACTTTTCACTCAATCGCAAAAAAATAGATGTCGTCATTTAAAAATCTAAAAGCGTAAAATTCGTACTCCAGGAGTGATAGTCTTTCGATTTAGGCAATAAAAAAATAATAGGATATCTGTGCGCTGGTACACGATGCGTAATCCATGACGTGCAACGAACTATTGAGAATTAAATTTTTTACATAATTTTCGGCATTGAAACTAATGGATTTGTAAAAAATAAACATTGAGACTAATAAATCTAAAGCCAATCTTTTATTTCAAGCGTAATTAATGTAATTGATCTTATTTTTTATATAAAATTTTAGCAAGGAAGATTTCGCCGATGAGAGTAAACTTTTACACTCCAAATGAACTGATGTATCAGAGTACAATGCAGTGCTGAAGCGAATATAAACTGACAAGCCAGCGCTCTCCCCGTCCTCTGCCCCTCCTCCCACACGCGACTCTCTCAGCGGCTGACGGCGAAGTATACGGGAAAATACTGCTGCCTAGTGGAACGCAAAAATAGCGTGCGGTGGTTCGGATGGATTGACTTGGTGTCGCTACAATGAAGAGTACATTTTAGTGGGATGCACTAATATGAGGATAAAGCATTCTCGTTTAAAATTAATGCAAACGATTTTGGAGTCCATCGTCATATACGCCGTAGCAGGCAGCTAACTTTGCCGAAATAATTATTTTTCTTGGGTCAATAATGCAGCGTGAAAAAAAAGAAATAAAAAATCGGTACATTAATTTTTAATTCCGATGTTTTTTCTTCAAAAATGGGCAATTAAATGTAACGTGGATAGAACTACAGAGATCCCAGAGGAATCCGCCCCGACTTCTGAAGCGTAGTTTTTGGCCGAGGTATCCGGGAGCCTTAAGTTATAAATAGATCTCATCATTAAATTGCCGTCGATTCGTCTAATTACCTAATGCATGGTCAAATGCATTGCATTTTTTCGACTCATTGGGCACTCAACAAGAAATAACTGACATCTCAATGGAGTCCGTCCGGCGACCAACGTATGTGCGTGAGAAGGAAATATTAAATTAACTAAGCCAATTTAATTTAGCAGAAATAATTCAATTATAATAACAATTCAGTCTGAATGGGATTAAAATTTAAAAATTATTATATTTCAATACGCCAATCAAAAATATAGAGGGCTAAGATCACTATTTTTGCATCGCATATCCTGCATACATTAATCTGCGATCATAAAATTACTATGTAAAATTTGTAACAGGCCCATAGTTCTTTTGATGGAATGAGTGATCACCAGTTAAGGGGGCAGGGGGATCTCTTAATTACGTGAGACATTTAGTGGGGTTTGGATGTCAAGCCGATTATCACCCAATCTCACGTGGGGTTCAGGGGACATCCTGGCAAAGATGACGTAATTTTTTCCGCAAGACAGTGATTCTAGACTACAATATTAGTGATCTTAAATATATAAAAAATTAAAAATAAATTCTCAACCCTGGTGCTAAAAAAATTATTCCATCTACCTTTTTATTGTTGCCAGCAACTCCAGCTGATATCCAAAGTATATTACAGCAATCAAAAAATAAATGCCCAGGGCACGATAATATAAGAATGATCGATCTCAGTTGTAAACATGACATCATTGCTGCAACAACCCACTGGATAAACAAAAGCATAACTGAAGGCAAATTACATAACGATTTAAAGTTAGCGGTAATCAGACCGATATATAAACAAGGAAAGAAAAACGACACAAACAATTATCGTCCCATTTCTATTCTACCCTCCTTGGATAAAGTCATAGAAAGATATTTTGCGGTACAATTAATTAACTTCATAGAAAAATTCAACATTATCACTAAACATCAATATGGGTACCAAAGAAATAAAAGTGCACGATCGCTTCTGGAGTACTTCAGTGAAGATGTACGGAAAAGCCTAAATAAGAACTGGTCCGTTCTCGCTGTATATATCGACTTCACTAAAGCTTTCGATACTATCGATATCAACATCCTTTTAAAAAAACTGGAACGATGTGGAATACGAGGAATACCGCTTACATGGTTAGAAAGCTATCTCACCAATAGGAAATTACTTGTAAAATTATTTGAACATAAGAGCACGATTAAATCTGTCACCTCTGGTGTGCCACAAGGCTCTATATTAGGGCCAATACTCTTCTGTATATATGTAAACGACATACCAGAATATATTAATCATTCTAAAATATATATGTATGCTGATGATATAGCGCTAGTTTCAATCAGCAAATCTTTTGAAATGGCTAATGAAAAAATGCAACAGGATTTCTATGCGATACAGTGCTGGTGCCATGACAATAAATTAGTAATAAATGATAAGAAAACGGTAACCATGCAATTCCGAAATGCCAAGGTAACGAGAAAACTAATAAAATTAAGATTTCATACGCATTTATGCCTTCATACTGGTAACCCTGGCCATAAAAAGAGTAACTGTCATTTATATTCCTGTTCATTTATTTCCCAAGTCAACTCCTTTAGATATTTAGGATTGACCGTAGACGAAAATTTTGACTTCAGTGAGCATATTAATCACTTGTGTAATAGACTTAGATGTATTTTGTACCAACTATATTGTGTGAAATATACCTTACCAATTCAATTTTAAAAAATGTTGTACCTACTTAAGTCTCGGTGAAGCAGTACTCAGATATGGTTTAACGATCTGGGGCTCCACAAATAAAACCCTGTTGAGAAAGGTGGAAAAAATCCAAAACAATATGGTATTACAATTGGATCCAAGAGAAAGAAATGTCTTTAAAATTTACAAAAATCTAAACATTCTTCCAATACGCGATTTATTACACTACATATTAATAACGGACAACTATTTTAACAATAGCTACAAAACTATAAGAAATGTAACACACGATATAGGACTCCGAAGTACTAGAATATATAATGTACCTAGTTTCATCAACGCTCACGGGAAAAGAACCTTGGAACACGTAGTTCCTAAATTGTTTAATACGCTACCACAAAATTTGCAATCAATAGAAAATATTTCTCCACTAAAAACGCGTCTGAGACATTGGTTACTAGAGAAATATAATGATACCGAAATATAAGAATTATGTTTGCTTATGGGATAATACATTTATTTCTTTGTCTTGTATGTATGTTAAAAATATGTTATGTTATGTACACATGTTAAAAATTTAATGACATTATACTACTAAAAATGTTAAACATTGTTTTGTTAAAAATTAATCAAAATTTATGGTTTAAACATGTATAAAGAAAGATACATATATTTTGTCTTTATTTTGTCACATATATAATTTCTTTCTTCCAATACGAGAAATATCTCAAATGCAATCACGTTATATATTTAAAAAAAAATTTAATACATATATTCCTGTAATGTTAATGTGTATTTATGTATGTACTCTTGCTCCCTAATAATTTTATAATATGTTTTTGGCAATAGTGGAAACATTATTAGTGAGAATTCATGTTTGCTAATGTGATAATACATCTATTTTCTTTTTTGCTTAAAGTTATAACCTTTTCTGCTACCATTTCTAATCTCTGCCATTAAATTTCTTATATTATAAAAAAGTCTATTGTTAAAAAATTTTATGACATTATATTGCTAAAAATTTTAAACATTGTTTAGTTAAAAATTAACCTAAATTTATGGTTTATACATGTATAAAGAAAGATACATATATTTTGTCTTTATTTTGTCATATATATTTTTTCTTTCTTCTAATACAAGAAATAACTCCAATGCAATCACGTTATATATAAAAAAAAATATTTAATACATATATCCCTGTAATGTTAATGTGTATTTATGTATGTACTCTTGCTTCCTAATAATTTTATAATATGTTTTTGGTAATAGTGGAAACATTATTGGTGAGAATTCATGTTTGTTTATGTGATAATACATTTATTTTATTTTTTGTTTAAAGTTATAACCTATTCAGCTACCATTTCTAATCTCTGCCATTAAATTTCTTATATTATAAAAAAGTATATTGTTAAAAATTTAATGACATTATACTGCTAAAATTTTTAAACATTGTTTTGTTACAAATTTATCAAAATTTATGTCTTATACATATATAAGAAAGATACATACATTTTGTCTCCAATTAAAAAATATCTCCAATGCAATCACGTTTTATAAAAAAAATTATACATATATTCCTGTAATGTTAATGTGTATTTATGTATGTACTCTTGCTTCCCAATAATTTTATAATATGTTTTTGGTAATAGTGGAAACATTATGAGATACACAATTTTAAAAGACAATGTGCGACCACGAATAAAAAAAAAAAACTAATAGGCACCTGCTGACAAGCCTTGAAAGGCTTAGCGGGACCTAGACTTTTTTTTCACATTGTATTTTCTTGTAAATGACATTTCATCTTTGATTAATGTTATAAGTTTTTGTAAAATTTCTAATCTCTGCAATAAATATTATTATTATATTATTATAAAATCATAAAAAAAGTATAAAAAAAAACATATCTTATCTTATATAAAAATAATAACACCATTTCTTTATAAATCCAACGCAATGAAGCATAGATTAAAGCATTTACACTGAAAGTACGCATTTTGAACAATCTAACGAGAGATTAGAGGAGCGGGTCGTGCTAAGCCTAATGATATCTAACCAAGGGGGGAGTGAGGGCCCAAAAATCGTCAAAATTACCTCACGTAATTAATGGACGCCCAGAAGATAGTTGCCCTATGAGCTGGGGATCTGGTTGGAGTAGTGACTTTAGTGCTACCTTCCCACCCCGTGGGCTAGGGTTCAAATCCCGGCGGTGGCACAGAATTTTCAGAAACTTCCCAATCCCTGCTTGAATGTAATGTGGAAGACATTTGAAGTGCAACACTCCGTCAGTCGGAAGGGACTTTCAGCCGTTGTCACCTGGAATTCATTTGTTAAGAGCAGGCTAATGTCATAGAGCATCTGGAGAGGGCGTTAGCTACCCCTCCCACGGTAGGAAAGTGAAGCCAGGGGGGCGTGGCACTTCAGCCCGTCCGCCATATTCCTTTACCTCGGGTGAAGCAGAAATACATGGTTCCTTATGGGATATTCGTCAAAGGAAACTCAATATTTTCCCTACTGACAGCCGGAAAAAGTCGTCCCCACCGATGAGCGAAGATTATTTGTTGAATATAAAACCGGAAAAAATGCATCTTTTGGATGAAATAGACGATTCAACCACGGTGCGGCAAATTAAAAATATGACGCACGACAAGTCACTTGCGACAATAGCAACTAATTTTCGGCCGTAAGCTGAAAAATATCTGACGAATGCATGTGAACCCTTAAAGTATATAACTTCTGATATTTACAATAGAATGTTTTAAACCAAATTCAATTATGAAAGTAAATAAAAAAGGATAAATGGACGAGAGAGGAATGGGAGGACACTGAATGCTACGATAATAATCACGTTTAATTGCTATTGCGTGCACTACAAGATTTTATTTGGCTAATAATCCGTCAAAAATATACATAAATCGTGATTCAAGGAAAATAATATGGTTTAGCAAGACTTAAAACAATCGGGAATCATGCCTACCATTACTTATGAATTCTCTACAAAAAGTATTGATGAGAAAATTTTAAACACAGCGAAGTCAAGCTTCGATTCTTATCGCCGGACATTTTTTTTCGGATATGTAACTTCAATATCTAAGTGTTACACAGTGTAAATCATTTCCGAAACTACTGTTAATAACCTCATGGCCATTTAATCAAAAGGGCTTCCTCATCAAAGGAAAATTTTGAGCATTAGGAAAGTAAAATATCATCTATGAGACAAGCTCGAAAGAGATTTCGCTTACAATTCCGAGTAAACTGCCATGAAAACAATACTGTCTTAAGAAATTGAGAATGGGTCTGATGAATTTCAAGTGCTGACAATTCAGATATTATTTTCCTTCCCCAAAATCAGGCGAACATGCACAGTGGGTAACAGCTGTGTTAAATGGAATCGTTGAAGGAGGTATTAAAAAAGAAAACAATTCCCATTTTCCAACTTATATAATGTACACACCCATCAAATGTTACATTTTCAGATTTCCAGAATGATTAAACAATGCTATTGAAACTGATTATTTATACAATTAATGCAAAGTAACCAAATTAACAATAAATCTCAGGCAGACATGATGTAACATTCTATTAAGATATATTCAGATTGGCAAGAGCATTATGAATACATGATGAAGGCCGCCACACCTCCGGGATCATTTCCAATTTTTGTACGTTCATACAACCTCAATTACATCGGCTACTGGATTAGCTGAACCTGCAATTAAAAATGTATAAATTCTTTACCTATAGGATATATATATTACACCTAAATAGGAATTATTTGACAATTTCAATGGGCAGAATCTGTGTGATATATCAAATGCTTAGCATCACCAATCAAGATAAATCTCTAGATGTTTATGAAAAATGCTATCACTTAAGTTTCTACTTCATCAGGAGAACAATGAATGAGAAATTTAAATTTCGAGTTCGTTTGAAGTTCGTCGCTAATTAAACAAGTGATTGAATGGAAGCTATTCAGAATAGGAGGGCTGATTGCTTTCTTTGACCACCACAAAATGCAAGAATTTCTGTTGGATGTGTCAAAAGGTGTCACGCATCTAGCAGTAGCCCAATGCTCTATCCACTAGGCCACCGCACTTCCACACTGGTAGTAAACAGAGTTGGTCCTTATCAAATTGGGAACAATTTACTACACATATACAAAATAATCCTATTCCATTTAATGTTGTCTAAAATTGGCAATATTTTTGTCACCCTTTAATGCCAAAACAATGAAAGTAATGAAATTGAATTTTTGCAAGCTAGTATTTGAGTAACTTGACATTATGGTGCACATGTGTGGTACAAAATAGGTGCATACTTTTGTTTGCTATGTATTGTAGTGGTGTGACATATGCGTGCACCTAATGTACTTACATATAGCCTAAAATAGATTGTTTATTGTATCGTAAGCAATAACCTTAATGCGTGTCATTCACATTGATTAAAATTGAAGTGACAATTGTAACGAAAGACAAATATGTTGAGTCAAAGGGGGAAATTCATTGACAGATCATGAGTTCTGGGCGAGTAGTTAGTAGGAAACCACCATATGTGCCACAAACTTTCATCGCCTTATACAGGGTAATTACTTATTTTTTTCAAATTGCAAAACAGACGAAAACATGATTGATCATGATGAACACATTCACAAAGAAGCAATGAAAGGGAAAGGGGCACTAAATTGAAAAAAAATGAAAGAGGCACCAACTTGATCATAGCATCCCTGTAAACACAAATAGCTGCTGAAGCGCTGTAGCAGCGCTGCACCGTAGCGCTGCAGACGGTGCCCACGCGCTGCTGACGCGCGACAGCAACCTTCAAATTTCCGTTTTTTGAATGCCACACGCGCTGCTAGAGCGCCACTGTAGCGCTGCAGAACAGCTGCGGCAGCGTAACGGAGGAGCATCACGAGCGCTGCTGAATAGCTGCAGCAGCGCCGTTCAGTTGCTGCGGCAGCGCTGCAACAACCGTCTTGCAGCGCTGTAGAAATGCATTAGCAACGCTACACCAGCGGTGCTGCGGCGCCCGAATTTCGCTTTAATTGCGTACTGAATCAAGCTTATCCTTGCCAATTACTACCCGGTGGCCTATCCCCAAAAGCAATTCCATCATTCATGTGCAGGTCTGAATTATCATCGTTGCTATGCTCGTAGATATGTCTACTTGTCCGGGCACTAGTCAGCCTGGCAGGTGAATGAAGAAATAGCTATTGGGCATACGCTATGAAAGAGTACTGAAATAAATTATTAGGTCTTGATTGAATTACGCAGTTCAATCAAGACCTAATAATTTATTTCAGTACTCCTTCATAGCTTATGCCCAATAGCTATTTCTTCATTCACCTGCCAGGCTGACTAGTGCCCGGACAAGTAGACATATCTACGAGCATAGCAGCGATGATAATTCAGACCTGCACATGAATGATGGAATTGCTTTTGGGGATTTACACTGAAAGCATACCATCAATGAAAAGGTCCGGAATAACCTGCATAACTATGGCCACAGGGTAGTAAACCAAAACGAAATTACCTTGACTAGAAGTTTGGCACACAGGGTAGAATTCTATGACGGTCATAACCTAGAAAGTAAAATTTCCATAGACTTTCACTCTAGGCTTACCATCAGTACTTCACTCAGCCAAAACAGCACTAGTTCTCAAATCTCGAATCAAAAAAAGAATGCAAAATTAAGAACTGGTAACCACTCCATACAAAGCGTACAACAATCCTCAGAATAACTAAGCATACCTTAAACACAGATACTTACTCACCATTCGCTATATAGCATTATCCTTACAGCAGAATGAGTTTATGGTAGAAGAATAAAATTCAAAATATGCTTAAAAAATTTATTTTCAGTGCATCTTTTAATTTGAATCCCAAAAAGTTACAGAACAAAGAGACAGCATGCAAGGCCAGATTTAAATAGCAATTAATGGCAGTGGAAGTTTCTCTGCCCTCTCCTCAGAATATAAATTTGAAAATTAGAGAATAAACAAAATTCATGTTAAGTAATTAATGCATATGTCAGCAGAAGCAATGCAACGAAAAATCATCAAAAGCAAAGGCAACAAACATAGTACTCAATATAGAATGAGAATGCACCACAATTCCTAGTTACAGAACAAAATGACAGTACCCAAGGGCAGAATTGCATGGCATACAATAGCAGTGGAAGTTTTTATGCCCTTACTTCGAAATACAAAACTGAAAATTAGAGAATAAACAGTGGTCGTTTAAAGTAATTATGCTAGACACATCAGATGAAGCAAGAGCAATTCAATGGAAAATAAAATCATACATTCATAATAATGCAACAGTATACACAATCGCTGTCAAAAACAGATCTCCTTATCCTGGTGCAATTGCTGGTACCACTCTCCTATCTTTTTATTTATTTTACCAAAACCAACATGAACCAGCGTAGGCTTCTTATCAGCATCTGAGGAAATACCAAAGAACACACATAAAGCATCTACTGATACAAAAGACGCAATCAATGGGAGATCAATTGTAAAAGGAGGGAAGGAATAAATGACAAGAGTAAAAACTATACCAAGAATAGCTTTGTAATAATTATAATATTTATCATGATGAATCATAAGCACGCAAGAGGATTCCCACATGCACACCACACGATCACAACAATGTTACATACGCCAGAAAATTACACTCTCATTTATATAAAGGCTAAACTTGCCAAACACTCATGAAGGCAATCTACCCTGAAGCTAGAACTTGCAAAAACATTGTCAATATTTTCTAATTTGTTCTCAGAAGGTTCAGTGAACACACTCTTGAAGTAGGAATTCAATAAATTGACTTTCACGAAACTGTTTGCTAATACTTATCCATCATCGTATTTTAGCGATCAAACGGAAGATATTTTACATTGCTCGTATTTCCTAACACCAGACCAAAATGCTTTTGAGTTATCCCGTTACTCCTCTACCAGCGTTTTCATTTTAAAATTCGTCAATGCTTTCTTGAAGGCTTACTTAAACTTTAAACAGCTTATATTTTTTAATTAGTAACACGAGATAATTACTGGATAAATCAGTATTGACATCTTCCATTTTAGCAGGGCATTCTCTCTGCCGCTTTAATGATTTTTTCACTCTCGCGTCAGCCCATCTCGTTAGACAATCTTTTTAGTATTTTACTAAACAGGTTGGCTAACTAAAAACTTTTCTGCTGTGAACTTTTCCTGAGATATGCGTTACAAATTTCCTATTTCACTATTAATGGAAACCTATATGATTATTATTTTAAAGCTTATTTCCAATGGTTCCAATCATAACTACGACCACGAATGTAAACAAAACCACTCACTCTTAAAATGTGTTTATATTCACCATGAAAGAATGCCAATTCTACCTAATTTCAAGGAGCATTGAATTTAAAGTAACTAAAATTATACATTTTAAAAGAAGATGATAAATTCTTACCTAATTAGAATCCCCAAGGACGATCAACAGTTCCACAACGTCCACAACGTTGGCCGCCATAGCCTCAGCAAACTTCCCAAGCACCCTGTTAAACAATCGCGTAGCGGAGGATTGTTGCACAAACTCGCATTCGCAGCGCTCCAGCAGCGTGCTGCAGGCATGCTTTGGGCATGCGCTGTTGATGCGCTGCAATTGCATGTTTCGCCAGCGTGCTGCGAAACAGCGCTGCACAAGCGCTGTTACCGCGCTTCATTTAAACGGAAACGAACTTGCAGCTGTGAAACCCCTGTGCAGCGCTGCTGCAGCTATTTGTGTTTACAGGGATAGATAAAGGAGCTGTTGCTTCAGCAAAGTTGTAATCACAAAAACAAATATAAACAACACCTACGAGCAAAAAAAGATGAACAAGAACTATATGAAAAATGACATTAACCAGAGATTGCTGTAACTCAGCAAAAACTAATTAGAACATGTTCCCTCCACTTTCTAAGAGTTTAGGTGACATGAATGGACTATGAAACAAGAAAAAACACATTCTGGGCATGTAAAGTGGTTCATTAATACATATCAACTTATGCTTTTTACAACAATATTTTTATGACTGAGCATTTTATTTCTAAATAAGATCAATTAAGGTGTATATCAACCCATCAACAGAGGAAGAAGTTCGTGTTCCTTTTTTGCCGAGTAAGTGCTGTTATATACTGGTCATCGCTAATGATCATAATAACTTTTCGGTCGATAATTGAAATATTGCTAAGCATTCCTTTCAAAACATGAGACGCAATTGTAAGGCCAGTATAATAACTTAACAATTTTGCATTTTAGATCTAATTTCCACAATTTGTAGAAAACAACATTAATTTGCCAATGCTTGGTTGAGAACCACAAATCCCTGTACATGTGTTATGATTTTTAACTTGTCGAATTTCGGTGGCTAAGAGTGCCATGCGTATCTCCGCTCTAAATAGACCTAATATCTGAACACCAAGTGTTCAATGAAGCACGAAATTCACTCACATCGCACAACTTGTACCGCGAATTGGCACAAAAATTTTTGAACCATTATGTCAATACACAAAAATGTTCACCAGCGATGGTACGCAGGGATGAAAAGAGTTCCGAAAAAGAACGGATATTTTTTTAAATATCTTACTTCATTACGATAAGCATTATCACTCATGACAAAATTCAACATAGTATAATACAATTTTAGCACTGATAAGGATAAGTAACAAATAACCAGTACACTGCCGCACATGAGTCCACCTGCTGCACGCGGCACATACATAGACAATTAACAAGGTTGACCATGCACTTCAAGCAAATGATATACATATTACTAATAATTGACTATTTTGCAACTTACCGGTGGAATGTGAGTCCAGGTATCTTTTTACCGGGGCAATTACTGCACCCGTAAGCCGCGCAGCAAACCATCTGCGAAGGTTGAATAAATATGTCGTTTTCAAGGTTAAATACTCACTTTTTAACGGAGATAATAATATACCAGTATTAAGATGAATTCTAGAATATCAGCATACCTTCAGAATGCTTCAGCAGCCTCGGTATACCGAAAATTAGGTGATTTTCTTAACACGTACCTTTGTGGGAAAACGAGCGAGCGAGGTAAAGGGATATAGCGGACGAACAAAAGCGCATCGGGTAAACAGGTTTCTGCTGGCTTCACTTTTTTCAGCTAACGCCCTCTCCAGATGCTCTATGGCTAATGTCGACGCCGGGTTAGTTTCCACCCTTCCTTCCATACACTTCCCTCATGGCGCAAATGACCTCAGCTGTCCGTCGTCTCCTCCAAATACCATACCATACCTTATGAGCTAGAGGCTTTCAAAGGTTCTTGAGTATGTCCATACTTTGCCCTCCCACTCTCGTGGGTTTGCACGGCCTACACGCCTTCCAATGTTTAAATCCGACTGTGGATGTAGTCACGCTTCACAGCTGGATCTACGCAAGCGTATCTCATGAATGAGTACATCGAATGGGCCACTTGCGTGTGAGTCGGGATAGGTAAAATAGGAGTTATGGGGTATCGCACCTCGTCGCGTCGGACTTCTTAATACAATAGGGTAGTTTCTATCATCAAAGAAAACGAAATGCATGGATTGCTATTCGTTACCCATCATTAGGGTTTTCATAATATACTAATTATTATTTGGTTTTAGAAATCCCAGTTTAGACGAATGGCAATGGTCAATTTTAACATCATTTGAAAAAGGCCAGATTGGCGCCCATGCCATTCCACTCCACGTGACGTCACAGGGACCTAGTTTCTATACGAGTAGATAGGAGTTTTACATCGTCTGAGATTACCAATGCATACATGAGGCACAGAGCTCAGGGAAACATCTCTTAATAATCACACATTAAAAATACCTAAGTTAAGAAAGTTTCCTTCGTTTGATAAGGTAGTAATAATCCATATTTAAGCCAAGCGCTACCTGCTAGCAGGGTGCTTAGCGACCTGCTATCATCCTGCGTCGTATCAGCGCTCAAGCCTCGCCTCAAGGTCACCTCACAGGGCGGCAACGGGAACCAGAAATACGTCACACGGACTTTTCCCATCATTCGTACTTAGCCGTCGCGTTTTCGCGCTCCTGAAAATTTTCACTTTTCGTTTAATCGCGAAAAATAGATATCGCCATTCGAAAATCTAAGAGCGTGAAATGCGTACTCTAGGAGTAATAATCTTTCAATTTAGGTAATAAAAAATAATAGGAAACCACCCTATTGGGCTTCTCGTATGAAGATTTTCACAGCTTCTTTTATCAACGTCGGTGGTTGCTTTCGGGAAATGCTGCGTAGGTAACATTATCTGCTCGACGTTTCACTCCTACTACTGGGAGCGTTTTCAAGAGAATGGAAAAAATCCCATTCTCATTTTTCCCATTATCTTGAAAACGCTCCCAGTAGGAGTGAAACGTCGAGCAGATAATGTTACCTACGCAGCATTTCCCGAAAGCAACCACCAACACACTTGGGCTTCGACGGGTTCCCTCATTGTTAGACTTGAGGTCTATCTGGTCGTGTTCCCTTGCACTAACGGGCCAGGTTGAAGGTGTATGAGTTGAAACCAGCAGTATGCTCAATAAGTTTTCGTTTCCTAATTTCAATAAGCAGTTACCTCTGGCCCCGAATCTTAGATAGATTCTACAGACTAGTTCAAATAATCTTTTCCCTTCATCCCTCCCTAGATTTTTCAGAAGCTCATAAAAGATACTATACACACCCACCACTTTTCAAGGGCTCAAATCACAAAGGCCCACCCTGGGTACCAGTTTCCAAATCTGTCTTCAACATACAAATCAGGCTAGTGGGCTTAGTACCATTCTTGGAACAGTTTATATCAGAGACTAGCAGCTGCGTGTGTGGCACCAAACCCACCATTGGGCCCAATTTACAAGGCTAATGGCCAGGGACGGATCCAGGATTTCTTTCTGGGGGGGCACAAGCAAGGCCGTATCCAGGATTTTGTTCAGGGGGGCACAAGGATACCTCATAATATAAAACGAACGCAATGATAATGGGACCGTATTAAAAATCTTGCATATTTTTAAGGGTCTGGGGGGGGCATGTGCTCCCGTGCCCCCCCCCTAGATCTGCCTAAGCTGCTGGCTACATGCCGAAGGTGTACCATCACAGTGTGAACCATTTTTCAATGGTTTTGTACCGGCACGGAGGACGTCATTGCAGTCATCATTGGCTGGATAAATTGCTATCCAGCCAGTATCATATCTTGAGTGATAGGCATCCAATAAAGAATGGTAAGCATCATCGTCAATGCCTTCAAAAAGCTGGTCTTCACTTGGCTTCAGGAAACAAGTGCAAAGATCGGTGGCCCAGGTCACCTTGTTGAGATCAACGAGAGTGCTTTCAGGTACTAGAAGTACAACTGAGGACATCTGTGCCGCACAAAGTGGGTTCACAAAGTGGAATTGACTAGGGGACAAGAGAAATTTTTCGCTGCTCTATTGAGAAATGAGGTGCAGCCACTCTTGACGAGGTAATAACAAAATTTGTTAAAATGAGAATGACTATTGAAATGGACATCTGGCGAGGCTACGCTGGTCTGGAGGGTTTGCGGTACATCCACAGTACTGTAGGCCGCTCCCTTAATTTTGCTCATCCTGGAGATAGCAACACTTACACGCAGAACATTGAAAGCATATGGTGTATCATGAAAAGGTAGTTGAGGAGGACCGCCAGATGGTGTGTAGAAAATTTGGAGACATACCTGACAGAATATGCCTGGCATTGCAGGCTCTCCATGGCAGAGGACCTATTCCTTGATTTTTTTAAAAGCATACAAGTGCTTTTGCATAAATATTTAAGAATAGGAAATGACCTTAGAGGCAACACTTAAGGCTGTACCTCTAAAATAACAAAGCTCTTTTCGGGGCTGCTACTTATATTTCTTGGCTTGGTTTTGAACATAATGGTGAAGAAATAAATAGTGGTAGCAATCTTGTAAATAATCATCAGTTTGACCCAGCAAGATCCCAGCCAGGTAGAAGGTGTGTGGAGAAAATTATTGATGTCAATTACATTCTGTCTTTACCAGTGGCGCAGCAAGGGGGGCTTTGGGGGTTAAACCCCTCCCCCCAGAGCTCAGAGAAATTTTATCCATTTTATTTATTTGGATTGCTATTACTAATATAAAAGTCTAAGGATTAATAAAATATCTCTCAGAAAGCCGTAAAACTCACCATTTTGAACAGTTTATCTTAAAATTCCACAATTTATTAATCTCGTACCTACCGCTCATCCTGGTGGGTATTCCACACCCCCATACATACAGGTATTGGTTGCACCTAAACCCCCCCCAGCCTTAATTCCTAGCTGCGCCCCTGATCTTTACTACATTTCAAGATGAAACATGTCCGGTATCCCTCCTCAAAATATGTAATATGCCATCAAAATTGAAACAGATTTTCTTGTAGATTGATATGTTGGCTCCAACTCTGTTGGTATACTTTATTACCTCATAGTTAGTGCTCCTTTATTTTTGATTGATCTAATTATTTTCAGCAGTTTTTGAATGTGGTGATGAGCTCTGAACACCATCCAAAATAGTGGAAAACATCATAATAAACACCTTCAATACGAGTATTCATTGAAGAAAATATGATTCCAAGGACATATTTTTTTTTTCAAAAGTCAAGGAGCTCTACTAGCAGTTCATAGTATGCCATTTTTTTGGTAAGACTCATCGGATTTTAATTCCATGTGGCTGTATGCGATTGTGAATAGGAATATTTATTTTTGAGAATGGATATACCTGCATGGTTTCCTCATCAAATTCTCTCTAATTACCTTGCTAGCAATGCATTTGTCCTTTTTTTCTTTTCAACATTTCTTTTTCTTTATTATGATTATTCAGCTAAAGTCATAATCTATACCTCATTTCCATACAGAATTTACTACAAGATGGAACTCTTAATATCAAGCCTTTCCAAGCATATGGCAAGGCCAACAAAGGAAACGCCAGTCGAAGCCCCAATACTTAATGTGATGAATGTCCCTTTGTTTTTTTCCATCCTCTTCCTGACGGCGGTCCTGGTTTATATCTTCAACGCATGTATTGTTAGGCTTTTGATCCTAAAATCATCACATTTCTCCACTCATTTCTTTTAAGGAATAAGAATGATTATTTTTTCTCGAAGTTTTTTAGTATACTTCCTGTATGAAGAATACCCAAATGGTTTTGTAGAACTGAGGTAGTGTATTCTACCCTGTAATTTTAACAAACTCTGGAGGTATGTCAAATCCAGAGTTTTCATTCATTTGCAATCCCTTTATTGTGGAGTTAAAGTCAGACCTTCACATTGATACTGACACATCACCTTTTTTGACTTCTTTCCTCTTTAATTAATTTCAACACTGCTATATCAGTGGGTTGAAATAAGAAATTATGTACTTGTACATGCTTGATGCCTCAGGATTAATTCACAACATCACACTATACATGATACAATGGTAGTCATTCAGGGCCCTGTCCTGCAAGCCAGGAACTTCGATAGCAAAGGTTGCCTGCACCTGCTGGACACGGCTGCCTCATACTAGTAAACAAATGGAGTGCAATAAACATCCCATGAAGCATACATAGCAGGGGCAAGATTATTTTTGTTGTATTATTCATCCTGATATTCCTCCCATGTCTTCATTTTCGATAGACTTCCATTATTGCCGTTAACAGAATTGCATCTTCTGCTCTGTTCGTTGAAGTGATTCCTCACTAACTAGTCTACATTCAACTTCCATTTCTGCAAGTGAAATGTTATTTTTCACATTTTCACTGATATCCTTTACCAACATAGCTTTCCTAGTGTTGGAAATGACTTCATTCCTTATTCTCTAGAAGTGAAAAAACCCCTTTTCAGTTTTTGCATTCCTGTACTTCTTTCCGTAACTGTGCCAACTTCAAGTCTTAGCATTTGAGTAAATAACATTTCGGTAAGGCTCAAATTTTGGTGCAGTGTTTCACTTATCTGATTTTCCTTGGCCTCCACAATTGGCTACTTCTGTGGAACAGGTTAACCAGCACTTTGTTACAAATCAGTGAGTATCCAAGGTAGCAGATTATTCCTGAAATAGAGCCACACTTTTATAGATGGTAAGTAATTTTTGTGATGTGTGTTTAGTGAAATAAATTAAATATGTTAAAGGAATTTCATGATTCTATCCTTGCACTGAACTGAATTTTTTTTCCTCTTTTCCAGCTTACATGAGAATTAAGCTTCATATGCGGAGCCATAGCTAAGGGAGCCAGGTCGGGCGTTGATGAGAAGTAGCTGTTCTGCAACTGTAATCATTTCATTATTACTAATTGGTAGTCTCAAGTGATAGCAAGTTTTAAAGCTTTAACCAAGCCAAGCTACATTATTCTGTGCCATTTTAAAACTTGAATGTATTTTACTGTTTTTGAAATAAGTAGATGAAAGTATCTTATGAAGTAATACGATTTTATGCAAAACATTATAAATCCATGAAGAGTGCACGGGTGTAAATGTCAATATTGAACAAAAATTGATATCATGTACTTGTTAATATTTTCACAATTACTCCTAACAGAAACATGCTTATCTAAGGTTGTTGAAGATTTTATCTGAAATTAGATTATACGGACTACCAATATATGACTTTGGATACCATGGATTGGATACTATTCATTACCCACAATTAGTATATTCATAATGTACAAATTATTTGGTTTTAGAAATACAAGTTTAGACGAATGGCAACGGTCAATTTTAGCCTCATTTGAAAAAGTCCAGATTGGCGCCCATGCGATGCCACTCCACGTGATGTCACAGGGACCTAGTTTCTATACGAGTAGATAGGAGTTTTACATCGTCTGAGACTACCAATGCATGCATGAGGCACAGAGCTCAGGGAAACATGTCTTAGTAATCACTCATTAAAACTGGCTAAGGTCGGAAAGTTTTCTTCGTTTGATAAGTATTAATAATCCTTATTTAAGCCAAGCGCTACCAGCTAGCAGGGTACTCTGCTACCTGCTAGCATCCTGCATCGTATCAGTGCTCAAAGCCTCGCCCCAAGGTCACCTCACTTGCGGCAGCGGGAACCAGAACAATGTCACATGGAGTTTTCCCAGCATTCATACTTAGCCGTTGCGTTTTCCCGCACTTGAAAATTTTCACTTTTTTTAATCGCGAGAAATATAAATCGTCATTTAAAAATCTAAATGTGTGAAATACGTACTCCAGGAGTAATAATCTTTCGATTTAGGCAATAAAAAAATAATAAGAAACCACTCTATTGTGGTAGAAATGACATAATAAATGTCACATGCCCAATTTTTTCATGGACTCCCATTCTACACTTCTTAAAAAGGTGCCATTAACCTTCAATGGTTTTCATAAATTTTGGATATTTTTCCATATTATACACTTGACATTTATGAAAAGTGAAAATTCCACAGGGAAAGATAATTCGCCAAGATTTACATCTAATTGACCAGCACTCTAACTCCATAGAAAACATGCATTTAATTCTCCACACATTTAGCAGGTACACTGGCCAGTGCTAAGGCATCTTGCCTAATGGGTCTATAAAATCCCTTCCCTTTTGTAGTTTTCATTCAGTCTAATAAACACATACTAACACCTGGCTAATTAGCAATCACATCCTCAAAATATTTTCAAATGCATGCAAGACAAGAATGAAGTAAGAACTAAGAAAACTATTCAATTAAGTTTTGAATATCAATATCATTAAATGAATGTTCTATGTCTAATGGTTGTATTAAAGAATTAATTGGGTAAAAAGAAGGTAAATGGACAAATCAATGTGCAAAACACCAAAATTAATGTAGCAAGAAGAAGAAGACTCAAGGGATACCTAGGATAAAAACAATGGGAGGAGGGGGCAAACCATGGTTGTTCAAGTTGTAGGTATAAGAATTAACCATGGGAAAGGTGAATGAAATCAACATTTTAAGGAAACTGCAACAGCTCTTTATAAGTTTTTAAAATTATTTGCTTGAAAAAATATTACTTTCCTTAAATACATTTGCGATTTCTGCTTCGAGGGGGGAGGGGTTCTTGCCCCCTCCTGCCCCTCACTGGGTACGCTAATGATGTACGGTAATGAAATCAATATTTTAAGGAAACTGCAACAGCTCTTTATAAGTTTTTAAAATTATTTGCTTGAAAAAATATTACTTTCCTTAAATACATTTGCGATTTCTGCTTCGAGGGGGGGGGGGGGGGGGTGTCCTTGCCCCCTCCTGCCCCTCACTGGGTACGCTCATGGGGAGATTAAAAAAATTCACTCCTGCTCATTCACCTAATAGAGTTGCCCTTGGGAACAAATTTCCATACGGGTCTCAAGCCTGCACCCATGCAGGTGTCCGCATATTTCAGCTGTGACCACACTCATTTAAAGATTAATAAAAATAATCCAAGAAAAATCACATATCATCACTCATAAATCTTACAGATTTGCCCTGAGGAAACTATTTCTGCTGACCTCCGTTAGTCTCAAGAGCTTTATACACGTTAATGATGACCGAATGATATTTATAAAAAACATTTTTTCCTAAATATTTTTCATAGGCGTTTACGTCTCAGAACGAGTAGCTACCTTAAGAACTGTGTCTATCACTTTTGCAAACTTTTACCCTTCCCCCCTCTATTCCCTTCCCTTACAATATGGCTGAAAACATGCTAGTTGCACAAAGGAAATACTATGATAATTAACAACTCTTTTATTATTAACAACTCTCTTATTTTACACGTAAAAATCCTGAAACACTCTTCAGGAGAGTACATTGAAGTATTTTACCAAAATAAAAACTTAGTTCCCTCTGAAACCAATATGAACTCACCTGTGTATCAGTCACAATGCTGAGTGATATTCTTGAGAATTTATCTTCGAGAGGTGGTGGCCATGGATAGCTGCTGCATGCCATCCTTTTGTTCAGCAAATTCAATGAAGAGCTCCCAAAAGTGGGATTGCCAGTCGATCAGCCAAAGCTGGAACCCTTGGGGGTGTGCAGCAAGAATTAGAAAATATACAAGAATTTATTGATGGTACATATGTGACACAGTTCATTAACGTTCTTCCATTGATTCCCAGTAGTAGATATACCCTCAACTTCAAATACAAAATCTTCCAAATATGACCATCGCTGATCATCTTCTTGATAAACCTACTGCTAAATGGGAAGTTAATGGAGAACTCCTCTACGGTTCAGCAAGGCAACCTGGAATTCCACTTTTCCACTCTTTGAATTTAAATTTGTAGTATGTCGGTCATCAAATACAATTTTTAATCTTATCCCTGTCACTTAGTCATTGGGAACAGGTTCTATGGAGTGACACATACAGTAATGAGATAATAGGGTAGTTTCCTTTATCAAAGAAAACGATAGGCATTGATTGCGATTCGTTACCCACCATTAGTGTATTCATAATACACAAATTATTTGGTTTTTGAAATCCAAGTTTATACGAATGGTAAGGGTCAAATTTTATCCTCATTTGAAAAAGGCCAGATTGGCGCCCATGCGATTCCACTCCGCGTGACGTCACAGGGACCTAGTTTCTACACGAGAGGATAGGAGTTATACATCGTCTGAGGTTACCAATGCATGCATGAGGCACAGAGCTCAGGGAAACATGTCTTAATAATCACCTATTAAAACTGGCTAAGGTCGGAAAGTTTTCTTCGTTTGATAAGGTATTAATAAACCTTTTTTAAGCCAAGCGCTACCATTCAGCAAGGTACTCAGCTATCCGCTAGCATCCTGCATCCTATCAGCGCTCAGAGTCTCGATCAAGGTCACTTCACAAGGAGAGAGGGGGAACCAGAAATGCGTCGCACGGACTTTCCTACTTACGCGTCGCGTTTTGCGCGCTTGAAATTTTTCACTTTTCATTTAATCGCGAATCGTAAAATAGATATCGTCATTTAAAAATCTAAAAGTGTGAAATGCGTCCTCCAGGAGTAATAATCTTTCGATTTAGGCAATAAAAAAATAATAGGAAACCACCCTATTATCTAATTCTCTCTCACTTATTTCCTGATTGATATATTTTGAATATTCCATTCTTTCTGGGAGATTCAGAGGTCTGGTTAATCAGTGCATTTTCATGTTCATTTATGCATTAATACATTAATATATTAACTCGCACGGGTCAATGTACTGTGTAAACAGGTTTTAAGGGGACATTCTTCAACGGAAAATTCGAATCTGAAGAAAAAAGTTTACCATCTTCCCTGACCTACAACAAGGATAGAAACACGGAAAGGCCAACAAAGGCAATGTGGACCCCAGATGAGATTTGCTCTGTTAAATTGGGGATTTTTATGATTTTCAAAATTAAAAGGGAGACCTAAGAGCAGGGCTGGTTTAAGTGGTAAGAAAAGTAAGTGGCCTCACAGGGTGCCAACCGAAAGGGGGCACCCAAGTGCTCAGTCCAATTTTCTGTACTAATTAAACAAGGATATTAAAGGCTGAGGGTTGATTTAGTTCACAAAATTATTGTAGAATTAAGGATATATCATAAAGTGAATACCCAAACCCCCGCTACTCAGGTTATTGTTATTCTGAAATGGACTCTTCCATCGAACGCCCCTCTGCCATATACTTGGACTTGTTTAGTCTTCGTCGCTCCATCACCTACTCACTCATTCGCAAAAGCACTCTGAATATTTATATATAATTGGTTTTTAAAATATAACAATATCACATCCATATAATTTTTGGTTTTTTTCCCAGCGAACAATAGCAGTGAAGTTTTCTCGGGTTTCGCAATCCAGAGATCCAATCCCTGGATTTTGGATTCCTGAATACCTGATGACGATGGGCGAGTTGTCCATCGAAACGTTGGAAGGAGTAATGGAGGACCTGACCCAGTACGAAACCCGAGAAAACTTCACTGCAATATCACATCCAATCTGTAAAAGCAAGGACATTATAAGTTCACCGTGATATTGAAGTCTCGACCCTTATTCCTAAAGTTGTATTTAAAAGCTTTTTATTTACAATATACACTGAGAGAAACCCTATTACCTCTCAGGCTATTTTTGAGTGTGGCGCTGAAATGTTGTTCGCTTACACTAGAAGAATGCATAGAACCGGCCCTTCCTAAGAGACTGTTTAACAAGAAGGGCGAGGCAGGGCCTTCTCAAGGCAAAATACTAACCTGGGCTAATTGCTGCAGTGTTGCCCCCTATATCACAACAGTAAAGTTTGTCCGAGGATCCCCAAAACGACAAGTTTTGTGATCAAAGAAACTCTATTAGAAGTACCATTCGCTTAATGGCCTCTTTCTTGCGCTCCGCTTTACTTTCAATCAATTCCTGGTATATCGCATCAATGGTTTTTCTAGACTTCAACCTAGGGGAACAATCCGTCCAATTTTTTTTTTTTTTTTTTTCCTGTTTGGCGTTTGGACGCCACCCTAGCGACGTCGCCCTGGACACTAGCCCGGGTTGCCTGGCCCTTAAGTCGGCCCTTAGGCGACGGGAATTGGTCGGAAGAGGAGGTACGACGGCAAGCTGAGCGCGGATTGGCACACGTGACGCAATGCGGGCGCGCGAAAAACAAACATGGCGGACATTTGGACGCCGTGGAACACCGACATTGACGGCAGAAGCGCAGGCCGAGGGGTTTGAATTAGTTCTCCAACCATGGCCATTGCACTCAAAAGTAAGTTTATTTATAAAATTATAATTTACGATAAAAATAATTACATAATTTCAAAACAATTGCATTAATATCAGGTCAATAACGCTGAAATTGTTTTGAGGTAGCTTTCCCCTGTATAATCATATCAGTGGATTCACTGAATAGGAAAATAAAATTCGCTTCGCAGATTTCATAATTTTAGTCGTCCACAGTTTCATCATAATGTATAGATAATTATCACGGAGTTGAGCAGAATTATAACATATAGTATCTATATCGTGGTCGGTGAAAATAATGTCTATAATGCACTAAGTGAATTTATTATCATTTTAATATATACACAGCAGTGGCGCAGCGAGGGGGTAAGGGGGATCAAAGAGCACAGAGAAATTTTTAAGTTTCATCCATTTTACTTAATTGGATTGATATTAATAATAGAATAGTGTGAGGTTTAATAAATTATTCCTCAGAAAGCCGTAAAACTCACCATTTTGAACCATTTATCTTAAAATTCCGAAATTTATTAATCTCGCACCTACCGCTTATCCTGGTGGGTATTCCATACCCACACACACCCCGGTATTAGTTGCACCTAAATCCCCCAAGCCTTAACTCCTAGCTGCGCCCCTGATACCCATGTCCAAGTGAACTCCCACGATGATTATTTGCCATCCACGGCCTTGCGCTGGGCAAAATAAGTATGGAATGATTGGGGAAATGCCATTAGCCCTTTCTAACCCAAAGCTGCTTCTGGAAGATATCAGATTTCAAGATTTTTCATTTTAGCAACTTGAAAATGTTACACTCAATCATAATTATCATGGGAGCGAAATATTTCGTTAATACAATTTACACCACAAAATAATGCGTAGTTTAGATGCTTCCAAAATATAGCAGAAAATTTATAAATTTTTGGCGTTGATTAGGAGCAACATCGGGTTATAATAGAACAGCAATTTCTACCAGTGGCGCAGCGAGGGGATGAACCCTCAGAGCTCAGATAAATTTTTAAATTTTATCCATTTTACGTAATTGATAAATATTACTTAAAATAGAATAGTGTAAGGATTAATAAAATATCCCTAAGAAAGCCGTAAAGCTCACAATTTTGAACCATTAATCTTGAAAATTTTCTGGGTGAGGGCACCCGCGCCTTCCGCTTACCCTGGCGGGTATTCCATAACCACAGTGTTAGTTGCACCTAAACCCCCCCAAGCCTTAATGCCTAACGCGCCCGGTTTCTACTAGATATTTCCAACATTTGACACCGTGGTGCGAGAAAACCAGAGCTTATCTTTAAAGTGGATATGCAGAAATGGAGAAGACGCTAAATCTCGGTGCGAACTTCGTCACTTTCCACAAAGAGAGCCCTCGAATCTGCTAAGGTGGAAAAACATATGCAAGTAGAATAGCTACCCAGTTCCAAGAAGCACTCATAATTTAAACAAAATTTAGAAGCACTTACAGCAGGATGGTTCGAAAAACCATTTTTTTCAATCAGTGAGCGGCTAGGTCTTAGCATTGATTGTTGGTCATCCGCACGACCAATTAAAATTCCAACGCAAACGAATTGTATCCTCTGGTTCCGTTTCTTACTCCAAATTCCGAATAAAAAAAATACAATTTTTCCTGATGGCTTCCAGAACTTCCAGATGTGACTTTATGGCAAAAAATTACACACACTAAAAGATTTTTCTTAATATTAGATATTTAACGTGCTCCAAAAGGGAAATAAAGTGCTTTTTGCAAATAAAAGTTGGCCAATAGACACCAGAATTATGACATGATGCGGATCTTTGGTAGTCATTAGCAAGCCATAAAACTTGGACCCAAATGACTCAATCTTACCATGGACGAAAAGGCAATTTGGACGGAAGTAAATCTGAAGCTTTTAAGTTCATTGACTAGCTATCCATTGAAAATGAAACCTGACCATCCATGTAGACTGTCCGACTTTATAAGTCTGCTTTGGTACCAAAATTTGATAATATTCTTCTTAATATATTTAATTAATTATTCATTATTGATACTATTCTCCCTCTGAGCTCTAATGTGGCCACCTCTGGAGTCATAACCATATTCACCTAAGGATGCAGCAGTTAAATTCTTTACGCAACGCTCCACTGCATGGCACAATCACGACACACAGTGGGCTGAAATCGAAAAAAAGCTGGCCAAAAATAATTTTTTTCACTTTTTAATTTAGTAAAAACTATTATATTTTCAAATTATCGAATGATCAGTGACCACATAGCTGAAATAATTTTATTTATAACTCATTTTTTAAAGCAGGAGACGTCTGTCAATTTAATGAAAAATGATCTCAACATTTTTTTCCCATTTTTTGAAAAAATTGACTAAAATTTTTTGCTACTGTGGCGTTACGTTTTAATATGCCTAAATTTAAATCAGTACATAATAAAAATTAACATTTTTAGAATCCGCTGCCGTGATAGTTTTTATTCTAGCGATAATTTTTATTACTTTTATTACCCGCCTCTCCTATCAAGTTATGTGCGTGAATGTCCAACCGCCCGACGCGGTGGTTAGAAGCGAACATTTGTTCAGACATAGCTGTAGTCGAGGATAATTCGCTAAAAGTGGAACCAAATTACAGTTGTCTACACTTAAATACACTGTATACATTTAGCATGCCATATAAGTCTTATTTTTCTAATTTTCCAAGGACACGTTACGATTTCCTTCATAAGACTTATAATGGACTCAACGATTGCGCCGGCAAGTCTGATTCTTGTCTAGGGAAGCGGGCGGCTGCAAAGCATTATATATTAATTCTTGGAAAACCCAATTCTAAACACTATGAACTCGCATATTTTGCTCTCCACGTCCTCCTAGGCCTTTTATAACTCCCATCAGCTCAAACACTGGAAAGGGCACACGTGTGGCGGAGCGCCCCCGTGGCGGCGGCGGGTACTACCCTGCCGACCGCGTTAATCCTTATTGTACCCGAAAGCCAAACCACCGTGGTATGCTCCTTATCTAGCGTGAAAGAAGTTCTGTACTCGATTTATAACAGTCCCTTTGTAGAAATGCCGCTTATTTCTTTATTGCCTCGGACTATGACGGGGTTTTTGCACTGTTGAGGATCGCTTCCCTTCGACATCCGCGCAAACGTTTTCTACGATGTAGCTCGCTCGGGGTTTTCCACAAATGCTTCTTTCCAGTTGGTTGAAAAATATACTCTTTCACGATTTTACCGAGAAAATTACCGAGAGAATAGGTATATCCAGAAATGTGAAGAATGCAAGAGAACCAGTGTCAAGTTTGAAGTAAAATTTCGATGTTAGTTAGAGAAGGATATACCACTCCCCACAGATATGCATAAATCTCTTCTTGGGACTCCTTGTTCAAGCATGGTCAAGGCACGGCTAATGATGGGAACACTGCCTAACATTTTTTTCTGATCCTAAGCTAACATCAGAAATTTCCGGTATATTTAGCATCAAAAACTCATATATTATAAATATTTTTATTTATTAATTCAAAAATTTGTTATGAATATTTAGAATTATGAAGAAGTATTTGGTGAGGACTTTTTTCCTTTTCAAATAGGCATTAACGAGGAACTCATCTCGAGGTTTGCCTCAATTTTATAAGCTCTGACATTTGGATTTGAGATAGATTACGCCAATTTCAGCGAGTACTACTCAGAAACTGCATCCCTGTTTGTGGATTTGTATCCGTGGTACTACATGCCACCCACAGCGCACAAAGTGCGTTTTCATGGAGCATCAATTGTCAAGGCAGCAGTGCTTCCAATTGGCCAACTTTCGGAGGAAGCTTTGGAATCACGCCACAAAGATATCAGAAGATTCCGAGCGCACCACACGCGAAAAATTTCGCGCCTAACTGAAATGGGAGATCTTTTCCGAAGGCTCCTCCTTACTTCGGATCCTCTAATATCCAATAGTTATGTATATATAAATGTTAAAAGAAATGTTTCAAATGAAATACGAAACTTCCTTGTATTGGAGGAGCCAACTCCTGATGAGGAAAGTGACGGCTGGGAATCTGATGAAGACTGGTAGTGGGCTGGTAAATTTATCCCTTATTTTTTCTTATGTATTATATATTTATGTTAATTTATTATTGTTCATAAATAATTTTACTTGGCAATATGGTTAATGGTATAAATTGTTTGCTAGGTGATTTCTTATGTGCGTTCTCTCAGACAAAATGTTGACGCAAAGTTAATTGACTAAATCATTAATAATGTTTAAAAAATAATTTTATGAATTTGATATAAAATTTTTTTATTTAAATTATTAAATTTAATGTTAAACTACTAACTTTTTATTCCTAACTATTAATTTCAATTAAATGTTGCCTCTCTACTGAAGCGGTCCAAATAGTCGATTTTTGGTTTTTTTCTGTCTCCGCGAATTGTTTAAAAAAACTCCCCAGATCAATTTTTCGGAAAAATGTGATTATATTCATGTTATATAGTCTAAACAAGATTAGCAGGAAAATTGTTATCGAGCTAGCTATAAAAATATGGAGGATATGATTTTTGGCCAGCTTCTTTTGATTTCAGCCCACTGTGCGACAGGTCTAACACGAGTCTGCTGTATTAATAGCGAATCGTCTTTTCTCGCGGCGAAATTTTCCTTTTTAAATGTGCCACGGGAGTTAATTTTTCTCCAGGACAACAAATTTTTGACCATATTAAGTCCAAATAAGAAGCCTCTAAAAGGTAAAAAAATGGAATTGACCCATCATACAGGACCCTTCATAGCCTCTTGCATCAGGCAGGAAATCCATACTTACAAATATCATATTAAAGCACACCATGAAAAAAGTGACTTTGTGCGTAGTTACTCGCACAGCTGCAAATTTATATACACCAAGGATGAAATTCTCCACGAATAAATATTTGGCTTATTCTGGATTAGAACCTGGATCTCCCAATTGCAAGTGGGATAAGTGGAACTGGTTAGCATATATGACCAGCACTCGGGAGATACTGGGTTCGAATCCTGGCTACACCATATATTTTTTCAAGGTGAACTTCCTCCTTGGTGTATATATCTTATTAAATTAGGTTTTAGATAAACTTTAATTGTCATATTAATACTTTAAGAATTGACTAAAATGTATAATTATATATATCTATACCCGTTTCAAATCATAGTACATATGTAAATAGATGCTATCCAAGTACTTACAGTATGGCGTCGAGGTGTTTGGATCTCCTATCAGACGCCGGGGACGTTAAATGATTCAACGACGGCTAAAAAGAGAACACAACATAACCGACTTTTTCACATGAGAAACTTAACTTGGGAAACAACTATGAATGTACGAAGTGGGAAATTCAATAGGCAGAGAAATATTACTTTTACAGAAGATTGAAATGTAGCGCCCACGGTTTTTCCTCAGAGAACATTTAAGAATTCGAATGAGAATTTCAACGTCACATTTCATTATAATGAATATCGTTGTTCATATATTTTAAGTCCTGAAACTAGAAGCGAATATAGTTAATAACTTGAAAGGGACAAACGTATATTATAAAATGTAATTAATTATGGAGCTAATTCCAGCTTCAAAGCTTAACTTTGAATAAGCAGCCCCCATTTGTCTATCTTAACCGCTTTAACGTCTCAGAAATGGGTCGGTAAAATGTATCACAACTTATCTATTAAAAAGTGAACTGACATATAAATATTAATATGATATAAAGATTATCTGGTAAGATTTTATAATCTTAGAACTAAAAAAACATCGGTAATAAGAAAAATATTGAAAATATAAATTATGAGCTTTACCTTCACGAAATATTGTTCTGCTTTCCGTCGTAGTTTTTCAGGCATCAGGAAACAAATTACCCTGCCTACCATTAAAACGCTGTCTCATTATCACTACACGCATTGATTTCAAAAAATCCATGAAATCTTTTACATGTATGATTTCAGACTGATAATATGTACTAACGAAATACATGCGCACGTGTTACAAAATTCTCCGTGACCATATTGTACGCTGATGAAAACTCACCCTCTGCCCAATACCATTAAGGTTTCTTGCAATGTATATAGTATATTTTGGCATATATTTTATATAAACATAAAATGGACAGTTGAAGAGGTTTGGGAGTTTATGCTACTTAAGAAAATGGAGTAAGAAGAAGGACGAGGCCAATAAGGGATATAGAAATATTCAATAATTACTTATTTTCGATGATAATAATAGCTGAAAGGTAATCGAATAATAGGAAAGAATGGAAAATATCATCAAAACTAGGCCTACGGTTTTGGTACCGATGAACCGAAAACCAGGGAAGGAAGTTAATTTTTTGTTTCGTTAAAGTTTTCGCCCGGAAAATTAAAAGGTATGAAAACAAGCATTTTATACTGAACCGGTGATGTAAAAATTTACGCTGGAGTACCCAAATAATTATTAATTTTCGTTGGCAAAGGAGTTGGAGCAGAGGGCTCCCTGCTCCCTTTAATAATCAATTTTCTACATCAAGATCAAACCCTAACAAATGGGCATTACGAAAATGTCCCACCTTTGCGATCAATAATATTTTCTGACTACGATTTATAACTTGGTCTAACCCATTTTGTAGGTAATTCCGGCTAAATATCCCGAGTTTCATTCAATATGTGATTAAACTTTGAAAGAGTAGATGAGATAATATTATAGTTAAAAATTTTGGGATATTTATCCGCGGTTTGGGTGACGCAAACGTTTCCTTACCGATTCTGGCTAGAACGAATTCCAATTAGAACGTTGGGACTACCCAAATAGGGACGCGAACACATAACCCCATATGTTTTCAACTCTGACGACGAACACCCGCTTAAGTTTTAACGAAGTAGAGTGGTTACATTGTATCCATGTTTTAGGTCTTCGAATTGGTAACAACCCTGTCATGGAAAATTATTCTGTTGGGACCATAGAAACAATAGGGAAACTAGGAGTTAGCTTAGGGGGTGAGGTGGATCAAGTAGCACACCACACGGATAATAATAATACACGAAATATTGCTATGTTACATGAATGTATTTTATAAAATCATGGCTACATTTGATACCTGTAAAAGAAAGCTAAAAGTGTTTTAGTTTTTTTCGCTAAAATGGCAACATAGATGGCGATACGAGAGTTTTGATAGGGCTCTGCGGGGAGGGGGTATAGTATTTTCTATCCTTCTCACAGTTACGCCCCTATAGATTCCAATGAGTCTCATTCAAGAACAAGAAAATTTTGGCCACTTCGGTATCAGCTGTGTTTACGTGGGTAGTAATTATTTCACAGAAGTAGAAGTCGGTTCTGGTTCCTACCTCACGCAATTGCGGTAAGAGCGGTGCCGCGAGATACCGCAACAAGATGCGAAGATGATAAGATACTCGACAGGTGTTGAGTAAGTTGGTATAGAAGCGTGAGGATATTGCTCCCAGATAAACTTGAGGTCTGCCGCACATCACGATGAAACACACAGGACGTTTGCACAGGCGATATTTTTCAGGATATAACTTCCCCTTCCCGTTTACGCTCATACAATCTTTGAAATATAAATTACAATGAATAAACTAACATCAATGAATCACTTATATCATTCCCGAGGAAGATCGAGAAACAGTCGAAATTCGAATTTAAACGTGTGAGTGTACGCACTCGTTTTCTAGTCATAGATCTGGCATTTCCTCACTTTTAATAACAGTAACCAAGTCTTCTGTAAGTTTTGACTGAAAGACACACTTGCAATTTTCCACGATTATCCTCTATATTATTTCTACTGCATTACTATAGTATGGAACTTGAAAAGCCTCAAAATCATTCACATCTGACAAGGCCTATTCGCATAATCTTTCACCCCATATGCGATCTCCTATATTATTTCTACTGTATAGATACCTTTTTCTCAACTTATACGCAACTAAACTCTACAAATGAGGTACGAAAATGCACAGAATTTATCAGAGAACATGCGACGGCTATCTTACTTTCTAAATATTGCTATTGTTTCCTAAAATTGGTTTTTAAATAATTAAAAAAAAAAATAAAAACGGTAAATATTCCTGACGTTAACGGCGCACAAAGTGATACATTGGTTCATTTGCAACAATATCTCGCATTCTTTAAACAACTTTTATCAAAATGCGGCTGATTCCACATTCAAGTCTCCTGTTGATACTTAAGTATGAGTCATCATGTGCGTTTAACAAAGGATAGTGTAATTACTTCCAATGCTGTGTTTAAAAAGGTTCTCTGACCTCAATTTGTACATGAACATTCCAATTAAATTTGTACATAAGACCCTGCCTTTTTGTCTACATTTTAAAATTAGAAACGCGCCTATCCCTCTGTGGACCTGCATTGAAAAGAGCTGGGGAAGCCCGCTGGGAGCGGGCGCAGCACGCTCGTAAACTTTTATTCCCGACCCAGGTTTCGATGTTACCACATAATCTTTAAGGTACAAAATTGTTTGATATCTGTACCTTGAAGATGATATAGTTACATCGAAACCTGAGCAGGGAATGTAAGTTGTAATTGTTTATTTCAATATGGAAAATTCCTCTCCATCACGCTTAGTTCTTCTGATTTTATGTCTTATTTTTGTAAATAGGGAGCTCCTAATGCTATTGCGTATCCTTAAGTTTCCTAACCATGTAGCTCAGGTCATCCGCGTCTTTTGAAATCAAAATTTGGTCATCTGCTAAGTATGACCAAATGAATATAAAATATTTTATCCACTTTATAAAAATTTAACTTTATTAATGATGCTTTGATCCATTTGGGGAAAAAGAAAAACAAGAAACGTATTTAACCATGCTGAAAGCGGATAGTTTTGCAACAAAATAACTTTATTTTAGTTATCTCACCCGGAGGCTGGCATTTATAAGTGTGGATAGATATCACACAATACCACATACCTATGAATAATGCATATTTAGTATAGCCGGGACAGCTCCTTTCCCTGAGCCATCGTGAACTCACAAGATTTCTTTTCTCGGGGGTCTCGGAATGGTTCAGCCGGAATTTGAACCTGGGACCCTCCAATCAGCAGTCCGATCCTCAATCCTCTATGGTACCACGTTCCCTTGATTTTAGGCAATGGTCAGGAATGGCATATTCGAGCTCAAAATATTAAGTACTGTAGCCCTCATGAGCCCGTAGAAAATAGGGAAACGTCGGAAACAAGGCGTTAAAGCTTACGTGAGTAACAATTGAAATTATAATTCAAATCCTACCTCATTCCTTCGACCCCATCCCAATTTTAACTAAGAACGACATAGGTTCTTTCTAAACCCACAACGAGAAGCCTAGAAGTCTAATTTATGTTTACATTTTTAACTCAATTATTGAAATGAAAATTTGTCATTCCTCTTAAATACGTCAATTAGCGTGAGAATTTTATTTCAATTGTTATTTCTTTTACAAGCACAAATATTGCATTACTGATGAGTACCTTCAATTGTGAATAACGTGAAAGGTCAACTCATTATCAAACATTGGTCTTGTCGAGTGCATTGGAGTCAAAGGATAAAGGGATTCAATATAAAGATAGGCACTTGGTATTCAAGATAAGAGCGCAGATATGGAAGTGACACTGAATGAATATTTCGGAAGTTACCAAAACCGACTACTATCGCGTAATGGGCATTGCAAGGTAAAATTCTGTACAAAATTGTCAACTGAGACGCATAATATAACCCAGAGGAATAGACAAAAAGAATTTACGAAGCCGTGCACCGCAATATTACTATAAAAAAACTATTAGGAGGGTTGATGTTCTCCAAGTGCCGGAGTACCTAAAAGACAGTCTCTCCACCCGGAAATTTGATCCGAAATAAGAAAAAATTCCCAATCCCCTAACATACGAGGGGACGAGGGTGGTTTGCAAAGTTCTCGGAATCACCACGCTAGCGCAACGAACTTTTCACGTGATATCCATAGGTCTGTTCGCTGTAAACACATGCCACGTCAATGCTCGTGGAAAAGAACTGTGGTGGTGACAAGGCTTTTTTGTTGTTCCCGCATAGTGATTTGCAAAGATGGAAAAAAATCGAGATTCGTGCAGTGATTAAGTACTTCGTAAAAATAGGTATGAAAGCAAAGGACATTCATGCCCATTAGGGCGGATCGGAAAAATCGATTTTTTTCAAATCCATCTGGCCCAATGAAAAAAAGTTGTGGGACCGATCAAAAATAAGGCCTGAAAAATTTGAGACCTCTAGGTGAACCCCTGACCCTCGCTCAAATGCAATTTAGGGGGGGAAGGTCGAAATTCGAAAAATATAGTATTTTATGGTCATTTCCTATAGATTTCGCCGAGTTCTTCCCTTATGAACAAAAATTTCATGCGTTTTGACGTATCTGCCACCGTTTAGCCACAAAATGCCTAATTTGAGTCCGCGTCCGCGAAGAAAATATTCCAACGCCCACGCAGCGTCGCGGATACAAGAGCCGCAGGCCGATCCCCTCCCCTCCCCGCTCGCTTCTACCCCTCCCACCCCTCCAATACAGCAAAAGTCATCCCGCGTATACTGCTAGGAGGTCGTTTATCTTTGATAATATAAATCGGAAGATGGTAGAAGGTAATAAAGGAAGCTCAGTGAGACGACTTGTCCCTCATTAGGCGCCTCCTCGGGGTTCAACAAATCGATGTTACCAACTTTTAGAGAAGTGATGAAATAGTTTAAGATCCGAGAACGCAGGAAAGGAGCCTACGGTCCATGAAAAGGCCTCTCGAGTGGCTATAAAGGTGTGCTAACTTCGGATATGCGCTCCAATTTCGGCTTTGTCCGACAGATGTGATTAAATGAATTTTGGGCGAAAACCGCTCGCGTCCCCTACCCTCAAGCCTCTCCCTCGCGCCAAATGCACCAAAATTCATACTAAGTGCGTCTTACTTCGTTAGTCTAAATATTTAATGTTTCAGTATCGTCTGTGGAGGAACAATCACGAAAGAAGTTTTCAATTACCTGCATTCCAATCTGTATTTCTTATGTCAGTGTCATTCCTCGTCTTTCGCTGTTGTCTACAAAGTTTTGGTGAATTTCTTCACGAATATCTCGTCCGTAAGTATGTATAATAAAAAGAAATATTTAACTTCAAATTTGAGCGTTCATCAATAGATTTTGGAAAATCCACAGCACTAAGGTCAGATGTAGCCGGAGGTACTGTGGTCTCTCTCCTATATGTCATCAGCGAGTAGTCCTTAAAGTTGATATTAAAATCCAGCACTTTAAAAAATCTCGGATCGGCCGCCAAACGCATACTTGCAACCACGCAAATTAGGTCCTTAGATTGCCCGCCCAATGTTTATGTCGCAAATCTAAGTCAACTTAGTGCAATTAGCAAATAGACCTCTGTAAGGGATGAAATATTATTTGACGCTTTCCCGGCGAATGATGTGGGTAAACTTTTCTCGGGATTCAACGAAATATATCCCTGATGATGTACCCCGAGTTGGAGCTTGAAACGTTTGCCCTAGTGGAAAAATTAACCCGGTGGGAATCCCGAGAAGAGTTTACTCACATAGCAAAGGACTTCCCGGTATACTTTAAAATATCAAAGGATGTTGGAATTATGCTTGTAGCATAGGGATAATGCCTCCTCTTTGGGCGGTATTCACCATCGCATTCAAATCCTTTTTATTTTTGTGAATTTAATTTTCACTCGGAAAGGAATCGAAAATCGCAGATTTTATAACTTTTGCTAATCCTCTGACGGGGGAGGCAAACCCAAAAGTGGGACCCTGCTTCTTCAACTAACATCACACATTCCTCTCTAAACATGGATTGATAAGTGCTCTTGCCTTTTTTTCATCAGACAAAAGTATAGTCTTTCAATCCATAAAAATGTAGCCCTTTGATGACACCCTTTGATACCTCTCTTTTCGTATTCACAATAATTAGCATATTTTTCTGTCTACGTAAGTAATTCTTGCAAACTACCTTGGATGTTTCTTACGAAGTTATGATTTTTGCGTCAACTAAAGTTGTGGGGACGATCATTGCTGTTTCTTGGTTCTTGCATATACCTCTATCACATTTGGCAGACGCATTTTCCACGCAGAAGTTCCAGTTTGAGTTTAGTCCTGAATTTTTATTTGATGAGGAACGTAGAGATGAAAATCGGATGATTTCTCTTCAGTTAAATTTTCTTCGGATGAATTGATGAAGAAAATTTTTGATACTATTTTCCCATACAAGAATTGACGATGTCGACTCAACGCTCTCCGAAGATTCCTTTGTTTTTCCTTAGTTGTCGAGTTTCTTTAGGACTCAATTCAGCAGCCATCATCTTTAGTTTCGTCCGCTGGTCTCTCAACATACTTCTACATTGGGGGGAACCTTATGCTCCTTCTTGCACTTACACGCAAAAATATCGCATAATTTCAAATGTTCTTTCAAAAGTGCTTGAGTTTTGTACTTCAGCAAAAACCCTACTTTTGGCCTATCCGCATTGTCCGTAAGTTTTAGTACTTCCTGTTGTACCGCTAAATCCATTTAGTCACACACATAATGGAAGGGAAGCGTCACCATAGTTTGCACACCTTTATAGCCACTCGAGAGGCCTTTTCATGGACCGTAGGCTCCTTTCCTGCGTTCTCGGATCTTAAACTATTTCATCACTTCTCTAAAAGTTGGTAACATCGATTTGTTGAACCCCGAGGAGGCGCCTAATGAGGGACAAGTCGTCTCACTGAGCTTCCTTTATTACCTTCTACCATCTTCCGATTTATATTATCAAAGATAAACGACCTCCTAGCAGTATACGCGGGATGACTTTTGCTGTATTGGAGGGGTGGGAGGGGTAGAAGCGAGCGGGGAGGGGAGGGGATCGGCCTGCGGCTCTTGTATCCGCGACGCTGCGTGGGCGTTGGAATATTTTCTTCGCGGACGCGGACTCAAATTAGGCATTTTGTGGCTAAACGGTGGCAGATACGTCAAAACGCATGAAATTTTTGTTCATAAGGGAAGAACTCGGCGAAATCTATAGGAAATGACCATAAAATACTATATTTTTCGAATTTCGACCTTCCCCCCCTAAATTGCATTTGAGCGAGGGTCAGGGGTTCACCTAGAGGTCTCAAATTTTTCAGGCCTTATTTTTGATCGGTCCCACAACTTTTTTTCATTGGGCCAGATGGATTTGAAAAAAATCGATTTTTCCGATCCGCCCTAATGCCCATTTCCAGAATACACTAGGGGACTCTGCTCCTTCATATCCAACTGTTGCCAAGAGGACAAAAGAATTTAAATTTGGTCGGGGGAGCTTATATGATGGTCCGCGCAAAGGTCGGCCAAGAAGTGTCACTACTCCAGAAATCATTGCAAAAGTGCATAAATTGGTAATGGAGGATCGCCGATTGAAAGTGGGTGAAATTGCTCTTGCTTGCCAGATGTCATATAAAAGGGTATATTAAATTTTAACGGAAAAATTAGAAATGAAAAAAATTATCTGCAAGATGAGTGCCGTGACACTTGACGCTGGAGCAAAAACGCATGAGAATGGACATATTGGAAAAATGTTTGACCCGTTTTAGGGAAAACGAACTAGTTTTTTTGCAGCGGTGTGTGACCAAAGATGAAAATTGGTTCCATTACTGTTATTACATGATGATTATCCACCACCAAAGAAAGCAATGACAATTCTTTCGACTGGAAAGGTCATGGCGTCAGTGTTCTGGGATGTGAAGGGGATTCTGTTTATAGATTGTCTCCCAACTAGGCAAACAATTAATAGGCAATATTTTACTAACCTCTTGGACTAATTTCAATAAAATATACGCGAAAAAAGGCCAGGTTTAGCAAAGAAGAATGTCATCTTTCATCAATACAATGCGCGCCTGAACACATGTGCTATCGCCATGGCAAAATAATACGAACCATGGTATTAACTGTTGCCACTTCCGCTTTATTCACCCGATATTACCTCCGTCAGACTTCCATCTCTTCCCAAAATTGAATTTTCTTGATGGTGAACCTGGTGGATAAAATGATTTACTTCAAATGAAGAACTGATAGCCGGAGTTGACAACTATTTTTCAGGCCTAGAGAAATCTCATTTTCTAAATGGAATCAAGGCACTAGAATATCGATCGACCAAATGTAGTAATCTACAAGGAGACCATATTGAAAAATAAAATAAGTTACAGAGATGCAAGAACATTTTTTCTATTCCATTCCGAGAACTTTTCAAACCACCCTCGTAGTATAAATTAAATCGGACCAAAACAACTTTGCCTGAAAAAATCAACAGTGGCGGACGCAGGAGGAAGCGGAGGCCGCATCCCGTAATTTCTAGAAAAATTGCAAATATGGTCGGTCATCTTCAAGGTGGTTCTCCGACGAACGTTTTAATTTCATTAGATCATCAAACAATTTAAAAAGACAATTGATAAAAATCCAAACTCCACCACGCCAATCAGACCTCGGACATATTATCGCTAACAATGAGAGGTATTGCATACCAGGGGTGCAGCTAAGAAAAAAGGCTAGGGGGGTTTTTAGGAGCAACCAATACTTACGGGTGTGGGGCAATTGCATACCTACCAGGGTAAGCAGGAGTTGCGGGGGCCCTCCTCCAGAAAATATTAAGAATAATGGTTAAAAATGGCGAGTTTTACGGCTTTCTGAGGGATATTTGATTAATCCTAACACTATTCTATAAGTAATACTGATCCAAATAAGTAAAATGGATTAAACTTAAAAATTTCTCAGAGCTTTGGGGGGGGGGGGGTTATCCCCCAAAACCCCTCCTCGCTGCGCCACTTTTGCATACCATCAATGTACCGCTGAAAGTGATGAACCGCTCAGCCAAAGCAACGTAATAAATCCGCCTCTGAATCTCTAAAAAACAAGGGGGATAAATTATCGTAAACCTTCTCTGAACAACAAGCAAGATCAGAACGCAATTGCGAATTGAAAGTAGATGTCGAGTCTAGAACCTCATGTCGCACTTCCAGGAAGACTCAATAAGGACAAGTAAGACTGCCTCCAAAGGAGACGCCAAGGTTGAGAACACAAGAAGTGTCGGTGTCAGCTTGAAGTAGAACCATGGTGCTGAACGTCTCACGATCGCATGTTCATCCAGTTCTCACTCTACGATTCTCTAAGGTTTCACACTACGACAAGGACCGGATCTCATGGCACTTCGGACATTATAAAGGCTGAATATGAGGATCTGAGCTCCACAGCCTTCAATACATATGGTATAAGGAAATCCGTAAAATGCTCCAAAAATCCGTAACGTGTTACATTTATCCGTTACCGCCCGAACCCAGGTCATGACCACGCCCCCGAAGTTAATGCTGAAATCGCCCCTGAATCTGGAGTGGAGTTGCGCAAATGTATGAACGAAATTGAAACTGGCTATTTTACCATCTCACGTTCATACATTATCGCATACGTGCGATAATGCGTGAACGCGAGATGGTAAAATTGGAGTGCGCTGCCGGTGTTTGGGACCCAAATGAAAAAGGCTTAATAACAGAGCTAGAATGCGTGCAAAGAAGAGCTGCCAGGTATGTGAAAGGTCGTTACGATAGTCTCGTTAGTGTAATTGACATCTTAGATAAACTCGGATGGGAATCTCTGTCGGACCGTAGATTGAAAAATAGACTAAACCTTTTAGATAAATTCAAGAGCAGTACTGTCTTTTCTAACGAAGTTAACCATATCTTACAGAAGCTAACATACTACGGAAGATCAGGTCATATAAATAAAATAAGAGAGATAGATTGTAGAACAGACAGATTCGGAATGTCATTTTTTCCACGATCAATAAGAGATTATAACGGCAGCGATAGAGCTCATAAATAGATCGCATTTCTTGTAATGTAGCCTACTAACCTATGTAAAACTTAATGCATGTGTCTCAATTTTATTATTATTTCTAACAGCAAATGGTAGTATAATTTTTAGTATACGTGACGCTTTTTGGACCGTGTGGTGTGCATGTGGGAGTCCAATTGCATGCTGCATGCTGGTGATTGATCACCCCCTGCCAAACACCCTAGAGGTGGCTCGCAGGGTATTATGTAGATGTAGATGTACGTTTTTTCAATTCCCCGCTTTGCACGGCGCAATCTGAAATGCGCTCCGGCACGTACGTCGTATTGTGCACGTATTACATGCTCAGTGTAAAACGGGCATAACAGCATCGATTTGTAGACAAGACGTCACCTTTTCAAGCATCATTCAAGCAAGTCCGCAAAGATGGAAAGGGTTTTAAGGATTGGAATAACTTTACGAAACTCGGAGCCGCCAATTTTATCACTTTTTGCGGCCTGGTTACACGGTCCGCTAGCATGTACGAGATAATGTCGGTTTGCGTGAATGACTTTTGTGGACCGGAACGGGACAGATACGAATGTATGAACCAAATTAGAACAGGTTCTATTTTCTGTTCATGCATTCGCACAAGTTGGGTGGTTACACGGAGCATTTTCGTGTTCATTCACGCGTTCGTACAATTAAACATTAACTTGTACGTGCTAATGTATCGTGTAACCATGCCTTAACAGGCGCAGTCAACGAATCATGGCGTGTTTGGCTACACCTGAGGAAAATTAATTTTCGAAAGGAACTATAGTTATTTATAGTTATATATAGTTACTTATAAGTACCATTGGCACCCACGATACCTTATACAACAGCCCAGATAACCCGTATTGCTAAAATAATTTGTGTTTAGGTTGCAATGCCGAAATTTCTCATTCCTAAAGATAAATGATCCAGATATCTCTTGGCTGTAGCTAATTGTAAGCTTTTTTTTAACTCTAGGTCTGTTAACTAATAATCCTTTTCTTGTATGCGGAAGGTGCCTTTACCGCTTGCTGTGATTCTCTTCATTTTATTATATTCTTATAGCTTTGAATTATTTTTATGCAGATTCAATCCGAAATGATGGAACACTATTCGTTTTATTATGCGAGGAGTGAATTTTGAAATTATTGAGAATCTGGTATAGAAAGTTATACCCTGAGCTTGTAAATTACAGCTTAAATAAAATGGCAGGAGAATAGGAGGGTTAACATGAATTCTCAGAAACGGGGAATAAAAATTTGGCTGAAATCCATGCCACCAATTCTAAATGTTCCAAAATTAAAGCGGCTCGAGTTTGAAAGTAAAAATACTATTACGAATACAAAATATATGAATAAAAATACGAAAAAAAAGGTTATTTTATTTTACAATAGACAATTGAGGTAAATATATTTCGCCATCTAATTTTAAGTATTTCTGCGTCATTATTGAAAAAGGGTTCTGCGTTAATATTTTTTTACTTCAACGGGGAAGAAGTAGGTAAGTACCAAAGGTAGCATGAAACTTCTTATTCGACACGTATACCTCTCACAGCAGACTTTTGGAATAATAAGACGGGTAGTATTATTCATTGAATGACAGTGTTTGGAATGGAAATCATAAATACTCTGTTATCTAATTAACAATTACCATAACAAATTTATCTCCGGAATCGGAGAGTCTAATGCCACGAAAATTAATTTGAATAAGTATTTTCCCCTAATGAAGCATGAATTGGCAACGAAAAAATTATTGAAGCAGCATCTTGGTGACATAAAATACTTCTAAATGATAATTTGATGCCTGATATGCGTAGAGAAATAAAGTCTTTATTTAAAGTATTTATCATTTATTTTTACCATTGTTTGCTAAGCTGACGAAATAAAAACTGTCGTTATACAGCCACCTTCAATATTACCATCCATTAAATTTTTCTATAAATTATGCATTGTAATCCGCCGCCCCTGACCTCAATTACTTCACCGATCATCCGCCTAAGGGGCGTACCCAGGACGATTGCCACGACGACAGGACGACGGGGGACACGACCGGAGGGTTTAGGGGGGTTGAACCCCGTTTGAGAAAATTGGAACATTTTTCTCGTAAAAATCACGTTTAATGCCATTTTGAAACTTAAAATTACTAAGTTGATGGGTCATCGGGAAGTTGTTACGCGAAAACATATTGATGGAGTAAAATAAATTTGTTTCTTAGGTTAATATTTTTCAGCTAAAATTAATTGGCTGGAGGAAGGGGGGCACGTGCCACCGGGCTATGCCACTTATCCGTCATCGATCATCACATAAGTAGCATTTGACCATACCTCACCCGAATACAGCGCAAACGCGATACTTATATAAACGATGGACTGAAGATCGTAGATGGTAATAGCGCCTTACTCCGGAGGGATCATAGCTGACAGGAAAATTTCACAGTATGCTGTCTGCGGTGCAAAACCGGAATATATTATTTAAACTCAGCGGTTACCATTACACGTAAAACTCCGCGAATCACTCAGCCAGAAATTGAATCCACACTGTGGACCAATCCCAACCAATCCCAATACTCTATATCAGATGTAACCTTTCCTTAGCGCCAAGAAAATTGCCAAATCCGAAGCTGATTCACTAAAAAGATTTTGGAACACATTAAGAATTGATCAACACCAGGGGTGCCGACTTATAAAAAATATAGGGGGGCCCATGCTGGGGTCTTGCCCCTGGAAATTTTATAAATAGTGAATTTTTAAGTTTTTTTTAGCATGTTAGAAGAGCCATATAATCAACATTAGAACACTGAAAACTCGACTCTCGATAACTTGACACTCCATGGAAAATCTATAAGCCTACACATATTTTCCTCCGACCCATATCGAATTTTTGAGGGGGCTGGGTCCCCCTCAGGCCCCATGGAGTCGGCGCCACTGATCAACACTCATATCAGCTTCATATCGACCAATGTATGCTAATTATTTTCAATATTACCATTAATTAGAAAATTTCTCAGGCCTGCCAATTATATTTGTCTATCGCAGACCATTTGTGGTCCGTAAATACAATCGATTAGGAACCAAAGTTTCAATACACCGCGGTATGTTTGGACGCGGAGTCACGAGACTTAATGCGATCTGGCATCATTGGCAGCCCTCAGCTTGGACTAAATTTGGGTCACTTATTTCAATGGAGAATATAATGAAGGAGGCTTAAGAAGACCTTTTGTTACAGTACCCCTAGGTTCCCTCAGGACGGGACTATAGGCAAAACCCGTGCATTCGAAATTATTACTGAGCTGAAAAGATTTTTTTACGTACAAATGTATACATGGTACACACATGGCAAAAAATGTTTTTCGATGTGCGCGAAAGGACGTTTTTTTTTATTAATTCTGTCACTAAACGTTAACTAACATTTTATCTTAGAAATAGCAGTTTTCTCGGAAATGGCACTTGAATATCCCTATCGGTGGCGAAGCCGGGGGCGGGGGCATGCGGCAGGTAAGGCGGCACGTGCCACCCCAAACCATAGCAGAAAAGTAAACCCATAAAACAATTTATTCTACCCTACCAACATGTTTGAGCTTCCCGACGACCCATCAATGGCGTAATTTCAAGCGTTAAATAGGAAAAAAGTGATTTCTATAGATCTATGTTCACATTTTCCGCAGAGGGGGGTTCCACCATACTGACCCCCTGGATCGTGCCCCTCCCCCCCTCACAACACATCGTCTTGGCTAGGCCCCTGATCCTCATCCTTCTTCCCTCACATCAGGGATAAAAATACCCCGAAAATAGCCGTTTTCGCGAAAAAAATTAAATGAAAACGCTGTATAGCACAAATTTACCCACTCTTCTTGAGAATGTGGGTGCATTTTTTGGGAGTGCAATTTTTTTTCTCATTCAATCACGTCTTAGTGGACCCGTGCCAAATAGACCGCCTCAGTCCTCGGTGCACTTGCCCTCACCAACTGTCTAATATCAAAATCAAGTAGCAACCGAAACTCTATAAAGCTATAAAAAAAATTCCAGGGCACCAAAAATCTTTAAGGAAGAAACCCATGGGACGCGGGTTGTCTCACGGGAGTGTCGCGGTATTCGGCTTACCACTCCCCTCCTCGTCTCCCAAGCAGCATTAACTCCTCCGCCCAAGGTCATGCGAACTTCATTGCATCAAAGTTGCCGGTATCAATTTACACAGAATATTTCTTCGCATCAGCATTCTCTACGCTTGTTTTTAGGATTCTCTAGGTCCACAAGTTTTCGCATTCGCGAATTTCGCACAACTCATACAATCACTTTCACCCTAAACAACAATCATCTAACCGTAAGGATTGTTCAAGCACGATTGTCTCATACGGGGGGAAAGAGGTTATTCTTGAACAACTCCATAAGACTAGCCTCCGAAGTAGATTGACGGATAAGGTATTGACCATGAAACACATTGCTGATGTACCGCTATGGAAACAACTTGAACCTCAGGAAGTGATCGGAAGTTTATAGAGAAATTTCGCAATTATTTTCGTCACACACGTACCGCCCAGGCGGGCGGATGGCCGAATTAAAAGCCGACTACCTTTCACCTTCTCTTAACCCTGAACCGCAAATCATGCCAGCAGCCTTGAGAGAGTAAAGCAAGATTTATTTATATATCAATGGGCTAGCCGGCAAAGAAAAAAAATATTTCGCCGCAAACGTCACATATGAATATCGTACTTCAACTGTCGAAGTTAAACCTTTGACGTCATTTGTTTAAAATAACAGGGATGAGTTCGACTGTAAATTGTTCCTGATCAGAGGGTACGATCTTCGCAATATTTTCAAAATGTCTTGATTTATCCACCGTTATCTACAAAGTAACACCTTTGAAAGGAAGTGATCGACTGTTACTTTGCGTTGCGCTCTGGTTATTATGGCTGACTTTCAGGGTCCGTGATCATGGTTGTGGGTGCTTTTCCAGTGGCAAAGTTAGGTGGACTTATATTAAAACAGATCAGTAAGCCGATCGCTAATATTTTAAAAGAAAGAGCCAAGAAGAGTCATTTCTTCAGGACCTATGTGTGCATGCCGCCCGCCCAGTGTAAGTATCTTCTTAACTTCCTTGAGAGCGTTTTTTGGACAATTTGCTCTCTCCAAACATTTGTCATGTTTTTAATACCAAACGAAGTGGTGAATTTATGGTTGTTCTGGACGTTAAGATGTTCGTTTTCAACCTCTTTCTATGTCTTCGACACTGTTTTCCTTCACCGTTTACAATTATTATTCCTGATATGTATTTCTGCCTGTGCCGTCATGCTCATACTCCACAAGTGCATGTTTTACTTTCAGGATCAATTGAATTGTTTATGCCACCTCTGTAGTGTAGTTTCATGTCGGTAGTTAGATATTTCTTACAACGTTTGATGTAGCTGAAGTTGGCATAAACAATGGCCACCGCCTTGCCTGTGTCGAAGTTGATCGCCTTAGTCATAAGACAAATCGCGCGACCAACTTCACGTTATCTTCAACAGAAGGCAAAGCAGAGCCCATTTTTTCGCAACAAAATATGCATGCCTCCTGCGCAACGTATGTTTTCTCATTTTGTCTGTCTTAAAGCTTCATGAAATATCCAAAAGCATGCTTACCATCCACCTATGAAGCCTAAGGAGTGAAGAATCTTAATCATTCGGTGCCATCGTTGTACGATAAGTATTTTTATTCCTTTCAGTTTATAACTGGTGCGAAGTGAAAGCTAAAATGTGGGTGATGAACTTGGGGAGACCAGTGAACATTCCTAGCTTGAATGAGGCGATGGCCATAGAGCTGGGAGCTAATTTACTTGGAGAAGGCATAATTTTCAGCATTGCTGCTGGACTTCTGTTTCTTGAATATTCGAGGCAAGTGAGGAAAGAAGCGGCAAAAGAGACAGTTAGAATTGAGGAAATGGAAACACTCAACTACACTATCCGAGAATTGTATTTTCAGGTATGTCTCAATTTACTTCGTTTTTTAGGATTTTTTGCCTTGAGGATACTAGTGGAAAACTAGTGTGTAAATGTAGTTCTTACTCTTGCTGATAGCCTTGGTGCCAAGAGTAATCGTTTATTTATTGTGAGGGTGGATCAAAAATAAGTTCCTTCGGAATTAGTTGCTGACTAATTCCGAAGGAACTCCCGACTAGTTCTTGATCGGTAGCCCTTAAGGCCTGGTTACACGATACATTAACACACATGGGTTAATGGCTAAATGTATGAATGCTGGAATGAATGCCAAAATGCACTGTGTAACCACCCAACTTGTGTGAATGCATGCACAGAAAATAGAACCTGTTATAATTTGGTTCATGCATTCGTACATGTTTCGTTCTGGTCCACCCAAATCATTAATGCAAACGTACATTAACTCGTACGTATTAATCCACCATGTAACCAGGCCTTTAATGACCCAACTAAAAACACATATTGGATCATATTTTCCGGCTTGTAAATAATGCCTGGATACAAGTGATTCCCCCAGGTTGTACCTCTGGCTATGACAGAAATATGGAGAAGTTTCACTTAATCCTTATGTCTGAGAAAAACAATCTTTGGGAAAGTGGTCTTCAGCTATCCTCCAAATGTAGTTTTGGTTAAGCCAGGACAGATGAGTGGAAAGCACTTTTTGGAGTGCAATATAATGAGAAAAATTAAAAAACACAGGTGAGGGCCTAACATGAGCCTTGGTACAATTTCCATGGGAATTCAGGAACCTGTCATGGATATTTATAATTTGATTGATGAAGTTAAATTTTAATGGAATACCAGCGTATTTCATTTTATGTATTTTACTCTAGATGATTATATTATTTATATTGAGGAAATTATTTGTTTTCCTGGCATTAATCTTAAGCCTTCATTTTCAGTTAGTGAAGTTTTCAAATTTTCTTTTGCACAAATTTTGTTTGGGTGCAGATTTTTTTTGGGGTGGTTCTGATTGCAGTTCTGAGCTCAAGACCTGGTGGAACCAAAAACTGAAGTAATCCAGCCTTAGTGCTCTTTGATTTCAAAATTTTATTTTTGAGCTACCAAATTGGAATTATCTCTTAGCCTCAATTATGACCTCACAGCTACCTATAAAAAATAAATGGTGGCTGTATTTATTCACAAATGCAAAAATGTGCCTTATCTATGGTGATAATAGAGCTTCTTGCTGTTGGAAAGTTAAGGGGAGGTAAAAATATTTATCTTACACAGATTCTTGGTTAATATGTAAGCCGATTATTACCGTAAACAACATTCATTGTTAGAGCTGGTGTCACTATATCACTGACATAAGTAAAGTAGTTTTTTGTTTAGGTTATGACTTAAAATGCAAAAAAATACTTCAGTGAGTTTTTTCTGGAATAAAAATACACTACTGTTCTTAGAATATAATTAGCTCTCTACTTTATTGAATAGTGACCGAACGTTTAAAAAATTAAAATTAAAGTCAGCATTTACTATGAAATTCAGCTTTTCTTTTCTTGGGTGAGGACTGATGAACATCTCCAGGGTAAGGTTAGGGAGAAAATGGATGGTATTGGTGACGTGGGTTACCTTAAGCAAAACCATGATTTAATATTCCTACAGAAATGGAAGAATATTCTACAAATAAAAATATTCCACAGATTTTTCTTTAGATAAGTGGGGGTTGGATAGTTGAACATTGCTGGTCAGAGGTGAAATCTACCCTCACTTGTGCAAACCAATCTTTGGGCGGAAGCAGTGCAAGGTGAACAGAATTTCCTAAGTGTGAATCAAATTCTACAGAAGCTGTTGGAATTTCAAGTACTCATTATAATACCAAACATGAGATGGTCGAAAAAGTGATTCATATGAACTCATTTTGTAGTTAGGAAAACATCATTGCATTTGCAATTGGATAGCCAATTTGATATTAATGTTGAGTCTCTGCATGTAGTTCCACTCTACATTGTTTTTATACTTCACCTATTCATGAATAAGGCTCAAATCAGAGATCAGTTTTCAGAAACTTTCACTGCCATGATTGTTTGGATGCGTCTGTAAGTTACTGTCTCTTTGAAGCAATTGAGAAACTAATGTGTGAAATTTTGCATCTGCTCCATATGAATGACAGAGTGTATATGGTCCATATGAGAATATTTGTCATTTACTTTAGCAACATCGTTCAATATTCTTATAATGTTCCTTAACTCCTGGGAATTCAGTAGTTATACGTCTAAGATGTAGTGTTTAGTCAACTATTGATTCATGTGTAAATATTACTTTGTATAAAATGGTATGCATATATGATAAATGAAGTGTGGTACACTGTAGTCCATGTTGCTAATTAAACCGCAAAGAGCTATCATACATTCTTCGTTAATTTCCTCCGAAAAGGGAGAAAATGTGTTCACTCAGTTTCTCTTTTGGTAGGCTGAAAGGCAAGATGCACAGATTCGGGAGTTAATGCGTACAGTGTGTGAGTTGGAGAGTCATGTGACCAAGAAACCCAAGAAGTGCCTCACAGATGGAGAACCTCACCTCCACGAAGAAGAGCCTCCATTCTTTGAGGGTGGCTTGTTGATGGAAGCCATTGAATATCTACACAAAGAACATCGGAAAAGGTAGCACCGTAAATCCAATAAAAAGCTGTTGTGATTGTAGGTGATGCAAGCAGTTATTTAGTTTGTAAATGAAAGGAAAAACCTTACATTTTGCCGTACTCTATAAGAAGTGATACTCAACATGGTTCTTCATAATTTTGATTTCTTTTGCTTTTTTCAATCTATAATAATTTATGAGCTAACGAATTTTTGTGTGAAATGCACAGAAAGTAATTGGGGATTTGCAGAAAGTGTTCATCAGAACAGCATCAAAACTGTACTAGCCTTGGCTTACTAGCTTATTGGTGATTGTTGAATATTTTTTTTAGAAAAAAATCATTTGTATCAAATGTAAATAGACCTCAAATGATTTTTGTGATGTTGAGTTAATTCTCATGTTTCTTTTGTCAGGATGTCTTTTGACATGTGTAATTGTGAATAAATTGTTAAGCTTTACATAATTAAATTGATTTTACTTGTTTTGATTGCTTGCCTCTTTACCAAATCCCCAGGTACCAGATTGTCAATGAATTTACTACAATAGATCACCTCAAAGCTCTCTCGGTGACAATGTGTGGTTCAACTCACAATGTGGTATAAAATCTATAAACACTTAATTACAGTTAAATTATGTATACTGTCTCTGTAAAGAATATTTCCTACTACATCAAGCATCAAAGTGCCAAGGGTTTACATTTGCAAAGGCCCCTTAAAGTGAGAGCAGTATTGATAAACTCTAACGAGGGCACTTGCCATAATAGGTTAAATGGTTTTCTAATAATGCTGTACATGAAAATTATTTGTCTGTTTCTTCGTAATAAAAATCTGGTTTTGATCTCATCGAGCCAAAATGTCAGCGAAGAATGGTTTGTGACATGCATGAGTAAAATCAAAATTTATATTTCATTTCAATAAAAAGTTTCAAACAAAATCGTGGGAATTGATGAAGATTTTAAAAGTTGCTTTATTCATATACATATAATGGAGGTATTTGTCTGCAATAATCACTGTTAGATTCTCTTGGCTTTTATTGGCACTCCAATAAATGCAGCTAGTTATTGTAAACATTAAATTGAAGATTCCCAGCATGTGGTCATAAAGTGAAGCCATAATTGAGAAGGGGACTTAAGTGTTAAAATTTCAGCATCTTCTAGGTTGCTTGACTGATGGTTACAATAACTGTACCATTGTAAAAAACATGTGATTATGGCAATACTTCTCCTTCATGTCACCTAGTATTTAATAACAAGTCAGTGTTGCTTTGATTGGTTTGTAACATTCCACAGAGTTAATTAATGAAGAGACTCTGTGCTGTGCAACTTTATTCACAGGCCATCTATGAAAATCACCTAATATGCATTATTATAAATAGTAACGTAGCAGTTAAGGTAAGCTTACATGCAAGATGACACACCAATATTACTCTTCAACTCTTCTGATCTGCCTCACCTTATAATTCATTCTTAGGTTCAGTATCTTGCACATTGTGCTACATTCCATCCCTATAAAAGTTGCTTCCTAACTGAGCAATATTCTTCTCACTCTCACATTAATATTCCTTCACTTCTCAGTACGCACTCCATCCATAACCTTCATCTCCTATATATTCTTATTTCCTCTCTCAATTCGCAATATTCAGTACATAATTCATCTGTTTTCCTACGGTCCACCTCACCATAAGTATCCTCCTACAAGTCTAAATCTTGTGCGAATTCAGCATATTGATGGCTAAGTTCTAACAACACGAATCTCAAAAATAGCAACTTTTGAGGAGAGCAAAAAAACTGTTAATTTTTTTTACTTGTGCACTGAAATTAAAAACCAAAAGTTCATAAAACGGAAAAAGAAGCTTTCCTTTGCAAACAAATAGTTGTTTTTTGCTTATATTTTATTTTTTTAATGTTATTACACTTTATTTAAGATGCCTGTCTCAAACTGGCCGAATTTGAGATACGTGTTGTTAGAACTTAGCCATTGATATTCTCATCCTTCAGCCTTAAGTGTCCAAATTCTTGCCATATACAGTGATGTACTCTGTGTTAAACTACTTTCAATTTATTCTTCATATCAGCACATTACCGTATTTATCTGAATATAGTCCCCCCTTTTTTCCAAAAATTTCCATGGTTAAAGTAAAGGGGGGGCCATATTCAAACATATTTATTTTTAATTTTCCTGTAACTAAAGCATTAAAATTAGTGGAGGATATTTAGAGAAATACGGTATTTTCAATTCAGGCCTTTGAGGTATCCACCAGGGCATAAAGAATTTATTTAATGTTGAAATAATTATCGGGGAGGAGAATAACGCTGCCAGTGGAATGTGCTAACCAATGATGCGTAATTCTGTCTCAAAGTGGAAACTGGAGTGACTCCCTGATAACCCCTGGCTAGGGCCAATAGAATAGGACCAATAAGGTTACTGAAATCTTTCCCTGAAATCTCTTTTTTTATGGTACAATATAATGTAGTAAAGGCAGCATGCATTTGGGAGCTGGTATGGGTTGGGTATTAATGAAATATCCACTTCTGCTTGGAATTCTGGATAAAAATGCTCAGAATTGTCTCATTATTTATACTATCTTCTCAATGCTGCTAGTGGTGAGGAATGATGAGTTTAGTTCAGTGTTTTAGAGAGCAAAATTCATCAATCAGGAAAAGGGAAGTCTCAAGTCAGAAAGAAACTTTTTTGGATCACATTCTATCTACCTATTTGGCTTAATGACTGAAAACGGAATCAATTCTGGGGCAATATTTTGAAAGAGCTCTTCTTTCATAGCCATTTACACATGAAAAAAGCTAAAGCGACACCACAATTAGTGTAACAGCAAAAGTCCACATAACTGAGAGGTAATTTGAATGCATCTATTTTCAGATTTAGTCTTGGCTTAAAAATATAAAATCACTACTTTAAAATTCCTGTCACCTGTAAAATATAATAATATGGATTATTCCTTTATTTTCAAAGTCTTTTTCAACCATTTTTTTATGAATGGAAAACGGGGGCACGTGACCCCCCCCAGACCCTTAAAAAATAGACAAGATTTTTTTATATGGTCTGGTTATCACTGCATTCATTTTGTTTTCTGCATTGATTACGTGGTACCCTTGTGCCCCCCAAGAACAAAATCCTGGATCCGGCCTTGTTTCAACCTATAATATTAGGAATCACTAATTTTTTAGCAACATACATTTTTATTTCCTTTGAAAATATTGGATTTCAGTAAATGACATTTATATTGACATACTGGCCTTCTCTATTCATTAGTAAATTTTTTTAACTCTTAGGCTTTTCCCCTTTGTTTAATTCAGAGCATTTTCCCTATGCACATTTAAATGTCCATGATAATGGAATACATTGGTCGACGTGTTAGGCAGAACAAAAAGTGAAAACAGATACAATTACTCAAACAATCAGTCAGATACATTCATTCTCCCCATGATCCTCAAATATTTTTGTATTTTTTTTCCTTCAGAAGGGAAAAAGATTGACAAATCATTGTTTATTTTCACAAGGACACTTCGTTCCAGACCAAGAAGTAGGTACTCATTATAGTTACTCTCTTGCTTTAAGTTAGAGAAAGGCCCTCCTTCAACATGCTTTGCAGAGCTTTTATTCTTGTTTCTAAGTCAGATATTCTTCCAGAAGCTCCTGGAATGTATGTGAATAAATATTTAACTGGGAATCAATTACATACTGATGATCACTTAAGTTCTGATAGCCTTTAATTATTCACTATGCAACCAGATGTGGAGAGAATAAATCAGAAAAACTGTAGTGAAGTAATTTGCTGGACAGTAACTTCTATCCATTTTTAAGCTATGGTTTTATCATGTTACAGATAATACTTTATACTAGATGCAGAAGTATGAAACCGGAATTTTTTGTGAAAAATAGAAACAGATCTGTTATTTGAAAATTAAAAATATATTTTATTCAAAATAATCTCCATTGGAATTTTATACATTTTTTCCACCTTTCTAGCAGGTTATCAATGCTTCGCCAAAATAATTCTTCCTTTGAAGCGAACCACTTGTTGAGCAATTCTCATATATTTTCATACAAATCAAAGTGTTGCTCGGGGAGTGCATGTCCCAATGATGTGAACTGATAGTAATCGGACGTAGCTAAGTCTAAAGAAAAAGCCGCATGCGCTTGTATTTCCCAAATGAACGCCTTGATTGTATTCATGACCTATTTTTCTGTATTTGAGGGGATCCCACCCCCCATTGTAGGACCCCACTTTAGGAAATTTTCCCGTAGCTTTCAGACAAACAGAAACTGTTTTCTGCATCACATTTAATTTTTCCGCGGTTACTTTTTGAGTCTGGGTATCGTCCTCATTCAATAAGGCTTGCAAGTCTTTGTCTTTAAATTTTTTTGGTATTTTCCCATGGTCCTCATTTCTTATGTCAAAATCACCACTTTTAAATTTTTTAAATCACTTGAGGGTCTAAGTTTTGCCAAGAGCATGTTCACCATATGCTTCCTCACACCTTCTATGCAATTCTGTGGCAGTTTTCTTCAAATGACAGCAGAAACCAGTGCTGTCCGCAAATCATGGTTCGAAGACACAAAACTTGACAAGTGTGAGATAATAGAAAAATGCACCGGTGTATGAAATTGAGGTTATTAAGTGTTGAAAAACTTCATCAGTTACTTGGGAGATGATGGCACTACAGAAGCAGTCTTACAATTTTTTAACTGATAGTGAGCACCATCTATTGGGAAACTCTGGTTTCATACGTCTACACCTGGTAGAAAAAAACTAGCTCGTCATGTTTGGACTCTATCAGTGACCACCTATACACTTTTATGACATAATTCTATATGATTTCAATTCATCCTTTGATACAGCCTTCTCAGATTTGGCATACGTGGTAATTAGAGAAAAATACCTATTTATCAAGTTTAAAATAATGGAAAAGGAAGGCACAGGACACCAAAGCTGGGGAATTCAGATTTTTTTGTGATTTAAGCGAATCTATAAGTAGATAAACATCTAAAGTCACTGGAAAATGGCACAAATTTGCCCCTTTCACATTTTCAGAAGATAAAGCAACACAATGGAGCAATATAATACCTTTTTTATTAAAGGGGGAGATGTTGAGATATTCAAGATCATAATTTAAAGTCAATGACCTTTGCTTAAAAAAAATCATGCTAACATTCTGTGTCGCATTATATAAAAAACGTATCATTGTTTTTTAAAATGAATTAGTTAACGCTGTATCCTTACAAAATAGAAAGATAGACATTTATGCTATCTGAGGAAAGATACTATAGAATAAGGATGGATGTTATGCCAACCTCCAGGTTTTTGGTGACTGTCACAATGCAAAAATGTAAATGACATACGACATTGGTGAGATAAAGCAAAAGCTTACCTCTTCGTGAGAGTTTCCGTGTATCCTTTTTGTGAGGGGCCTGATGTGATAGTGTCTGATGCCTCTGCGCCATTGGTTTTGATATCCTTGGTGGGTTCATAAATTCTGCATCTCCCCTGGCCTTCTTCTCAAATGTTCTCCGAGAAATGGAGGATGACAACACAGAGGAACAGGCAGAACAAGAAGATCCTCTTGAACTGCTTCTGGAAGATTTACATTTTGGCCTTCTTTCTTTTGTTCTTCCTCTTATACTGGAGCAATCAGATGATGAAGAAGTCCTTCCACAACTCGATAACTCACGTTGGCTGGCATGCCCTTTAGTATGAACATGTGATCTGTTCCCAGGACGAGGTGTAGCCACATTTGGACCTTTGCACTGACTTCCCACATCAGAATCTGTCGGTGATAAAAAGGTATTTTTGAGAAATATAATTTTTTAACATCTTCTGTTAACTTCCATTTTCACTAGAAAATATTTTTTCTACTTATTCTGAATTCCTATTGATCAACAAAATGACAAAGAATCAGTTTTAATTACAATCTGAGATAAGGAAGGGATTATCAAACATGCAAGAAATAAATATGCATGATCAAATTTGGTATACCTTAGTATTAACTGGGTTAATGCAAGTTTACATGGAATATTTTACAAATTAATCCCTCTGATCTCCTCTCCCAAATCAGACATCTCTTTTCAATCCACCATGAGCCCTACCCCCTTTCATTCTATTCATACACAAATTCTACTCTTCTACCCAGCTTACATACCATTCTTCCCTCTACTGTAATTTTTAGCATACCCTCCTCACTCTATCCTAAACCTTTGCTTCCTCCATATCTCATATAGTTCTCAAGACTCAAGTTTCCTCTTCTTGCCTACCATGTCCAGCACTTTGCCATTCCTCTTCCTCTTAGTCAACCTCACCTTGTCCATTCTCCTCCATACCCACATTTCAAATACTTCCAGTCTTTTCGCATCCTCCTTCTTAAGCATCCACATTTCTGCAAGTGTTGGTGAGCAAAGAGCTCCAGCACATTAATTTAAAAAAAATATAATACAGGATTTTCTTCCTGAAATCAAATGGAGTGATTTTTCTGCACTGGATCAGGTCTTTAAAATTCCCCTCTGTAGTGCATTTTGTGCCGCAGCTAGTTCAGGGCCAGCAATTATTTGCAGTGATTCTTCTCCTTTGGTAGAAAACACGGTTTTGCATATGGCCATGCTTAGTAAACCGTGAGCTGTGCAGAGATTCCCTTCCATAAAGGTCAAATGGAGGTACATAATATCTTAATTTTGGCCACAGGGTGACAGTGCTTGTTACACTTTGAATTTGGTAACACAAAGTATCAAACCCAAAAAGAAAGTTTCTTGAACAGCTAACTACTTATTCCATGGACTAGCCTGCTGCCTTGAGTACTTTTTTGAACAAAATCAAGTACTTTAAAAAAATATAACAAAAAATTGTTTTAGCGAGATTGTGTGTGTTTCGATGCTAAATTAGGAACACCCTTACTTGTTGTCCATGTTAGCTTTTTGGCAATATTAAACATGCAGGACTTCACTTTTTCCTGGCAAATGGTGGCAGTAAATTCTTGGGATTTTATCCGGGTAATGTCCTCAATCTCCATCACTGCCATCATATTGATGATATCCTTTTCCATCGGCAATAAGGCTGAACAAAACAAGTTCTTTAAAAAAATTTAACACAAAAGTTTATAGGCAAGGCTCGGTGAAAGTGGATGCAAAATTAGGAACACCCTTTTTTGTGGCCCATGTTGCCTTTTTGGCAATACATAGGTAGGATGTGTATCCTGATGGCAACAGAAAAGGATTTCATCAAAATGTCGGCCGTGATGGATGCTGAGGAGATTAGCCAGATGAAATTCTGGGAAGAATTTACGGCCAATATCAACAGTGCAAAAATTCTAGAGAGAAAAAATCACCTTGACCAGGATTCGAACCTGGATCTTCTGATTTCTGGTCAAGTGCTTTAGGCAGTTGTGATGGAGCTCTTAGTTTTAAGCGCCGTCACCAAGGTCAGCCACCCAAGGTCATTACCAGGGACCCTGAGGTCTCTGCTGCCGCAACCAGGGTACGCGGAACCTAGCACCAGGAAGGCCGCGTGAGGGAGAGACACTGACGAAACAGCAATAGAGAAGGACTTCCGCATGTGAGAGACATAGAGCATGTGTATTGCTTACCATCGTAATAAAGTTGCTTGAATTTACTTTCGTGTAATTTATTGAAGTGAGGTCAATTACTGGATTACCCCATTCCCCTTCACCAGTTAAGCTACCTAAGTGAGGCATCTTTCCCCTCCGTCGAAATTCGTGGACTATACTGGATAAGATGGTGTGAACTGCTGAGCATATTATGCGACTTGTGTGTGCACTGCACCACAGCTGGAGAGCAAAACCCGAACTTTGAACACTAATAGGTGTGCGTTTGTGCTTAGCAGATGACTCTGTAAAGTTTTACGTGGCCAGTCCCAGTATATTTAAATTTACCAATACTAACCACAATCTGCCATGACTTTAATTTTAGGGATTAGGATGACGAGGGGTCAGTGAGGGGTGTTGGGACAGGGGCAGCAATATTGTTGATATTCTGCACCAGTCACCATTGACCTTTTCTTTAAACCCTTGCATAGTGATCCTCTCATCAGGTCTTTCCTATTCATGAGCACAATCCTCTTTCTTATTTCCTTACTGCTGTTTCAATTTTCCTCTAAAGTAGTGCCTAAACAGTTGAACTGCTCAAGCACTGGGTGTATGTAGAAGCAAAATTAGGCACACCCTACCGTCACCACCAACTTTTACCTTGAGCCACATATTCCTTACTTGAAATGCTTTACAACACTACATAATTTCCATTTCTGGAGAAAAACTTCTGAAGCATTTAAATCATTCATCTTTACCAAAACTCAAGTAAGGATCCTCATAGTTCATCCTCATGAAGCACTGTGCTCGAAGGCATAGTATCCTGGTTTAAGTCCATGCCATGGAATATGAGCTTCCCTATGTAATTTTTGCTCTTTCTTGCATTTGTGAATATGAATAAGTTAACCACTTTAGAAAATGTGTTGTTTTCTAACAGTTATTCTACTTAAAAATGAAATCAATCATCAATGTATGTACAATTGTCGCAACAGCTGTATAAGTACTAGTTTTCAGAAAAAAATCTTACCTATTTGTAATTTCCAAAAAATCAGGTATTTTAGGATGAGGCTGACTGATTATATTGCCCATATTGAATAATTCATATCTGTTTGGAAAATATTTTCTAATGTTTCCTGAGATCTCCTGATGACCGTGTAAATGAATTGTGTACTTAGTAAAAGATTGAAATTTCTAAAATGTTTTTAATAAAATCAGATTTTTCAGATGATGCATGATTATCTATCAATGAATATCTTGAAATTCAGGAAAGGAAATAACAAGATATTGATGTTAAATTCAATAAAAATTATAATTTTTACACAGAAGAAGATGAATGATTCGTATAGCAATTAAATTGGAAAATTTGGGGCAGAAAAATATTTTTTCACCTGAGTGCTTACTAACAGAATCTAGTCTGCATCTCATATCTTTTGTCAAGGGACCTAGCTTCACCATCTCGGACTTTGGGTTGTTCAGTCTAGTCCGCCATACATCATGCCTGTAACACATTTGCAGAGATCAATTTAAAATCCTAATTGTCATCAGAAAAATGCAATTTTTAATTACATAAGAAACATAGAACCTAAACCATACCTAAATATGGCATTTGGTTTGCTAGGCAAATTTTCATTTTCCCTTGGGGAGGCATTCGTAGGATAAGTTGCAGGACTTCTGCTGCGACGCTTCCAGATTATGTTCACTGGCTCTGCTTTCTGGGATTCATCTTTCCTGTGACGCAGTTCATCCAACTGTGTGCACAATAATTAGCAACAGTTTAGTGATGAAATAGGGATATTCTAATGGGTATATTTATGTACACTACCCTCTACAGGCCGAGAGAAATAGCAATTCTAAGTCAGAAAGAATCACCCCATAGTTTTGATGAATACTTATGAATAATGGAAAAATTAAACTTTGGGCTGCAGGAGTTTGTGATTTTAGCCTCCAGCCTGTTTGGGAGAGAAGCAAGAAATATCTTTCCCCTCTAGCCTCACCAAGTGTCAGGCAGGGAGTGAACCCTGATAATCCACAGTAACTCTCTCTTCTTTCTAGCCAAGGATGGGCCAACATTTGGGCACTTGTTGCAGGCACAATAACAGCATGGATTGGGTAGGAAATGAAATGGGCATTACAATGCAAAATTTCAGGAGGCACCCCCTGCCACAAGGGCTGACCTGGGAGAGATAAGCCTCCTAGTGATCCTTACGGTGACAGAAAGTGCTCGAGTGCAAGATATACGGGTGGCAATAAAAATTTTGAGAAACTGCTGCACGTAGTCGAGCAATTGAAAAACGTTTAAAAACCTTTCCCGAAGTCAGCATGCAAACAGCATAAAAACGTTCCAGCAGTCTTAGGGTTAAAAACAGGAAGGTCTATCACTATTCGCCCCCTAAGCTATGCATTCCACATTACTTTACATGTTTGTAAGTTGCATACACACAGGATACACTCTGTCTATGAGATGTCAAAGAGCTAACAAAATAACATAACTGTAATGTGTGCATAGATTCTCGGGGGAGTATGGTGGCCTGGTGGGTAGAGCAAAAGACTGTTCACCTCAAGATCTGAGAGAAGAATTTAAACAACCTCTCACCAAATTCTTCCTCTGAAAGGTGGTTTAGGGAAAGGAACTGCACTCCACCACTGTGAATGAGTAATACAGTGAAACCTGCCTTTAGAGGAACCTGAGTTAAGCGGAAACCTGTCTTATCCGGAAAATTTTGTTGGTCCTGGCGGTCACAATAGGGTTTTATGTGCTTTGGTGCCCTCTGCTAAACGGAAACTGTCAAACGCGGATTTCGACAACATTTCTCACTAGCAATGAAGATGGTTCCTTAACAGCCAATAATAAAGAAGACGAAAGCTGTGACACCGACCAAGAAGTTACCTTAATATGGGAAGAAAATAAAAAATCGTATAGAGAAATGTTGGCCTTATTAAAAGAATTAGAAGAATGCAGTCTCACCAAAGGTAACACTGATTTGTATAACATCTTACATGAGGCCATTGGCAGGGTAAAAAATTGTATTCTACAGGAAAAAAGGAAAGACAGACAAAAATGACTGATTACTTCAAATAAACAATTTAAAAATAATGCGATGCTGTTCTTTTATTATTTCATTATAATTTCGTCTACGTGGAGAATTTGAGTCAAACCAACCTTTTAGGCAACGCATGCAATAGATGTGATATGACTTTCGCAGTCTTTTTTGAATTGTCAGACCCTGAGTTAAGCGGAATACTGCCTTACCCGGAAAAAAGTGAAGGGCCCGAGAGATTCTGCTTAGGACAGGTTTCACTGTATTCAAATTCCTGTGGCTTATTCTGGGGTGAGCTCAAATGTTTATCATCATCATTACTCATTAATACTAAGATTGGTTTGATGCAACCCTTCATTCCTCTCTTCTACAATTATTTTTATTAGGCCTTATAATGTGGCCAACTAGGTTGTACCATCTTCTCCATAAGGTTTTTAGAAGACTTCTCTTTTCTCCCACTCTTCTCAGCTCTTCCTCATCACTTACTTGGTCAGTCCATTTTATTTCCATCATTCTTCGGTAGCACCACATTTCGAATGCTTACACTCTTAATTGACTTCTGTGCTGCTGTCAGTGTCCAAGCCTTACTTCCATAGAGAAAAATGCTCCATATTTCTATATCAATATTTTTCTTAAGTGAGCACCAAGGAATCTCAATTTTTAGGTGAGGGAACAATGCAGGTGACCAGAAAAGGATACCTCTTCAATGGAATGCATGCGTGAGAAGCTCGCTACAGCATAATACATGTTTATGTACTCTCTTCTCAGAAGCCACAATACTCCACAAGGAAAACATTTCTCTTGTCTCATCAAGAAAAAATTGGATATAACTAAGCAGTCTCACAACTTCAATGGCAGACAGCAGTGGTGTAGCCAGGAATTTCGTTCACGGGGGGTCCAAAACCAGGGAGGAAAATTTTTGAAAAACAGGGTACTAAGTAGAGGTTTTTAAACTAATTTTAACACTTTTCATAACCAAAAAAACTTCATTTGTTGAAGAAATATTTTGTACATTCATGATTTCAAAATTTTTTTTCTTTTATGAGGGAAAATAATTGTGTTTTTTTTATTTTGGGGAGTCAGGACCTCCTGGCTCATCCACTGGCAGACAAGGTGCTATTTAATATCTACTACCTAAAAATTCCTTCATAAGAAAGCCCTCGTCATCGAGGAAGTGAAGAAAAGCATGAAAACTACCAAAAATAAATTGGAGCCTATGGACGGGACATTATTTGGACTTAACTACTGCCTCAAGGATAGCCAATGAATATTATTCATAGTGCAAGATAACTCAAAAGATCACCAGAGGAAATCTCCACAGGAAATATCCTTACAAAAGTCCCACAGAAACCTCAATCATTATTTTAATAGTTCAATGTCTTTTTTAAATACTCCCATAGTAATGAGGGAACTGGTAAAACATAATAATAACTACCAGTTATATTTATTAACTTCTATCCTTGCCTGAAATATGTAACAAATTAATTGAAAAGAACACCGTAATCAGCCACATGAAAAGGTATACATACTAAAAATTTTAGCTAACTTAAAAATTAATCAGATAAATTAATTAAATATTACCAATGAGCACCTTTGATCGCAAAACAATGCAATAAGTACAAATGTTAATGCTAACATAGGAAAATAAATAAATCTGTCAGTTTACACTTTACAACAAAATTAGACAACTGACTTTACATGCCAGTTTAAATAGGTAAACAGAAGTTGTTAAAGGCCTACATTTTAGACAAACTTGTTCATTTAAGGCTACTGAAGTAGAGTTAGCACGAGAGCTAAACAGAACTTTATTCCTTGGGGAAAATATATGAGGCAAATGAGTGAGCATGTGTGATTTTTTATGATTGGTACCAGTGTGGTTCTTACAAATTGGAGAAACTTTCATGAATGTTAGTGAGTGCATGCTTGAGACCTTAACAGAATTGTTTCCCTTAGTGCAAAGCCACTAGGTGAATGAGTGAGAGCTTTTATTATGTTATCCTTTATTTTGACTTATTTTGCCCAATGATATACTTCATTGCCATCCATTTTAACGAGTTCCTAAATTTGCTCATTAAAGAGTTAAAAAAAAGTCTTGGGAAATTTATTTCATTCAATTGAACTTCATCATATGTATGCAGTTGGAGCTATAAAATATAAGGAATTGTCCATGAAAATACCAGTTAAATATGAATGCAAAAATGAGTGGGTGAATTTGGCATTGTTGACCATTATTCAAGGCATAGATTTGAGATTTGATGACCAAAAAATTATTTCCCCATACGCTAAATATGAGGAGCAATGAAGTAAAAAAAGTGCATTTATAGCGAAATAAGGTCAAGTTAAAGAAGTTTGATCATTAAATAATTTGCATTGAAAAAGTAAAATTCACAGCATTGGGGTAGCCTTCGAGTATTTTGAAATACAGTAGATTCCGTTTAATGGGTCCACCGGTTACTTGGGGTAGCCGCTTAATCGGGGTAGATCTTGAAGAACGGAACCCAATGGAGGAATATCCCAGAGTATTCCCCGCTTTATTGGGACAGCATGCCACTTTATTGGGCCATGAGTCGGCGACATAGACTCTAATATCGCGACGAAATTAAAATTTATTGTTTTCAGAATACCATTTTTTTTATATTTTCCTCCTTTGATTTACTCTTATTTTTCACAAATGTTCCTATTCTTGCCCTATTTTGAAAGCTCTTGTTGTTATACTATCCGCCAGAGGATAGGACTTTTCTGTAATAGGACTTAGTAAAAGACACTCATTCAGCGTCGCCCGAGGCTGTGATATATATTTTTAACAAAAATGTTATAATTATTTAAAATTATAGTTAATTAACTCAACTCGCTAATTTATTAATCAAATTAATAGATTAATAAACTTATGTTGCATTATGAACATTCTTTAGTCTTCTTTCTATCATTTCAAAGTTTGTTTATTCCCGTATACAAGAGAGTTCGCCTAATTGGGGCAAAAATCACAAGTCCGGATATGTCCCAATTAACCGGAATCTACTGTATTATTAAAGCATTTGGGTGCACATAATTGCAAGATTTTGGTATCATACATGAGTGAGAAATGTCACCTAAGCATACTTCACGTCTCAGCCGGAGGTTTTGTTCTTGCAAGCCTTTGACAGTAGCTCTGAATGATGCCCTTTCTTTTTTCACTTGTTCCTCGAGAGTTTGAAGGGCCCTTGGGATATTAGTCACTGATGCACAAGAGAGATCTGTTGGCACATCCAGTCCTGTCTTTTTTAAAAGCTGCCTTAGGAGACCAATCTCCTCCTGAAGCATCTGATTCTCAGCTTCCAGATGTTTGACCCTAAACAAATAAGCGTCATAAAATTATGAGATATCATTTAAATTCCAGTTAATTAGGACACAAAGGGACTCGTACACTTTGCCACAACTACATAAGTGGCTGCCCCATTTATCCCAATCATTACGTAAAAATGCATAGATGGGTGTTGAAACAGAAAAGAATCTTTGAGCATTAAAATGCAGTTTTTCCCATACACGAAAGTTTACCTCTAATTGTGAAACAATAGGTAATAAAACTTTAAATCACTTACGTACCAACATATTCAAGCTTAATTAATTTTTGTCTGAAATTCTTGGGGGAGATTAAAGTTTTTATAGATTTTTCTCAGTACCCACACATGGAAACACACACATCAGGTACTTATGATCAGCAGAAACTTGAGCAGCAGAAAGACAGATGATGAAAGAGGATGCTTGTTCAGGAATAGACTGATCAAGAAGGAGAATGTACCAAACTGGTTTCTAACATTTAAAAAATTGTTTTTTTTTCATGGAGCAAGTATGTACTGCAAATATGAATAGATTTTTGTCTTAATTAACTGGGGAGAACTTGAAGTGATTCCCCGATTGTGTTCTGTACTGGGAAATTTGTTCCAAGTAGTAACTCCAAATAACCACAGGCCCAAATAACTGGAACCTGCTGAGTATTGAAAAAATATTAAGGCTATTTCCAAGTCCAAATGTGGTGTCTGAGAAAGATCACTCATTTTTTTCCCACCATATTCAATACAAATAAAAAATATTTATGATTTTTAGAAGCTACCACTTTTCCACCATTGAAAGGAATTTTACATCCAAAATTACTTTTTTGAATTCCACAAACTGCTGGTAGTATTGGAGCCTGAAGTTCAGTAGACAGGATGCAAAGAGCTTGGTTATCTGACAATTTCATGACAGGATAGGGAAAAAATGGCTAATAATACTGACATATTATTTTAATATACATTTATAAAAGTACACAGTAAAAATTCCAAGCCTCCTCTTGGATTTTCTCTGTCCTTCAGACATGTTCATTGTGAATAAGAATAAGTAATTCCAGCATTAAATGAGGGAATTTGTGAAATGAGCTGAGCTAAATTGAATAAACAGGTTCATACAATATTCCAAGTAGGAAATGGTACCACACTTCAGTTCTGTCTCACCCACCTACAGAAAATCTTAACTCAGAGCACACTATTAACATGTCTTACAGTTAAAATTATTATTCTAAGAGTCATTGCTAGTGAAACAAATTTTCACCTTATTTTACCTGTCCTTCCACTGCTCTGTGTGGGAGTTATCTTTGTTATCAGTTAACTTCCCTCTTAGTTTTTGTATTTCAGCCTCCAGCCTCCTGATTGTCCCTTGAAGGATCTGTGGATTTGGTAGGCCAATATATTCCATCGGCAAAGGGTAGTGTATCCTAGGTTTAGATTCAAAAACTTATTAGAACCATTGACAAATAAGATAGTGAGCTGATAGTAACATATGCACCAAATTTGGCTGTGAAAGTTCATTTTTTATGACCACATTATGTGAATTATACAGCTATATATTTACTTCTATAAATGCTTAAACAAAGTAAAATTCTGGAAAACACAAGGCATAAAAATGTAATTAAATTTTTTAAATTCAAAACCAATGCTTCAAAAATACTACAACATCTTCAATTCTGAATCTAACGAAACTCCAAATGCTTAAGGTATAAGAGTCATACATTCAATACAACTCATGGATGATTTATTAAATGCATTGTCAAACAATCAAATATAGCAACTAGGGATGGTCGGATCGGATACCTCGGATCCAAATATCCGCGGATATTGCCCTTCATCGGATACATCGGATCCAAAGTCGCAGTAGATATTGGATCTGGATCCGAAATTTTAAATAATACCTTCAGTGAATTCAAATGCAATAAGGGTGGAAAGATTTCCAATTCTATCTTCGAATGTGCCGTCACATGCGATTCTTGTCCTACTCATGAATGGTTTTGTTTAAAAGCTCTCGCAGAGGTTACATAGGAGAATTCCAACTGTGGAAAATAAAAAAGGTAAAATACGACTGGCACAGAGTGCGACTCTTCCCAAGAGATTGAACAATCACCAGGGAATCTCAGCGTCAGGAATTTGAAAATGCATTTGGATCCAAAAATATCCGATCCGAAAGATCCGCCTCCGAAAATCAAGGATCCAATCCGAATCCATATTCGAAAAAAATCCTGGATCCGTCCATTTCTAATAACAACACTTCTATGATTCCACTTGTGAATCTGCTAAACTGTATAAATATATATGATTATAACAGCTGGAAAAATATAGCTTGTGGACTTGGTCAAGACTGGAGATTCAAGGAAACAGTGAACGTGAATATGTAACATGATTCAACGAATTGTAATCCAAAGGCATTTTAAAGCTTTTGAAAAGCAATGGTATGCACATAATTTACCCATTACAGACGTTTAATAAAGAAAAAAAAACAGAATTTTTGATCATTCACTTAATCCTGTAATGTATAACATCCACTGAAAATAATAACCAATACATTATTTAACATAGGGAATTGACGGGATTCAGGTAGGGCAAACTTCCATCTGTAATATTTTGTTTTTGTTTGAGTTTTTTTCTTATTGACATTAACTTAACAAGAAATTACTGGGGATAGATTTTAACCAGACATAAAAAGGAAGTTACAATTGGATAAGTTGGTTCAATAGGTACACTTGTTTTAAACCAAATAGTAACTGAGATCGAATTCTAGCCTCTAATTCTAGCAAGAACAACCAATACCCTGGGCTGCACCACCCACCCGTTAACTTCCTGTTGTACATAAGTCACCGTCTATACAAGCAATGGGTGTACTAAGTGTTATGTTTTAAAAAAATATTAAATTTGCAGCTGCTTATAAGAATCTACTATATTGCAGATTTCTAGAGTAAGATCACGCATGCAGTTAGTGTACGGAAGGTTAATTACTAAACTTTATTGGCTGAAGATTGTGCAATGTCAGCAAGAAAGAAAAAGAAATTCTAGATATTTTATTTAAGGCACAGAGTTGACAGCGGCTGACAATAAGATTAAGACAATGGTGGACAGCGGCTGATCACAACTGGAAATCCTAAGTTTAGAGTGTAAACACAAATAATTCAATCACAAATGCTTTTGGTATTTTTGCATCTCAAGATATGAAAAAACTAGCTCTTGTATTGCAAGGTGTTACTCAAGGAAAAATGCTATTTTTACCAATGATCCACTTTTCTGCTGATATTAGTGCATGGAACATAGGTGGTAACAAAAAAATAAATGTATCTTTAAAGAAGTAATTATTCAAACATTATTACTTGGTCAATTGACACAGTGCTCATTAGTTTAGTACAAATATGTACTACATGGAAAAGTACTATTGCATACTTTCTGCATTTTTTTCATATTTCTTTATTTTTCTTTTGGTTAACTTAATTACTTTTGTTCAGTAAGCTTTTCAAAGAGAAAAATTTTTGGAAGTTATCATTTATTATGTAGATAGGAACTTGAGGAATAGGTATATTAAAAATTATTTTCCAATTGATTATATTAAGGAAAAAATGATTGGTTTTTAGGGACTGATTTATGGATTGGAAACTAATTTCATGGGTGATTTTCTGAATTTTAACCCTTTTAAGATGGTGGTGTTCTCTCCTCAGCATGAGTGTTGGACTGAGCCCCAAGAGACTCTTCCATCCCCTCTGTATGGAGAATATTTGCATGACATTTGTTAAGAAGGGTCTTGCAGATAATCACACCCTCAGCTCCAACCTTTTTCGACCCCTCCCAGCAGGAATTCTGCAATATCTCAGACTTCGAGGGTAGTTGCCCTCCCTTCTTTCTGGGTTTATAACCCTACCAGTTATGCAATACGCTATAACCATGGATTGGTTCACAGTCAACTAATGATTTGTTTATAAATATGTATAAGCTTCATGGATAATTGTTGCTTGCACTTAAATTGCAGACTTTGAATTGAATAGCTTAGTTTTTTCTGTGAAGTATAAAATTTTGAACGAAGCTCTACCGTCAATATCAACCAAATAATGTATCCATAATTTCCAAATTGACGTTTATGCTGAAATTTAGATATAAAGTTAATATTTATGGTAAAATTTCGTTTAACGATTGTAAATGCTGCTCAAAAGACAAATACTTTAATTCTCATCATATATTTTTTGAGAAAGGAACAAATATTCATATTGCAAAATGACTGAATAAACGATTGCATGACCCCGGAAATTTAAAACTAAAAAAACAACTTAAAAAAGCTTATTTAAAATTTTATTTAAATATTGGTCCCTTACAAGAAAGAGGGTTCATATAAGATGAGGGGTCCAGGTACCTGCTTCCCGATTTCTAGGGTAAGGCCAAAGCCCCACTGCGTTGGGTCCCAAAACTAAGACTTCACATACTCGTGACCGTCATAATAAGGGGGAGAGCAAGAAGCTGGATTTAAATGGCATTTGTTTGCTTGCAAAGGAAAATCTCTGATGAATATTTCCTACTTTTGTCTCCCGGGCCAAGAAACGTATTGCGGGATATTTCCAGCATTATTGTAGCGAAATTATTAGATCAATCAATTAGTTACACACAAATACATGATTAACTTTGTCATGCATGATGCAAATGCATACACCTGACAGACTAGAGATTATTCAAGGTTGTAATCATCACTGCCTGCCACTGAACCCCATACATGCAATGGTAGTTTTACACATCATTTAAAAATACCTAAGGTCTTCACTTTAAAGACCTGGAACAAGTTTACATCTATGCTCAAGTAAAAGAATCAACATAATTGATTACTTAACAATAACTGAAATATAGATAAATACTTTTATTCTGGAGTATTTTTATCCATGTCTAAAACTTTCACAGACGGTGAAGCATGAAGATCAATGTGGTCAGTCACTCCCATGAATGGTATATGATCAGTATGGTGCAGTTTAAATTGGAAGGGGAAAAATTGATTAAATATGGAGCCCATTTGATACTTCATGCACCATACATATATCAGTTTAAATCAAATGAAGGAAACATATATTCCACATATTTAGCTAAAATGCACTGCGTACGAGTCTGCAGTCGAAGTATTAACAAGAAATTTTAAGACAAAAAAAAACACAAAAATAGAAAAGTAAAAAGGATAACACCAAATAAACATTATCACCCCTGTGGGTAAACATTTCTCGGGATTCCCACCGGGTTAATGTTTTAATATCGGCCAACGTTTCAAGTACCGTCTCGGCATTATATTCAGCCCTGAAGATGAGTGCCGAGACGGTACTTGAAACATTGGCCGATATTAAAACATTAACCCGGTGGGGATCCCGAGAAAAGTTTACCCACATTATTCGCCGGGAAAGCATTAAATCATATTTCATTATAACCACCCTTACCTGTCAAATTCCACAGTGTAGGTCAGAATTAAATATCTTCTATTAGATGATGCAATAATTTTAGATCCTCGACTGGTTGGAGGCGAATTCATTTTATAACCATTTTTGTCTTGCTTTTTTCCTCGTAGAAGCTCAAGGGCTTCAAATGTAAGGAGGTCCAATGAAACACACTCACTGGTCTACAATAATTGTATAATGAGACTGGAGTTATATTAATTTATCGATGAAAACAGATATTCGTATATGCACACAAGACTGAGAAAAATGACAGATGTTGTCAATTTAAATTCAAAAGTCAGCAATAACACCATCCTTATGATAAATATATAAAATTGGTACAATAATTTCCACAGCAGTCATACGGCTACGAGAAAAATAAAATAAGGATTTCAAAAAATAGAACATTGATAGAAAACTGGGTCATTCCAACTCAATTCAACCAATGATGAAAGAGCATTTATAGAATAATTTTAATTCTTATTACCTTTTCACACAATTGTCATAAAGTCGTGGTTATAATTCATAAATATAATTAAGTCATAATATAAATATTGTCAAATTTTAATGTTATAAAATTGTTCATTAGCTATTATCAAGTACTTATCTACTCCCTTGAATCGCGCAATAATTTTATTTTATAATAAAGACAAATATCAGATATGATAACAAAAATGAATATTAAAAGTTCCATCTTAAAATTGGGTTGAAAATCATTTACACATACACATATCTTCTCTGTAGCCCATATGTTCCCTATTTAAAATATACTTACAGTATAGTCTTACAATACTAGCCTTGAAATGCACCAAACGCTCCAGTCCAAGTTAATATGAACTAAATATTCAAAGCTCCATTTTAATTGTTCCCACCAACAAAAAACTTTTGTAGACATTTATGTGCGAGCTAAGAGATTTGACTATTATGTCCGCTAGAAAACGTCGGCTTGATTTTTAATTTCACTCATGCCATAGCAGTGAAATGAGATATAAAATATTGTAATGGAAAGATGAAATATTACGTATACATACAATTGGCAAGTGTGGAGAGGGAGATACAGAAATAACAATGAATCCAAGAAATAACCAATGTGATCCCTTTCAATACATTCGATACATGGTACGGCTACTATGAAACGGGCATTATTCGCTTCTTTGTCATGTTTTAAAAAGAAATTTAAAATTATTGTGCACGTGCAGCCATTATAAAGAATAGTACTTGCCCATTCACAAAAACGCTAGAGGTAGTTATAAATGTCATCTTATAATATGCATATAGGATGAAAATAAGCGACATAAAAACAAAATCATAATCACCCTCAGAAGTCCTGATTTCAGCATTCTCAAAAAAATGTCAAAGCGCTTGTAATTTCCTGTCTTGAGTGTGAGGTTTTCAATAACTACAAGAGTAATACACATCAAATTAACATTTAAAGTCTAGTCATCACGTTTCGAAACGAAAAAAAAACTCAAGTTTAAGTGGCACCAAAAATAGGAACACTTACATTTACTGTCGTACTGAGAGCTCCATTCCTCACCAGTATGTTTATCAACCACGGATAACTCCAAGGAACTGCCTCCATTTGTATTCATTTTTATGAGGTACTGATTTCCTTTAAAAACACATGTAGTAACCAGCCATGGCTGCTCACTCATTTTTGGAGAGTTTTCTTGCATCGAGGAAGAAAAAATACTTCTGATTTACGTTGACAAGGCGGCTGAAACAGACTTCATCGGAGAGGCCTCGTTGGAAAAGTTAAAATACCGCGCGCTCCAGGCCAAGGGAGTTGCTTGTTTACATTCGGGCAAGCGGCTAAGGTGCCTTCATTTGTCTGCAGCGGTCATTCAGAATGTCTCAGTCGCTCAAAGAATTGCTTCGCAGAAATAATTTTAGTTATTGTATCACAAATTCCATCTTGATTTGTCTAAGACGGTCAAAAGTACCTCCTAATTTTTATACTTTCCATGGTGCGAGAATTCGTGGTTTTTGCGATGTGCTGTCATCGAAGAGTGATGAGAGAAATTCAATGCAAGTGCCAAAGGTGAAAAAACCTAGAAAAAAACCTCCAAGTGCTCAAGAGCGTCATTTAGAAAAGTTTTATAGTCATTTACGCGATTGCAATGAAGGATTGGACATCAAATCTATTCCTAATCGATACATTTCTTCGGCTGTCTCCAGCGCAGAAGGGTTATACGTTGTCGGATTGAAAACTGCAGGTACATAAAATATTTTTGCTTTATAAGTGAAAAGCTTTTAAATAGCATCTCAATGTACTTATAAAATTTCAGACATTATTGCGAATGAATTGATGGAGAGTAATGTAAATACTCCGATAATCGAAGTAAACCCAGGCGTGGGAATAGTGACCGAAGCCCTCTTGAGGAAGGGGGCTCGCGAGGTTCATACCTTTCAGTCCTCACTATGGGAAGGTCAGAAAGTAAGTTTTTATTTCGAAATACTCTTGCTTAAAGTAGTTTTTAGTGGGAAAATGTTCTTACTGGTTTAATGTAGTTTCAGGGAGTCGAGGATAAGGATGCAAGGAAGGTAGTTTTCTATAAGAATGATTTTTTTAGTATTTGGAAACGACTACTTTTGGATTACTTTGATGATGATAGTCAAAAGGCATTATTGAATATTGTGAAGCCCAAACCCTGGAGTGCAGGTAAGTTGAGTGTCATCCTCAACCATCTGTGCGATGGATTGATCTTCTTTTAATCGCTCTGCATTTTGGTTTCAATAGAACCTCCGGCTAAAATTTTTGCTGCCATGCCGAATAAATCATTCATTAACCACATGATTGCATCAATAGTATTCCAGAAAGGATTTTTCCAGATTGGGAGGTTGGAGTTCTATCTTGCCATAAGACCTCACGATTACCTTGTAAGTCATAATTTTGGCTGACTTAAGAGAGGTGTTCTCCTAGGATATGACAGATGATAATCCTACCTTACTATTTATTTAATGTAGAATTATGTTTTCATTTTAATTGCAGAGTGTCACTGCGGATGGTACAGCAAATTATTTAGTATATCGAGCAGTATCTGTTCTTTTCCAAATTATGTTTGAGAGAAAAATACTCTGCAGGTTACCAGCCAAGGACTTTATTCCATGGATTAAACCGTTCTCTGCTAGAATGAAGCAATATTTACCTAAAGTATTTAATATTATCTTTATAATTTTGCTTATTGATGAGGTGTGTAATGAATTAATGTGGGGTTCAATTTCCTTCCTTGTAGCTTTCAGCTGCTGATGCTGATTGCATATATCTTGTTAAAATCATCCCACGCAAAGACGTGCATGACTTAGTTGAGGGTGAAGATGGCCTCAAAACCCTCTGGCATTTCGTGCGTCAGTGTTTTACATCACGGAGTAACAGAGTCATACCCACTCTTGAGTAAGTAGTTAATACCTGTAAATTGAAATTTTCATATCTTCTCAACAGTTCCTTGTTCCAAATGGCGTGGTTCTGAGGAATGAGCAGATGAATGAAGGAGTGTAGCGGCCACATTGGCTTGTTTCACTTGGGCTCCACCATTGGGCAGACCAATTGATTTCCAAATTGAAACTCACCTGATGGAGGGTTAACTACCCTTAGCCATCAAACTAGTCGTTCTCAATTGTATTCTTGTCTTTTTTTATTTTTAATTTTTCTATCCTCATACTCCATAATGTCCCTAATATCCATATATTTTCAACCCAATCTTGGTTATCTCCTTGTTACGGTGGATAAATTGCTGTCCCTGTAGGTTTTAATTAGATGGTGATCGAAAAGTAGTTTCCTTGTGAAAAATTACTCTATTCTTGCCCTTACTTTTTGGGAGAGAGGTAGTAGGTCTGCAACTAGGCATGCTAAACTCAGGTTCCTGCCAGAGGGTGTGAGAGGTAAAGAGAGTAAAACCTGCATACTCACTGCTGTATTTCTTGAATATTTCCACAGTGCAGTGCAAAAATTCCTCCTAAGAATTTACTGGGATTCGAAATTTGGATAAGAATCTGAATTTTAGACTGGTGATTTACCACAAAAGCCACAAAGAGATCTTTACTTTCCTTAGCAGGCATGTCTGGCTCATACCATTCAATGTATAAATGTGTCTTATCAAGCCAATTACTTTTTCTCCTGCCAGTCCAGCTCTTGGTGTCATCGTTACCCTCAAGCTTTTCCACCATGACCAGGCTTAAGTGTATAGGATAGGTTTATATCATTAGTAATTTGCTAGATTTTACATAATATCTGATGCATGCATTGTAATTGAAATATCGTGGAGTATGGGAACTTAGTTTAGAGATTAATACAAAAACCGAAGCTACTGCCCTTGAAAACCTGTACCTGAGACTATGAGATATGGACCCTCCAGCCTATTGCATACTTCTCACATTATCCACCTGCATTTCATTGGATAGATAAGACTTTTAGATAATGAGTAAAATATGTACATTTTTATTGCCTGTCCTTTCTAATGATGGTGAATGTTTTGACATCACATTGCGATTTGTGTTCATTCATTGGTATTTATATAAACTAGAATTTCCATAGAAGAATATCTTGAACTTTGGTATTGATCTATCAAGTGCATATCATTTCTTTCTAATTATTCTTATGTATCAGTGCAATAAATCCATTATCTCGTCACGAAATAGTCGCAAAACTTCTCTCACCTAATATTTAAAGCGTGAAGCTAAATTTTAATTTTTGCGTCTGTAAATAAATATTTAATGTTATGTATGTTGAATACTCATTGACGTCCTTGTTGACCTTTTCAGGAAATGGATTCCTGGTTGTGGGCCTAGATTAATATTCAACAATATGACAATCTACACACAGTTTGGTGAACTTTCACCTCAACAAGTGCTCAAGCTATTTCAAGACTTCACCAAATGGCCAGAATATCCTCACTGCTCATTTTTAGATTCATTGGAAGCGTATTTACTTAAGTCTTACATGGAAAAAAATCCAGATGGAATTAGTGAAGCGGATTTTGAATCTGCTGATGGAAGTCTGGAGGAAGACCACGATTATGAACCTGATACAGAATCAAGAAGAAGTAAAAGGGCATAAGGCAAATCATTTGCAATGATAATGACCTAAGTATGGTGTAACTCTTCAACCATATATCATATATATTAATAAAAAAAAATAATTTTCTAGTTAGTTTCTTAATCCAATAGCATTGCATGCTTTTTCAAGCAGTATTACCGATTAGGTTGTCCATTAGCATTTCTCCATTAAAGTCATTCCTGTAGGTTATCATGTACACAATATTCCAGCCCTAAAAGATTGACCTGTTTTTTTCTTCTGAAAAGTTTTCACATGGGGGTTGATTCGAAGATAGTGCACTATGGACTATAAAACTACAAGGGTTGATTAAATTCTGTGACACAGATTCCGGACATTCCCATTGTAGGAGGAGAGAATACTTCCTTCACCATTTAGTCCATAACATGCAGGTGTTCTATAATTCATTTTCAAATTACATAAAATGTTATAAGAACAAGGGGATACTGAGGAGTACCTGGGATAAAAATATTCTTAGAATTGACAATAAAATCATGGTTAAATTTTTAAAGGTAAAGATTTACTTAACAAAACTGCATGGCTTTTGCAAATAAAAAATATCTTATGTGGCATCCTAATGAAAGCCTTCACAGCCTTTACACATTTTTACATGAAAACAGCGATTACGTATTACCAATATATGTACATACTTCCCATAAATGACTTCTATGCTCCTGCCCGTTTCATTATAACTTTCTGGAAAGGAGATAAATCACAATTAGTAGTAGTAGTAATAAGCAACATACAGTCAAAACATGAAATCTTAACTCAACATCTAACTAAATTGAAATGCACTGGCTGTCAGATATAACTTCAAGATTAGGTACATAGTACTCCAGTCTTAATAAAAAGCTTCTCATACAAATATGCCAATCCTTAAACATGCACACTTAAAGAACTAAACTCACCTTCAACGGTTTAAGAGCATCAGTAAGCTGAAGTCCCACACTCCTGAGCAGTACAACAGGCATGAATGAAGTACCATACAACTTGTGTAAAGCATCTATGAATACCATTCTTGGAAAATTATGCCTCTGGCGCTCTGTTTCATACTCGAGCAGGTACTCTGGGTTTCCTTAAATAAGCAAGAGCTTTTAGTACACAGACACTAAGATAAACTACCATTGATTAAAGATATTTATAGTAACATAAGGGTATGAAGTTGCGTGGTTTCAAAGATAAAGGTAGTACAGAGTGACATCGGACCTAAGCTGGCAAACAGAAAAAGAGCAGCTGAATAGATAGCTGTATAAAATGAGAGAGAAAGCTGACCACATTCTTCCGAGTTAAAACGTGACAACAGACACCAAGGTATTCAATAGTTTACATCTTATAACAACGCTAACATGAATATGGTATACATGAGGGAAAAATTTAATGACAGCTGGGGTATGACTCACAAGTTGTCAGTCGATGCTTTAACAGTGGAGCTGTTCCACGAGGAACAATAGTGAAATTATGGTGTTTCATTAGAAGAATTCTAAAAAAAAATACATATAATAGCAAAGATACTGGACGAACAACTATCACAGCCTTTGCAAATGGATCCAGACTTTAAATTTGATGGAGCAATATAGAAATTACGAGTAGCTGAGGTGAAACGCCAGCATTAGCGTATGGTTTGAAGAAGGTCAAACGGCATAGACACATCTGAGTTGACAAGAGTAGAGGCCAAGGCAGTACACCACCACAAGCAGTCAAGTGCCAGTGGTTTGTTTTGTTCCAAATCCTCTTATTCTCTTAAAGATACAGTTTCTTTTTGCCTCACTACTTTAGCAACTTTGCCTTTTTTCCTCTCCTCCCATCAACATCAATAATTAAATGTCAAACTTAACAGTCCTCACAGGCCAGCAAGCAGACAAAGCTGTTAAAGAAATAAGAGAATTTGTCAAAAAGAAGTGGCCCAAAAAAGTGATTAAGAGCCAGGAGATTTTCGGATACCAGGTTAACTTGGTAGAGATAGACGGATTACTAATGATGGGGCTTGTCATTCTGAGGTTGGTAGGCCCAAAAACTTGGTGGAGACTGCACAGAGGACAACTTGGTAATGTTAAATATAGATAAAGGGGAAAACAATTTATTTGGTGGTTCAAAATTTTGCCAAAAATAAGGGGTATGGTCACCTAACGTACAGAATGCAAGGAAAACTACTACATGAATGGTAGTCCTACAACTTATTTTCTCATCTTAACTCTCCCCTAATTACAAGCAGCCCATATGAAGCTTGGAGAGGTGGAAGCAGGGGCAAAGAAAAACATTCTATCTCTGGAGATAGACCGTAATATTGGTCTTTCAGTTCATAGATCCATAACTCTAGATAATGCCACAGCCCAGTGGAATAAATGATAGGACGCTGGCTGTAGACAAATATCCCATGGGTCAGGACAGTGTTGGGACCAAAGTAGCCGAAACTAAAGCACAGAAAATTGTCTCAGAAGAAGAATGAGAAAACAACAACTTGATTTACACCTTCGCACCATGGATTTGTGTGAGCTGCAGCCAGGAGATCGAGTTTGTATGGCAGACAAAAAATTTCCTGGGGACAGTGGTGAAGAAGACTGAGGTGCCACAGTATTATGACCTAAGGACAACCAAGGTCGAGTTTTGGAGAACAAGGCCACATCTAGTTCATGCCCCAATTCAAGAATACTTTGACGAGAAGCACCTGGTCAGCATACCTTAGAAAGAAGTCAGCAATCACCAAAAATCGATGTGGAGAGCAGAGTCTAAAGAAATCGATATGGGAGGTGTCTGAAGGATTGCGTGACTTTCTAAGCAAGTTGGGTAAAAGCAGAGGCCAGGATTGATCACAGGATGGCTTTTGAGATAGACACAAAATTTTTTTCAAATCGGATGACATTAACCACTGCCGCCTGGGCTCTTAAGTTTAAAATTTTGCGAAAAATCAGGCTGATTTCAGAATCAAACGGCTATGAAGACGAATTTTATGAAAATATGGGGTAATGGATAATATTAAAGAGTGGATACATGTTTATAGTTTATAAAAATGAAATTTGAAGTTTATTTGACAAAATCTATGGTTCAAGCAATGTCTATGAATTAACAACAAAAATAGATTTTATAATATTTCTTGGAGTTTAGGTCAATGTAAATATTATAAAATGTATTAAACAAGGTCAAGAATAGAAGAGGAAAAAAAATAATAATAATTAACAAAAATAGAGTATAGACTACCCGCACAACACAAATCATTTTTGCCTGTTTCTAAAATTCCATTTCGGGGGCTAAATTGCAGGTAAAATAATATTTATTTCGATTGAATCTAAGTTTTTAGCAAATAATTCATCATAAGGTAGTAAATAATCCCAAAAAAAGTAATAATAAGGTAAATTATTTTAAATTAACATCAATCATAATGACGAATAACGTACCTGTGGAGCTATTTTCAACAAGAAATTCAGTGGTTAATATCATCCGATTTGAAAATATTTTGTGTGTGAGATCCTTATATCATTTCGCAACTTTCCCGCGTAGGGTAAATTTGATCAGGAAAAAAAACCTTTTTTCAGCCCACCCTAATACACATCCCTTACCGACTTCCCAGTTGGTGATGGAAACTTCCAGAAGTGACCACCTTTAAGGATAAAAGGCCACGTCTTACCATTCCTAGGGGATAACCAATCAGCAGCGGATCTGTGGGAGGGTCTAAGGCCACTTTGTACAGATGTATTTAGTTATATTAAATTAAAAAAATAACAAATTAAAATACAAATTAGTGCTAAACTTTGGACCTATTTCGTATACTTTTGGTATGTTACAATCCAGTGGCAGGTCCAAAGAGGGGCTAAGTATCCCCCTCGAATATCCAATTTTCACTAGATAAAACGGTATTTTATTTCGAACACCCACTACTGCTGGGAGGTTACCCCCTACTTAGCCCTATCCTGGATCTGCCACTGAAAACAATGGAGCAACTACTGAGAGACGTGCACACGAAGAAATAATTTCCTGAAGTTAGTGAGCTGAAAATAATGTGAGTTAAGGCACCACAGTAGCCCACCACTGCAGCATACATAATGGTACTCAAGGCATTGAAAGGGTTAATGAATGTTGAGTTCACAAACATTTACTCTCCAAAGATGTGAAAACAACAGTGATCTTTTGGGTCCTCACCTATCTCACTGCCACTATGCACAGCTTCAGATAATTTCTTTTGGAGGCAATTAACATCGCCAAAGCCAAGGTTAACACCCATTCCAGCCAACGGATGGACTCGATGAGCTGAATCTCTGAATAAAAAAAAGAAAACTCGGAATTAGTCAAAGTTGTTTAACCTTGACAAAAACTATTTTTATCACCAAAGCTGATTAGAAATAAATGCTATTGGTGACCCATTAATTTATGTTATTTCCCTTGGTTGGTGATTAAAATTTAAGGATTTTATAAAACCTTAACAGAAATAATGAAGAAAAAGCAATCAGAGAAAGAAGAGCTGCAATGAGACATCACAATATAAAAGAAATGATTCCAAAAAATTTAGTTGAGTAATCACACAGAACTTGACAAAAAAGAGAAATGTGTTCATCGTAACATTTTTGAGCAATTCATTTTTGAAACATCTAAATTACCACCCAATTTACCAAGTAAATTAATTAGCTTATTTTAAAAACTTTTTTAGCACCAGTGCAAGTACAAAAAAGGGAGTTTATGGCATAAACAGTGATGTGACTGAAACACATATTTATACTAGCATAATTTTTCTATTGAAATGGTCAAATTACCAAGCTGCTTCCTGGCATTATGTAAAAACTCCCAGCTCTATTGAACACTCTTGTGATTCCTGACAGACTTTTTCACAGCAGCTTGATTTAACCTCACCCAATGAGAGCCACTCCTGGTCCTATGTACTTTGTTGAGTGGCCAAATCCGAGCGGGAAGGCTGCCTTTGATCCTTCCACAATACACTTGACGCTAGGTGGAAGTTGTCGTGCTCCTGCAGCCGCTGTGGGACCAAAAATGTTGTATAGCAAGCTGCTAAGGTTTTTGGTGATGGCCTCAACAGGCTTCTCTATTGGATACTGCTTCCACTGCAAGAACAGCACAAAACTGGATGCATTGCAAAGGAAAGTGTTTGAAAGAGTCATAAGGATTAAAAAAGTTGGCCTCCAACATTTCATTAAGCCGATGTCCCACGGTCAAATTTGCGTCAAAATATTTTGATCCAAATTTGATGCAACTGACGCGCACCCTGTCCCACGGTCAAAATTTTGTCCAACTGGCTTTTGGTCCTATCGTTTGTACAAATCACCGATTTGTACAAATGGATAGGACAGGTTCTAAATTTTCATCCAATTGGATGAAACCAACCAATCACAGGGCCTTTGACAAAAAAGCATCGCCAAGCGCTGACACACAGGCCAAATACGTTAAACTTATTTATCGTCTGCATGAGTATTTTAATTAATAATTATGTATATTATGGACACAAAAATAAACTTTGTTGTATTCCACACAGTATGCATTAAAAACCCAACCGGTTTCCACCTTTTCAGGTCGTTATCTTAATCGTAAACCTCTAGATAAGGACCTGAAAAGATCGAAACCGGTTGAGTTTTTTCATTAGTATTGTATGGAATACTAAAAGGTTTAGTTTTAAATTTATAATATCACGATACCACGAAGTGAGTTCACAAAACATTATTTCAAATATATATATATGTTCGTGATCGTCTATTTCATCGCCTGGTGTGGCCCTAAAGGTAAATATGAGCAAAAATTTGTCTTAGTGATAGGCGATGGAAGCTCTCAACTAGGAAATCCGTAATAATCAGTTGATCTTAAATAGAAAGGAAGCGATCTTTAGAATCGCAATACCAGGAGGGATGTTTTGGAAATAATAAAAGATTTACTTAAGGTATCGAGGCCGAATTTTACGCTTTATGGAAGGCATACAATGCGAGCGAGCAGCTGGAGAAATGACTAATATGAACTGACGATTGTACCTGTGAAACACTACAGCTGCCCGTTTCTATTACTATGATTATAGGATAAGGACCTTATTTTAGAAACTGCTAGATTAGGAGAGAAAAATGTGATTTAAATGCACGCTTACAGTGCTGCTCACTATTCATAACATCTCCTCAACCACAATGTCCATCATTTATTAATAACATTTTCCTCGCGGGAATAAACTGCCTCACGTTTGTATCCTGGCGTTTTATTCTGCCCTCAACCTTGCTGATAAGGGACATGAAAATATATTGACTTGTCGTCAATTATTATCGATAATAAACGGGAACATCGGCGACCAACTCCTTCTCCAACATGTTTAGCATGCTTATTCCAACGCTTTCATACCCCTTTTCCAGCCAAGGCCAAGTTCAGCATTCCTTCTGTTTTTTTTTCGCATCTTTAATGTTCAAGAGGCCTGTTCAAACAATTTCGCCTGCTTAAAAAGAAAGAATCCTCCACCTCCACAAGATTCCTAGTTGTTTACATAAATATCGTCTTTCGTTTGTTTTTGATCAAAATGAGATGCATCGTGGGACACCCCCAGTCCAGTTGTATCAAAATATTTGCATCAAAATTTTTGGACAAAAATTTTGATCAAAATATTTTGACGCAAATTTGACCGTGGGACATCGGCTTGAAATAGGTAGTTATATTTTCACGAGCAGGAAATTTTAATCCGAGTGAATAACGAGAATGAATATCTAATATAAGATTATTTACCACAATACAATTAAGCAATATAGCACAGGTTGCAAACCTACATACTTTGCTGTGAAATAGTGTCAGGGGCTAAATGCAGATTTCAAAGAATTTCCTGAACCAGTAATAGCAATCCATTGTATCAAAATTTCAAAGACATGAGTGATTATGGAGAGAGCATTGATTATATTTAATTCACATGCCGATCATTCATTTACAGAGATATCCTGCAAAAATAGATATATTTGTATCTTATGCAGCCATTCCTACAATGACACGTGGCTTATAGGAAAAAAAGGTAGCCTGGGGTGAACAGGATCTGAACACAGAGACCTGCTTGTGTAAAATAGAAGTCATTTGCAAATATTTAATACCATAAAACACAATAACTAGCTCCACAGAAATTGATGTGATTCCCTACCTTTGGGAGACCGCACTTCAAATGTCAGTTTAAATTACAATATGGGAGGAAGAGGTCAAAAAGTGTCTTAATACAAATCCCATGACTTATAGATTCTTTCTAAATAATCATCAACAATTAAAATATAATGGTAAAAAATGAAGATATAAGTATAAATAAATATATGATATAATTTTGAATACAACCAAGTAACTTGTAAGAATGCATACCAGAGCCTCATTTATGTAGTCCACAAAGCTCTCCGAATCCAGATCCAGCAGCAATTTTGCATCTTCAGTAGATGTGGACCAAACCAGTGAACTAAGCTCATCATTAAGCTGTTGAATGAAATAAATAGATGAACATTAATAACATGAAAATACAAGAAATATTTTAAATAATAAATGCTTAACTATTCACCGCAACTGCTGACACTGCCATAAAAAATGCTAAAGCTGATTGAGTTTGTTGAAATGGTAGTTTTATTGATTCTTTTTTGGAATGGCTAAAGATATTGTAAAATTTTCAATAACAATGTCAAAAAATTGGATATTTCAATGATATTAAGTAATAGAAAGATATGTACATATTATCTTTTTAGAGAAAAAGAAAATTTACACACCACAAGAAACCATGGATGTGCTAAAATGATTCCTCTGTCAAGATTATAGCTTTGAAAATACATAATTCATCTACTCAAGTAAGCAAGGGTGTGTGTGGCATGATATGGAGCTCATGCATATGGTGAGAGAGAAGAAACTCAACCACAGAATTTTACCTGATGCTGCTACATGCATACCTGTAACACAAGAATTTGAGCTTACCGGCAACAGGGCTATCGGACCAGTAGGCAGAAACCTTTGCCATGCAACAATGTTGTTCGTTGGCTGAAATAAAAAATCATTATCACCCTTCATATAAGAAATTAACCTCACAAATTCTCTCTTAGAATTTAGAAATAACATATTTACCTCACTGAGCTTAAGAGTGGCAACAACACCCATTTGCCCATAACTCCAGGAAAGATAATTCACGCCCATAGCATTCCTGACACGAGAGTTTGCACCATCAGCTCCGATCTGAAATTATTTAAATAAATGACCTCATTCACTGATGATTTCATTAGAATGCATCAACTTATTTGGTGCACAAGATATGAAAATTAGAGGAAGAGGCTTTTCTAAATTTACTTCCAATTCAACGCCATTGAAAACCATCCAACACAACTGGTTATTTACATTTGAAATCATGAATGCAATCATAAAACCTTAAAGTATCCTGAATTATACAGGATAATGTATTAATAACCTTAAACAAAAAGAGCTGAGATACTTGAATTTAAGAAAGAAAATATGTGATCATGAGCACAATTAAATATATATGTAGTTCAAACATAGTTTAAGTTAAAAACGCATTTGAAAAGAATATAAACATTTACAAGGGTCACCACATAGTATGCTTAAAAAAATCAAATGTAACTATGTTTGTCATACTCGTAAAGTTATTCCAAAACTATTCTAAACCACCAAGAGGAAAAAGAAAAAATAAGGGGACAATATCATGACAAAACATGTAAGAGTTCTACCAATAAAAATTGTTTAATGAATTCTCTTACAAAAAACTAATTATAGTTGCAGTCATTTAAAATCTTTAATTATGGACAAAATAACTTTCTTACCAATAAATTACATGAAAAATCAGTACCATCCTCCAATTGCACTTTCACCGATCCACTTTTGGCATACTCGGACTTTGAGGGAAGTTTGAAGGATTTTATCTTCGCTTTATATATTGTTTCCACTGGGCCATTGGTTTCCTTCAACTGCTTGTTGATTGCTGACATAACGACATCATTTTCCACAACATAGGCTATATCATCCTGCAAATTCTCATCGTTGAATGTAATAACTGCTTCACTGAAGGCATCCCAAACCTATAAGGAAAAATTCAATGAAATTAGATTTCCATGTATAAAAAAATTAAATGAAAAATCACATGATTTTAGGATTAAATAAAGTATTGAGCAGATCCATTTTAACCTTCCTTAAAACAGTAAATTTCCGGATACAATAAAGTTGAAACATGAATATTGGACTCCTTGGAGGTTTCATTGTGCAGCAATGTTTCAACATTGAAGATGGCTAACAAGCTCTATTACATTTAAAAAATTGATGGTCAAGATTTAAGACACTTCATCACATAATAAAATGCAATAAAAGCACTCACTTAATTATTTAAAAATTTTTGAAATTAATTGTTATTTTTGTACGATTAGACAAAACTATAAATTATACCTAACATTGAAATACCATAAAATTCCAAATTTAACTATAAAAATAATGAGTTCACAATTACGTGACATTTCATGCATCAACATAAAAAAAACTGAGCATCGATGGATCATTAAAAAAAAAACAAATTAACAGTTTGGTTAGGACAACCTTGCAACGTGAATGACTGCAAAATCACCATGAAGTATTCAACATGATTTTGGAATTGTATCACAGAATCAAGGCTTTCTAGACCACAGAGAAGACCACTTTACTATTCAGGATTCATCATCCTCATTACCATTTTAATTAGCCCATAGGTGAGGTAGGGATCCGATGGGGTTAACTAAGGATTTTAATACAAGGGAGAGAATTTTTATTTTATAACTACCAAGCAAATAGTAATGGAATTCTCAAGCATTGGCATGAGAAAAAATACACCTGGGTCAGAGTTGAGGCAAATATATTTGGCTTCCCAGGCCAACCTGCTATTCAGCATCCTGAAATTGTAAGACTTGATCCAAATTGGTCGTGAATTCCTTGAAACCCACACTTCCCTGTACTGACATATTTGATAGACCTCAATAGCTCAAAACTAGGCTATGAAACTAAAAATTACATGAAAATGGATGATTCTGAATAATGTAGTTGTATGTAAATAGTCCCACACAACCAAATATTTAGTTAGATTCATGTCCAGGTGATTTTTTTCTCAATGAAAACCTAAAGAAATATCAAACACTCTTATAAAGATCTTAACTGCCAAGGATAAAATAAGGCAGTCTACTGGTAACTCAGGGCATATAACGGCATACTGAATTAAACAGTCATTCAGATGTTGCAATAAAGCCACCTCAATACTTCATTATGAAAGATATTAAAGGGAAGTTAAGAGAATAGCATTGAAGTTGCATGGCCTAAATATCCGTATCTAATATTATCCTTAAGAAGAATTGACTCAACGAACAATTAACAATATCAGAAGCATGACTCACAAGAATATTTTTCTTCAATCCATTCAGACTTAAAATACATACAAACAAATTGAGTAAGTGCCCCTTAGTTGGTACAATTTACCACAGTACAATTGCTTTAGATTTTCCACAACTTTTCACCTTTGCCAGTGAAAGTTTCAGAAATTAGTAAAGTGGACTCAGAAATCAAGTAAAAACTCTTAAGCACGACATTATTTAACACAACTATTGACATTCTACAACGCTGAGGTAGAAGAGAATCATGATCACAGCTGCATCATTTTATCTCACCTGCATCTTCTTTACTTCCTTTAGTCTTGCTTTTTCAATGTGGCTCCAAGCTCCGATGGAGTCCAGGAACATTTTCGAATGGGCACCCAAAGCTGACACTCTATTACTATATTCTGGTTTTAAGTCCCACGTTTTTTCCGGGCTCTCTTCGAGGAGGAGAATTTTATGATTAGAAAACTTCCGATTCCTACCTGTGAAATTCAAGACACAAGAATTATGTCTGGTCGCTGATAACCACAAAATCACATACTTAATTACTACGAGTTCATTTCCATTCAAACATTTCTCAATACATAAAAACCAAGTAAATGTGAGTCCAAAAAAAGTACACCAGAGAAATTGAAATTTGATTACACCGTATTACTACATACAAGGAAATTAAATTTAATACCAACATTGTACATTTATTTGGTCAAGTGAAAATAACGGATAGTACAGCATGTTTCATTTAACATTTTGACACTAAGTACTGACCTAAACTACAAGCCATAGCAGTACCAACCATACCCCCTCCGGCGATAATAATATCGTAGTTTTTACTCTGAGCATTATCATCACTAATGCCTCTTTTAACAACTGCGACTGATACACCGAGGAACCTCTTCGAAAGAGAGACGGACACAATCTTACGACAGCAAGCAGAAGTCATGATTTCCATTCAATTTGAAGATGATTAGAGTCAGCAGAAGTCCAATTAACAAAAGGAATTGGAGTTTAACGTAGTTCGACGATAGGTATAAAGTATTTTTGTTTACATTTCAGTCTTCTTTCGGAAATGAATGGTGCGCCTAATGTTATCATTCGTCATTACAGATGTTTTCCTTCATCATGTTTTTGTACCATAGTTGGCGCTGTAATACAAAATCTTCGACTTTACATAGAGGGAAATTCAAATGGCTTAGACATTTTTCAAAAATTGACGGTGGACTAAATTTACTCTATTTCCACCGGCCATCATAAAAATTTGCTATTAAGTAACAATTACATAATGAAATTCATGCGCTGTAGAGTTCTCAATACATAACGAAATTAGAAACTTCTAACAAAGAAATAATCACTTGACTTTAATCCACTTTAATCCTGACTTGCCTTCTAGGTAATTGTTCCATAAAAAATGTTTAATAACAATGGTAGCGCAGTAAAAACTATTTTTTTCCTGTGAATATCAAATATGATTCTAAGCATCTTCGATCAATCGTCCACCTTTTGCCTTTTATTAGTTCCACACGAATTTTCTGTAATATCAATGAAATATACGCACCGCAAATATTTCATTTGCGCTAAAATTTGTATGTACTCGAGGGGAGAAATGACATACAAATGTATCATTTTTTTCGATTTATGTGGGATATAGTGATTATTTCATGAGTAGTAAGTGCGTAATTGCCCCGGTTTTAACTATTATAGTTTGTATACAGTCATAGATGTGGCGGTCAAGTGGAATAGGGTGGTTTCCTATTATTTTTTTGTCGCCTAAATCAAAAGATTATTACTCCTGGAGTACGCATTTCACGCTCTTAGATTTTTAAATGACGATATCTATTTTTCGTGATTAAATGAAAAGTGAAAATTTGCAAGCGCGCGAAAACGCGACGGGTAAGTATGAATGCTGGGTAAAGCCCGTGTCACGTCATTCTGGTTCCCACTGCCGCAAGGTGATGTGACCTTGGGGTTAGGGAATGTGCGCCGCTGCGATGAAGGCTGCTAGCAGGTAGCGCTGAGGTAGTTTTAATGGGTGATTATTAAGAAATGTTTCCCTGTGCTCTGTGCCTCATTCGTAATTTCAGATGATGTAAAACTCCTATCTACTCGTATAGACACTAGGTCCCTGTAACGTCACGTGGAGTGGCATCGCATGGGCGCCAAACTGGCCTTTTTCGAATGCGGTAAAAATTGACCATTGCCATTCGTCTAAACTGGGGTTTCTAAAACCAAATAACTTGTATATTATGAATACACTAATGGTGAGTAACGAATCGCAATCAATGCCTTTCGTTTTCTTTGATGAAGGAAACTACCCTATTAAAGCGCGGCTGTTATGATGGCAGTTGTTGGATCGAGTCCAAGTCACTGAAAACTTTGTTTATGACTTTATTCAATTATGCACTGGATAAATAGGTTGAATTGAAGATTGGTTATAGACTGAAGGTTTAGAATCATTTTAAATTTTCTCCAGTAGCTTTATATACTATTTTTTAAAGGGTAATGAGTCATATTAAACTTAGGAATAGGACATGGGTTGTCTTATCCTTTTTTAATGGCTACATTTTAAGGGATATCCGTATCAGGTATCCGTAAAAGAGGGTTAGCTGATGGTAAAGGGTTGATAATAACCCGGCGTTGGTGTTAACGAACATTTCACAAACTGGTGCTGGGGGTCACACATTTTGATTTATTATTAGAAACTTATTGTTCTGCTTAGATAAATGTTGGTTTTAATTATCGGCTGGAATTCGTTTACTACACACTCTCCCCGGTTTCCTCTGCTGTCCTGTAAGACTCGAAAACTTATTTGCACCATTGTGAAGCAAACGGATTTCGTGATCATTAATATTTGTTAATTTACCTTAATACGCGTCACCATAAGACGTCACAGTTGAGCTATACAGCGTAAATAACCTTCATAATCATCAAATACTACTTCAATTCGATTTCGTGTTGAATATGTTCTCTGATTCTCAATTAGTTGTAAAGATACAACTAATCTCTCAGGATGGAATAGTCCAATTAATCGATGAGCTGAAAACTGAAACTTGTTGATGTTATCGGCTTTGCTATCGTGGGTGTACAACCTAGAAGGCCTATCACCACTTATTTAAGTGACATACCTTTATATCGTCATTGCATAAGATCGAGCGCATTTGATAATTTCAAACATTTATTATTTTTAAAGTCAACTTTAACAAATACATAATATTTTTTTGTAATTTAGACCATCATTTTGGCTATATTTTAGAATATCTGAAATTTTATTTCCCAATATTGATCAATTAGTCAATTTAAAGACTTTTCATGATGATAAAGGAGTTCCATATTGATTTCCTATCATAAATCAACGCGCACACCATCTTATCACGTTATCAGTTGAACGCTAATGCATGTTTAGGCTAAAGTTTTCAATTTATAACCAATAGAACATGAATCATGGCACCGTAAACCATGGTAAGGCGAGCAAAAGAAAAGTGTATGAAAAGGCACATTAAAATCTTCCATATCACCAGTCTTCCTTTAACTTGTATTCATATATTCGTATAAAAAGCACATTAAACCTATTTATAAACTATCAAAAGTATTGAATAATAATTATTACTGTAAATAAACTGAAATTATAGAATTTTTAGAGAAAATAGCATCAGTGTGAGTGGGAACCTGAGACTTCATCACAGCAACTTAACACTTAATTACTTCTCTATGTCACGAATTACCGGTATGTAAAAATGAAAGATTGCCATAGTCTCACTCCGTCAAATTCGTGGAGCCGAGGGAAAAACCGTCGAAGTGTGCGTCTACATATACGAGGTACCGTGAGAGCAACCGCCAGGGTGTCTGGTACGAGGTGCTTCAACAGCAGGCATACAGAACTCATCCTAGCCTTAATCAGAAATCTCTCAGAACATCGAGAATTCGTGTTCGACTTTGAAACGAAATATGCGGAGAAGAATTAGGAGAATATTCGTGAAGTCCTCTGAAACAAATGTGGAATATGTCTGGAGGAGTAGGCACCACTCAAAGAGGGAATTACACGCTATTATTTTAGAGCGCTGACATACTCCTACCCGAATAAAAAGAAGAAATACTCTGCCGACAAGGTGTTAATCCCCTCATGGGTTTGACAACGCTTCCAATTCCCTTTGCAACAATGCCCTTATCAGGGCTACCTGAATGTCAATTATTTAAAAATAAATGAGTGATCAAACCACGTTTTTACGGTAACAATAATTTATAGAAAACAACTTCATTCAAAATAAAATTAACCAGCCGTTGATTTCTTATTATGGTCTCATATGGGAATAAATTTTAAAAATCAATAAAATTGAATGATTTGGATTTGAAATCGAAATGACTTTTTATTCGCAGGATTAATTATTTTTATAGTCATATCTCCTCTGATATTTTATTAACCTTATTACTGTCCAAAGATCTCAATCACATCGGAGGCAACAATCGATTTCAAGTACTCTTCATTCTTTACCATGGATTAGATGTTCAAGGCTCTGGCGCTCAGCAACAATGGGACTTCCATGGAAACCACTGATCGGGGTCTTCTTTTCCATTGCTAAAGGACGTTTTACACGGTACACAGAATTGCGCAATCTGACGTACGTGCGAAGGCGCAATCAAAATTGCGTCGTGTAAAGCGGTGAATTGCTAGAACACATGCGAGAATGCGTGGACGCGAGACGGCAAAATAGCCCATGTTCTAATTTCGTTCATGCATTCGCGCAATTCCACGCCATTTTAGAAATTAATGCAGCTCTAACCTGCGCAATTCTGTGTACCGTGTAAAACGGCCTTAAGAGTGAATATGGGCTGCGTTCTTTGCTGATTCCGACGCCAGGAGGAGGAGGAGACGGGGGAGATGGTGACGGTCCTGGATGAGGCAGTGGTGGAGGGAGTTATGGAGGGAGATGATTTGATTTCGCCGGATGTGTCCAGCGAATTCTCGGAGGGAGGCTATCTGGGGGACTTAGAAGACGAGGGAGAGGAGGATCTTCTACCAGTCCTCCACGATGGCAGTGGTGAGGGCTTGGGGTCTAATCGCAACCTTCAGCCGTTGGTTCATAGGGGTTATGGGTCTTTCGAGCGCAGCTTTTTGACTCGAGGTGGCCTTCAAGTGGAGGACATCTTTCGCGGGTGGTACCTCAGTCAGCAAGCTGTGGAGTGAGTTAGAATAAACGGGGCCAGAGGAGGGTCACGGCCCTACTCTGCCCGCGGGGTGCGTTGTATAGGCCTGACTGGAACCGAAGGGGACCGGAAGGGGAATCCCCACATTAAACAGGATGACGAGCGGAATGCGCGGCCACCTGGGCTCGGCATGGAATGCGCTGAAGAAACGTTGGGACACAAAAATTTTTCAACATAAATAAAATTGATATCAATCCATGTAAATTACTTACTCAGATAAAATATATTTTGCCTTAACTGTGTCATGTTTTCATTAATCCTTCGCTCTACAACACCTATGGGAGTAATTGAACATCCATACTTGAACTTTGCCTACGATGCAAATGTTGAGAGAAATAAACAAAGTCAAGGTACAACAAAGACTGAAGACTCTGGTAAGAATAGAAAATTACAAGGAAAGTCATTTAAGTACATGGAAATTAAGTGATATCATTCGAGTACCAAGGAGAATTAATACGATACTTTTATCATGCTAGAGGTAAGTTTTTTACCATTAATAAGTTACTGATGATGAAACCTTACATACCTTACTCATTTCTAATAAGAAAAGAAATAGAAGTGATAAGAAACATGAATATGTACACTACAAGAAAAGGAAAAGTTAATAGACCCGTACAAAAGGGACAAATTAATTTTTTTTACCAACTTTCGTTTCTGCTCAATAAGTAATAGTAATGAGGGTATGATTTCATTTTGTATTAACTCTCAGGCCACAATCCTCACGCGTTAACCCCTTATTTTGCAATGCATTTTTCTGTCGGAGGTACGGAGATTAATATTTATTTGTATCGCTATTTCAAAGTTATTATCTGGCTTCTGGAGCGTAGCTCTTAAAGGTTGAAAGACTCTCGATTCCAATACTCCGTTCAAAGTTTTGTAAATAATGAGATTGAATTATTAAAAATTAAATTATTTAAAAGATCGCGGTTCAGCCATCTCTTAGGGACCTCCTATTATTCCCACCTCACTTGGACCTCGAATAGTTTAAACCCTAACCTTAGGGCAAATAAGGGAAAGGCCATATACTTACCTATTAAATCACAGTTTTATAACTTGCTATAATACTCTAACTTACGCTAAACCGCTGCATTTCCTGGCTTAAAAGAGCTCACATTCATCTGGATATCGTTCTCCAATTGATTCAACAAAATCCACGGTACACTCGATGAGAGAAGTCTTTAATTACCAGTATTCAATGGGATAAAGATCGATTTTTCCCGCGAATGCGTCAAAACGTATTAAATGGAGGCTCTTTTTAAAGTCATTAATCAAATTAGCGGGGTACATACGTCAGCGATTGACCGAGTTAGTAATGAGGAAGACTTAGGAAAAATACGAGAGAAGAGTAGCCTCATGAAAACCTTAATAAGACGACGGAACGACCTTGTAGGCAACATCTTGAGGCATGATGGCCAGATGAAGACAATCATCGAGGGACAAATAGATGGTAAGAACGGAAAAGAGCGACCTGAATGAAATATATGGAACAGAAGGATGTGAAAGTGACGAAATACATAGGAGCGAATAGACTAGCTGATTGAATTGAGTGGAGAGCTGCGTCAAACCAATCTTAGGATTGTTGATCGTTGATGATGATGATGAAATACGTCAGCAATTAACACCACATACTCAGCACGTCATCTCACTTCCAGTTTTCGACCGCGCGATCGTAAAATATTGCTGCGTAATTTGGCGTCGCAAGCGGTAACAGCACCACTCAAGGAATTCGCGCTTATGATGGGTCGTGATACTCGGCGATGCGGACGACCATTTCTCACCAAAATACATGCGTTTATTTAAAAAAAACTGGCCGAAGCAAACGGACCGCCATTTCTTTAATATCTTTGGTAAATGAATATAAAAAAGTTGCAAAATACGACAAATTTTCAAAAAAGTTTGAATACAGTTTATTGAAATAAAATCACTATAAATTCTATACACATACCAATAAAGACTTGTAAATGACTTGATTTTGGAAATTTCATGAAAAAGTAGACTGGAGACCATCTTTGAGTTGGCGCAACTTTGACCTTTTTACTATTTATTACTTTATTATTATTTGCCATTATTACTATTTTTATCGAACGATAATAGGGTGGCTTCTTATTTTTAATTGCCTAAATCGGAAGATCATTACTCCTGGTGTACGTATTTCACGCTTTTAGATTTTTAAATGACGATATCTATTTTTCGCGATTAAATGAAAAGTGAAAAATTTCAAGTGCGCAAAAACGCGATGGCTAAGTATGAATGCTGGGAAAAGCCCGTGTGACGTCATTCTGGTTCCGGCTGCCGCCGTGTTAGGCCACCTTGTTGAGAGGCCATGAGCGCCGCTACGATGTAGGCTGCTAGCAGGTCGCAGAGTACCCTCAAAGAAGGATTATTAATACCCTATCAAATGAAGGAAACTTTCCGACCATAGGCAATTTTAATAGGTGATTATGAAGACATGTTTCCCTGAGCTCTGTGCCTCATGCATGGATTGGTAATATCAGACGATGTAAACTCCTGACTACTCGTGTAGCATCTAGGCCCCTGTGACGTCCCATGGAGTGGCATCGCATGGACACCAATCTGGCCTTTTTCAAATGAGGTTAAAATTGACCGTTAACATTCGCCTAAACTGGGATTTCTAAAACCAAATAATTTGTATATTATGAATACACTAATGGTGGGTAACGAATCGAAATCAATGCCTTTTCGTTTTCTTTGATGAAGGAAACTACCTCATTGCGACAAATGGCTTCTCAGATATTAGGTTTCAGTATTCAAACTCGGAAACACAATGCTTTATTGCGGCCAGATGAGCAATTGCGCGCACCGATACTTACGATTGAACGGATTAGCCTTCTCTCGACGATAAACCGAGACTCTCGGCAACGGGAATCAAACAAATTGAGAAAAATATAAAAATTCATCAATACTGAGCGAATTCCATTCAAAATCCTTGGTGATCCCAATACAAGATGATATCCAAATAGGGGGAAAAGGACAGTAATTTAGAAAGAATGAACTATTTTAAGAATAAATTATATGAGTGGGTTGGAAGCCAACGGGTACAAGTGATTTCTCTTTTCTATACGGAGTTAGGCACAGAAATTAGCTAGAGAAAACAAACGAGGTCAATTAGATACTTACAGAACAGAGACTCACTCGTTTCCCTTGGCAACCAGGTCTTTGTGTATTTATTCTAACAATTAAGTTTACCTAACTCTGTTGAGAAAAAAATCACTTCTACCCCTTGGCTTCTAACCCACTCTTATGTGATCAGCTCTGATAATCCCATATTTTATTTTCTATTTAATTTTCCCAGTAATGATTTTAAAAATGATAGGCATTCTTTCAGTATGTATCATATCTAATTTATAGATTTCCAATTTCAGAGTTCTTTATCTACTGAACCTGGATGTAAATGGTCTTCCAAAAATAAATGATAGTATCCATACCAAAGAATGTGGAAATTAACCATTCATAAAAAAATCCGATAAAGTGAAGGAAAATGTTCAAACATTCCAGCCAAATTCCTATTAAAAATCCTGGAAAATAAAGCCTAAGAAAAATTCATCAATATGTGGAACACGGTGAAATTATGCGCTGTTTGCCAGGAATTAGCACACTCATTACAGAGCATACACTGAGAAAAGAAAAAATTTATCGATTGGCTGGCTCTCAGCATCGACCATTAGGCGTACTGGCATGTAAATAAAGTCCTGTGCGTAAAAAAATACGTCTCGTTAATGGAAAATCATTTACCAAGGTTAGTTCTGAATTAATAATTAGAAGAGGAATATTTTCATCCACAGTCACAACAGCTACACTCACGTATTATTTCAATGGTTCAATTATAATCAATTGTGAAATGCATTTTGAATAATTAATTCGGTAATCAATGCTAAAGTAATTACAGAATATGATTTGCGGAAACACGCACAACATATGGTGGTCTAACGTTAAACAAAATATTGCATCAAACTGAAATGGTTTAGTCGAGCAGAACTGAAGTTAAGCCAAAAAGGACACGAAATATGTTTTGCGTTAATATTCACAATTCAAAAATATAGGATATTTTACTCCATTTTAAATGTATAAATTTATCTGATCTACTCGTCCTGTTACAGGGAATTCGGCTCTTAGTGGCTGTTTCCTATAATCTCTGGCGCAATATTTTTCTAATATATAATTTTTTAGTTCAAAATTTTATCATGGTTTAAATGGAAATGAAATAGGAATAGATTAATATGCCAACATCATAGTTTAATTTGTAAGACATAGAAAATAAAAAACTTTGATATCCGAAAGTCAGATATGACCGAAATTTTGCAGATGTAAAAGTAGCTAATATCGGGGTGCTGATTATTTTGACCTCATAAAAGCTATTGATGCTTTAACATTAAAATTTATTAAAATTACACATTTAAAAATATTTATTTTACAAGTATTCATCGATTTCTGTCGAGTCGTGTTACGTCGAGTCGTCTATTCATCAAGTCGTGTTCTGGCTTTCGTTGAGTGCGGACGTTGTGTCGCTCGCTCCGTGCTGTGCTGCATGAAGGCATCACAGATCATTCTATGATACTTTTCCGGCTCTGCATTAAGGATATTGTAGGCAGTCAAAGGATGAATTCAGATCATCCAAGAGTACCTACCCCCTTAAAAGTTATAATTGACTATGATCGTTTCCAAAATGAAGTCGCCGAAACGGATTGGAGTCCTGTTTTAAATGAGACTGATGCGTCAAAGGCATTCTCCACCTTTCATGAAATACTTTCAAACAAACTGTCCCTTTCTAAAACCACAATCGTTAATAATAATTCTGGAAATAATCTTAAACCATGGGTGACGAAGAGATTAGTGAAAAAAATTGAAAGAAAAAAATATCTGTTGAAGAAACTTAGACGGCATCCATGCAATGACAGTCTAAGGAAGGAATTTGTTAAATATAGGAATGAATTAAGAAATGAACTAAGAGCAGCTTCTAGCAATTATTACTTACATAAATTTCAACAAGTTACCGGTAATCCTAAAGCTCAGTGGAATATATTCAAAGAGCTAACTGGTCAGTCACCACGAGGTTCACAACCAATTTCTTTGGATATACAAGGTGGAATTATTACTGACCCAATTCTACTAGCTCGTTTATTTAGTGACTTTTTCATTGGTGCATCAGACAATAACTAACATAGTTATTCCAAAGGTATAAATAATATAGTTAATGAATACTCTGGATATTCTTGCGTTCATTCCATGTATTTTGAGCCGATACTTCCAGATGAGATAATTAAGCTAGTGAAATTCCTTCCCTCGAATAAATCAGCTGGCTTTGATGAAATCACAAGCAAACTTTTAAATTTAATCATTGTTGAGTTAGCGCCTATTCTGGCGTACATTTTTAATTTAAGTATTACAACTGGTGTTTTTCCCGAAGTTCTAAAAAGAGCTGTAATCAAACCCCTTTATAAAAAGGGAGACAGGTTATTAATCCAGAATTATAGGCCTATTTCACTGCTGTCAATATTTTCTAAAATACTAGAAAAGCTTGTTAAAAACAGGTTGCTCAAATTTCTAGAAAAACACCACTTCCTCAGTAAAAACCAATTTGGTTTTTTATGTGGAAAGGGAACGGAGGATGCTTTAGAGAAATACTTAACTCACATTTATGAATCTATCAATAAAAACAAACGTACTGCCAGTCTGTTCATTGACATTACCAAAGCTTTTGATACAATCGACCATGGAATTTTAATGCATAAGCTTCATAGAGCTGGTATTCGAGGAACTCCACTAAAATGGTTCGAGAGCTATCTTTGTACACGAATGCAGTGTGTAAAAATTGGTAATGTATATAGTGATTATAAAGTGATAACAAGTGGGGTTCCCCAAGGACCTGTCTTGGGACCTATTCTTTTCCTAATTTATATTAATGACTTATGTAATATTGAAGTTAAAGGGCACATCACTGCCTTTGCTGATGATATTGCCTTAAGTTACGATAGTGAAAATTGGGACATTGTAAAAAACAATATGCAAATTGATTTGGTTAATCTTAGGAATTGGTTAGAAGCAAATAATTTAAAAATGAATGTAAATAAAACTAAATACATTTGCTACAATATTTGTAACAGGTATATAATTGACTGGGATTTGTACTACCACTCAAAGGATTGTCACATGTATGAGTGTTCGGATTGCTTGCCCTTACAGCGCGTGTCTAGTTTCAAGTATCTGGGAATAATCCTGGATGAGTGTTTAAAATGGCGTCAACATATTGAAAATGTTGCAAATAGTATGAGGCAAACTATATCAAATTTTTATTTCATCCGTAACAAATGCCCAACATATTTTTTGAAACTCATTTATAACGCCCTAGTGAATACCAGGCTAAACTACGGTGTGTTTAGTTGGGGTGCAGCTTATAAAAATTCTATAAGATCCATTGTTGTATTGCAAAAAAAGCTTATTAGAGTAATTTTAAAAAAGAGCCGTTTTGAAAGTTCCTTTCCTTTATTTTATAGTATAGGCTTGCTTCCCTTGAGACATCTTTTCATTTACAAGGTTTTACGTCGTTTTTTCATGAGAAGTGGAAATACGGGGTTATTATTATACAACCATCCTTCCTTCACCCTACGAAGATCATGTATTGCTTTACCTAGGACTAATCTTACGTTGTATAAACGTTGTTTCTTGTTTATAGGGCCAAAAGTGTACAACTTATTACCCGTATCATGTCTGAAAACAAAAAATAATAATGTAATTATGAAAAATATTCAGTCTTGGCTGTTTAAAATGCAAAGTGTGGAGGATTTTTTTCTATGATGTAATTCCTTGTAATATATATGTACGTACTTATTGCAATTCAAATGTTGTGCTTGCTTCAATTCAAATGTTGTTCTTGCTTCAATTCAAATGTTGTGCTTGCTTCAATTCAAATGTTGTGCTTACTTCAATTCAAATGTTTATATATCAGCATGACCCTATGCAAATGATGGTAGCCAAAAAACAGGTTGTCCTTAATGGCTACCTAAAGTTACTCCGTTTTCGGTAATTAATTCTATTCTGTACTTTTATTTTGTGGAGTAATAAACAATTATTATTATTATTATTATATTATTTAAGCTAAGTTTAAGACTGGGTAATTTATTTTACAGGTATTCTTCGATTTAAGCTAAGTTTAAGACCGGGTAAATTGATTTGACGCACTTTTAAAGTCAAGTCTCTTTTCCAATCATTTGATGCTTGAAACATTCATCTTCTTTACATCCTTCACGGTCAGATTTATAAATCTCAACAAAGGTATTTCAATAGCCATTCACCACACATCAACTAGCCTTTCGACGAGTTTCTTCAAAGGTCCATCATGTCTCATGATAAATTCAGGTAATCGCGGGATAGTAGAATAAATAAGCTGTAGAGGCTGCATAGTCCATCAATATTCTCGAAAAAAAAACTCTGTTCTTAAATCAAAACGCATTTTGATAACTGAGAATTATTTCAAGTTTCAATGCATTTATTAGTTAAATGAAACACTGCAATATTTCCACGAAATTTATTCGAACACGACGCGCTTCCTTGTCACAAAAACTTTATATCCTAGCATATATGTAAGGGCAGCGAAAGCATTGTTGTAAATTAATTTAGCAACGAAAAGCGTCGTGCTTGAATAAACTGTGTGTAAATATTTTAATATTTCAGTTAGCCAATATTAACAACTTCCAATATATGGTACCAAATATCATACAAGATTTCTGATGTGTTATTGGTATCATAGACATCACAACCTGAAGATACTGGGGCGTAGAAACACACTATGAAAGTTTTAACAAATGAATTCCAGGAAGTAGAACTAATGCTCATTTTTTCGCATTAAATTGGATTGATCCGTCTTCTTCATGTAGATTGAAAAATGTTTGAGAGAAAATAAAGGCTGTGAAATGGCAAACAGAAAAAGCTATTTGTAATGCGAATATGTCGTTTTCTCTATCAAAATACAGTGAAATGCACCAATCAAATATTTTTCCCGTGACGAGATGAAAAAGACGACCGTTTCGCCGTTCTAATAGTTTTTCGCGTGTTCTTCTACACTCTTTCGACCGTAGAAGATAAACGTTTACGCTTAAGCTATGTTTAATGATTTATTGTTGTAGTCGAATAAAAAATGAGTAAAAAGATAAATATGACACGATCCTAAGGAGCTTCTGCAGGATTTTAAACAAATGATTCAAGTTCAGCATGCTACCTTTTTTGCACCGATAGTAGGATCTACTTTATTCGCCTTCAAAATTTCATTATGAATGACGACGTAAGTTTTAAAAAAGTTGCTACACAACAAGAAAATTTAAAAAATAAGGCCAGTTCGGAGGGATTACATAAATGGCTCTGAGAAAAACTTCTCCAAAACGGGGAATCAAACCACGAGCCTTTGAATTTCCGGACCACTATAATTCATCTAGGCCCATCTCCTGGACAGCGTAAGAACATACACTTCAAATCTTATATTACTCCGAACGGTGGACGGCGTGGCAATTAAATAATTTGGGATGCGTTTGATTAGAACACGAAAGATAAATACATTGCTATGCTTTGCCTTTCACCAAGACACTTTACGAAGGGTAGATCACACAGTAACCTTTTACGTTTGCATCTCTAAGTTATGAATACATGATCAATTCAGAATATCAATCAGGCACTCAGTATTTTACGGTTTGATGACCTAAGACTTTCATATAGTTAATATAATTTGAGCTATTCTATCCACTTCGTACAGTTAGTAAATGCTTTTCCAAAAAACCATCAAAGAATTCTACATGCAAGCACCATCCCTCAAATTAGTATTTAAAAAAATAACACCATTTTCTCAACACATTTTATAGTAAGTAGCTATTGGAATTACTTTGATTACGAAGAATAAAATCACTAAATACCCACAAGTATTGTACAATAAACTAACCTTCTTTGAATCATCCTCTGCAAACAGAGCGAGTAGCAACTCCACCTCCTAGTCGGAAAAAATTTCCTTTATCACCCTCCATTTCTTTTTCTTTTTCTACAAGCTTCAAAAGGCGGGATAACAAAAAAAAGAAGCTAAATTCCCATCGATCTTCATTCCCTCACTCTTTCCTGGGCGCAATGGTAACTATGCTAACCATGGTAAGTTTGGCAGGGCCTACTAAGGCCTACCACGGTGTTGTTATTTGTTGTTATAAGTGCACTTTAAATTGACAGTATTGCTGTATGTGTATCTCTTTATTAAAATAAAAATAAAAAATAAATAAATAAAAACTCGGCGCGTTTACACGACGTTTTGTGGTTACGCGCGTACGGATCGAGGTCGATACTTGCGTAGTGTAAACGAGGTATGAATGTACGACAGTTCAAACGATTGCAAGAACAATCGTAATCTGAACGAGGCATTACAGTCGGGAGCGGTAGATGGGCCTCCACCTCCACGAAACTAGTGCGAAAACTCTATGCGCCGTACGGTTTTGCATACCGATAACTCCTCAATTTCCAATCGATTTCCGCTGGGAAAGGAAATAAAAATCGTGAGAATTATTTCTGACGCATATTTCTATACTGAACGAAGTAATTTTCGTAAAACTCATCAAAAGTCCGGAGTCCCCAGATGAGAGATAATGAAATAACTGAAGAAAGACAGAAAAAAAATATTTGCTGAGATAGAACAATTAAGTCGTCTGCTGGTATTCAGAATCATATCATGCCATCGTGTAAAAAGATGCAGCATTTTCTTTCTTTACGATAACCGAAAAAACTACAGAATAAACCGTATCGAAATTTTTACCCATGTTTCTTAGCGTGCGTCAAGAGAGGATTTATAGATGTATTTCTATCCCGAAAAACATCAAGTTCATCTTAAAAATCAAAATATTACTTCTTTTTAGAAAGGTCATGAATTTCATCATACCATAGCGTTTTAGCTAAATTAAATTACACTCAGTGTAAGTAGAGTGCTTATACTTGCGCATGAGGAATTATGCAAGGGCCTATATTTTAATTTTTTTAGCCCTTAAAAGCATGAATTACTAAACAAGTGCCAGAAAATTATTTCTTTACGAAATATTCCGAGAAACATTTCAATTACTAAATTTTAGTAACTTTTCCTACTATTTATTATTTTTAAGGAAATATTTTAATATGTATCATGTGTGACACATTATGGAGAAAGAAAACTTTTATAATATGTAATAATAAATTTATTTCATTATCGACAATACATGTATTTGCATGGCCAATGTCAACATAGAAAAATATATATACAATCCCATAGATACATGAATGTGGAAAGGAACATCAAAGCTCCATGATGTTAATAAGCTTACATTCTTTATCCCTTAGGCTGCGTAGGCTTACGTAACTCGGGGGATGCCTGTAATAGATGTGTATCACAGATTTGTAAAATTTTCAGAAGGTTTTCATTTCACATACTCATTGAAAACTTCGCATTGGCGCGCGTACCTTGTGTACTAATTACATAAATAGATATCACTCGGATAAATCCTATCTCTCGTTTCTCATGCAGAGAGCTAACTTCCTTCAACATAGTAAAAGTTGATCACCTTTGGTACCTGCTGGCTGCTTCGAGAACCACGTAGCATGAAGGCCTGGTTACACGGTACATTAACACGTACAAGTTAATGTACATACGTTTGCGTGAATGATTTTGGTGGACCGGAACGGAACATGTACGAATGCATGAACCAAATTAGAACAGGTTCTATTTTCTGTGCATGCATTCGCACAAGTTGGGTGGTTACACGGTGCATTTTGGCGTTCATTCTCGCGTTCTAACATTTAGACATTAACCCGTACGTGTTAACGTATCGTGTAACCAGGCCTTAACGATGGGGTGTGTCATATCTGATTCACCACGCGTAAGAGAGGAAGAATTGTGCCCTTCAGAAATAACCGGCAATATCATATATGATACAAAATGCAGTGCAGGGTTGAATCCCGATGGGGTCAACGGGTTATTCTGCGAGTACAAGTCTGTAGTAGTACCCGAGAAGATTTCACCAGTATCTTACTCCGCCATGGAGCAAAATCGTATTTCTAGTAGTATGATTCACGCACTGATCATGTATTGACTTTAAACGCAGGCTGGAATGACCATTCCATATAGAATTTAATTTTCGAAGCGCTCAGCACGACCCGCCCGAGGCTCACGAATCCGCTCTGTTGGCAACCCTGCCGGAGGGTCAAAGCCGCGGACGGTGAAAGGGGTGGACGGAAAGGATTCTCCAACTTCCAGGGGAAGGGGAAATCTCCGCGACTCGAGGGGAAGGGGGAGTGCGCGAGCCTGCGCCTTCGTTCCCGGGCCACCTCCGCCCTCACCTCCCGCCAACCCTCCGCTCGACTTCTCCCGCTAGTCAGGCCGGGGCACCCTGTGCGGTGACTGCTGCCGCCAACCACGAGAGAGAAAAAGGGCCCATAACCTCGCCCGCATTTCACGCGCATGCTTCCCGACCGCGGTGTCGGAGCCACGACCCGACGAGGAAGCGGCCACGAGGCGGGAGAGTCCACGAGTACCGACAGAGCGACGACCCGGCTTTCTCCGGCGGGTGTCGGGAGGTGGCTGAAACAGGGGTACCGAGGGGGTCCGGGCGAGTCGCGTCAGCCGGGACACCACGCCCCCGCCCGCGGGGAGGAGGAGCGTCGACTGCCGAGGGTCGGGAGGATCGTATCGTCGGTGGCTCGTCTCCGCTTCGCCTCGAGGGTGCGATGTGAGGTGGCGTCCATCGCGAGTCTTCCGGGAGAGAGGGCGAGGGGTCCGGGGCGCCCTCCGGTGGGAGCAGCCCTGAAGGAGAAGCCGAGGGGTAGCGAGAGGCCGACCAGGGACGAGGGATGATGGTGGCCGGGTCCACGCACTTCTTGGGTGAGTACCCACACTTGCTTTCCTGATTAACCCATTTTAACCCAATGTTGCTTTTATGTAACATCAAAATTTTATACGTTTTCAGCTCTATTCAGAATGTAAAATATGTATCTGGCACAATAATTATGATTAAATGAAATAAAATAACTTTGTTTCATTCCACACTTTATTTTAAATAGCACGACCCGAGTTTCAACATCTAGTGTTATCATCAGGTTGATATCCTGATGATAACACTAGATGTTGAAACCCGGGTCGTGCTATTTAAAATAAAGTGTGGAATAAAACAAAATTATTATTTTTTAATTCAATAACGAAGCAATTACACAAAATAACGCCTGAGACCGTGTCTTATAACAATAATTATGATTGAATAAAGTTTTTTAACATTTAAAAAATGAGAAGTCATTAATTGAGATTAATTTAAATGAAGAGATGAATTTTAATTTCTCCCAGAAGTAGCTCTGGTTTGGAAAGGGTTAAACATAAACTGGCTATACTCCACGCTTATTTCGTACAAAACCGACCCCTGTTTCGGCAACTAATTGTAAGTGCCCTTTCCTAAGATATCCACTCAGTCTGACCACAACAAGCATAAACATTTTGCGATTTATAGTGAATCAGCAGAAAAATATTTTATTGGATGCTCAACCGTGTGACGTTTTGTATGGATGCCCAAATTTAAACTACGTGTTCTTTTATGCTGCACAGTTCAATGGCGAAATATGTAGCTAACAATAAAATTCACTAACTCATGATTAACTTTGTGGAATTCCATTATAAGTTTTCTTGGATATTACACTATTACTTATACCACTTCTTTACACAGCGCAATAATAATAGCATAATTTGCGCCTGAAGATGATGATAATTCATCGAATCCCGGGTCGCGCTATGTAAAAAAGAAGTGGTATATGTAATAGTGTAATATCCAAGAAAATTTGAAATATGTAGCTGCCACAATAATTATGATTGAGTACAAAATTTTAACATTTAAAAAATGAGAAGTCTTGAAATTTAATTTCCCCCAGAAGTAGCTACGGGTTAGAAAATGTTCAACATAAACTGGTTATACTCCACACTTATTTCGTACAAAAGCGACCCCAGTTTCGGCAACTAAGTGCTCTTTTCTAGGGCCCACCTACAATTCCTACAAAGCTGATGAGGTACATTAGAACAAGATGATTTCCTGTCATAGACATTTTTTAAATCTCATACCATCATCACAAAAACTCAGGCTCTGAGTTTATAAGGTAGGCCCTTGCTGACTTTTACTTGCATTTTAAATGAGAAAATGTTATAAAAAATATTGCGCCTTTATGTTAATATTGATGACTCTTGAATGTGTAATATGAAATGTATTTGCGGCTTGAGATAAATTATTCCATATAAATAAAGAAGTAAATAAAATAGTACGAAATGTAATGGGAGTAAGTTCTAACACTTGGATACGTCAAAAATTCTTACATGGCTCGAGCAGTTATAGATATGTGTGATAATAAATAATAATATCTCAAGACTAAAAGATGCAAAATTCATGCTGTGAAACGTCGGAAAAGGATTTGATAATTTTATAAAAATTGTAACTTATCCCCAATATAATAATAATTAATACTATTTTTCATAATTAATTTCAAACTCTTCCACACAACGATGCCAAAAAAAACTTCCATTACCTTCCTGGGTGTTCAGGATACCCACTCAGTCTGACCACAACAAGCATAAACATCTTGTGATTTATAGTGAATCAGTAGGAAAATATTTTATTGGATCCTCAACCGAGTGACACTTTCTATTCAAAGATTCTTAGATGGCTCGAATAATTCAATATATGTTGTTATATAATATGTGTTAATAAACAAAATTTCTCAAGACTAGAAGATGGCCAGTTGGTTTCCCAGTCATCAAGATAAATTGTTTTCCTAATGACGAGGATACAGTAGAAATTCGAAACGTCATCAATCACGGACTGCCTTACCCAACCCATAACCCGAAAACAACACTGGAAACACACAACACGCTTCATGGAAAGTAACAGCGTCAAAATTTTATGGATACTTTCAACCCACCTAAGTAATCACCTTTTTTAGTATTTCAAAAGTAGTTCACATGTTGAATAAAGCTAGGATTTGAATGTAGCTATAAAATGTTAAAGTATTAGGAAATATCTTCTTCGTATGGGCGAGCTGATTGCCCAGCATTTCAGCTTCCCATGGACAGAGGTCTAATTGTAAAATAGTCCTCATTTTCAAAGAATTTCCAAAACCGCAAACATTTAACGTAATTGATCGAGTCGTAGTTAAAGGTACCACCGTTTAGCTGTGATCCAAGTAATGTATAGATATATTCTACAAAGGTTTTTAAACATTACTATTTGAGTAACCATCAAAGTTACAATGCTCTCCCATCGACGCATTCAAAATAAGAATTAGAATATTTTTTATTAAAATTATTTATACGCATGGAATATGATTTAAATTTGATCACGTTTTAATTACTTGGATACGATAAATTTCCATTCCTCAGTTACAGTCATTCAGCATCCCCAAAGCATAACATTTTAAGCGCACAAAAGCTTAAATATCCCCAAGAATTACCTATACAGCTAAAATTTTTTACGCCTTGGTTTTGGTTTCTTTACTCTAAAATCTCTTCCAAAGCATAATTAATGATAAAAACTTCAGTACCATATAGGACTCATTTATCTCTACGGAAGTACAAAACAAAATTTTGGCCATGATACGCAATAAATAAATACGATAAATCACATCATCTGCCGTCAGTATTACTCAGTACCCTCTTATTGTGCCCCTCACATCATACAGCTACATCATCGTAGACTCTCGGTTACATTATTCCTGTTCAAAGGTATAAATGCTTGAGTCCTTCGTGATACTTTTTTGGTTCAGGAGAGAACAAAAATATATAGCCTTTCTGTAGATTCTATTAAGTTTGCGCCTTCAATCATTGCATCGAAAATTGTAGCAAGCATAAATTTATTCTATATAATAAAACTAATTTCAGTCACGGATGAACCTAAATCCTTGTTTTTCGTCCTCTCTTCTTTCAGACATTAGCACTAAAAGATTAATTTCTCTCAAATTTACATAATTTTTTAACGAAAATCCTCGAAAAATTATAAAATTCAGCCTGACCCTCACATAGCACCAAAGTTTTCATCATTAAGTTATTATTTCCTTCCCATTAGCACCCTAATATTTTCACAAAGTATCAATAGGTTTTATTTTTACCGATAAAAAGCACAAAGATTACCAAACACTCAAAAATTAAGCCGTAAATAACCTCTAGTACAACAAGGAACATAAAATACTTGGTCAGCCACAAACTCATTCTAAATCGAAGCTCTTGCCCTTTCATAGTGAGTAATTTTTATTCACAAAGAATAAATTCGGTTTAGTGAAGAGTTCTCGGGATCGCCACCGGGTCAGGAACTCCATAACTCCCGACGTTTCGATGTCCGACTCGGTCATCGTCCTCAGGGCTGTGAGTCGGAAACGTCGGTAGTTATGGAGTTCCTGACCCGGTGGCGATCCCGAGAACTCTTCACTAACAAGTCTATTCGCCAGGAAAGCACGAAATCTTTCTTCAATACATTCGATTTTACATCCATTCCTAGGTAATATGTATTGGTGTGATGTTATACCCTCTTTTCTGCAGGAATTTTAAGTCGTAATAAAAAAATCACCCATTTCATTAATAGGTGCGCTTCTTAATATCTTGCGTAATAATAAGTTAATCTTGCGTGTAATATAAAATATTTACATAAAAAAAATCTAATGCTGGTATAATGCTTAAGAGAAATTTTATGGGCGAAAATACACAGCTCATAACTCCTACGTGGGTCCAAGCCCCTTATTCTTTGCAACTCTCCAGTCTCCACTTAAGCATACGTTCTAACTCCTCACACCTCATCCATAAAACCTGTCACCCGCTTTTCACTTCCCCGTTTACATAATACCCTTCCCTCTATCACGGTCCTTGGCGCGCTTTAGCATCCTTTCTGCGCTCAGAGCTTATTAAGACCGGAGCCGTTTATTAAAAAAAAACTCTTGTCTCCACCTAATCCCATCTTGAAGTTTCCCCTCCTCCCTCATAATGCCGAGACCTTCGTCTGTCGTCTACCTCTCATTGCCACTCCCACTAAATAACCTTCCAAATTATGTTACCTAGTCTCACTCTTCTTCCTTCGTTGATACTTTCGCGGGTCATTGCATCTGTTGGTACGATTAATATACAAAATACTGAAGTGATCGCCAAGGTGATAAACTTCAAACCCCGGCTAATCCGTGAGGTGTTGGAAATTAAGAAATGGATCAGAATTTTAACAGGGATAGTGGCATAAAAATCAGCCACACGTGCGAGCCTGCTCTGCAGTAATGCAAAAATTACATGTCAACTCCTTCATCCACACCCTTTTCAATCCCCTTCCCTCCATGAACCCTTATAAAAACCCTCGACGGAAAAATACCCGTATTCCCTTAGAAAAAGCGACGAACAATGGCCACGAAAAGTCGGGCAACAAACAAAATAAGTGCGCGGAGTACACCCGAAAAAATATCTATAACAGCTATTCTCACTCCCTTTTCCAAGTATCTATGTTTCTGCGCCTCTTGGTGTAGTTATCAATAGTTTCATCTACGCCATGATTTTCATAAGATTACGTCGTACGATTCCACGTAGAATATACGCCTTGGTGATGGACCCTTTATTTCAATTTTTTTGAGGGCATGTTAACAGGAGAAATAGAGACTTTATGACTTTCCTCACAATTTTTACTTAATCCAACTAGTTCCGATACTTTCTTAATATGCCATTCGTAAGTGTCGACAAAGGTGGGGTCAAATAAATGTTCCACAGAGTTGAGCAAGCAAAAATTAAATCTTTGTGCGATGACTTATAACAATAAGTTTGGAAGGACAATAGTTGCGTAAAAATTAGATCGAACCATTTAGAAATTTACTTTCACCAGAGTCCTAGTTTCATCAACGTACATAAGACAGTTGCTCCCGTCAAAAGCTGCGCATTCTGCAAATATCTAAGAATATACGCAAAAATAAAGAACTACACAATAATAACCTAATGCGAGCTATTAGAATATAAGAGCAACTGAGGCCCGATGAAATAAGCAGCAAATGTTGTCCCTAAATATAATTACAGATGTTCAACATTATTTGCTCTTTTCTATCAATTTCTAGTCCATACGCTACACTGCCTTTTATGAAGATATTTATTAGGTTAACACATTCCATAAATTAGGTTTCGTAAGGCTACATCGCCTGATTCCAAACAGGAGTTCTGTCTCAGTTTACTAATTCATAGATCCATCAATGCCTACCTTAGAAAACACATTTAACTTTAGCCGCAAAACAACACAAATGTGACCCGTTATGATAATTTTATTCGGTATGGTCATTGATAAAAGTATCTTTTGTATTGAAATTTATTTATTGATAAGAATCAAGAGAAAAAACAAAGAGAAGTTGATTTTTACATGTGATAGAACACATAATCAAGTATTGCGACTATTCACAATAGAAACGAAAGTTTCGTACACAACGCAAAAAGCAAAATACGAAAATGATTCATCACGAAAAATAAATAATTGAACTCTAAAATATGCATAAAAAATAACAAGAGTTCGAAAACGAATTCCGGCTGTATCTGGCACGGTATTTGACTGTATTAATTTTTTATGATAATGTAGGAATATGATGGATGAAAAATACATAACATACTATTTTGAACAATAGTTCTCGCGAATGGAATATGTTTCAAATGATAGCGTAGGCTGAGATGAAGAGGGTCACGTCTCATTAATGTCTTGTTGTCAGTGTCCACAGTGACAATTTAATTCCATAAAATTTGTTTTGCTCATGGCTAAAAGTCCAATGATCACATGAAACTATACTGATCATAGTGAGTCCTAAATCTACAGAGAAGGAAATATAAACGTCAAAATTCGAGAACTATATCGATAAAAAGCATAAAATCACGTCCATAAATTTGGAGGAGAAGAAAAATTCTGGTTAGGAGGAATTTCACATTACAAGATGGAAGTTGGCGTCTCGCCACTTCAACGAGCAGAAAATGAGAGGAAGCCAGCGAGAGGTTCAAGAGGCAACCATTTGACGTCCACCGCAAAGTAAACTGATAATAACTCACTCACATTTGAAGTTTTCGAATTTCATGCACCGTACTGGCACCCGGCACTCTGAATTGCTCCTTCTTTTGTTTTCCGAATTCCAAAGAAGTCCCCCCTAGTGAAGAGGGTGTTAGGAGATATTCCCAATGATAGTTACCGACAAAAGCTACCCTTGAAAATTCATGCTTCTCGAAACGCGGCGCAAATTACATGGAAAAAATACAAGCTAAGGGCCATTCCAATTCCTGAGTGGGAGCGGTTCGGAAGCATTTACTTAGAATATCTTGGAACCGGGGCAAAAATAACTGGGATTCCGGCAATAAACCACGTTCAGTACGGGGAAATTCGCTCTCGCGATCTCCATTTGCAAATGAGTGCATACTTAAAATTCTTCTCTAATTCCAATTAAAATTTGGACGGTTTGCGGTTTTTCGTAAAACACAGAAGAAAAAATGAAAACTACATATGTACTAGGGGAATTCGGAAAGTAATACTCATTTTGGAATAAAAAATAGTACATTTTAACGAATATTAATGTTTCGACGATTTTTGGGATCCCATCTTCGTATTCCTCTGCCGCCAGTGTATTCAGATACGTAGTCATAGCTGCTTTCAGTTCCTCAACACTTTAAAATTTCTTTCCTGCCAAAAAGTCCTTAATTTTTGTGAACAGTTGAAAATCTGAAGGTGCCAAGTCTGAACTATAGAGTGGATGGGTGAAAACTTCCCATTTGAATTGTTGCACAAGTTTTTTTGTTATCCGAGCCGTATAAGACCTGGCATTGTCGTGGAGGAAACTAGACGACAATCCTAGCCGTAGATTTTGAAAAACTACACAACGCAACCGCAAGTGCCTTTCCTCGATATATGAACATGCTTACAGAATGTTGAGGCGGAACTAATAAAAACATGGCCTTAAAATATTGAAAAAGACGATATGAGATGGGAAATATACCTCTTTGAAAATGCTTGGCCATAATAGTGTGATAATACGATATCGTGGTAGATTTTAACGTACACCCATAGCTATTAAAACTTAAATAAAGTACTAGAATTCAGGATGTGGAGTAATGAATTCCGTCAAAAAAGTTGAGTGCCTCGTAACAAAAACACAAAAATTCCTTCATTATGGATGGCTTTACTTCATGGATTGGTGGCGAGTACAGAAATAATTCCATTAGCAGAAAGCACAAATGCCATTAAGGTACAACGGGAATAATGTCCCCATGAATATTTATAGAACTAGAAAATGGCCAAGTGCAATGCTACGGTGTGAATTTTTAACTCGATTGGGTTAAAAAAAATGCACCATAAAAATGTAGAATAATAGGAATAAGTTGAGAAGATGGCGACTATATTTAATGTCAAACAAGCGAGAAAACTGGTAATAATCTCTAATCTATACCTCACTTCCAAATCCTAGCCCGTTACTTTCGATACATTAAACTATATATTGCTACTATATTTTTCATTGACAAAAAATCCATCCACGATGAAAAAGGTGTACAAAATGTGGATAGTATGATAAAATACACTCGAGTCCACGCAGGTAATACATATCCATAGTCGATACGAATCACCAGCCACCCAATCTGAAGATGCAGCTCGTGAAATATATGGTTTTCTTCCATTAGGGAAAATGCCACGATACTGAATACTCATCATCATCACCATCATCACTGGTCAACAATCCTAGGATTGGTTTGACGCAGCTCTCCACTCAGTTCTCCTATCAGCTAATCTTTTCACACCTACGTATTTCTTCTCTTTCACATCTCTCTTTACTTGTTCCATATATTTTTCTCGAGGTCTTCCTTTTCCATTCTTGCCTTCCACTTGTCCTTCGACGATTGTCTTCATCAGGCCATCATGTCTCAAGATGTGGCCAATAAGGTTGTTCCGTCTTCTTGTTAAGGTTTTCATGAGGCTTCTCTTCTCTCCTACCCTTCTTAGGACTTCCTCGTTACTAACTCGGTCGATCCATTTGATTTGCATCATTCTTCTGTAGCACCACATTTCAAAGGCCTCTATCCTTGCTTTCTCCGCTGCGGTCATTGCCCATGCCTCACTTCCGTATAGGAGCATACTCCAGATGTAGGTTCTTATAAATTGTTTCTTTACTTCCATATTTAAGTTTCCCGCTGTAAGCAGGTCTCTCTTTTGGTGGAATGCTCTCTTCGCCTGGGCTATTCTGCTGATAATTTCTTTCTTGCTTCTCCCGTCACTAGTTATCTTGCTCAATACTCAATACTACACACAATAACTCACTCCCTGGGCCACTGATGTCCTAGTTGACATTTAGCCCCACCAACATCTCTTCCTATCCGTTGCTTCCTGTTCTGAAACTCCGGCCTTCTCCAAATCAGATTTTAGTTGGTCCCACCACCTCTTTCTTGGTCTTCATCTCGGTCTTCGTCCATCCGAGTTTTCTTTTTGCACTTATTCCATCATACTTCCGTATTCTTTTCTCAGCACATGGCCGAACAATCTTATTTTTCTGCCCTCGATTTCATCAATAATATCGCCACTCCTGTAGAGTATCTCCTCATTGAATTTTCTTCTCCACCTCCCTAGTTCATAATTGGATCCATATACCTTACGTAAAACCTTATTTTCAAATGCTATCAATTATTGCTCCATTTTCTTGTTTAGTATTCACGTCTATTACACATGGAGACTCATTAAGTATAGGGAGGATTATTGTTTTGCGTATTCTTTTTTGTTTTCTCGGTTAGGTATTTTGAAGAGAACAGCCTACATATTATACTCAATACTATGAATGATAAAAATGATGCAGGCCTTCAAGACGGTTTCACTGAATGGAATGACACTTCTGATTCGCTACCTGAAAAAAGGGAGCGTGGTGGAGTGTGTTAGCCTCTTGGGTTGAGCGCTTGGCTGCCGGTTAGAGTATAGCGAGTAAAAATCCAAAGTGAAGCTTAGGTACACCGAAAAGATAAAATCCTCAAATTTTGAGGTGGGCAAAGGAAAGGAGCATGAATTATTCCTCTCCAATCCTGAACGTGTGTATTTCACACGGCAGTAACTTAGTCCGGGGCGAGCTCTACTGTCACACATCCAAACCAACCTTCGGGTTGAATTACTTAGTGAATGGCCAAGAAAGACTAAACACAATTGTGTCCTAATAGACAGAAAAGGTGAGGTGAATTGAGCTGAATTGGAGAAAAAGCCATTACACCAAATTACCGACTCGCCGATTTTTTCGACATCATTATTATCATGAACTCAATGCCTAAAATACATGATGCGGGAATTATACGAGGGTGCGTGGTAGATAAAAATAAGCGGTAAAATTACATGAAACGGCCATAGTGAATTTAATTGATCTCGATCAAAGTGAAAGTTGCGGTAGGTGATACTTATGCACTGTTGGTAAACAAGCAATACGGAGTAAATGCACTCAATAAATGAAAATAAGAGAATAAAAATTTAATAATATTTGAGATTGTAAGAATTATAACCACAAATCGATTTATTTTTAGGTCTTCGTTGGCTCAACTAAGTTTTTGGCGGGGTTAATGACTACCGGCACTTAATTAGATCAGTATAATTCTCACGAGATACAATTATGATACACAAATTATTAAGACGGAATACAACGATTATTCCGCCCTTTCTCCAAAAATCTTCAATATTTTCTTTGAAACATGACCAGTTTTCTTTTAAACGATAACCAAAATGAAAGTTTTTCGTTCCACAACGCTGCTGCCTCAACAGAGGGCAAGAAGCTACTACTAAAACGCTCAGATAACCTCGAGAATAGCTTAAGCGCACGTCAACTTACGACTAATATTCACTGGGCACAAGTCGGATATAACATTCCTCATTCTTTGGCATTTTCTACACCTTATTTCGTTACCCCAACGCCATAATTTTACGCCTCGGGCCTTATCACCCAATGCCACACCTCTGCAACACAACCCGTAGGGCATAACGCGGTGCGCGAGGCGTTTTCTTCCACACGCATTCCAAATTGGGTATCATTCATGTTGAAATATTGTTTGACAGGCAGTTGGGTCCTGGCGAGACGTAAAAGAGGCTGATTACTCTTCCGGCGTTGGGCGTGAAATTAAATCACAACCGCCCACATTCCCTTTCCCTTTAATTTCCCCGCTCGGATACCTCCGCGTGAGTTTTCCTTCCAGCGAATTCCAATCTACTTCCCCATCGGTCACGCATAGCGTCCCCCGAACCTCAGTGCCAGAACGATAACAATAACAGAAAGGAAAAAAAACAAAAGCTATGCGGGGGCCGCCAACCTTGCGAGAGAACGGGGACTTACGCCTTCCGTTGATTGAACGGATTCGATTGCGTACTTGAAATCCACGGGGTCGAAGAGAGGAAGCTGAGGGAGCAAAACCGTCGCAGCATAAAAACGAAATGCAGATAAAACTAAAAATAGTGACGTAAATCCTGGTCTCCAACACGACCAAAATTCCTTACTATACTAGGTATTTACTTTACACTTTCTCATCATTATTTATCAACAATCCTTAGTGATGCACAAAGGTTAAGAAAACACAAGAGAGTATCATCAGATGATGATACGCTGTATCGAAACCGGTCGCAATATATTTTATTTTGTGAAACAGCTAAGTGTTTTCTTAACCTTTGTGCACCATGAAGGAGTTTCACCATGTTACGCCAACCACCATCGCATTTAACAATCCTTAGGTTTTATTTTCAAGGCTCTCCACTCAATTCTTCTATTAGCTAATCTTTTCGCACATATCTATTTCTTTTCTTTTACATCGTTCTTTATCTGTTCTATGTATTTCTTTCGAGATATTCCTTTTCCGTTATTGCCATCTACTTGTCCCTCCATGATTGTCTTCATCAGGTCATCATGCCTAAAGGTAAGGTTTATAACCTAAAGTTTTTCATGAGGCTTCTTTCCTCTCGTACTCCTCTCAGGGACATCAATTTACTATTATTATGAATTAGCATTTTAACTATACAGGAACCAGATTAGAGGAAAACGGATAAAGTAGTAAAGACATCAGAAAGGGAATTGCATTGGCTAAGGAGACATTCATGAAAAGGAAGGAGCTTATGGGAGGGTCGTTATGTATGAGTTTAAAGAAAAAGGTTAGTGGAGATTTTGATCTGGAGCGTAGCTCTATACGGTGCGAAAACGCGGTCACTTGGGAAGGAGAACGAGAGATGATTGGAGGCATCTGAGATGTGGGTAAGGAGAAGAATAGAGAAGGTGAAGTGGACGGCAAGGAAGAGGAACGAAGAAATGCTGGACATGGTGGGTGAGGAGAGGTAGCTTTTAGATTAGGTAGGTAAGGTATGTCGCCTGACGGAAGGTATGGATGGAGCGAGTACTTAGTGGGGAGGCGATTTTGTAAACAGTGTTAGAGGGTAGAATGTTAGGTTAACGAGGGAGAGGAGGGAAAAAATAGGATTTTTAGATAGGATGAAAAGGAGTAGGACTCATTCTGAATTGAATAGGGAAGTGCTTGAAGAAAGGGGATTTTCCCAACATGCTTCTCAAGTACTCCATGGAAACCTACCTTAATCGGTAGAATACTATAACAATAATAATTACAGCTAAACTTGATTTTTTGAAGGCTTTCGAGCGAAAACTAATTGTATAAACGCTTGGAGTTATCCATAATTATGGTTTATTCTTCCTCTTCTATTGCATCCCCAGGAGCCATTTTACGTGTTTTTACTCAAATATACATTGTTGCATATGAAAATAATACCCAAAAAAATAAGTTCTCAACCTTGAGGAGAATATATAATCCACTTATCATTGCAAATACGATAAAACAGGGTGAACTTAAAGTCTTGCTCTGGTTATAAAAGTTTATAAAAGAACAACCGTTTGGCATAGTAATTAAAATTTTAATGGCTATATCAAGGACAAAGACTTCACCACACCAGTTGCTGACGTCGACAAACTAAAGACTTGAATACAAGCAGCTGTGGATACTGTGTCAGTACTCATGTTACAAAACACCTGGCGGGAACTGGAATAACCGCTTTGACATTCTCCGTGCTACCTAGGAGGATCACGTTGAAGTTTACTAACGTAAGTGATCTTAAAAAAAAGCTAGTAACACTGGCCTATGTGAAAGCATCAAATTTAAATTATGATGAAGTTGATGGTTGGTGAATTAACTTCGTGGAAGTTATACATGGTAAAATAAAATAAAACACTTTGTACTTTCCACACAATTTTAATATTTAGCGACCTGTTAAGACATGTTCTACGTCATTATTATGCTAGACTAGAGATGGCAGTTAACGAGGTTATCATTTAAATTATGATGCCTAACGGTAATTCTGCCATAATTTTTTAATCAGGGCAAGACTTTATTCTCAACCTCCATAACCCCACCACTCTTAGAGAGTTAAAACTACATAATTGTTAAAACTCTCGGGGTCATCCATGATTGTGGTTGAGTCTTTCTCTTCTACGACATCCTCAGGAGCTATTTTTCGTGTTTTTACTCAAATTCACAGACACATATATGAAAATACGGGGTCACTATCGTGGATGCTTCCCAAAAAATATGTTTTCGACCTTGAGGAGTATATAATTCACTTGTCATAGTACAAAAGGTAATATAACCCAACCAATTTTTAGACATTTGAGAAGGCTAAAGTGAAAACTACTTGTAAAACGCTTGGGGTCATCTATAGTTATGGTTGATTCTTTCTCTTCTACAGTATCCTTAGGAGACATTTTACACGTTTTTACTCAAATCTACATGGGTATATATAAAAATACTACCACAGTACTATACTAAATATAAACATGGATTTTCAGCTTATTAAAACAACTTGTCTGTTTCCACACTATTTTATTTTCACCGACCATGGTTTCGGCAACTTGTGCCATTATTAAGGTCATGGCCATGGCACAATTTGCCGAAACCAACTGTGTTGTGCCAAAATTGTGAAATTGTGCCATGGCCATGACCTTAATAATGGCACAAGTTGCCGAAACCATGGTCGGTGAAAATAAAATAGTGTGGAAACAGACAAGTTGTTTTAATAAGCTGAATATCATAGATTTCCACCGCATCACGCCGGAAACTGTATCTTTTATAAATACGGGGTCACTATCGTGAACGATTCCCCAAAGAAATATGTTTTAGACCTTTATAAGTAGTAATAAACTTATTATAGAACAGACGATGACAACCTTAGAGATTTGAGAAGGCTAAAGTGAAAATTTCTTGTAAAACGCTTGGGGTCATCCATAATTATGGTTGATTCTTTGTCTTTTATACCATCCGCAGGAGCAATTTTTCGGAAACAGGTAGAAGCCAGCTGACAGGGGCCCACTGGGATTTATGCCCCGGCATGATTAATGCAGGACAGGAGTGAAGGGCAAGAGAGGGTCGGGGGATTTCAGCGAGGATAAACTTGAAGATGAGTGCTTGAGGTAAGGGTGACAATTACCCTCATCCTCACCGCCCCAACCCCCTTAGCCAACCACCTCCATCCCTTCCCCTTAAGTGGCACGCCACATCACGACCTTTGACCCTTAAATCTCGTCACCCTAGCCCCTTAGCATACTCACTTCTACTCGGGCGGAAGGCACCTTCCCTTTCGGCACGAAAATTCATTCATGACCCAACCGCGATCCATCGCGAAGCTGTTTCGTTGAGGAGCACATAACCGTGTGATGAAACATGTCTTGTTTAAAATTGGCAGGATAGAACCAATTTAAGGAATACCCACTAAAAATATCATAATTTAACTTTCAGTGGGGATCGTTGGTAAAAGTAAATGCAGTACACGTCGGGTTATACAAAACATATCGAAAGAAACTCCATCCACAAGCATTGCAACTGAGTTTCAATTTTTAATTGAAAATTTAAATGGATACAAAAAATTTTCTATTTTTCAGTCAAAAAATTTTATTTTAGCAAACGGAGGGACAGAAAACATGAAAAAATGGGACGATTTCCTGCACTTAGATATTTATTAACCATCAGCAATGATTACGGGAGATAAACGAGGATATAAGTACCTAGTTTTATAAATTTAAATTACGCAAGTCCAAAGTATTTCTCAGGATAGAATTAATGCCCTCAATTCTTAATGATATATTGTACGTGAGTATCTGAACACTTTCTCAAAAAAACTCATCCCAATTAAATACCCATTGTGAATATTTTTGAAGTATTTTTAAATACATGGAACAACTATAAAGTAAGTTTTTATGACTATTTACAACTTTTTATGAAAAATATTTAAATGTTTAAATCAAATGAATATTATGCGTATTGTTGAAGAATGAAAATTTATCTTTTATGTAACCGTTCATTTAATAAATAATTCTAGATATTCGTTGTTGCATTTCAAATGCGTATTCTCCGCTTAGATGTAGAGAAATAACAGGATCCACAAAACAGGTGCAACTAAGATAAATCTCATGGTTATACGTTAAAATCATATTAATCCATTGCCACTATCTAATATATGATATTAGATTACAAACGTGTACTTAACGTGTAGAAAGCCAGAGTAAGACGGTGAGGCTTTCATTGACGAATGATATGAATTAAACACAATAAGAAGCGTTTATATCAAAAATAATTTTTTTATTGTTTTAAATATCGAACATTTGCGACATCTAGGGAATTCGTGGGTTAATAGGTCTATAGGGAATTAAACTATGAAAATATATAATTCCTCGGGTGATTATTTTAGGGAGAATAAAACGATTGTTCGGCAAAATTTAATCTTCACGTCATCTCAATTACCGAAGACACCTTCTCCACAGACGCCAAGGAAACACGACATCGAAATTTACGGCGACAAAGTTTTCATAATTTCTCCATAGTGGCTCGTATTTTCACGGCAGCAGAGAAGTGAAATATAATTTAACTTGCAGTGAGGATTGTTGGTAAAAGTAAAGATTATATACATCGGGTTATTCAAGATATATCGAAAGAAAATCCATCACAAGCATATCCACTCAGTCTCCAATTTTTCAGTTGAAAATTTTAATGGAAATGAAACATTTTTCAGTCCATAGGATAGTTTTCCAACTGGGGATTAGTCTTAATCGCCTTGCTGAAAGGATGGACGAATTTATTTTTAATATGTTTAGTTAGAAGAAGTTAAAAATTCCCTACATACGAATTAAAGGGAAAAAATTCGCTATGAAAAGAATACATGGAAACAGATCTCGAAGAGACTCATTAATGCTGCCCCACAATACACTGCTTCTTGAGAAATTACTCGTTCGAAAAATATCCGATTCCTTATAGCAAGAAATCATTTTGTTCCCTTGTCTCTTCTGTATCTCAGGATAAGGGTTCATTATTTAAATTAAGCCAATTCCAAGTTTATGCATAGTTTTTTTTCGTATCTGTGGAGAAAAGGTGCTAATGGCAGTGAAATTGATTCCTCAGTGTGGCACAGATCGCATTGCAATATTTCTCCGAGTGATGCATTTCGGTGGCTCATGTGTCATTTTACCGTCGATTACTCCGTGATTGAAGTATAAAGGGTGACTGAGCGTGGATCCGGTGACACTCGCCATGTTATTGAGTGGATCCGGGAAAAATGATATTCTCGCGGCGATATACTAATAGCACAAATTTTCCTATGAGTTCCTCATCTACCAGCTGGATGGTTGTTCACCTGACAACCTTATAGTTAAAATTATATGTTTACTGTTTTAAACATCGAAAAATTTCGACACCTAGGGAATTCACAAACTAATAGGAGCTGATGAAGGTATATAAATATGAAGATATGTAATTCCTTAAGTGGTTATTTGAAGGAGAATAAAAGGACTTGGGATTGAATAGCTAATTATGGATTATTCCTATCAATTGTACCTATGGATTCATTATCTCGTCGGATTCATTATCAACCTCGAGACCTCGATAAAATGAATTTAACGGACCTTAAGACAACCCTACCCCACCAACGTTGAATAAAAAAAAATTCTATACCTACCTTGCAATTAGATTTTCGGATAGGACTAATAACACCTCAGATGAAAGATTGAATTAGGAGCGTCAAACTAACTTTGATTAACATCCTACTTGACACCAAAACTAAATCTTTTCTACGGAAAAACTATTACGTGCCTGGAATTATCAAACTGGTGGAACGTAAAAGTTGGCTTCCAATGCGAACACTTTTGGTGATTTTAACATTTAAAGGAGCAAGAAAGATCAGCACAAATTAAAAATTTAAAAGTAAATACTAATATTTATCACTCATAAACTCAGCCAGAAAAGATTATTAGGGTTAAAAATCTTCGTGGGGGCTTCGTGATTACCATAATTTTTGATTGCTTATCTTTACAAGTATTAGTATGGGACAGTGGTTAAAATTTTATTTCATAACGATAATTTTTTATAGATTCACAATTTATTTCTCGATGGAACCTTGGTTGAAAGCCCATTTTGGTTGTTTTACGGGGTATTTCACACCCAAAATGACACTTCTATGCGCATCTAAATTAGAATTATAAACGTATTAAAAAGTTATTTTCACCCCATAAAGGTACCCAGGGCCATTTAAAAGCTTTCCATATAGGCCATTTCCCGTTAGCACCCCATGACGGATCCCCATTTGGAACGAATAAATTTATCGATTGCTGGTATTAATTTCTTTGGGAACACGAATGGCGAACACGAATGCAAATTAAAATATTCCGGAATCCATCGGTAACTAAATTTTAATTTCGCTTCGAAGCACGCAATGAATGGCTAAATATATACCTCAACCCTTACACGGTAGGTAGCAGTTGAATTCCCCGAAGCATATTATTACGTATTTACAAGCCAAAGGCTCAAGAAATCAATTTCTGATGCAGGGAACTTCGTTACCTCGATTTGAATGCGTGTGAAATTAATTACTACTTCATTACTCACTGATATATGTTGCAAGAAAAAAACCAATCCATGGAAGTCGACATAAGCCTGCTCCTAACGAAAGGCGCCAAGGGAACACGGGTTAACGTCCCATCCGACGGTCGGAGTGCTGCACTTGAGGTGCCCTCCTCAAGGCATTCAAGGAGGGATCGGGCAACCTCTGAAAAATCTCTGCCACCAAATTCCTATTACAATTACAACCATTATCATTATAAAAATTATTAGAAAGTTGTAAGCTCTTACCATAAAGAAACTATCTAACTAAGAAAGATTAAAAAGTAAACTTTGTTGTGTTCCGCACGAGTGAATCAACGTTGTAAACTCTTACTAATACAAAAACTATAACAATCAACACTACCTTGTTTGCTTATATTATTAAAATAATATTTAATTCAATACTCACTATTAACTCTTATTATAAAAACAATCATTATCTACAACTCTTATTAACAAAACAATTATACGCTTTGAATATATTGTGTGGAAAGCAACAGAGTTATTTTTTTTCTATCGCGTCACCATTCCATGAATTCGCAAATCATTGATTTCATACCTTTAATTTTACTTATCATTCTGGAAATCACACAATTTTTTATGATAACCCTGTATATAAACATGAGAAATATCGGAATAATATCACGCAGATGGAATCACGGTTCAGACGGATCGAACGCAGTCGTCCCCTTTGATACTTGCACGAAATAAAGGTTAGCTTGGACATACGTGTCGGGCGTGGGAGGTTGGCGGTGGTTCTCGCACCCCCACATTTCCCCCCTCCCCGCCGGCGGGTCACACTTGCCAAGGGCCAACATCACTTCATGAAGATGCAATTCCGCTCGCAAGTCGCCTCTCCTCGGATAAATCAATAGGCGTGGAGTGGGGTGGGATGGGATGGGTCGACTCCGTGTCCGCAGATGGGGAATTCCTCCTTCTCGTGAGTGGGCCCGTCCCTCTGAGTGCAACCGTCCTCCACACTACGTCTTCGCCGCCACCTCTAATTGGTCAACCTTCCCCCGTTCCCCACCGTCCCTTCCAAACCCCCCCCCCAAAAACCACCCCCTTTGCACCCTTCTCCCTTTTCCGGACTGCTTGGGTTCCACTCGCTCTATTCTCCCAATTTGGTAGCGATGGACCATACCACTTCAGGAAGACAACGAGGGGAAGACTGTGAATCAACGTTTTGAACGCTTAGTATTACAAAAATTATTAAAACTTTGTAAACTCTAGCTATTACAATTATAATAACATTGTAAGATCTTACTTTTACAAAAGATATCACAATTATTAAATCTTTGTAAACTCTTACTATTAAAAAACTATTACAAATTTTACTAAGTTGTACACTATTACCATTGCGGAAACTATTATAAATATTACAACGTTTTAAAATCTTACTATTAGAAAAACTAATGCAATTAATGCAACGTTTTAAACTCTTTCTATTAACATAACTATTATATTTATAATTACGCAGTTAACTACTACTATTGCAAAATCTAGTAGAATTATTATAATTTTTTAAACTTACTTACTATTAACTTGTAATTGAACGTTGTATACCACCCCTCCAAAAGCCTCCGCCACTACGTCCTTCTCCCATTTCCGGACCCCTCCGGATTTCTCCCAAGCTGGGATCTGCTTTATTTTTTCCATTGGGAAGCGATGGACCATACCACTTCGGGAAGGCAACGAGGGGAAGGCTGTGAATAGAATTTGTAACCTCTTTCTACTAAAAAAAACTGTTAAAATTATTGTGGAAGGTTACACGGGATTTCCACCGGGTCAGGTTCTCCAACTCCATCTCGGCCGACGTTTCGATGGGCGAGATGGAGTTGGAGAACTTGACCCGGTGGAAATCCCGTGTAACCTTCCACAATTCTATACGCCGGGAAAGCCTACGATCATTGTTACAATTATGACTACCCTATAAACTATTGCTATTACCAAAGAAAATATTAAAAATTATTAGAACGTTGTAAACTCTTACTAATGCAATTATTTCAACGTTTTAAGCTCTGACCATCAAAAAACTATTACAATTAATACAACGTTATAAATTTTTACTATTACAAAATATATTACAATTTTTACAACCTTTACAACTATTACTATTCCCTATCACAAAAAATATTACTTATTCAACTAATTAATATTACAAAAACAATTACATTATTATAACGTAGTACACCCTAACTATTACTATTATTATAATACTGTAAATTCTTACTATTAAAAAAATGTTACAATTATTTCAAAGTTGTAACGTCTTGCTACTAAAACATTATTATAGTCATTACAATTATATTTACTCTTACCATTTAAAAAACTATTGCAATTATTACAGGGTTCTAACTTAAATAGAATAACTAAATACTAACTTATGTATACGCTGTTCGTTATGCTTTCCTCCCAAGGAAAGCGAATTATTTACGAAAAATCTGTTCTAGTCAAAGAATCATATTGCCCAGGAAAAGGAAAAATTTATAAACCTTTTATGCTAATAAAATTTTCTGCAAGTACAAGAGAGTGGCCATTTTCCTCAATAAAGGTTAAATTATAACCTTCCCAAACACAACGAATTATCAACGAAAAATTGGTTCAACAAACGAAAGCGAATGGTGAAATTTCATGTGTGATATCGAACATAAGATAGTGGTAACGGGTGCAAATTTTATGTGAAAAATTATTAAAAAGTTTAGTCTCCTGATTGGTCCCTATGGATCCCTTTCGCCCGAGAACGTGTTCTGTTTCTCCGGCCACCCGTCGAGGTCCCCGATCCGGAGCCGTTTTACTCCTACCCTGCCTTCATTCTGGGGTGGTAATAATGGACCATACCATGTGGGAATGGCATTGGGGGAGCAATGTAAATGCAGGAGGAGCTGTGGTAAGTCGAGCCAGATCTTTCATTCGAGCAGAAAATCAATTCATCTACATGATACATGACGTTCAAGGTAAAAATTTCAGTGAAAGAGAGTCAAATCGTTTCCGCAAGAACCAACGACATCATCATTTTGCATATCAACAGAATATTACGTCATAAACTACAACTAAAGCCCAAATACGTGACTTATACTTACAAGTAAATTCGCTATTCAGATAAGACGACAAAAATGGGAAAAATAGCTGTGTCACATGTTTTCATTTAGAACGAGCTGTTAATATTTTATCTTGCACAGTCACTTCCGAAGGAGAAGAATACGTCGATGCCATTCTTTTGAATTTTTTTGCGAATCCTATGTAACTGCCATTGTTTCTCTGGACTTCCTATAGTCTAGTAGCTTATAAAGAATATACGAAAATGCATATATTAGAAAGGTGTTTTCACAATTTCTCAAACTTCTTTAAACATTTCATCTATTCCCTCTAATAGCTTCTATTATCATGTCACCATCATTCTCATAATTTCAAGCAGAAACTAAACTTCTTCCACTCTTAAAGTGATACCCTTTGTTCTGTCTTCAAGTATATCATACGTTATAAGTAGAACCAATGTGGTGGTTTCCTATTATTTTCTTATTGCCTAAAACGAAAGATTATTACTCCTGGAGTACGTATTTCACGCTTTTAGATTTTTTAATGACGATATCTATTTTTCGCGATTTAATGAAAAGTGAAAAATTTCGAGTGCGTGATAACGCGATGGCTAAGTATGAATGCTGGGAAAAGCCCGTGTGATGTCATTCTGGTTCCGGCCGCCGCCGTATGAGGCCACCTTGGTGCGAGGCTATGAGCGCCGCTACGATGCAGGCTGCTAGCTGGTAGCAGAGTACCCTGCTACCAGGTAGCGCTTGGCTTAAATAAGGATAACTTTCCGACCTTAGGCAATTTTAATAGGTGATTATTAAGACATGTTTCCCTAAGCTCTGCGCCTCATGCAAGCATTGGTAATCTCAGATGATTTAAAACTCCTGACTACTCGTATAGCATCAAGGTCCCTGTGATGTCACGAGAAGTGGCATCGCATGGGCGCCAATCTGGCCTTTTTCAAATGAGGTTAAAATTGTCCATTAACATTCGCATGAACTGGGATTTATAAAACCAAATAAATTGTATATTATGAATACACTAATTGTGGGTAACGAATCGCAATCGATGCCTTTCGTTTTCTTTGATGAAGGTATCTACCCTGTTGTGTTTTCCGGTTTACCGCTATACTTTGTGATTTAAATTACTATTAATTCAATGAAGTTTTCGTTTTTGATGTCCCTCTCTTAAATATGCTCAACTGTAGCGAAATCAATTTCTCTGCATAATTTTCATCTGTTATTTCATCCTATGTATTTACAAAATAAGAAAAATATTCCATCACTAAGCTTTCCACATCAATACCTATAATCAATTGAATTCGTGTAAATATGAAGCATAATGGCCTCAATTCTCAATGTGACTGGTTTGAATTTGAAACTGGTTTGGAAAAGGTTGCACTACATGTATATTACCGTCATGTTTTGTTCATGTTGCATTTTACAAACACTTTTGCCACACCGAATCACGGTGCAGTTGAACAATATTTTTCATCAGCTTAGAGTATCAGAGCAGGAACCCGGGCACGGCCAATTTAAATGAAAGGTTTTAGTCATACATGCGTCTATAATTACAAATTTTACTCCTAAAAAGTATGTACTACATCAGGAGGCAAGGTCATTACGGTCTTTGGAATAGTATTTAATTTGAAGAACATCACCCATAATTGACAACGATGCTGCTTCTACCTAATTGAGATTGCTTACAACACCGAGGTAGGCTGGGCTGGACATGGATTAAGCTCAAATTCCCAAAATAGCAAGCTGTTTGGAGCTAATGATTCACCTCTTACACCTCGCAAACCTTACCAGTGCTATCGGATAAATGAAACACGGTAGATAAAATCCAATATTTTACCAGCTTAAACTGTCGCCTACCCAAAGGAGCTTCGATATCAAAGTAGCAACCAGGAAATATGCTCTCATTAAATGGGTTTCTGTTATTTATCTCTATTCATTCACATACACGATGCCTACCCAAGGTAGACGATACAAACCTCTCAGAGTACCAGCCAAAGTTAGGGAATATAGTCGTGAGGGAAAATTACCCATTCCAATTACGCAACATGAAGACACGTGTAATATGATACGCAGAATTCCTCGAGATCAAATACGAGAGTAATGATCATGAAAGCAATGTTACGAGAAGCCATGCATAAATGCGACACTTAATTAGTACACATCAACACGAAAAATTATGTATGCTCTATCCAACATATTAACCGATTTAAGTGACTTTTTCTGCCAATACAGTTAGGAATCCAAAAAGAAAGATTAATTTCGTAAAATTTTTAGAAATTTTCAAGGGATATATTTAAAAATACGAACGCACGGCATGGAATTTAAATAATGATTTAGGTATGCGTTGGAAAAGCAGTTCCAGCATGTTAATAACAGAATTCTGCGAACTAATTGCCATCGGTCCGACGCGTCGGAAGGTCGCGACGTACCGAAGTATTTCCTTCTGAAAAAAAAAACGTTTGAAAATACGTCTGCAATACATAAAAAGGATGGTAGACTAGATATTGCCAACGAAATACAGTTTATTTGGTACTATTAAATATAGTTGTGACGCATTTTAGCTGAATTCGGAGTCAGTTATTTTTCTTGTCGCGAATTTTCAAGTTGAAATGCGAGGTCATTACGCACTGGCTTTAACCATTGAATTAATTCCATGGGAAGTTGTTGAATGAGGGACTAATAGGATGAATAATCCAAGCGAGGATGCATTACCTATATTGCATTTCTCATTAAAAACTAATTGAGATATACTATCTCAGTAAGGACAAAATCCGCCAGATGCTTCACCATTTCTTATTTTAAACATTAGAGTCCCGTTGTAATAATCGAAATACTCTCCCATAAAATAGCCACGACTTTTTCCTTCAAACGTTCGTATGTATTAACGGTAAGAAGCAAAAATTACACCTCCAGTTCAGTAACGATTGGCTCATTTCCCTGATGAGTTGACTGATACTTATTAAGATTCGTGTTTAGCGCAGGAAATTCTGTGCCAGGAATCAACGATAAGACTGAGTCATATCGCGTGCTACCGCATGATAAGATAAGGCTACCCTGAAAAGACAGCTAATATCCGGTCAACTATATATTTTTGTTGCAATTTTTTCTTTTACCCAAACAATTTCCGTTTTATTAACACCTCCTGTCTAGAGCATGATCGTCCGGTAGAGAGTTAGTCGTCCATTGTGTTCCAAGATCGTATTTATAATGGTCATGTTCAATTTAAAAAGTTTCATTCTTTCTTCTTCCCAATGTTTTCTACATAATTTAGCCTCTACAAAAATCTTGGCTGGATGAAAAAATGCTGCTCTTTCGGCCAAAATAAAGCACAAGGTCGAACGGAAATGGATTTCCGCACGAGGGAAATCGTCAATTTTTCATGGCGAGGACTACTAAGCTTAACGTATTGATTTTCCCAGGCACGTATGAACTGTCGATATCGGGATCAGCATTTTGCCGGTTAACATGCAAATTTTAGGCTCAAAAATTAAAAAAGGCATTTTCGAAGATATGCTTCACTACCTAAAATCTTCATCACAAATTCAAGAAGCACAATCGAATGGGTGAACTTGAAAGCAGATAGGGATTAAAGGGCTAATTTAGAAAAACATTTAGTTAAACTATATTATAATTATGATTCGATTTTGGTATTGTGATAGCATAACGCCGATCCCAATTAGTGAATTATAGAGCTTTTGAAAATATGGAAATATTTTCCTCGACATTTGAATTTTACACTGAGAAGTTTTTAAGAGTAAAAATTACGCCCTCAGCATTGATTCAATGTTACATTTTGACATGAAAACAGTTATAACCATTCAAGTCAGGCTAAAATGAATTAGTTAAAATTGAATTATAAAAACTGTTGTACCAGCACCCATCGGCGATTTTAAAATAATTGCGAAATGAGAGGGCAGAGTGCTCATGAAAATCAACAAGACTGTGCGAAAAATCAACCGAGAAAAAATCATTCGTATTGACCGGGATTCGAACCCGGATCCTTCGATTTCCTGCCAAGTGCATTAGTCAGTTAAGGTAACGAAGCGTCATTTTCCCCTGTGGAATGACGTCTCAGTAACTTTACTGGCTAAAGCACTTGGCCGGAAATTGAGGGATCCGGGTTCGAATCCCAGTCAAGGTGAAAGATTTTTTCTGAGAATTTTTTACATAATTTATTCATTGTGGGTGACTCCCGTAAATTTATCACCGTGGCTAGTCCCGGTATACTTATATTCATTAACAAGACTGGCTAGCTGAATAGATGTAAAATGAAAAGTTATGACATTAATAAAAACTTGATAGACATAAACCCCTCACAACATAGAATTCGGAAAACTTTTAAGTTCAATGAACATTCATGCAAAAAAACAGCTTAATTGAAAACTAGCCGGCGCAACCTATTGAGTATGTATTTTGTTGCATTCAGAGAGTAATCGGAGGAAAGGCTTAAACATGGCTTTTGAATAAATCAGCAATCGAAGGGCTCATGAATCGACGTTATATCGAATTTGCTGAAAAAATATGTAAAAATTAGTTGACATGTGATTGTCATAAAGAGATGTTCGAAACACTTATCACCTTTTTTTACATTTAAGAATATGTTCAATGAGTTTTTATGGTTATCTCAAAATTTTAAACCATTTGAGTTATATTTATGGGTGTATGGATGAGAGTCATGAAGCATGTGTATCACAATACGCGAAAAAGGCTCGAGTATGACGAGGGATATAAGGCTTTTCAAATACTCTCCTAGAATGGAAACATTATTGAAACGGATTGTGAGGGTATAAAATGGAATTTGTAATAGTCAATTATGTTATCATATAAAATTCGAGGAATTAAGCGAGATGGACTGGAATTGATTCATAATGAAAGATGATTCGCAATTTTCCACAAAAATAAATTTAATCCGACCCGAGTTTCGATGTTACTACATCATTTTCAAGGTAAAAAAGGTTGTAAGTTCAGTTAATCTATGCATATTTAGAGGGCGGGAGTGGGAGAACTGAGGGGAGAGAGAGGATTTCCCATCCCATTTCTCCTCTCTCCCCTCTCAGTTCTCCCACTCCTGCCTCCTAAATATGCATACATTAACTGAACTTACCACCAATTGTACCTTGAAAATGATGTAGTAACATCGAAACTCGGGTCGGATTAAATTTATTTTTGTGGAAAATTGCGAATCATCTTTCGCTATTAATTATGTTATCAGATGATTATTTGTAACTCATTGCACTTTAAAGTGTTAAAAAACAAGGAAAACTCTTATTTCCGCCGGATGCAAAAAGAATATTCTGAGAAGTAAGAAATAAGATTTCTGATATTATATTTGGTAATATTTTTCAACAATTATGCTCCCGAATTATATGCTAAAAACTGTTTACTGTTTTCGTAGATATTGTTTATTCCATAACTTGTATTACTCAAGGATAGATACTGAAGGACAAAAGGATTTATAAATGACTAAACATTTTTAATAATTAAACGCCGGATACGTTTTCATACGTATATAGAAGTAAATAAAATCTCAAGGCGGCTCAAGGAATTTTAGCCTTAAAGAATTCCTTAGCTGAAGAAAAATTCGTCTCAGATACATTTAAAAAATAGTCACGTGTACTTCGCTTCAAAGGTATGTGCACTTCACTTCCAAAAGCAAGCTCAATGCCTAGGGAAAGCAAATGACTCGGTGCATTTTAGACGCCCAAGGCTCTCCAAATAATGGCTTGCGTCTCACGTGCGATTTATTTCGTGCACAGAGGGGTGAAGCCAACTACGACAAAGAGGCCCTTAATTGTACGGCGCTCAAGCCATACCTTATCCGCGTCTTTAATCAAACACGGAGGCAATAAATTATTCGCGTCACGTTTGGCATCGTTTTACTGTTGGTCTAAAATGACACCATTCGCAAGTATTTCCAGCGAGGGCCGGCTTTATTTCGTCTGGTTAACATTTTGAGGAGTATGAAAACTGGAGTTGACTAATGCTTACGTTTCATGTCATGAGTTCAACGAAACGATATTCTGAACCACTTTCACGTAATGTAACTCACTAACATTCTCCAGCATAGGTTTCGGCTGTACCATGTTCCGGTTAACGCTACCCAGACAGTGTAAAATCGGCCCTTAGAGTAGAAAACTGAAAATATAAAAATAAAACTAACTGAAAATAAAAAAAATAAACTGAAAAATGAAACTGAAAATAAAAAAAATAAAACTAAAAAACATCCACACGGGTTGCCCCAAGAGATTTATCTACGTTACGTTTATCTAATTATTAGGGAAATTATACCATTCATCAGTGGCGGATCTACGTAGGCTATATATATATATTCCCCGTCCATTTGATCTAAACACATACTAGGTAAAATCGAAGTATTTGGGAGTTATTACTTTGCACATAAGTGTTTAGCTATATTTTCCTACGTATTTAACTTCTTTACCAAATTGAAATACAAATTAGCTCTAAACTTAGGGCCTATTTAACATATTTTGGTGTATTACAATCCATAGGTAGATCCGGAGACGGGCCATAGCCCCCCCTTGGGTATTCAATTCACACTAGATAGAACCGTAATCTTAGCCCTTTTCCCTATCCTGTATCCGCCACTGCCATTCATTACACCAGCCACAGGCATTTCTCTTAACATTTATTGGGAACAAAAAGAAATATATCTGATGACTTATGATGGATTATTAACACGATACGAGCATCTAGAAATGTTACATTGACTTATAATTAAAAACCAAGTCCCGACTTCCGACGGAATAAGTACATGTTTGATGGAGAAACAAAATAATTGTGGTGGCATGAGGTTCATTACAAAGGGGAACTAAATGAAAGAATTTTTCAAAAATGTAAGCGTTCATATTAAGTACAAAGTATGAAATAGTAATTATAATCAGAGGCCACCTACACTTTCTATCGAAATTTAAAGTGAATTTTGATACATATACAGTTAACGTGAGCTTTGATTGGACGCGGAATAATCATCCAAATGATAATTCAGCAGTTTGAAACGTGTGATGTACCAAAAGTGAAAATCGTCTCCTTTTACGAAGATTTAATCATTGCAAAATTCATTTAAAATTATGAGTGAAACACCATCCCTCTTTGTAATACGGGGTGATTGGCCGAGCAATGAGCTTTGAGGACATTAATTATCAACGGCACGTACGTTGCAAACGAATGTGATCACTGGAATTGAACATTTAAATTGCCAGAATTGAGACAGGGAATTGGCCTGCCATTTATTTGGAGTGATTCTTAGCCATCGAATGAGTGGAGTGAAAGAAATTATGCAGTCACGTGTACATTTTTCTGGGTAAGGCAAGCATTTTTACGGTGTTCGACGTTTCTGAACTCTCATTTGCATCCAAAAACCCATGCTTCCCATCAACCAAGCGGAAATGCGAGAGTTTTTGGAGCTGGTCACTAGAAATAACAGTAAGAGGGAGTTTCGGCAACGTAACATAAATGAATAAAAAAGTGCACGGACCACGCATATAGAGTTATCCCCTCCAGTAAGCATCAATTTAAGTGGAAAAGAGAGAAAATGTAATTTTCGCAGGTTGATATTCAGCAAAGGCAATATACAGCGTGATTAGGGAGAATTCTGCAATACTTCAGCAGGTGAATACTTCAAGAATTTTTGTCCATCAACATGGCCCACAAATCCTTAGTTACTCAGCCAGAAACCACCAAGTTTTTTTTCTATTGATGATTTATATATTATATATTTTTTGCTTCAATTTGCATGCAGTTAACATGAAAACGGTTGTTCTCGGGAGACCGGATTTTTTGACAATTTTTTAAAATTTTATTTGAAAATTTGCCGGCTCTGGCGGCGGCGATGATAAACCAAAGGTTGCGGGTCCGAGTCCCACCTGAGTAAAGTACCCTCATCCAAGGCATGGATGTTTGCTTGCGTTTGTTTGATAAATGATCAAAAAAACCCGATGTAAAGGCCGAATAGTGATGTTTTCGGTGGTGTGAATATAAATATAAGTAAATAAATTATAATAAATACCTTGGATTTTTTTAGAACATTTAATTATTAAGGTTGGACTAAAATGTGCGTTTATAATTTTCTGAAACAATTAATCTCAAAATGCGTGGGATGGAGCAATCCTACTCTTGATATTTGCTGGAAGCTTTCGTTTAATAAAGCTCAAAGGTTAATTGTTGACTTGATTGATTCTTTTAATCTGTATTCATAGGCGTCATACCCGTGAAAAACCATTTTCGTGGTAACTGAGAAGTTCATAAAAAAGAATGTTTACGTTGCTATAGCTAAGGAGATGTTAACTAAGGAGTAACTAACTAACTGATGTTGTTACTAAAGAGTTGCTACCCCATGTTTAGGAACAAAAATGCTTAAAATTATCTCCCCTTCCACCTTCTGAAGTATTGCAGATTCCTCTTGAAACACCTTGAATTCGTAGCGTAAGATTTAGGGAATTTTAGACTGATAGACATGGTAGGTCAATATCAAAATTACAAGACGGAATCTTCGAACATGACATTAAGGTGCTCATATTAAATGCACAATTATTAGCATTATTTTCCGGTTGATTTTTTTGGATGAAAAAATTAAACTTTGTTTTTCCACTGAGTTTTTATAATACACCACCACGCAATCGACGCTTAACGTCATCTTTTTTTCATCCAAATTGTTCATCAAACTCCAAAAATTATTGCCAGAAACCACCAAGTTTTTCCTATTGACGATTTATTTATTATATGTTACAGTAACCGCACTTTTCTCACGAAACACTTTCTTACACAATAAAACAGAGATAACAGTCTTAAAGTTATAAATTTATAGTTTCCCGTCGTTAACTTTGCACAATTTGCCCAATGCCAATAAATCATCAATAGAATTACCAATATGTCGGGGATATTTGGTGTAAAATATAGCAAAGATAAAGTAATGTTCCGGTATGAGGGAGGAATATCATCCTAGGGCAAGGATTAACAATATTTTCCCACATTAACATGATCTCATTCATACTTGACCAGCTATGCTGCTTGTTGTAGCTTAGACCAGAAAAAGAACACGTCGAAACTTTCGGAACCCTTTTCTTAATCATTATGTAGAGATATTATATTAAAGAGGACATACGAAATACGTTGTTTCCGCCGCGCATAGATCCAAAATAGCAGTGCGTATTAGGTTTTATGCAAGCTTAGGCATGATTTTATCTCCAGTATTCTCACACTAATAGTCCTTATTCTACTGCTTATTTTTTCAAACTTCAATCAACTGCATTACTGCTCTATCTAATTGATGTAAGTCGATTCAATATTTTTCTTACATGCATTTTGACATTTAAACACTATGCATCCACAAAATGAAGAATGCTGAAAAATAATACAAAAGAAAAAACATAAGAAAGAAACTCCTCCGATTATTATATAATGACTAAAAAGTGTACAAAAAATTGTCTTTCCTAACCGCATCGGCTGGTCGTAAGATACCAACAGATTAAACTATTCCAATAAAAAATTTAGAATAGCATTATACAGAACAGATGAAGTATGCATTGTATTGTATAGTGTATGTAAGTATGAAGTATGCATTGTATGTACCTTGTATTTTAATTTTCCACACAAGTATACCCATGAGATTTGAATTGATATCTTTTTATCTCTTGCAGCAATTATGGAGAATTATATTATACGTGTAGGACACTTAATCTATTAAAAAAATCAAACTCAGCCACAAAACGCGGTACACGCAGTGAATACGCAAATAAGTCTCGTTAAAAAATCCGTCAAAAACGACCCCTTTGCGTGTCTACAGCCGGCGTTTGCACTCCAAAATCTCCGAGGATTAAGAACTTGAGTCCATGCGGCTGTCGACCCTTCCCAATGCACAGTCCTCAATCATGTCACACTGTGAAATGGAGGGATGATAATTGCAAGCGGGCTTCAATAATCTTTGCGCAATGCGTTATTCCGCAGTCAACCATTCCCATTGGAAACACGATCGTCAGCTTTCAAATTTCATTCCGCTCCAAGTACCTTGTATTTCCGCTTAGCACCTTTTTTTAATCTACAATTTTCCTATGGGGTTTTCCATCATGTCAAGTCCAAAAAACATTTTATTCCCCAACGATGAGGCCCATATGACTATATGCGTAACGACGTGGCGTAGTCATATAGATGATAGAGTATCCATTGAAACTTGAGCTGAAAAATCAACATTACAGCCGATTAGGCGCTGTCCGTAAGCAATGGTCGAGAAAATGTTACGAATATTCAAAATCAGTTCCGACGCTTGAAGAGACTGAATTATTTAGGCAAACCATTCTTTCCGAGAACACAGAATGTAGAGTTAGAAGGCCTAAATTATTCAAATAACCGAATACATTATCAAACTACTCTTTTGGTCGATATACTGGATTCGTGGAGAAATTGGTATCAAAACATAATTCCGAACGCTAAAGCTACCGCAAATTAATTTAATACCAAAAACTCGAAATCTCAGCATAATAAATTTAATTATTATAATTACATTTTTTGGGAGAGGAAATAATATTCGTAATCTCAGGCATAAACATTAAAGCTTGTTTCGGTGTCATGTAAAGCTGCCGTATTAAGAGAAACATTTAGTAAACCCAAAACAACGCCATTGCACAGTGATGATAAATCAAATATATATAATTATAATGCAAATGATATTATTATAAATTATTTAAGTCGTTAAAACAATCGGATGATTTATGCCATCATAATTTTCCTAGCTTCTTCTTCAGAAAGAAAGCTTCTTCAGTTTTTTTAAAAGCATGTATGCTGTAGGTCCCTACGATTTAAATAGCAGTATTCACAATAACAAAATTTTGCAATCTTCCTTTCCGACTTCTATATTCGCTCATTGAAACTAAGAAATTTAAAAAAATCAGCTTTGGAAAGTAAACACATGATTCAAGTTTAGTTTTACTGACGGGATAAGGGTATGGGAAGAAAGCTTCTTCAGTTTTTTTTTAAGCATGTATGTTGTAGGTCCTTGCGATTGAAATAGCAGTATCGACAACAACAAAATTTTGCAATCTTCCTTTCCGACTTCTATATTCACTCATTGAAACCAAGAAATTAAAAAAAAAAATCAGCTTTGAAATGTTAACACATGATTCAAGTTTAGTTTTACTGACGGGATAAGGGCATGGGAAATGATGCAGTTCAAAATTATCCCCACCGGGAAAATGGATATCATTAGAAATAACATAACTGCGGCAATCATAGCAGAATATAACCGTCAAAGCTTAAAACGGGTAATATAATTTTGGCACTATAAAAAATACTAAAATGCATTTTTCATCCTGATTATAGCGTCGCGTGTGGAAAAAACTAAGAACACACAAAGAAACCTTAAAATCCAAATATCCCTCTGGCAACAATGTTTCACTGAGTAACTATTTCAAGTACAATTACGAAAGGCTGTATGTAATCAATTATTTACGGCTCATTAAAGTTTATTCGCAACGATCTACACATGAATCCATGAAATTGAGAGGCAACAAATGGTATCCTAAAAATTAACTTCTTTTATCACAAAACACACAGATCGGGCAAAAAATTCTAGCCTGTCGTCCATAGGGAACACTACATCATTTGAGCAAACAAGTAATAACCAGTTTAGAGCTTTACTTAACCATGTCCCATGGTTCTGTTTTATCGCCATTTTCATGCCGTCGATAAAAGTTCGCGCCATTAATCTTTAATCAGTTTAACTCCCGTGTATCTCATTACTCGCGGGGACCCGGTAAAATCTTTGCAGCATTTCACATCGTCGTTATTCAATTACACGCCCGATTAAATATGGTCAGAGCCCACTGATTTAAAATCGAACAAACCTTTCATAAAAGGTAATATATTCGCCCTAGATCGAAAAAAATAGGATTGGTAGCGCGAGTGAAGTGGAGATCCGGTTTTTTTTTCAATAGACGATAACGGGCCACCTTGAAACACCATTTCGCGCCCACAGCCCGTTGAAAATAAAACGGTTTAAGTGAGATTAACCGTGAGATGGGGATAAACCACCAAAGGGAAAAGGTAGGTGGTGGGTCATGAGGAAAGATGGTGGACTCTGGATGGTGGCAGAGTCCTCTAGATTGCTCTCTCAACACTACTCTCTCATCATGTCGTAGTTATTATATCTTCAACTTCGTAGTTATTATATGGCAATATAGAGGACTCTGGATGGTGGCGCCCAGGCCCGCCATCTACCGGTGTCGGTCCTTTCCTCCCCCCGGCGCTCGTGGCTGTTTCCTTAATGAGTCACCGAGTAGCACCTCTAATAGAATTATTTACTTTTTTAATTTCTCATTACATCTCAATATAAGTAGGATATTTGCAAAGTACTAAAAAAATAAGCAGAGTGACATAAAATACGATGTGCTTCCATTATAATTAATGAAATGGTCGAAAGTTATTTTTAGCCATTATACTGTATGATTTGTTAAATGTTTAATATTTCTCATAATAGTATCCTAATCTTGTTATAATATTATTTTCAGAGTAATTTGAAATAAGGTAGAATAATATAAAACGATGTTGTCGCATACTATTTAGTCAACCAAACGTGAAATAGGCAACACTATATCATATACAGTTTCTTTTATAAATGTTCACAAACTTTGATTGAATTTATACTTGACCTGTGCTTTTAAAAATATTATTTCCCTTCAAGAAATTAATTTAAGTTACCTATTAAATATATATACTGATTCAGTCACAATATAGTTAGGTTAACAAAAACATTCACTGCCCGTTTCTTTGAAACTCCATTAAAAGTATAAGATGAGGTCTACATAAAATAAAGCAAACCTACCTTATACCAAACGTGCAATATTTACACAAGAGCACATATTTTGCTACTAATTCTCTAGTTGCATCAACAAACTCACAACTCCAAATTTTCCATGCAAAGCAGGATTTAAGGAGAGAAAATTAAAATTATATAAGTATGGCACAATAACTGGCAATACGTAATGAATAAAGTAAACTCCTAGATTATAAACCAATTACTTTTAAGAATTTTTTAACTTAATTATTCAATAAATATTCAGCATTATCTCTCAGCCGTGATTTTTCCTTTTAAACGCGTAATTTTTCTTTTGGGAACTCTTAGTAAGCTGATATTTGCATAGGATTTTGTTTCTATGGATAATTTTGGAACCTCTATTCCATTAAGGGGTAGAAACTCCCTTGCAAAGCCTTTGATCCCTCAATCCTATTACAAGTAACTGGTAAAACTGTGATATAATCATAAAATTACCAAAAGAGTTTTTTTATATTACTAAGATGTTTTAATTTTTAGCAGCAATGTGCATATGTTAATAGAAATAATATGAAAATATCCAGATAACGAAATGAGCTTTTCAGTTGAACCGCCCTAAAAATAAACATAAGAAGGTACTCCATGCAATGTGAATGTAATTTACAATATAAGGGCAGCACAAAATATGGAGGATATCTAGCAGGAAGTGAAAGTTCGGGAAGGTATAAGGAAGTAGTGGAAGGGGCGGAAGAAAAATTCATTGGCTTAAGTGTATGCCTCCTGCATTAATGCGGCAAAGAGTCGAGGTCGGAGAGAATACTTTCCGAGCCTCCGAAACTCAGCGGTGGCGCCATATAAAAATGCAAAGTCTCCACTCAAGGTGTTTCTCGAGAAACCAAAGGAGCCTTGGCTTACAAGATGTTATGGCGATTATAAATCACGCATAAATTCGCTGTTCAACACTTAGTCCCCGCTCCCGGTCCCATGGAAGCGAATGATGACTATACCACGCACAAAATGAATGTTAAAACGCAGAGGTTTAGTTCAGAATAACAGTTTGAAGGGATAAAAAGCCATAGAATGGAAATGGGTCTTTGATCTAGGTTTTTTCACTCATAACCGATGAAGTAGTTTTTTTGCGTAGCAAAAATCAACTAAATTAACCTTACGACTCTTAATTACCAATAAATTTAATTTTATGACTGAAAATGAAACTAGCTTCGTGAAACCTTTCCATTTCGTAAAATAAAACATGAAAACCTTTTTTAGGTTCATAACACAGTTATATGAAGATGTGACAACTGTATTTAACCCGGGTCGTCCTTTTCTAAATGTACGAAACAAAGATTTATTATTTTATTTCCCATACATTTTACTTCTATAAAGCTTCCTTTAAGTCCAATGACCATGATTAGAAACTATAACAATTAGTCTTATGGAAACCCCTTTCTGAGAATGGTTTACGCTAGCGGCACTCTTGCGCATCTTAAGTTTGGTTGAATGTGATTCAACTAGATCAACCGAATTCATGTGGATTGCTACAGGGAGTAATCAGAATTTACCGAAAATTTAAGGCAGTATAATGTGAAGACATTAAAGTCCACTAGAGAACAAGTCACGAAATACGGTAGTTTCCTTCATCAAAGAAAACGAAAGGCATTGATTGCAGTTCGTTACCCACCAATAAAGTATTCATAATATACAAATTATTTGGGTCTAAAAATCCCAGTTTATGCGAATGTTAATGGTCAATTTTAACCTCATTTCAAAAAGGCCAGATTGGCGCCCATGCGATGTCACTCCACGTGACGCCATAGGTATCTAGATGCTATACGAGTAGTCAGGAGTTTCACATCGTCAGAGATTACCAATGCATGCATGAGGCACTGAGCTCAGGGAAACATGTCTTAATAATCACCTATTAAAATTGCCTATGGTCGGAAAGTTTCCGTCGTTTGATAGGTTATTAATAATCCTTATTTAAGCCAAGCCCCACCGGCTGGCAGGGTACCCTGATACCTGCTAGCAGCTTGCATCGTAGCGGCGCTCATAGCCTCGCACCAAGGTCGCCTCACACGACGGCAGCCGGAATCAGAATGACGTCACACGGGCTTTTCACAGAATTCATATTTAGCCATCGCGAATTTGCGCGCTTGAAAATTTTCACTTGTCATTAATTGCGAAAAATAGATATCGTCATTTAAAAATCTAAAAGCATGAAATATGTACTCCAGGAGTTATAACCTTTCGATTTAGGCAGTAAAAAAATTGGAAACCACCCTATTATTACGATAAAGAGTATACCACTGGTGGAAAAGTCGAACAAATTAATTAAAGTGAGCACCTACTGGCTGTTCGGAAATAAAATCTTAATCACCAATGAGATTATGACAAGTTGATATTTTGGTCATTTGAATATGAAGCAATTTATTTTATGTACAGTGTCTTTTCACTGGAACCTCTACGTAAATTTCATGGTTAAACAATATGACAAGATAGAATAAAGCAGATTAATTTACGATTGACGATATTAACTGACATTTTATTGTAAACTTATTGCATATTTCTCGTTAAATGAATATCCTCAGTGACAATTTTATCGAACTCGTGAGGTTTTTTAAGGAAACTATGTCCAATAATATTACAATTAATTTTCATAAAACACCAAAGCCGGACTAAATAAATAAGTTTACGTGCAACGCTTTCCAATTAATAACCTAGAAAGTAACAAGACAAATCAATGTTTCAGAAATTATTCTCTAAAATCTTAGGAAGTATAATTTAAAAAAATTAATATGATATTTTTAGATTGTCAGCGCTTTTCTTAGAACTGAGATAAAATATGTATAACGAATATCAAAGGCTCTCAGACTTAATTCTCATGCACAATAAGTCAGCACTTGTCATTAATTATGGCAAGAAATGGAGATAAAAAGTGTTGAATGCTGAAATGAACAGCTATTGAAAAGGCAAAAAACGCATTTTCTTGGAATGCTCCGCTACACTTGTTTTTCGAAGCAGTATTGTGGCAACGAAAACCTTGAATAAACAGGAAAGGTGAAGTTAAATCGCAGAGTGAACATAAGTTATTAAAAAAATAAGCAAAACAAAAGTTATTATGATAATAATCAAGTAAAAAAATCCACAACCACTGCAAAAAACGCAAACCTTTATTTTAACCTACTCAAAAAAAATTTTTTAAATACATTTTTCTATTGAGCTGACCGCAATATGTTAGTGTAAATTACAAATCAAAAAAGGGTGGCAATGAGTGAAAATACATTTTTAAACGAATATAAAATCCAGTCGATCGTAGGTTTAAATTTAATCAAAGCTGAAGAATAATTGAAGTAAGAATTGATTTTGTTTCATAGTTAGAAATACATGCTGTTATGACCTAGTAAAAGAAAAGGCTGTGTTAACTCGAGATATAGTCACGAGTATAATTCAAGAGAAAGATACGGTACGACGAAAAAAAATCATCCTCATTTTGTCACAATTTCGTACGTTTAAAATAAAAATATGCGAAAATTGCCGCCTAGTTTTAAAAACACCGTTAGGCCGTTAAAGCTCTGGTTCATTTACATGTTAACGTATAACCTTTCATTATGTGATGGGTTTGCTCAGAAATTTGTAAGGAAAAATGAAACATACAAGGTCCTTTCAAAACGCCAATGAGTAGAGAAGACTTAAGCTGCTAAGAAAAGTAATATGTGGAAGGGACAATGTCTCCCTTTTTTCTTCATAAATGCCTGAATAAGTATGCGGAGACAATCTGCGAAAGGGTTTTTCGTCTCAATTAACTAAAGTTGTTGGCGGAAAACGGAAAAACACAGCAGAAAGTTTTCTCGGGTCAATTGACTCCATATCTCCCGACGTTTAGAAAAGCGACTTGCCTTTCATCCTCAGGGGATCTTCTGATTGAGGACTTTCCTGAAAACTAAAGGCAAGTCGCTTTTCGAAAGGTCGGAAGACATGGATCAAATTACCCGGCGGAAAGCCCGAGAAACCTTTCTGCACTTGATACGCCGGGAGAATCTTAGATCTTACAGGAAAAACACATGCCTCCTTATTTATTAAACTCAATCCCAATCGAATATAGAATAAAATTAGTGAAAGTAAGCCCATTTTAAATGTTGCGAAACCACTTTTTAACTACAGCAAGAGGTGGAAGCAAAATTATTTCCCTTCAAAGCGTCAACACACATCGCGTGCCCCTAGAAAAAAAAAACTTAACTACACGTAGGAAGCTAATATCAATAGTGATGATAACGGGAGGAAGTTATGGGGAAGCGAGGCGTTGCGGCAGGAAGACACGATGGAGCTGGCAAGGAGAAGGACGCAAGCGGAATCCGGAATGAGACTGGAGATAAAGTTACAGCGGAGCGGGAGAGAAGGGCGTGCGGGAAGCTCAGAAAACGTCTAGGGAAGGGATGAGATAAAGATGGGGACAGTGAACGCCTCATCCGAATCTGCAAAACACTCTTTACTAACAAATTAGATAGTACGTGGCGCAACTTTGGGAAACCTACAATTCATGTTGAACAAAAAAGAACAACTTTGTACATTTCCACAGTATGACTTATTTCGCGACCATGGGTTTGCAAATAAATAAATAAAACAGTAGAAAGGAATAAAGTTAAACTGAACTGGGATAACCGACATTAATTAACCCCAATTTTGGTTAAGGGAATAGGATTAAAGTAGCGGCTGGTGCATATTTATGAATTTAAAGAAATATAATGGAGAAAAACAATTTAAATATTCAAATAAATAAGTAATGAGCTGTTCAAGAGTGGAATTATGAAAAAAATTAAGATTAAAAACAATGAAAATACAAAATAAATCATGCATTCAAAGAAGAAAAGAAAATTTACGGAACACATTCCTTAAATTCGAAACCAAAGGGGGCACTTATTGAAACCAAGTACCCTTTCTTAACCCTAAAAATGAGATCTAGGTAGTCTAGTAGGTAGAGCGCATAGTTACTGACCGAAGGGTGTCGGTTCAAACCCTGTTTAAAGCCTTCGGGAGTCCCACTCAAAACTCATCGACATGCGAGTTAATCCAGGGAAAAGAACTGGATGCTGTATACCCTGGATGTATGAATTAAAACCCCTCTGGGTAAGTGAAAAGTGATCTGTACAGATACACAAAGTAACGTAATTGTAGGGTCTTTGGAACGTCGAGTTTCTCGTGAAGAAATGAGTTGTTTTCAAACGATGCCTCTGAGTTAGAACGTAGGTTTCCGCGGCGATGGTTTGATCTCTGCATTTCTTCCGCGTCAGCTTGTTTGTGGACAACAATTTCGCTGGCTATCCTGCCAGCGTCTTCAGGTCGAAGGTGTGGACAACAGTTTTGCTGGCAGGATAGCCAGCGAAACTGTTGTCCACAAACAAGCTGACGCGGAAGAAAACCCTGAAGAAATGCAGAGATCGATGCCTCTGCGTATTTGGTGCATATAGAAAAATTAGGCAGTTATAGACTCGGAATGTACATGATTGATTTAGTTTGCTTGTACAATTCAGAACACATATTACGGAGAATATCAGCTTAGAACCTCGCCATTTTTCTAGCTCTGATAGATACGACAAATGAAGAGAGATATTTCCCGTGCACATAGGTATAGGAATCTGTTTTTTCACCGAATATTAAAGTACTTTAATAAATCATAGCTGGGATTGAGTTCGCGCATTTAATTTTCTTCTTATTTTTTTGTTACGGCTGGAGAACTCACTGGCCCCCGCGACATGCCCATTGAGGTGGCTTGCGGGGAAGCATGTAGTAGATGGACTATTGGAACTAGAATCAGCATACGAACCAGCAAGCATGATAGCCACGATAAGTAGCGGCCGAGATACTGTTTTCTCAATTGAAGATACAACTGGGTGTTCGCTCTCACTGCCTACGCAAGGTTACTTTTAGGGTTAAGTCCAGTCATTCTAGCTTAAAACAGAAAAGTAAATGTGAAAAATATCAGAAAAAAACTATTCGATAGAATGACATTTATTTTTGACATCTTATTGTATTTTTAGACTAATATTTGTAGCCATATACATTTGCAACCAAAAGAAACGCTTTACATGAAAAGTATGCCATAAAATTCTTCGTTCTTCTATGTTAAATATTAGTAAATTCTGATAAGCTATATTTGCACTCTAAGTCATTGTAAAACATGATTACAACCTTTAACATTTTTTTGAACTATATTTGCATTTAACCCTTGATAATTAAAAATCAAGTTCCGAAATGTTAGCCTTGCATGTTTTTTAATTAATGTAAATAATGAGAGACGTACACTCGACGAAATAGTCTGCACATTAAAACTATGAAACAAATCTGTCGATGCATGTACTTTTAATGCCCTACAACACTTTTAAACTTGTTTTTATACAAGTTTTCATTATTTTTGTGTGTTTAAAGTTCATTTTATTTTTTGGTGTTTTGCGTTGAGTTGGCACCTTGGTTACAGAGAGAAAAATAAAGGATTGTCGCGGAAGGAGCCATATTCATGTATAAAGGATAAATAAAGGATGTATAAAGGAAAGGATAAAATGATAAGATAAAATAGTGTCAAGTGATATCAAGGGCGGATCCAGGATTATGTTCTAGAGGGGCACAAGGGTTTGACAGGCAAACGAACCCCCCTGCCTCCTCGTAAATACACCTATGCGTGATATTGAAGTTTTTATGTTACATAATCGCTTTGATACAATAATGTACAAAGGTAAGGTGAAGGATACGCGAGCTTCACCTGTACACTTCACAAAATTCACCGCCAAGGCAGAAGCTTACACAGAGGAACACACGTGCGCTGCGGCGCAGGAAAACCTATTCTTCTCTCTAAAAAGGCGTCTGCTTTTTCTGCGGAGTCGGATGCTACATTCCATGTACCTTTCCACCTCAAGCAACCGAATACGAATTCGGCTGCAAAGAAGAGGGAAACTTCCATTCCCTTCTCCTATCTCAAAGGAGAGATGCCTATCCTTTCCTTAGCCTCTCTCCTCAACATACGAGCCCCTTTTCCATGTCCTTTTAATCCCATCAGGAAAAAGGCAAACAAAGGAAATGGAGTAGGACCGATTCGCCTTAGGGCCCATGCGCCAGTCCGAGGAATGAATTTAGGGTCAAACGATGATGAAATTCCATTTTAGTAACCACAAAAAACTCCTTGTATGAATGGAATGTGTCAAAATTCGAAATTATTCTCTGTTAAATTGTTATAAACTACTTACTGTTCAACTATTTTGCACTCCACGCTATTGTAAAACATGATTACAATCTTTAACATTTTTCATGCCATAAATTTTTAACCATATTTTCTTTTAAGTCTGATAATGGAATGGGTTTTCAATGATTTCCGGGTCAAACGATGACAAAATTATCTATCTGTAGAAGACATTGCATTCAAGAAACGTGCGTGCCAAAATAATGGGATGGTTTATCAAAATAATATGAAATTAGTAGCAGACTCCTAAGGAGAAGGCAAAATTTCGCAAAGGGGAATTTTGTGAGGCCGCATCATGGAGTCGTGGTTTCAAGGGTGAGGGCGGGGAGCTTTCTAATCTTTGGGGACCGACCGTTTAGAGCCCTCCCTCTTTGCTCTGACTACTTACTGGGGTCACTTCTGTTCTACCTCTACCATACACATATGCCTGAATATCTCTACAACCTATTCACCATCAGAACTATTGTTTCCGTCAAAATAACCCGGACAGGCCTAAACCCTCTTCACATACCCCAATCCCGTACCGACCAGTACTTTAATTCCTTCCTGATTATAAAATCCAAATTTTGGAATTCATACACCCTCAATAGAACGCTCTTCCACCCCGGAATCTTTTAAAAGGACATTATAAAAATATTTAAAACCGTGGCACTGTTGTTATGAAATTTAAGAATCTTTGTGAGGAATTAGTTGATTTTTGTTTGACTCTTTGCATTCAATTATTCTTGGGCTTATATTATGCTTATTTCATAATTATTTCATCATGAGCAGAATTGTATCCTTAGTTATGTTTTTTGCTCTCAGGGGTTTCCCGGAGCATCAATAAAATCATTCATTTAGGAACCGGAAGATTTTTACCCTCGGTAGAATCTGAATAAAATTTATAATTAGGCCACCTCTCACGCCTCTCAACCCGCCCCTTTAGGATGTGGTCTCACCAAATTCCCCTCAATTGACATTTTCCACAAACCAGCCACTATGTTTGCTTTATAAGTGCAATATAAATCTTAATTCACAGCAATAAAGGCCGCATTCTAACGTAACCCATCGAATTCCTATAAATCTTCAGGGTAGTCCATGTAGGTTTCATTCTTAGAAAATAGACACATGAATAATTTATGTACTGCATAATAAAACTCCGGTTGTCTAATACAAAGGATTTAAGCTGCTTATTTTACTGATGCTTATGAACCCATGAGTCTCTACCGGTAGCTCACTGAATTATATTTATAAGAAAATCGGAAAACAAAATTTTTAATTTCCTACACCAATATTGTTTCATTAATTTTAAATAACAATGGCAAAAAATATGAAAGTACTTTAACTGGTGAAGTTGGAGGGTCTCATTTTTTCCCTTTTTTGCCGCTTAAACTTTGCCTAACGCGCGATTTCTACAAACGCAGCTGTAATTTTTTGATTACTTATGGCCGCATCAATGGACGTTTAACAGAGTTTTAACTTCATTCTGAGGATTTTGAGAAGGGCACTAACAATGGACATTGAAATAAAAGTCATTGCAATTTAACTCCGTTAACAAAACAATAATTAAAAAGATGATATGCACCAAATGAGGTCTTTATGCATTATGTAGCATTATTAGCATTATGTAGGCATGGCTGCAAATAAAGTTTTAGGGCCTGATTCACGAATATTTTAAGGAAAACAAAGGATTCGTTGGCCGCATATTCTTTTGAAGGCTGCAGACTCCTTCATTAGCGTTCCTACATTTATATTTAAATTTGTTTATTCCTGAAAACCTTTAAAATGAGAAAGTACTAAAACATCATTATTTAAATATATAAAATCACTTCTGGGTCGCAACAAGCCGCAATAATAGCAAGAAGAGACATCCGAATAGCAATTTGGTCACATGCAAAAACTCCTCCCGTGTATACCGAAAATTCTACTAGAGATATGATGAAAGTCGTACTCATCGAAGCGAAAATAACTGCAACACTGCGGAGCAATTCGAGCCAATCGAAAAAAGAAGAGGAAAGAAATGCGGCCTTTGCCCTTGAAGGAAATAACAGATCTACAATATTGCGAGGCAATCAACCAAATACAGGATATCGGCTCACTTGTTTCAGCAAGAAGTTACAATCTATTTTAAATTGTATATCAGGTAGTAAAAAAAGGATAAATATTGTACTTCTGTACACTCAACTCAAACCAAATCCATGAAAACCTTTTTTTCGAAAATTGCGCGATTTTGAGTATTTTCATTAGCCACTATTCTTTTGCAAAAATTTTTATTAAATACTATAATTCCTTTCATCGCTTGACTAAATTTTGCAAAGATAAGATAAATGGCTCCTTTAAAGGATACCTGTTTTAACCTGTTTTATAGATTAACCTGTTTTAAAAATGTAAAGTATCAATAATATTTATTGAATTCCATTTCCTGTTGCGGCTAAGTAATGAAATATTAAATTACCTTCAAAACCTCCTGGGTTTAATTTATTCTTAGCCTCGAGATCATGTCGGATGTATTTTATCTAACACACTAAAACAATAATAATAGGTTGTACCCCATACGGAATTCTTCACTCGGAAATGGGCCAAAACTTATCGAATTCGATGTTTTTGGAGGTATGAAATCCGTTGCTGTCTGGAAGGGAAAATTCTTTCGGCGATCGCCTGGCATTCTTTCGGTACATCGCACGTCAAAGGGGCAGGAATGTGGGTTTCAGTTTTCATTTTTTTTTTTTGCATTCCGACCCCTCCGGGGCATTTGGGCATTTGATTTCACACATTAGTTTTCCTACCATGACATTATTTTCGCAGCAACACGCCTGAGAAATCTGAACACATCAAAGAGATTCTTCACCGTGGGTTTGAGCGCATACTTACAAGAGCGTTGAAGTCGGATGCGCAATAACCAATTGCTGAGCCCAACATTTAAACTTCCAGATTCAAAATATAACTAATAACTTCAGGCTTTACTTTGTGAAACTTACAAAGTTTTATTTCTTTAATTCCAGATTCAATATTTTCTGAAAAAAAGAAAAAATTTGAAAATATTAAATAATTATTCGTAATCGTGCGAAAGTTCCACATCATTCGCCTTGACCGGGATGAATTATTTTTTCTCTGTGGAACTTTCGCACGATTGCGCATTGCGGGTGACTCCCGTAAAAGTTATCACCACGGCTAGTCCCGGTATACTTTAAACTAATTATTCGTAAATTTAAATATATCAAAAATTCTTCCCTCTTACATAGTATTTAAGATACTGCAAATAAAGGTTAAAATCAAATCAAACAACATGCAAGTAAACTCTAACGTCGGAGTCAAACCCATCAGGTATCATTTGATGTGAGATTTTACCATTTCGTTAAAGTTAACACGCGCTGGGACAAATAATCCCTCTCGTTTTTATGCATCCTGTGTTTGAAATAAGAATGATTTCATCACTAATAAGTAAGGCTGCTTCAAATTATGCCCATCGCTGGTCAAGAGCCTCTTAATTTACCTTTAATATGTTGAATTACGCTCTTAATATCTTGTAATGACAAAATTCATATATATAAATGTACAAAATAAATGATACGCAACATCCAGTCTCCCATGTAAAAGGAACAAACACAAATTTAGACCATATGACTTCCTGATTTGAACTCATTTGGTATATTCATGTCCGCTTCCATTCAAATTCCGCGAGTCAGATTAAATTTTGTACGTAGCAATTTGTTTGCCAAGTTCTCGATATATCTTTCCGTTTATTAGTAATTCTTAGATATACGAGATCGAACTATGATTTCAAGAGAAGTATCCAAATTTTGACTACTGATGAGAATTATATCCGACCAGGTTAGTCTAGGAACGAACAGTCCAATGTTTACTTAGCGCGTAGCTTGCAATAAATTAATAAATTTCGAACTGGACGAGAAAAGCCCCATAGTTGTAGAACTATAATTTACAATTAGCGATTAACTTCCTAGTATGAAATAATGCAGTTAGTAAACATTTAGTATTTTCTCATTGAAACGATCCTTGTATTAAGTACACGTTTGTAACTGAAAGTTATGCTTATGAGTATCCACAAAAAGGTGTAAAGGTTAAATTCCATGGATATACTCAGTTAGATAATACATAAGCGTGAACTTAACCCAAGAATGCTGAGCATAAAATTTAATCTACATGGAACCACTCAACACTACTCTCAGTAAAAAGCGAGGAAAACAAAATTAGGATAGAAAAACTTAAGTAGTTACATACGAGGTCACATCCAGCAGAGTAAAATATTTTCAGCAGTATCTAGCACAAAAATTCTCAAAACTCATTCAACATCGGAAAAGTTGCAATCGATAGCCATACAATATTTAACTCTGTATTATGGTGCTTATTTAGGGTGAATGACGTCGACATTCTGAGGTAAAATTTTTAGTCCACCAATAATCAGGCTTTCCATTAATTTTGCAGTGGCACACCCAGAATAGCCATACGGACGCTAAAAATATCGCGGTTGCTCCGGGAAGAATAAAGTTTTGATCAGGACGCAATTGGGGGAAGTTTTGATTGGCCTCTGGGACAGATCGCCCACACCATCGAGCCTAATTTATCACCAGGCCGAAGTGGCTAAATAAACACCTTGAAGGAAAATAAAAGTTGAGGAAATTCTGAGAGGCCACTCAGTTTCTCAATTCCTCAACCACTTCTCCAAACTTTCGAAGATGTCACAAACAAGAAATCTTCCGCGTGTTCCTCGTAATAAGTGTATATGTAGCTCGAAAAATAAATGCATCAAAACTTCCACCAATTGCGTCCTGATCAAAACTTAATGCATAAGCTACTTCAGTGAAGGTATAATACAAATCTGACTGGGAATTTTCATTAAGACTAATTGCATGAGTTCTATAATGATCACTTCACCTCTCACGCGGTCACATTTAATGGAAAATACGTACCCTAACAATAATGAATTGCAGTATTAATTATATTTTTGTATAAAGTATTGTTAAATTTTCGACAGTGGAATTAATTGCAGTAACGATGCTATTACCGAAACTTGATGACTTTGCTTCATGATTGAATGTCAATTCAGTAGCACCAGGACAGAAAACTCATCATGAATAGTAGAAAGTAAATAGCCAACTAGTCTGTAGGGATATCATTATTGAATAAATTATTGAGCGAGTGTATGACTGATTTATTTGCCGATTCCGAAATCTAATCATTATGATCTAATCCAACTATTATTTTACTAAATTACTTAAATCTTATCATTTCTCCGTTCATTTAGAATGACTATAAGTAAGCATTGAGACTGTAAGCAAAAATCATGCATAGTAACAATACTGCCACAATTTGTTTATCTTTCGTTCGAGACCTACGGTGATGAAGTTCGAAGCAAATAAAATATACCTGATATTAGTTAAAACGAATTTTTAAGCTGTAATGAAGGTGAACCGAAAGATAAATTTCCCTCAAGTCACCAGAAGCGCTGAAATAGATTCACTTTATAACAGAAATGTTACATGCTTTGAAAAGTCAGAACGTGAATAACCAAAAATCACTTAAAGCGAATCGAAAAGAACTCCAGAGCTCCCGAAGGAATATTGACCAGATACAGGTTGAAGTGTTTTCCGCGTAGACACCGTCGGTCTTATCTTAATGGTATCACCTGGAGGTATTTCCCACTGCCAGCATCGCGTACCACAACACGGCTAGGGGTAAATCGACGAAGGAACATCAGAGGATCGCACGGACGGCCATCAAAACGAACGAATTCGTAGGGTTAGTTCTCAGAATTGCACCATCAAATCACCCTGGAAAGTACAATTTGATCGGATAATACTACTAAAAGATATAAAGAGAAGACTGTTTGATGTTGTTGAACCCTTCATATCGACTCCCGAAATAAAACTTCAACCGCAATTTTAATCTTACGAGTCATCGTATCCATAGATCATGTACCAAGCGCGTTTAATGCATTTGAAGATGTTCAAAAGCGGGAGATTATTTCTGATCCTCACTTATTTCTAATTTTCCTTAAGGGCAAGTTGCCACAATCTATCATCATCACTGGTCAACAATCCTAAGATTGGTTTTACGCAGCTCTGCGCTCAATTGTCCTGCCAGCTGTCAGATTTCACATTTACCATACTAATAGAGATTGCCGAAATAAAGGTCGCTTCATCCAAAAACATCTTTTACTTCCCAGGGAATGCAGTGAATTCGTGAAAGCTAAATTATCCTCTGCATGAAGTTATACAGTAGTTTCCAACCCTTTCAACGAGTAATACCCATGTTAGGGGCTCGATAAAATCGAAGTTAGAGGCTAATAGAAAATGCCAGGCGGAAAACGCAAAAAATATCAACCATATTTTCATATCAAAGAGGTAAATTGTGAATTTCTAAGAAAGATACGTGACATTCAAGACAGGATCTCATTTCTTGATAGATATTCGTCTTTCATCGCTCACCCTGCCTCAATATGGCAACATCCATTTCAGAGTGACGTCAACTTCATGATCTCAGTTGGAAAAACCAGTTAAAAACTTGAGAGCAGATAAAAATAAAGTATGGAATTATGTTCAGGTTACCAGGATTTCAGCTCATGTTCAGGATATTTTTGTAACAATATATGCTCGCAAACATAGGCGGATCCAGGGGGGGGGGGCACGGGGGCATGTGCCCCCCCAAATCCTAAAAAATATGCAAGATTTTTAATACGGTCCCATTATCATTGCGTTCGTTTTGTATTACGAGATATCCTTGTGCCCCCCCAGAACAAAATCCTGGATGGGGCCTTGCTTGTGCCCCCCCCCCCCTAGGAAGAAAGCCTGGATCCGCCCCTGCTCGCCAAGATTTAACAGCAACAAAAATTAATGATTCATGATTAAGCGTGTACGATATGACATTTTCCTTCCCTATGGTGCAAGCTGGAAGAGCGTGATAGCCTAGTAGACAGGGCGCTGATTCAGCCAGTTACTTTGCTGATCCACGGGCCTATGGTTCAGATATTTTACATTTAAATCCTTTTAAAAAGTATTCCTTTGTACGACCCCAAAGAAAATCTTTGAGTTACGATGTGGCGTAGAGAAAGAACTACCCCCTCCCCTAATCTGTAATAATATTTGAACGACTGAGACTAAGTCTGGGGTGAGGTCTACAGTCACCTATCCTAACTATGCTGCCGGTTATATAACCAAGTGAGTGATAGTACAAGACAGGGCTTATAGTTGGATGAAAAAATAAATTACGGGGCCAAACACAAAATCTTTTTTATAATGTCAATGCAATGAGATAGCGTCAATTTTAAGTAAACTTAATCAAACTCATTTGAATTTGATTTGAATCCTTGGGCTCGAGACTGAATTGTTTTTTTTTGTTCTTTTCTTGTATTTATTCGAGTGTGAAGGAGGGGGATTTTTGCAGGCAGGGTGGCGGAAAGAGATAATATTTGCATGCGGTACATGTTTAACTTCCCCTTTCCCCAAGGGTACATGGCTGGGAGCGTGGATGGGAAGAAAAAATTTATAAATCGGATCGAAAGAATTGATCCAGCCGTGGAGGGAGAGACCGGGTGGGTGAGTAGGGCTGCCGGAATCTCCTATTCCTAAGCTTGAGGCGGGGGAGCAGGTCCGTTGCATGTGGTGCGTGGGACGAGAGGATGAGACTAGGCCAAGACCAAATTTCGGTCCACTCAGACAAGGGGGAGTTACGGTGATAGTCCTAGGGGACTTCTATAATACCGGCTGTCTCAAGTGAATTGCGGGGTTATAGTGCATTATAATATTTAAAACACTAGATTTAAAGCTATTTTGGCAAGCTGAAAAATGGTAGGCTTTTGTGTAAAATAGTTTGAGTTGTCGTTTCATCTGATGTATCATTTATATGTGTAAGCTTGGTGTAATAATGTTATAAAGTTAAAACCCCGGTATTCATTCTGAAACACAAAATTTACCGCTACTGTTCACAATGGTCACTTTTAGGCTTTTGTGTAATACTGCTTGAGTTACCATTGCATTTGATGAATAATATAGTTGGAAAACTAGTGTACTAAATATTTTAAAGTGTCAAAACCCCGCTATTCATTTTGAAACACTAACCTTAGAGATATTGCACATGTTGAACATTTGTAGGCTTTAATGTAAAACTGTGTGAGTTGCTCTTACATTTGATGTATCATTTATAGCTGTAAGTGTAATAAGTATTATAAAGCGTCAAAACCCCGCTATTCATTTTAAAACATCTATTATTCCCAGATTAAAGGATTTAAATAGAAAACTAATCATTTTAGCCATTAAAATATAATTTATATGTGTAAACTAGTGAAGGACATTTGTTGAATTTCACTGGGTTAGGAAGGTTAAAATATGGCCAAAAAGTGGTTAACTGTTCACATTAGGTGTAGGTAAAAGCAGTATCGCATTTGTAAATGTTTTCAATGCGTGTTCACGACTTGTCGTTAATTTATATTGTTGAAATGGAAGAAAAATGAATGAATTTGGATTTAAGAATGCAAAAACGGAAAGAAAAGAAAGGGCGATGGAAAATAGGAGAACATATTTACAATATTCCTTGCTCCCAAGACATACGCCCCCGACCTTAATCGGGCGTCAAATTCATTTTAAACGCCTTAGCACTTAATTTTTCAAGCCCAATGTTGTTTTTTCATCCACATAAGGGTATCTGCTCGCCCAACCCTGACTAGCAACTCCACATGCCTACGCCCAAATTATCATTACTTAAACCTCTTTTTTCTTCCGTGCCTCTGAGCTAATAAATTCTCAACCTGCTGAAACTGACTCCTCTATTTTATTCAAGAGACGTTTTACTGACTTGGTATTAACTCAGATAATCCGAAGTAATAAGGCTGTATTTAAGGTGTAATCAGTCGAAAACCTTGTTTGACTGGAGGAAAACGAACCCACAAAAACAATCTTCAGGAAAGAGTATAAAAATTTCCATCGAGTGAATTCGGAGTCTCCTCCATCTATAAAACGGAGATGAAATGTTTTAGAATTTAAGAAATACATCTACATTTTAACAATGCACACATAAAATTTAGCAAAATTTTGGAATAAAAATGAATTTTTAGGGTTATAGAGTACTACCTGAGTGTGATGCTAGGAATGGGCTATTCAAATTTCACCTAAAGAGCAAATTATGAGATTTTTCCACTCTAATTTGCCTTTTTATTGAAATTCATGCCTTGTGACACATTTCTAAACGACATCATTATTGTAACTGAAATTCACTAAAAGTTTCATGGGAAATTTCTGGTCTAGAGGAATCTTTCCCATGACAATTACTGTTAATTCCACGACTTTACAGACGCAATGAAAATTCATGCTTGCAAGGTTTTACAGAAGCGTTATTTCCTTTCTTACTACTTCTATATAGTGCGAGGAAAAGCCACCGTTGTTTTCAGTTTTCGACGCGAAGTAGGGTCACGCTATGCTTTCCCATTCTCGTTGCCCGCGGGGGCATCCTCGGCTAACCTAGTCGAGTATGTGTGGGTGGGGTCGACGGCCTTCCGCGCGAAAAACGCCGGCGAGGTGGGGAGGGAGTCGCGGGGAAACTGCGCAGACGGCTGCCGGCGAACGTAAGGCGGGAAGAGTCCACCGAGGAGGCGAGGAAGGCTGAGAATGGGGGAGGCGGACGGGGCGGCGCGCGCGTGTGTGTACGAACTCTGCTTTCACGCACCATTTCAAACACTTCCCACGCACTGCGAGGATGGCCGCGGGGTGGATAAAGCACCATTTGACCCACGCACATTTACATCCTCCCCGGAAACTGTCTGTCTCTACGGTTGGAGAAGCTGGGACCCTGCTCCACAGAGCGGGTCGGGTCAATTTACATGCGGGACACGAGAGCCTGACTGACCGCAATTCCTTTATCCGCACTGCGCCTGATTTAACTCTTATTTGGTGCGGTAAAGTTTGGAGGGTGTTTCATAAAGAATATACGTATTTCGAAAGCATATATCAATTACACTTAAAGACATAGGAATATGAAACATTACACACATATTTGCGAACCTCTCAGGTGTAGATTAGATACGTTCAATATGAATGTTATCAGATGCCAAGATATGAAAAAGAGGACAGCACCATATAAAAAAGGAGGACAAAGGGAAAAAGTAAGGCACTGAAAAATAACGGCAATTTCATAATCATGAACAATAAAAATTTATTAGCACTTAGCTTTAATACAATTTTCTGCTAATCTAATTTTTTCAAGCGTTATCATATGCCTCAAAACTATAAAATTCCATACAAGAAAATTGTTTGAAATTTTAATTGACCATTATGAGTCCCTTTACTGAGGAAATGTTTAATATGTTTCTTAAATCAGTCTACTGAGATGAAATAAGAGAAAGTAACAGTTCTGAATTTGGATTTTGCCCTGATATGCTGAAGAAATATGCAGAAATTTTTAGAAGTTCTGTATAGCTATCAACAGATTTACGATATGTACCTATAACCATGATCACCAAAAAGGAGGACATTTTCCGATACTTAAGAAATCCTCCCGAACACCGGCCGAATATCTAAAACGGAGGAAAAGTCCGGATTAATCCGGAAATCTGGTCACCCTATCAATATATCCTACATCCGCGACACGAAGAATATCACATCGATACTCAAATTCCTCCCATACTCGGGAAGGCACGTCCTTCGTTGCTGATTTTATTGCAGGACGTATCCGGTTCTGCACCTCATCCAGGTTCTGTGGGAGTCGTGCTACATATGTTACAAACGTTTTCTTTAATAAAACCCCACAGAAAGAAGTCACGGTACCTTGGAGCCCAGGTGAGACATGCTAAGTAGTGGTACTCTCCATAACGACCAGTCCAACGGTTCGGTAGATTTTCATTCAGGTATTCACGCACTTGGCGACTCAGTGATAGAGTGCCCCGTCTGGTTGAAAAATGAAGATGTCTTCGTAAAGCCTCGGAAACAAAAGAGGCCCAGCGATTGATATTTGGGACAAAATAATACTTCGTAATACGTATATTCTTTTTGAAACACCCTGTACAGTAAAACTCGCTTATAACGATAACGGATGTTACGAAATCCCGTCTACAACGAGGTGAATTCCGGTCCCTTGGACTTTCCTATGATAGCCAATTTTAATTTCCTCGCATGTAACGACTTCATATGATACGGAATCCTCAAATAGATATTACAAACTATTCTTTGGTTATTTGTGGAATTATTTCCTCTTTTGTAAAGAAATTACCGCCATCTTCGCTACTTAACCGTTCCTTACCTTATCATCACTAGTTCTTACTTGCGGCCAACACAACATAGTTCTATTGATCTTAAAATCTTATATTAGGAGCCATTTAGAGGAGAGGGTTGAACGATGGTTAAATGCTACGGATCTGTAGACTAAATAAAGACGATTTACGGAATATTGGCCAGCAATCCTGTGATTTATAGGGCAAAATCCTTTATTATGGATAGAATGAAATAGAAATGAAAGCAATCCCGTTTATAACAAAATAAAACGATGGTAATTCCTTCCAAGCTAGTAAATGTATATCTACAATCTACATTCCACCCTGAAAACTATCTCAATAGGGACGTGTGGGGGGGGGGGGGGGGTACTAGCACGGCCTGTTTATGTACGATGGCGGCAAGCCAAATTCCTCGCCTGCCAAACAAGAGGTCACGGGTTCGTGTCCCACCTGGATACGTTGCCTCTATCCATAGCATGGTAGTTCGTGCACGTGTAATAGTTAACTTGTTGATAGACCAGATGTAAAATGCCGATACGTGCTTTTTTCGGTGGCATGGGAATTATAAATATCGAACACTGGTTGTTACACAACATCCTAACATTAATTTAGCCACCTCTACATTCGTATGGCATGTGATAGGACGCCGGCGGTGAAAGAATTAAAAAAATCAAGCGCATGTTGTGAGAGAATTGAATGCTTAAGCTCCACCTAGAACTTTTTTGGCCCTTTATTGTTCGAGAGAAAAGGAACCAGTATCTATCCTTTCGGAAAAATACCTTTAATTTTATATTTTCTACCGCACCTGAAAAAAGAGCGATTTAAGACGATTTTTTTACGAGTTCCTCTGAAATTTATCTTTCCTTTATTGCTATGGAGATATAGCAAGGGAAGTCTCTCCATGGTCACCAACAGATCTCGTTCAAATTTAGCTAGATGATAGATAATGGATTCCCATGAGATGAATTTTTTGCCTCAGCTTCCATCGCTCAATAATTTTCGAGGTATTTGATATTTTTTCGACGGAAAGTACACGTAAAGAACCTAAATTTATGCAACCTGTAAAACCATACTACGCAAGACTCTTTCCTTTGGTCACAGAGTAGAGATATACAGAGATGACAAAACGGCTGAAGGTGGTAATCACCTCATTGCGCATTCAACCATGTTCTAAATAAGCGAAACGTGACTTGAGTTTCTATCATTCGAACTTGGCGGAGAGTGTTATAGCACAAAAAAATTGAATTTCCTCCACTCTTCATTGCATTCACGTAGCGTGTTAGTGTTTTAAGTAAATGTGGAATATAAACGAAGAAGAAATTTAGACGAGAAAAAAGGGTTTTGCTTGGTGTTCAGGTCCCGATATCCCTACTCTGTGCTTTGGTCTTACTTCTCCCCTAGCAACCGGGGGTGTACTGTTGTGCCTCCGGTTGCATACAATGAGGCGTTTACCAATATTTTTCATCACAAATACTATATCGAAACATATTGAGCTTTGGAGTTTAAATCATAAAAGTCATCCCATGTTAATCCATTCCCTATCACGTAGCGTGAAGGTTTTCTAACGGCTTCCGACACAATTCGTGGTAAGGGTGTACAACATGGCATAATGCTCTCTATTCGCTAGTGACCGTCTTTGACAAATCACGCTGCTATCCTTAGCATTTAATTTAGTTCAAAGATTATATCTTTCTCCGACGAGAACACCATATACCAACACCGAGGAAGGAAGTCGAGGCCAAAAAATCATTTGTCTAGACAAGAATTTGAACGGAGGAATGCTATCCGTGTAACGTGCATCCGAGTTTGAATCCCTTTCAAGCTGCATGATATTTTCAGGGCAAATCCATTCCCTGGAAAAAGATGACTTTCAGAGATGCTACTGGTCATTTATTTGGCTGCAGCTCGAATACGTGGTAATAATACGAGATCCAGCGCATAAATACGTTAACCGTGAACCAAATACAATGCAAAAACAATCGGCCAAAAACTGCCGTGAGAAAGCAAATAGCATCAAAAAATTTTTACACGTATTAAGTTGGGAGCCACTAGAGAATCAGAGGATTGCTTTAACAGTTTAGAACATAACTTTCAGAGACACATGGAGAACGTCATCTAAGACCGAAAATGGTTTTAAAATAAAAAAATTGCAATCTATGAATGCAATCAATAGCATCATTTTTAAATTAAAGAAACTTTTATCCTATACCTTAGATTAGCCCCGAGTTTGCCCTGTTGCCGGATCCTCTGGTAAACTCATGACTTCGAATGCTTTGCCTACCGGAGATCGCGATGAATCCAAGGAATCCGGCAACAAGGCAAACTCAAGGCCAATCAGAGCGCTTGGCCCAAAGTTTTTGTGATTTAAAAATGGTGCGGTTTCGACCTAAACATCATTAGTAATTTTGATTCCTGCTGGCGTCAGTTATCTGGGGTTAAAATTTCGAGATTATTTTTTCTCCATCCTGTGTAGTCAAGCGACTATGAGTGGTTTTACGCTGGATTCGAGTGACATCACTCTTCTCGTTGCAAGGAGGTTGTCAATATCTGGAGGCACCGTTAGTTTCGAGAGTGGAGCGAAGTGTGGCTGGAATGGGGGTGCTTGGGTAGGGCAAGCCACGCCCACTTTGACCAAATCATTGACAATCCCATATGGGTCAATGCTTACTATTTGGTGAAATTTTTTGTCATAACTCGTTAATTAGTATTATTACTACTTTTCCTCTTCTATTCTTGACCTTGTTTAATAACTTTTTATGATGTTTCTTGGAGTGTAGGTCAAATGAAACCAAGTTATAGCCACCGTTTCAATTTATGTAAAATCATCCTCAGGGCTATGAAAGTGAAAACATGAACAATATAAAATACAAAGATGACAACGATATACAATATTTTACATAAAAATGTTACGATCGCGTTTTTTATACAGTTTTTTACATACATGTACATTGATAACCTCAGTAAAATTTATTTTTATTTAATCAATCAAAATTAATGGTAACTAAGTGTGGCAATACCTTAGAAACACAACATCAATAAATGTGTACAAAGTTAAGAGGTATGTCAAAATTTTTTGTGTATTCTATTATGTTCTCATACATATATGTGTATACTTTAAATTATATTACTGTATAAAAAACGCGATCGTAACATTTTTATGTAAAAATATTGTATATCGTTGTCATCTTTGTATTTTATATTGTTCATGTTTTCACTTTCATAGCCCTGAGGATGATTTTACATAAATCGAAACGTTGGCTATAACTTGGTTTCATTTGACCTACACTCCAAGAAACATCAGTAAAAAAATAACTCGTTAATACATTAAAAATAACCGATGGAACCCACACTGTAAACATTTTTTTCTTGCTTCATTGGAAGGGTTCGCGAATTTATGACTAAATCATCTTTTCCCAGAGAAAATTTATTATCAATCACCGTGGTTACGTTCTACAACCAGCTCAGCTGAAAATAAAATTTTACGAAAGTAAACTAGTCATTTACCCACACTGACACTGGTATTTAATTTTATTATAGCCAACGGAAATAAAAAAATAACAGCACAAACGTATATTTTCAAGTATATCCTCACCAGTAAAGACACAGACATAGAGTTTATACATTAATAAAAGTATCGCGAATGATGGGGAAAATCCGATGAAATTTGTCGGCGAAATACTAATGATTATGGTAGCATTTTTCACATAATTTAGTTCATTTTCAGAACAACAATTAGCCTCCTCAACGTATCAGTCGGAGGCTAAGTACAAGAACAGGGTGGTTTCCTATTATTTTTTTATTGCTTAAATCGAAAGATTATTACTCCTGGAGTACGTATTTCACGCTTTTAGATTTTTAAATTACGATATCTATTTTTCGCGATTAAATAAAAAGTGAAAATTTTCAAGCGCGCGAAAACGCGACGGGTAAGTATGAATGCCGGGAAAACTCCCGTGTGACGTCGTTCTGGTTCCCGCTGCCGCAAGTGAGGTGACCTTGGGGCGAGGCTCTGAGCGCTGATACGACGCAGGATGCTAGCAGGTAGCAGAGAACCATGCTAGCTGGTAGCGCTTGGCTTAAATAAGGATTATAAATACTTTATCAAACGAGGACAACTTTTCGACCTTAGGCAGTTTTGATAGGTGATTATTAAGACATGTTTCCCTGAAGTCTGTGCCTCATGCATGCATTGGTAATCTCAGACGATGTAAAACTCCTGTCTACTCGTATAGAAACTAGGTCCCTGTGACGTTACGTGGAGTGGCATCGCATGGGTGCCAATCTGGCCTTTTTCAAATGAGGATAAAATTGACCCTTGCCATTCGTCTAAACAGGTATTTCTAAAACTAAATAATTTGTATATTATGAATACAGTAATGCTGGGTAACGAATCGCAATCAATGCCTTTCGTTTTCTTTGATGAAGGAAACTACCCTATTGTCAAACCAAGATGGCGGAACTTTGACCACGCTTAAGACTTGGAAACAGCGCCTCCAAATATTCACAACGTCCTTGTCTCATTGCGACTCCTACTCAATGGTCCCGATGGACGGAGTGACATCTGTATGCGGTTTCCGCGAGAGAAAATTTCGCCGTTCCTCGTTCCACAACCGGAGAGGGCATCGATCCACTCTCCCTCGCTTCAACCTCCCACCACTGAAAACCTCAACCCTTTTCTTATTTTCGGAGCGCAGGTAAACGGAGAGAGTACAGCGGCCGAAAAGGATTATACATGAGGAGATGGTTCTGTGAGGAATTAGGTCGAGGTTGATCTCAAACGTATCTAGAGCGAAGAACTGTACCGTGCAACGAAGGCCACAGACGACAAACAGACAAGCCACATAGCAAAAAATATGCTGACCCCTCAACAATAATGGTCATTCCACCACAATTTAAGATTAAATAGATATGATTTTGACCAAAAGTTATGAACAGATGGAAAATTATATCTCACTTTCTTCTATTAAATCTATTATGAACTTGTTTATATCTAGAAGATTATAGTACACGCTTATTCGAATAAATGCAGATTCTTGAATTTTATTTTTTCTTGTGATGGTCACTTCGCAAAAATATATCGTATTTTTTTAAACAACTTTGTCGACTATGAAGGTTATAATCAAACAAACTCATATTTTTTAACAAATACGTTTTTAAAATAAATATACATTTTTAGGAATGTATAAAAATTATCAAGGATTATAAGTTTCACTATGCCACTACTTTTTGGTTAGCCCAGCCCAAGGTTAGGTTTGGTTACTAAACTATACACACTAGTTATTGCTCTATAGTTGTCGCAGCGCAAGTATATAAACAACAACCACAGCGTTTTCTAGGGATCAACGCTAATACAGCTCCTTACGCAAAGCTGATCTGAAGGATTTGGAACCGGTTGGAACCGCATTCATAAACTCCACCAATCAAACACTCACTTATCACGAAAACACATAGCTGCAATTACGCCTAAAATTTACCTACGCATATTAGCCTCAGCGCCTGATATTTCAATTAACTTTTAGCGATGATTTACCTGAATAACCATCGTAATTCTACGTTTGTTTATGTGTGCTAGAGGCTAATTGAATCGTTTATAACAAAAACCCTATAACCGACATTTTTTGTTTTTGACTTTTTAGTATATCATAAATGTACAATTTAAAGTACATCGTTTGGTGCATAAACTACACAAATGTGACTATTTAATGGCTGGGCTTCAAAATATTCGTTTAGTGCAGAAATGCCTAAATTACAAGGGTAAGTAACATTTTTCTAGAGTTCCCTAAAATTTACAAACTGTTGGCTATTGGGTTTCTCTAATTAGCGATTCAATTACTGAAAACAGCTCAGAGTAAATATTACGAGTGTGTGTTACAGTACGGGCACCAATATTTATGATTAAGTCTGTCTAAACGGGTAATGATTAGCATATTCCGTAGCAACTAGAACCAACAGAAAAAAATTAATCCCAAGACAGCGCAATACTCCCTATCAACCGATCGAATTCAGACATTTTTAGTGACGCACAAAGTTTTTTCAACGATTTTTATAATAAAACGCACATAACATAAGTTTTTGTAACTGTATCACACATTCTAGCAGTATTAAACAGTTTGCCTATACTTAGAAAATTACTGTCATACTAGCCTGAATTTCAATAGTAAAATCAATCAATAACACAGGAAGCAATTTTTGGTGCCTTCCGTCAATGAAGTGCAATCAGGAAACTTGAAAAATGTTTTTCTAGAAAATCTCACATTATTTTTTTTATCGCACCAACCTCATTAAGTAACCATGGTAAATGAGGCATTGGGCAACGATACAGCTGGATAATAATCGCTAATCCCCAAACCCAATAAGCAACAATTTGTAAATTTTAGGGAAATCTAGAAAAATGTTACTTACCCTTGTAATTCAGAGATTTCTGCACTAAAAGAAGAATTTGATGCCCAGTCATTAAATGGATCTGCGAAAGAATAAAGTCTCTCAGTAGAGCACATTCAAGGAATATCGGACTCTTGAATCTTTTTGATCTCAAGGAAGAATAGCATTTGTGAGGACCAATTTAAATACACCATGACGACCATCTAATTTACAATACTTCATAGCAAGAGAGATACAACGATGCGTAACACATAGCCGGTTCGAGCAGAACTTCCGCATTTGGTCGAGGTCGGTGCACTCCTGCGAGCAAAGTAATTCCCTGGCGTTTACCGTATGCTGCGCAAATGCGCAGATCTTCGAGGGGTTCGATACAAACAATAGCGCTAGTTTGCCTAGCACTAGACCAGACTGCAGCAGACTGCGAATTGATTGAACAGAGGTAAACTTCACCAGAAACATGTCGAAAGGAATTACTGCTAGGAGTGGAATATCCGATAAAATAAACCTCTATGAATGCAACAAAATTTAAACAAACTTCATTTTGCACAGCAAAACCTAAATGCACACGGATTTTGATACGAATACCAATTGGATTTAAAAAAACCTAAGGATGAGAGCAATAGGAAACTATATGTAATACAGGGAACTGCTTTTGTAAAAAAAAATCATACAGATAGCCTTTCGGTGCATATTTTTTCGTGTAGAGAAAGTAGACCAGAAAAATTATTTTCTCCGTTGATCTGGTAGATAAAAGTCTCAAAGGCTTCCAATCAGATTATAGTTATCTCCATACCGGCGTTTAGAAGTATGACTCTGCTATCTTTTCAAATACCGCTCCTCCTTCCCGACTGAAGACTTCCTTAGATTTATAAGAGTCAAACGGTTATAATGATTGTCATAGTTACGTTGCCCCGTTAGCGAAGGTTAGTGCATCACTAAATCATAGGTCTTCACATTTCACGAACTATAAGCTACTGGACACTTTTAAAATCTTCTCAGTGTTTCCCAAAAGATAAATTAATGAAAACTAGTGAAAACATAATTTTTCATTATTTTAAGTGCCTCTAAAGTAAGTATTTTATGTAATTATTTTTGGTAAAATCTAAATTTAATTATACCTTGATCTAAAAGTTGGGGGAGCAAAGCACCCAATAACTGACTCAGACACTTAGGTAACTAATAAGATTAAAATAAAGATTAGAAATTAAAGTTTAATCAGCATTACAACGGTTTAATTACCTTGCCACGGTATAAATGCATGGACTACCCATTGAATACAGAATGCGATCGACCATTCAGTTCCAAAATCTCTTATCATAAAAATAATTGGTAAATGAAAGTAAAATGTAAGTTACAATTGAAAATAGATCTACCTCATTTAGCCATTCTAAAAAAACGCGGAAAAAGCATTAATTTTAGAATATAAAATAAAATATTGTGCCTACTTTTCATTAGTTAGTGACGTCATTAGTTTCTGCCCATTTACACACTGAGAGAGGAATTCTTGAAGAAGAGAAGGAAGGAATTCCTAAAGAGAGTAAAAATATGACAAACCACACAAGGCCAAAGCGCGAGGCCCAGTAGTACCTGGATACTGTTGCCCGTTCGGCAAGATGCTGTGGCGTCATCAACTCATCTGATAAAGGGTTAAGGCCGCCAATTTTTCGGCGCTAATTGCTCGAGATTTACGTGACGGGTCGTAAGAAGCGGAAATAATGTCCTCGTTATTTTTAAACTCTTTGAGGTCTAATTCAATAAATAGGCGAAAAATCCATTACTCTGCCTTAATATAGGGACCTTAAAAAGCAAGAAAGAGGATACAAGTAACAGGAGCAGGCGAAATATAGTGGAATGACATCCTGTAAGTATTAAAAGAACAGAGAGATGGCACTTTTCCACAGATTTATTGAGAGTACGACAAGTGTCGACCGTTAGGTCAATAATTTGTTGATAATGACCTAACGGTCGAAACGCGTCGTGCTCTCAATAAACCCTTTGGAAAAGTGCCATCTCTCTTTTCTTTTAATACTTAAAAGAAAGAGAATACTTAGGTAACTCTCATCCTTGGCTGATCTTTTCCTACTCATTTTAATATGATAGCACGATGCGAAAAATTCAGTTAAACTCGAGTAGTTTCGTTTCTCGAGTGAAATTCAACCTGCTTCTACCGTTTGGAAGGGAAAAGAACCATGATGTATCGACATCACTTGTAGTCACGTCACAAGCGCGCTCTTGATACTTCCAGCTTGTTGACTTGAGTGCATTCGCGCGAAGTTTCCATAGCCACGATCTTCGTGTAAGATGACAAGCCTGACGATTCATACAAATCTTCGTCTTTCGTTCTATGGATTCACCGAGAGAGAGGTTTAATATTTCGCGGGAATTCACTCCGGGCGCCTAGGGAAAAGTGCTTTCAGAAGGAACGAGTCCTCGACCCCGTTCTTCAAAATATTTGGAGGGGCTGTGTTTTCGACATTGAGGCTACGGGAGGTAAAAATGATTTATGGAGTGTCCAAATCCCCGCAAACGAAGAGCGCAACGGAGAAGCGGTCCTTGAAACGGAATAACTTAGCGGAGGAAGTGCGAAAAATAACATCTTTAATACAAAAGTCCCGACTTTGCCGTCAAGATAGGTTCCAAGACGTGAGCTATTCAGCAACGTTCACATCATCTTAACTTTACGTATCTTGACTTGCTATCATCCAGACATCATGTGGTTTCTTCCGAGTTACATAATATTATTACTAAAAAACTTACTTAAAAAACCTTAATACTTGCGGAAGCTCTCGGATAGCTTGACTCGGACTAGGTAAAATAGGATCTAAATGAATAGTAAAAAATTTTCTACATTTTTCAATACAAGTTATCGGCACGCATTTCTTGGCAAGTTATAAGTAATACATTAAATCACTTACTTTTTGTTTCCTATAACTAACTAGTGGTTTTATTTGCATGGTAGCATGTTCGTATTCTTAACACTCTCCTAGTTTCTGGTCTGACCGCGTGTAGTTGTCCTGTGTGCTTGGTATGTGTCCGGTAAGCGAGCGCGTTTATAATTAAGCCTAGGATAAGTGCTGCGTGCCTTGTGTGGAATCTTCCCATGCCACACACTCTGGCTTGCACGGAACTTCGTAGGAGTAGATGCAGACCTACAATGAAAATATTTGACAAATTACATCTATAAGCGTGAATCAATCGTGCAATCGGTTTAAGAGAACTTAGAACTGTAAATATGACTGTCTATAGACATTACTATATTCCTTACTTGTCGCCTTTTTAGAGAATAATTCGTGATTTTCTCCACTAATGATTATTACAAGTCGCTTATAGTTGCTGTGAGTCAGTAAACGCTCAATTGGAGCTTCCAAAACCATAATTACCCCAAGGAACGAGGTCTTCTGTATTTTAAATAAAGGAATTAAAACCCATACCCAAGTAAAATACCAGTATGTGTAATTACTTGCTGTTTCCCCTGAGTAAGGTTAAATAGGTTCTTAAAATCCATTAAAGCGCTATAATTTTATGTCACCAATTTCTTGCAAGGTTAGCAGATCAATAGGATGAATTATGGATTATAATAGTGCTTTTGAAAAGGATATGCAAGATAGAACATTTATTTTTTAAGAGCTAAAAGCCTCACTTTCAGGAAGCTCAGCGATAATCCGACACAGAAAAAAAAACAGAATAACTCAGCGAATGATGAGTAAAAATGATTTCTCTGATATTAGAAATCTTCCTTTAGTCACGAAGATTAAACAATTTGGTTCATTTTCATTTGCTGGGCCTTACACACTCGAAATTTCGAGAATAATTGTATCAGTAATATACCCAATCCACACAAACGTGAGAGATATTTGAATGAGACAGTTAGTAGGTACCTATTCAAACAAAAATTCCTTAGAGCTTTTTTATATATAAACGATTCTATCAAAAAACTAAGTGTAACGGATATCATTTTAAATTTTATTTCAACACACCCACATTAAAATTTCAACATCAACACCTTTTATCGTACACGCTGATAATCGACTTAGACCATCGCAAAACTGGTTGCGGAGATTTTTTTCCGAATTTAATTCGCTTTTTAATTTTACCAACATAACTACCATTTTCATTTCCCATCTCAGAAAATTTCAATGCCAAACGTTAAGCTGATACAAAACTCACAGCTAGTTTTAAATTTCATTCAGTATATGAAAGATAAGGCAAAATATTATTAAACTAAAAAAGGGGAGTTATTAGTTGTACTCACTTTAGCCTCATCAATGACCGATTTTGGTCATCGACCACCATGAGTTACTTTGATTTGTTTGGTGGAACTGAAAACATTCGATGTGCACTGATTTCAAACATTTTCATTAAACATTTCAACAAAGGATAGGCTTCAAGTGAGCACCTTACCAATGATCCCTGCCGACATAACTATCAAGACTAGGAATTATTGCGGGTAGAAACATCAGTATACAATCCAATACTACACTAATGAGGTATAATAAAAAAGATAGGAGATGGGTCGTCTTCCTTGTAGCTCGTGGGAAAATGTCCTTGTCTGCAACTCCAAAAGACATCATTTCGAGTCCTATTTTAGTGGGTTATTGGCCACTCAAAGATTACTGTATTGGCTAATCAAAGGTATGACTGGGAGCAATTTCAGCAGCAATCAGCAATGCGGATTCCCCCGGACCTCGGGAATGGGCAGGAGTAAATAATGGGAAGCCATGCTATGGTCAGTCAGAAGAAATGAACGTAATGAGCAATTGCAAGTGCAAATTATCCTCGCGAAGAATTTGTGCTGTTGAATAGGAACATACCACTTCTCATAACATCCCTCTATCCAGGATACCCAGGATACGCTCGCACGGTAAATTAAATATATCATTAATATTTGTCTGTTTTCTTCCGAATTTCCAAGTGTCGAATTCGCTGTTATTCCCAACGGTATCTTTGGGTAATATTCATTCGTGCAAATGCTGAGGCTGGATTACCCACATAATTTTCCCTCGTCGTTCCAATAGATTTATTGACACGGAGAAAACTCAAAAATGTGCCGACAATGAGATGTAAGAGTTAAAATACTGCTTAAAGTCTGAAAAATAAACATTTTGTATTTACTTTACATGCCATGCGGTCTAAAACTTGGTAGGGAAAGATAGATTAAATGTTTGAATAACAACACACACACATGTTACCCCCATGGTATTCATGATACTTTTATCTCTTCGATCATCATCACTGAATGAATGAAATCATGAAGCTTTGTAAGATATGGCGCAAACTGGACCACTTCTTAGGTTACCTTACTGTGCTAAAAATTGTATGAGGATCCAGTAGCAACAATTGGTTCTATTGATAAAGTTTCGTGAGAATGAAATATTTTACATAGCGTTAGATGAGCATGCGAATCGTTCTCTAGCTCGATTCTAGATGGAAAGAATATTTCCTGGTAAACATATGAGTAAATAAAAAATTATGAACGATCAGCTTTCCCAGGAAATACGAAATGTTAACATCAGAGGGTGAATGTTTTTGCGTGGGCATTTTCGATGGACATGTAAAATGTTAAGCATAGTATGCGAATAAATAGTAACGGTTTAAGTACAAGAGAAAATATTTTCTTTTGAAATCTGCCGGATGGAATATAATATAATCAAAGTGATGGAGGAAAAGTAAACAATCAAATATCGTCCTCTAAATATTTGTTCTCGCCATTTTTCATAAAGGCGTGTTCTCCACGAAAAAAATTAGCGATACATAACATAACTGTAGAGACAGGATTTCGTAACGCCGATTGGAATGCAATGTACAATGTGCCGAGGTATTTTTTTTCTGATAACGTCAAATATAATTTGAGTGACTCACTTAGCTACAATGGATTGAATGGTGATGAGAAAAACTAGGAAAAGGACTCAAGTATGGAAAGGTTAATAAAAATCCAAGATAATAAGTTACCACTATATTAATTCTTTGCTTAAAATCCTGCACTTAAGTTACTAAGGTTATCTCTCACACTGACTGTTTTACACTGGTTATTTTACTACCATAAAATACTTAGTAGGATCTTATGATAGGTAGTTAAAACATAAAGGGTACCCCTACCCTGCATGTGTGAAAATTCTCCCTTCTGTGGTTTAGTTTGGGGTGAGCTCTTCCCTACCTCTCCCAACCAACCTTCGGGTTGAATCGGGTTGAAAAAATTGAGTGAGGGACTGGTATTGTGTCTTCTAAACGTATTCCCAAACGTATATAAAAAGCATGAACAACGAGGAATCGATGAGCCTCTAAAATTTACACAAGATAGAGAGCTATTTCAGGCTTTATCTAGTGGAATTCTAACATCTTAGTAAATTAGAAATTACTGGTAATTTTGAACAATTATTTAATTTTACCTCACGGCTGATTGCAATACATTTCATAACATCTTCAGGTCAAAAGTCAGGTGAAATTAATGTATATGTGGTAAATTGCCATTAACTTTTAATTTACAACCTGAAGACAGCACAAAATGTATTGAAATCTGTCGTGAAGTAAAACTAACGTATTTGTGGAAAATTGACCCCAGCTTTCAGTTCACAACCTTCTCAACAACTAAAGAAAGGTTGATAAAAATAAGAAACTTTTTCGGGCCTTACTTCGGGTTTCGCGATCCCTGCTGGTCGCTTCTCCAATCACACTTGAAGAAGCGACCAGCAGAGGTCGCGAAACGTCGGGATAAAACCTAAACCACGCGGTTAAACGCGAAAAAGTCTATATTTTTAATCAAGCATGGATCGCGAAAGCCTCAATGAAGAATGAAGAAAGGTATTTTTGTTAGGTTTCACACTTTTTTTGAATACATCGTAGGGAGCAACGATATCGCAAAATTGGGAGCTCATTTGGCCCTCACCGGTCGCACGGGGAACCAGAGAGGAAGAAAAAAACAGCAGAGCATCGGTTAGGGAAGGCAGGTGAAGAGGCCGTGGATGCGGTGAGGTGGCGGGAGCTGAGATTGGAAGGTACGGCGAACAAGGTTGACCCGAGGGAATGAGGAGAGGGGGTGCAGGGGGAGTGGGTAGGGAAGGAGGAGGGGTGGGGGGAAGGACGCGGAGCCATTTCCCGCTCCAGGAAATTTCGCAAGTTTCGGGTGCGCAGGCAAAGATTCGCGTGCCCGGGAATGGCTTGAGGACCCCAACTACCAGCACCAGGGATACCAACCTGGGCGATGTTCGATAAACAAACGGATAACGCCACCAGAGAGGGGCGAACATGTGTACCATGTAGGTTTCTAAAGGAGCTAACCCTTTGTATTGGACTCAAAGCAAAGCTTCCTTATTGCCGGTCTCCTTAACTTTGACCGTAACACGACACAGCCATTGCCCAAACTTAGCTCGACTGATAATGATCCGTTTTCGTCATCACTTAAAAATTTTACTCTTTTGACTTCATCCCATTTATCGCAAAATAATATAACGTTAATATATTACTTGCTAAATACTTATGTTGCGACCGCTGCAATCGTTTTGTCGTTTTTGTGTTGTTACTGTTTGATTGGTAATTGTAATTAGCTTATTTGTTTTATATTTATTCGTCATTAATGCACTTTAAATAGGCAGACTTGCTCTATGTGTACCATTTTATTTAAAATAAAAATTAAGAATGATTGGAAACCTCAGAAAATCAAATTATTTCAGGATAATAGGTATTTTACTTAGGTACCTCAAATTGATAAATTAGATAACTACTATTTATTTCCAAAATGTTTCCTAAACATTTTAAAAAAGGCCGAAACTTTTTCTTTGGGTTAAGATCTAAGGTATTGAACAGATACATGAGCAAAAGCAAAGGAAATAATCTCATTTTCGTAAGTTTCGGTTGCACGAGCAAAGATTCGCGTGCCCGGAGAATGGCTTGAGGATCACAACTACCGGCTGAAGCACCAGGGATACCAACCTGAGCGAATAACAATAAACAAACGAATAACGCCACCAGGAAGGGGCTAGCATGGGTACCATGTTAAGTTCGGGTGCGATTGTTCCTAACGAAGCTAACCCTTTGAATTAGACTTACAGCAAAGCTTCCTTATGGCCGGTTTTATGATGTCTCGTGAGCTTTCACCGTAACATGACACAGCCATGACCTTAACCCGACTGAAATTGATAATTTTTCGTTATCAATTGAAAAGTTTACTCATTTGGGTTCATCCCATTTAAGGCACAAGGACTGCATTACTTGCTAAATACTGAGGTAGTGGCCACTGCAATCGTTCTGTTTTTTTGCTTAGTTTTGTTACTGGTTGATTTATAATTTTAATTATCTAATTTGTTTAATTTTTATTCACCATCAGTAAAATCTTACTAGCCATGTCTTACTCTATGTGTATCATTTCATTTAAAATTCAACTTAATAATGGTTGATAACTACAGAAAATCATATAATATCAGAAAAATGGTTATTTTACCAAGTAATCTCAAATTGATGAATTATATAACTACGATTTTTCCTCGCCCAAAATGTTAACTATACATTATAATGTCGTCCCAAATTGCCCATTTGATTCAAGGCCTAAGAGATTGACGAGGTATATGAGCATATGCAAAGAAAATAAACTCTTTGTGAGATTAATTGATAAGCTGAAACGTTTATTACACTGAGGGTTTTTCAAACGAAGTCTTCTGCTGCGCCATCAAAGATTGCTGGATTAATTGGCGCAGGAAGGGCTTGGAGAATCTAACAGATTAATACCATTTTCTCTCTCACTCACTGATATGACCCGAAGATTTTTTTGGATAGGAGAGGGTAGAGCCTATCCTGTACTAAGCTACAGGTGCGTGAATATTACAGATTGGTGGTAGGTAGGACATTTCCTTTCCCTGGACCACCATTCTATGAAAAAACATAATAAGTACGTAAATAATTTTATGTTTCACTCATTCAAAAACTTATAATATGAAAGACGAAATAAGATAAGAAGAAACATTGTTTACTCATGAATTTATACAAGGACCAGAGCTATGAAGTCATCCTTTTAGCCTATGGAGTAAAGCACCATTTTTGAGCTTGAAATGAGAGGAAATGCAATCCAAATACGGATACAGTGATATACATAAAGAATTGACCATTTCAACCCTCATATCACCAAAGATAACGCTTCGTTACCATGACTCGGCCAGTAAACGTTAACAGCGTAGGCAGAAATTACTACAGTAGCGTCATAACATTCTGGATATTTGTAGGCACATTATATGCCGGTTCCACCTTCCATCACAGGCTAATTTTACAGACACTGCATTCGAACAAAAGCCTATAAACGTAGATGGTAGCATACCCAGGCAACATCATCTGTTATTACAGCTTCAGAAGTAGAATGACCCATAATGTAATGACTCATTGGTAACTTGAAACTTACACATAATACATTGCATTCCAAGGAAGAACAATTCTATTCAGAAAAGATTATTTGCAGTGAAGATTTTGAAACAGAGATTTTAATAACTGATAGAAAGGCAAAAGTAAATTAAGTCTATTGAAAATTAAAAACTATAACGTTGACTTTGATGGACATACATAGGTTGGGTGACTCCGAGCAAGCGTGTGCATAGTTATAAGTTATCAAAATGTTCATATAAACCAACTCAGTTCCAACTATTGATTTATATACTTCCTCATTCATTTTCAAATGCGTATTCAAACATTAAATGTTTACAGAGAATATGTCTTCGACTTTAACGGATGAATCCAATGAGTTTGGAGATATAAGGAGCCGAAAATATTCTGAAGGCACAGGGAAAATCTCCTTCTTACTAATAATTTCCTTCAATGATCTTCACCTATGGGCAGTATATTCATAACATGTATATAATACGTCAATCGATATACACCAAATTAGGCCTTGAACTTCTCTCCGAAAATATTAGGTGCTGCTTCATTGCTGCAAAGAATTTTTCCAGCGATAGTCGATGTTCATACAATATGTTTTTTAAAGAATAGTTCTCAAACAGTGCTGCAGAATGTATCGAGGATTTAACTAATGATGATTATCGCAACTTTTCTTAAATGATCCTTGATCAACAATTCCTATACATGGATAAGTTATTAAGATTTCCAAAAATGTTCTCCTTCCAATGTTCACCACTTCGATGGACTCTGAATTCCGAATTTCCCACCTTGCATTCCAACCCCGCGCACCATACTAGTTGATCATGCTGGAAATTGAAGGTTATGAAGACTAGAAAGGATTTCAGACCCATTTTCATGGAAACGTGACCGTAAAAGTTCGGCAGAACGCAGGGAATCCACTAAGCATTCACCAGGCACTCAAGCAAACGAACCGCGGATTCATTTCCTGGCAATATCCCACTTCCATCGGCTTTCCATTAAGTTCCTATCGCGCAGTCTGCTGAGAATCGATCTGCGAGTATTACATCTCCATCTACAATAGAGACTTTACATCCCAGAAATTTTATTGTAGGAGAGCGAAACTAGTACCGCATCACAACTTGCAGTACTTATATCCTCCAGGCTAATGGAATATTTTAGCTGCAACAAAAAAAATCTTGGCGCTCATCACCTTAACTTGATCGCCCTAAAAAGCAACAGTAAAAGTTTCCTGGCGTACTTTCTAACTAATATCAAACTAAACAAGGAGTCCAGTGTTTTTATTTGCAAGTTGAGATAATTAAAAACATTTCTTAATAAAAAGACGATTCGATATGTAAAGGAAAGCCTTAAATTCTGGATGAAAGAGACTGTTCAAATGATTTGAATTTCAAGAGCATAAAATTTTTATCTTTTGATTCGCGAGGTGAATCTCAATGCCTTTGAATGGAAAACTTCGAAATATTTTATCCCGAGAGAATATTCACCAGCTATTTATATCTTTTGCGCGAGAATTCAAGTGCGCCATTGGCTAATATGCGAGGACATCCGTTACATAATAGTTTCTTGTTCAAACATTCACTACTACTCGAGTTTTATGCTTTGATAAGATACAATTTTAATTAGAGCGCGGCGCTTGCTACTTCAATTCAATTTTCACTAAAAAATTACGAGAATGTTTTACTTTCTTCAAAAAACATTTGGAGAAAATTAAATTCCTCTCGACCTGAAATGAAAATTCCAATTTTTTCTGAAATGACTACTTGACATATTATAACACCCAATAGCGTGTTCGTGTCCTCCTCGGTACCATTTATGTAGGGTGCACTACCAATTTCACCATTAGGATATGGTATCACTAGTAACACACAGCATCTGATCTGAAGCGCATTTGATGATGTCATTACTGGCGAAACCGGTATCTCACTCAAAATTTAAAATACTGGGGAAGAAACGAACTAACTATTGATAGTTATAATCATGTACACCTTCCTAAGGGTAACGCATGATTACAGTAACTATAGTACTTATTTCTAATTATTTCATGTTGATTTAACTCCGGGCACTAGCAGGAAGAGAACGGCTATTTTCTTAAACTAGCATTATTTTACATAGAGCAAAATTAAGGTGCCGAGTTTTTCAGTTAAAGCACTCTTTAGAGCGGACAAATATTTTTACCCTAATACAGAAGCAACGTGAAATTAATGACCAAAATGAAACGCACTTACGTGACAATATACTGCGATGGGATTTAATGAAAACTTTGCCGAATTCGAATCAGACTGCAGTTAAAAGAGTAGCAAATTTGATTTTTCAACATCAAAGGAGGAAACGGGTAAAATTAGAGTTTAAAAAACTATTTCTCGTCAATATTATCTAATAATTAGGAGTTTAAATCGAGAGTCTTCTTTGCTAACCCAAAGCTAGATACAAATGCCGTCATCAAGGAAAGGGAATGGTACCAGGCAATATGATTTTTAGGTCAAAATGTAATCACAATAACATAACGGAACACATAAGGAAACATGATGACGCATTATCGTTTTAAGAATGAAACAAATATCATCCCTGACAGTAGAATTTTATTAGCGTCAGTTCTATATGGTTCTTATATCTTATAGTATACTGAAAAATTTCTATCCAACCGAGGTTTTTAAGCTGTAATGAGACTTTATGTCAGAAATAGGGGAATGTGAGGTAAGATGACGAACTTAAGTTTCAGAGTTATTCCCTTAGTTTATTAAGAAGTTTAACTACCTGAATTTTAAGGGAAACTTCTTTCAACATTTATATTTAATAAAAAAACGTTGATACCACACATCATCTCATTGAATTATGAAAAAATGCTACGAAACAGAAATAGGGAAATGTGAAGTAAGATGACGAACTTAAGTTTCAGAGGTATTCACTTAGTTTTTTAAGAGGCCTTACTACCTGAATTTTAAGGGAAAATTCTTTCAACATTTATATATAATAAAAAAACGTTGATGCCACATATCATCTTGTTGAATTATGACAAAATATTACGTTTAATGGAAAATAATCTGCTAATTATTCCATAGAGCATCTTATAACAAATATGCCTCCTGTCAATAAATTTTTATTTATCTCAGCTAATTTTCAAAAAGCTTTCCTGATCTATCCATCTTCTTGTCTCACGTATTTGTCACTTTAGAATCACCCAAATGCAATGTGTGCCCACGAAAATTCGGCTTTTAGAGTTTGCTGTGAGTCGTGTTGTCACAGTGGAATCTCCGCTACGTGTTCTCCGGCCGGGAATATTTTTTTGTAGCTTCTCTCAATTCTCCACACAACACCCACTCGGTAAGCGCGGTCAAAGGAGGCGTCCCCTTTTTATAATGGGTGAAAGAGACAAACAGAGAAGCCCCAAACAAGCATGATACAAATACAAGATCCCGTGAGCCTACTCATCAGGCAGTTACTTCTTCTTACTAGCGGGCAGAACTGAGTGTTCCAAAAACATTGGTTCCGAACATACCGCTACTTAAGACGGAAAATAGATTTCGATGAAAATCGAAAGTAGTTTTAAATATCGTGGAAATCGAGATCTAGACATGATCTTCGAATTTTGATACAAATTAGATTTTTCAATTTCGATCTTGACCATTTCGTTTGATGTCAGCAGCGTCAGTACCGTCCTACCACCCGTCATCACCCCACCAATTGTGATAGACTTGTTTCTAAGGCCGGTAAAATTGGAGAGGCTCACCCTAGATCATTAAGACAGCATATCATTCAAGTAATCTTTCTTGAAAATTTCAGTGAAGCCAATTGGTTCCGATTGGTTCCAAGTGGTACTAAAACTTTTATGTGCGTGGATTTTGAAATTTTTACCAATAATAATTCCAGCACTTGTTGTAAGTAGATTTTCTCCATTTCTAAGATGTGTATTTTGAATGGTTTTCTAATGAATAATCCATCAAATTTCAAAAGACCTACAGCCAATCGGACGACACCTGAGCCGTATTGTTGTCTCCGTAAACGGTCGATCCTGTTCAGTGTGAAATTGAACTTCATTCAAGTAACACAGCCTTGAGGATGGAAGACAGGTCGTCTTCCAAAACGTCGGCTTACATAAATACCTGGATGCAAACCCGAGAAACATTTGTCAGAAACATATTTTTGTATTAGCGGTTTTTTAAAGATCCGTTGATTTATTCGATTTATCGATTTTTTGGTTCATATTTCGATTTTTTGATGAAAAGTCGAGCTTTACATTTCGACTAAAAATCGATTTTGGCAGAGAGTTTTCCATCACTTACCCCATCCTTTGAAGGGAGAGACCGTCTGGAGGACCACGTGGCCTTAATTTCGGTCCTCTATTGAATCTCTAGTATTCGTCCGTCAGGGGACTCCACCACTCCGAAAATATATTTTAACTCACTGGGCGTAGAAAGATTTCCGGGTTACCCTCCGCATTGATTCATCTTCGTCACGGCAGTTTCGTAGGCGTCGGAGCAAGCATTTTCAGGTTTTAAATGTCGCATGGAAACGTATGAACTAATTTCAGTGCGAAAAATCCACAGAGGAAAAATCATTCGCCTTGACCGGGAATCGAACCTAGATCCCTCGATTTCCGGCCGAGTGCTTTAGCCTGTTAAGCTACCGAGGCGTCCAAGTCGAGCGCACGGCGCCACAGCCGGAGAGCAAGGCTCGAATTTTGAACACGAAGAGGTGTTCGCTCTAGACTTGTTTAAGTACACCGGGACTAGGCACGGCGATAACTTTTACGGAGTCACACGCAATGCACAAATTGTGCGAAAAATCCGGCTGTGCTCTCCGACTGTGGCGCCGTGCGCTCGACTTGGACTGCTATTCGCATAATATGCTCAGCAGAGATTATGAGGGTTCTGGGCTAACCCTTCGAGGTTACAACACACCGGGGCCGGGAATCAAGCCCGTGGCTTATACGCCGGATCACCCGGGGATGCGCTGGAGAGGAAGGAGAAAGGAGAAGAGGCGCCGCCGCGGCAGGAGCCCGTCGACGCCTCTGGGAAAGGAAAGGTGCGGAAGGGACGGGACGAGGGAAAAAACACCCCAACGCTATAGAAGCGAGGAGGGCCCTACTAATTAGCGAAACCAGGCAAAGCCATTAATATGCCAACGATTTTGAAGGATTTTCCTATGAGGAAGAAAAATCCATCAAATCGCTTGAGGAAATATGCTCAGCAGTCCATTCCACCTTGTCCGGTAAAGCCCAAAAATTTCCACAGGGGAGAATGACGCCTCGGTAGCTTAACTGGCTAAAGCACTCGGCCGGAAATCGAGGGATCCGGGTTCGAATTCCGGTCAAGGCGAATGATTTTTCCTCCGTGTATTTTTCGCACAATTTGTGCATTGCGGGTGACCCCGTAAAAGTTATCACCGTGGCTAGTCCCGGTATACTTAAACAACTAGTGTCAGGCTTGGCGTGGTGGAAAAGCGATATAATCATGATAAAAAAAAACAAATGGTAATCTTCGCAATTTTTATACAACTTCACTCCGTACCATAGTTTTGACTCTCTACGTCACTTTCAAGGTCATGACATAGAGCCTTTGAAAATGACATAGTGTCGAAACCACGGCCAATAGTGGAGTTATTCATCAAAGCATTGACATTACGGTTGTTTATATTTCAGCATTTCGGATTAAAATTTTTGCCCATATGAAATAGGCCTTGGTTTGTGTCAGATGCGTCCTGATTGGTCGGTTTGTGGAAGATTCTCCGCTAGGCGTTGGAGGGCGAATAGCTGCCCTCCCTGGAGAAAGGGCACGTTTTGGCTATTTCGATAGCCTCTCGAATGAGTCACGGATAGAAATGTTTCTCTCTATCGATGTGTCAAGCTGGACGCACGTGGCTAAAACCAAGACTTCCTCTATGGGACGGGCGACAACTTGCATCCGACTCTTCAAACCTGAAGACGCTTGATAAAATAAAATCACTCCTTACTTTCCACACAATTTTAATATTTTGCGACCGATTTAAACGTGTTCTACGTCATTTTTAAGCTAGACTACCAGCCCCACCTCAGACGCTCAAAATGTAGACAAAATTTCAAATACGGCTGTCATTACGTTTATTTTGTTTTATGCATTACGGAGCCTCAATCATTTAATTTCATATTTATAACTCCAATGTTAAAATAAAGATAATATTTCTTACAGTAATTGCCGTACCTTGCTTTTAATCTCAAGCATAAGAAGGCCGTTTGCCTGTCAGACCATTGTGATCCCCCACCAGAAAAAATCCTGGATCCATCCTTGATTGATAGAGACATAAAATTGCTTAGGAAGCTATGGAAATTGCAGTTTTTTTTATCAAAATTACCCTCCTCATAAAACTTTCAAAATGCATATATTTAACCTTTTCTAACCCAGAACTACGTTTGGGAGATATCAAATTACAATATTTTTCATTTTGAAAACTTGAAAATTTTGCACTTAATCAAAATTGTCGTTGGAGATAAACATTTTGTCCTTTCAATCTACGCCACAAAGTAATGCGTAATTTAAACATTTCCTAAAAAGAGCAGAATGTATACATTTTTGATGTTCCTTAGAAGCAACATAACACTGGGTTATAACGGGTTAAGACGGGAGTATGCTTGCTTAGATAATTACTCAAGTCGACTCATCTTCGGAACAACACTCTCGTCACGAAGATGAATCGACGCGGAGGACAACCCGGAAATATTGCTGCGCCAACACCTTTACCCCATGGAAGCCTACATCAACATTTTAACTCACTCTTTCATCACCTTATGCTATTATCCTTTAAGAGGATGGTTTATTTTTTTCTCCGCAAGACTTCCTATTCCTTTCCCCGGAAGGATAAACCCAACGCGCCAGATCGCTCGTCTTTTTTTTCTGCCTTGCATTCTAAAGCTGGGTTGTTCCTTCCGTTCGTGCTCTGCGGCGGCGACACCGATAGCAAATGCCTTCCCCACACTTTAAACGCGACTTTTCGTCTCCGTTCAGCATCGATTTTTTTCTCACAAAGAACCGCAGGGGAGAGTCGCTAGTGCAACATTTTACGCAGTCACGCGAAAAGGAATTAGCAACTCAGGGGCAAAAAACGTATGCGAGTAATCCTTAAAGCCAAAGTTAGCGTTTCCTGTTAGTTTTTTGCTGAAGTCTGAAATCCGACCGCAAAATTTTTCATCCATCCTTTTCTGCAGTGTTCCGGCTCCTTCTGATTTATCTAACCAAAAAGCGTCAACAAAGCACGTGACTTCAATTTTTTTCAAACTTTCCATGATGTATCAACACGGATATTATGTATATAAGTTGTAAAAAATTGTTATTATATCCATTTTAGTGTAACGAGGCACATAGTTACGCATAAAATATTTAGAATTTCGGTTTCCATGATGCCTAGCGGTCTTCTTTTGAGAACAACTTTGTCATAGTTTTAAGTGTTTGATCTATGCTGTCGTGTAAATCGTTCGAAGGATAAAAAGTTTATGTTTTCCTTAAGATGTATGTATTTATCTTCAATCTTCTTTTGATTAGACCCAGGGGTGGATTTAGCATCAGTTTTGGGGGGGGGGGATGTCGTAGCCGAGGGGGTAGGGTTTTCCAGGTTAAAAGCCCCCTTGAGTCTTTGAAAGAGGTACCAAAACGAGTAAGACAGCCTCAATAAATAGCTTTATGTCCTTCGGTGTTTTCTATATACCCCGGAAGGGCCCCAAAATATCCAGTGAAGCATGACCTCGGTCCAGGGAGTATGGCATACCCCTCACGGGAGAGGGGGATCCTCCTGTGTAAAATTATTTGTAGGAAGTGCTAGGATCTATTATAAATACAACTAAAACTTCTCTCGCCCTTGGGAATTGTACCATGCATTTACATATAAATTCTTACTCCTTCACAATAATAATTACAATATTAATAATAATATTTATTCCACTTTTTCAAGGATTACAATGCACAATTATAGAATAGATGAAACACTATGGAGGAATATAGGTACCCCATAGGTCAACCTGAACTGTGGTTACCTACGTATATTTCCTTAAAGCAGCGCCTAGTGTAGTTTTATGAACGTTTAAAGAAAATCTAACAGCCCCAAAATAATTTGGATATTTAAATACATAATAAGTGCTGAACCAAGAGTGAAACAAAGAAAAGAAAATTCAAGAATTGCACATTACAACAATGCAAATGAGAACTAAATCATGCAAGAAAAAAAATTAAGAAGAAATTAAGAAAAAGTTGTGTGAATAATTACTTTACAAGGATACAAAAACTATTGATCTAATAAAAATTTCAAATCTTTTGGTAAAAATTTCGGGAGGGGGGTCATGACCTCTGTGCCCTAAATTCACCCCTCGTAAGACCCACGTAACAATTTAAAATGTCTACCAACAAAATCAACTGATTTGGGCGTTACTTGGTAGAACGATGAAATGTTCACAAAAACCCAGTACTGTTCCACAAACTTTTTAGTTTTTGGTGTCAACTAGTTTCGAAGTCCGTACCGTCATTATCAAGACAAACTGTTTGTCTTGATAATGACAAGACAAACAGTTTGTCTTGATAATGACGGTATAGATGTCGAAACAAGTTGACAGCAAAAAGAAAAGTTTGTGGAAAATTACTTTGTTTTTGCTCCACCATGTCTAACAATAGTTTCGTCTGCGTTGCTAGAGATTTAATCAGTATTGAAGTCATGATAAAATTAGTAGTGCCGGAATGAACTTTCCTTAAATTTCTTTAGAAGTAACATATTACTCTGTGGTTTTTATTATTAGTCAATATTTAAATTTTATTGATAACTTTTTTGTTTTGGTAAAGAATGTGTAAATTATAAATTTTGAAACAGCAATATTGACATAAATGTTATTTGACTATTATGTCTTTTGTTAACCAGTGCCGCAACGGCGTTCCGTCACCATGATACCACTGTGCATCAGGGTAGTAATGATTGTCAATGCGCATTTATAATTTACATGGTCAGAGGGTGGAAGCGTGGGAGGGGTTGAGAGCACGAGTGGGGCAAAATTTCTTTTCCGTCCGGAAATTAATGGACTGAAATAATTTTAACACAGACCAAAGATATGCCATCAGTCAATCCTGGCTGCCACTCGTTTCCGGAATGTAAAGAAATTCCGTCCTACTCCTACCCTCAACCCTTCTCACACCTCCAACCTTGGCGATAGTAATCATTGAAGAGCATACACAATTATCAATGCCCCGATGGAGCCTCCAGTAGCGGAAACCGAACAGTTAATAGACATTTTAAACTCTTACGCGGTTCTACCCGATAGAAGATAGCTTAAGATAGATACAGACTTTTTGAGGAAAACATCGAATTTTGGCCCTTTAAAGTACTTGGGCGACAGCATAAACGAAACACTTCGGAAGGCGATCATTGAGAGAAATACAAAATTGGTGAAGAAACTACGAGGATCTCGGTCTTTCTCAACAAATTTCTCTTCCTCATAAAACATTCATATTGCATATATAAAATTTGGCTTTAAATTTAAACAAATTTTTTGGCAAATATTCTTAAAAAAATTTAAAAAGGTATCATAAAAATGATCATTTGATTCAGATTAGCAAGGATGACATTCATAATATAGCGAAATCGAGCTGTGCATGCATGTTTGGTAAGAAGAGCTAAATAAAAGCAGCTTCAATACTTTTTCATTAGCCGTTTCTCCATTTAGATATTCTTATCACAATGCACATAATAACATCGGTCAATCATGAAATAACATAATATTTTCACAAAATGTATCTTATTTGAAGTGCAATTTGCGTTGCATAGATATTTTCGTCGTCGAGTGTTCACCAGTTCCATTTCATTGTGCCTCCAAGTTCAATCAAATTACCGGTGGTTCGTGAATTTTACTTACGTTAGCATTTTCTCTGTTTCCATTAATATACTAAGGCTAATGAATTTTAGAGTATTATGAACTTTTTGTGCTCTCTTTATGGTTTACTTCACACTTTCCCGAAACGAGATAAAATTGAAAACTTAATTCAGATATACAGTGAAGGCCAACACTAAATAAAATGGAACGGATTAGTTGGCTATATTTAGAACTGCCTATAATTATGAGGAAATTACAGAAGAATGAAAAAAAATGGAAGTATAGGATAATAGAGAACGTTAACATGTAATTAAAATTACTGACTAAAGAGAAGCCATATTGAGGTTATGGTTGGAATATTTTGTCTTTACTTGTGTGAAGGATGGATGAAAAAATAATTAGCTGGATGAAAGATTAGGAGTTAAAATGGCTCTCGACATGCCTGTTCATGTTGGTGTCTCAGTCGCGTGAGGTAGGTCGACAAATTCATTGAAAAACTAATCTATCAATCTCTCTTTCTTTGTCTGTAATCTGCACACAATATCTAGAGCGCCATACAAAATGAACTATTCGCTGATTCGGTTTGTGGTAAAAACAAATTAAATCTTCAAAAGGAATATTTATTGATATGACCTTACATTGACAGTAATCTTACTTACAAGTAAGAAATATGATAGTAGAGAAGTATCATTAATCAAAATAAAAAGTACTATGCATACTTAATTTGGCGATAAAATTTATCCTCGGGGAAAAAACGGAAATTGCACGATCAGAGTCGTTTATTTTTTCAAAGACATGGTTTATTCACATATAGCTTCATAAACCGTAATATGAATTAAAAAAATAAAATAATAAGCACATAACTGTCAACTGGCTCACGAAAGATAAATAAACACGTCTTTTATAGCACAGTGGAAACACAAATATAATGAAAAAAGAAAGAAATAATGGAAAGATTTGAAATGATATTTTTAATCAGGTTGGTATTGGAACTAAAAATAGGGATGATTCCACAAAATTGGTAACATATCAGAGACAAAACCCATGTTCCTTGCTCGATGAATATTATAAAGCTAACTGTCAAAAAGGAGAAAAGTAGAGCTTCAACAAGCAAGTGCAAACAGAAACGGGTTCAAAACAAATATTAATTTCACCATAATGTTTCATTTCTCTACCACTGCTTGTCTTATCCACTTCGCCTCGTTTAGTCCAACCCCCTACACGATACAAAGTATTCCCCATCCCTTTTCTGTTCGCTATTTGAAAACTTACGAAAAAATTCTATTCACTATGTGTTTATACAGGAAAGTATTAAGTATATCTTATAAGCCGAATAAAAATATTCCATGATGTAAAGAAGATGATATCGGTAAAAAATTATAAATAAATTTTGACTTGTTTTCGTTCATTTAATCCTATCCTATCAACTTCATGAATGCATGAACACTGGATAGGAAGCAAATCAAGAGCAATAGGCATTAATAATCTTCACAAAATGAATAAATATCGAGAACAAGACTCAAAGAGAAACGAAAGATGCGGCCAGTTTGCTGAATCGACTCTGTACTGTAAGAAATTTCTTTTGGCTATCGAGTTCTTAGAGGAAAAAGGTGCACTTATTCCATAAAAAGTCGATTAAAACGATTAAAAAGATCACAACCATCAATATGAAATGTAAAAATAACCTGCTTAAGCGCAGGTAAAGAAAGAGTTCAATAAAAGGGGTGGACAAAAGGAAAAGACATAAAATAATAAATAATATAAATAAGGCAAAATAATTCCTTGAAAAAAAACATAAATGAGCGAAAAAAGACTTAAATAGAGACAGGGAGCGAGATGAAAAATGAGTTTGAGCTAAGCTATTTTCATTTTAAAACATGCGAAATATTTCAGACGAACAGCATCATACTTCACAAATGATGACGCAGGGGGAAAAGCAACAGGGTAAAATTGAAAGGCGGATAGCGTTGCAAAAGCCAATAACAGTCCACAAAAAATGAAAAAATTGCATTTTTGAGAGGCAGAGATCGCAATGGGAAAAGTGTTCGAGTGTACGGACTATTTGACGATATGTTGGGATAATAAGCCACTGCACACAGAGACGTGCTAATATCAACTTATGCTATGTATTGCTGCTCACTTTGTACTTTTTCATAAACTATTGACACATCTTTCAGTGAATGATACTTCCAAAGTACCGCTATGAGATTTACCGTTTTCATGACTTGACAAAATTCACATTTCTTCGTCACTCGATATTTTGGCAGCAGAATTAACAGTACTTTTCTCCAGTCAACGGAACATTACGGTAACAGTACTTTTCTCCAGTCACAAATGGTATCATTAGGTTTAAGATAAGGAATTAGAATTAAAGACTTTTATTTTCAAACTTATGGATGGATATAATCACAATGGGTATTAACCGCTAAGTATACCGGGGCATGATAGCATTTGGAGGGAAAAGCTGTCATGGTTGCGTGACATGGACGATTTAGTGGTTGTCCTTTAACGAAGATGGCTAAGTAGAGTAACTGGGAGCGTGCCAGATCAGGTTTTTATAGGATATACGGGATAGAACACTGGCTAATACAAATGATTTATTCACGGTGAATTCCATCCTTGGTGTTCTTTAGCCCTCTTGGGACCACGGGCCGATATATAGTATTTTGCTTCGCAGCCGAAAAGTTCCATGAGCCGAAATACCGGCTCCAAGGTAGTTAATTGTTCAATTTATTAATTATGCTTCGACAAAACCATTTTTAAAAAATAAAAAACATGAATTGTAAATTACTGCTAATGTAATCGTTACAATTACAAATTATTAGTCACTAAAATAATCGTAACAAGTATAAATTACAGCTAGATTAATCGTTACAAGTAGAAAATACTGCTAAATTAATCGTTACAAGTTAGTGGTGTTGCACGGGGGGGATTAAGTGGGGGTCCGGACCCCCCCCCCCGAAATATAAAAACACAATTATTTTCCTTCATAAAAGAAAACAAAATACCGAAAAATCGTGAAATTACAAAATATTTTTTTAACAAATAAAGTTTTTTCGATCATGAAAATTGTTAAAATTAGTTTCTTAGTACCCTGTTTTTTTTTTAATTTTCCCGCCTGGTTTCGGACCCCCCGAACGAAATACCTGGCTACGACACTGTTACAAGTTCACATTACTGCTAAAATAACCGTTACAAGTAATCCGATTTCTTTTATTCGATTACTTACCTTCAATGGAAGACTTCCATCGCCCCTCCCCTCCCTACACACCTCTCTTGCTCGCCTCGATAACTGATTGCTCTCGGGTGATTGGAAATGCTTCCGGCACTCTGTCCTCACACCCCTTGCCGTCATGGGGACGCGCTCCGTGAGGGGGACAGGATGGGGTTGTGATGGGAAGCGTGGAGCTGAAAGGGTGGAGTGGAGGAGAGAATATTAGCTCTTCATGTCGTCCCGTTGATGAACGGGGATCGTCGGATGAATGTCGCCGTGGAAATGTGATAGGCGCACGATCGGGATCAAATGGGCGATGAGGCAAGGTGGGTAGTTTGATGGGCGAAATTATTTTTTTCATGACCTACACTCGTTGCTTTGAGGGCATTGTGCCATTCTGAAAAGAAATAGACGTCAATGGACGTAGAGAGGTCTGTATAACTATTCGAAAAAAGGTTAATTTGATAAAAATTTAAAATAAAGGATTTATTTCTTAAGCGGCCACTTGACGGCCAATATTATTGTACAGTATTTTGATGTGTGCAATACAATTGATCGTAAGTGGGCTATATTGAAAGGTTGTGCAATATATTGAGTGATATTAAAAATCAGGCTCTGTTGGATGTGAGGTGGAAAGATTATAGTAATCGTGCGAAAAAGGGGGAGCAGTATGATGTCCTGATAGAAAAGAACCCGGATGATGAGAAAAAAGAATTAGTAAGAATTGTTTTGCGAAAAACCTAACTCAACATGCTGATTTTCAACGCTGGCGAATAATTTCATATGGTTAAACGTGACGCGTCATTCGGTACAAACACCACTGGTTGCAACTTTTTGGTGTTATATATTTGAGTATATATTTTTATCGAGACTCAGAAAGAAACTTACAATAAATAGTTGTATCAAATACTTAAAAATATTATATTTCCTCTTTACAAAGACACGGGAGTGTTGAAACTGGCCGAGATTGTACCGAATAAAGTATTGACAAAATTTTTAATACATTTATTAAGCTATGAGCAAGCTCCACAAAGTTTGATCATGAAAAAATTAGGAACTTCAGAATGGATTTGACCGAACAAAGTGTTTACGTCACAAGTCAACATTGTGGTACATGTGACGGAAGTCGTACTTACTAAGCTTCTGTCGGAGGAATAAACCTTACTTTATTGCGATTCGGTTCCGACTAATTTCAAAGTACTCAATGACGCAGGTGATTTTGTACGTAGTAACGCGCATGGGTGCAAAGTTATACACACCAGGATATCCCATACTGAAGTTCGCTCACAGACGATGGCTTGGTGGTGAAATTGGCTATCGCACTTTACCCACAATCGGGGGATCCTGGTTAAAATCCCGATTAAGCCAAATATCTTTCATGTCGAACTTCAACCTTGGCATCACGGATAGTATAATATAGGATCCTCAAGTCGACCTCATAATGTGTTGTCGCCCAACGCGTATTTTTATGTATTTACAAAAGTCGCCACTCGCGTCGCTGACGGACAAACTGATCCGAGTTTCACGGGGAATTAAGGTATAATTAGCGATGTTAACAAAAATTTATGCTATAATGATATCATCTATCAAATTCATAACTTTTCAATGCTATTCCTCGCGATTACTAACATTATAATGCAAAATGTTGGAAAAAAAGAGGATCGCATTGCACACATCACAGCGCCGCGGATAATTAAGAAAACCGATTAAAATGCGACCGAAGTGGCAACAGAAATCAGCCTTCTATGGCAAGGAATTGGGCCTCCTCTATGCAGTCCCCTTGTTTAGGATATATAACTTTACACCAGTTCGCGATATTGCGAACGACCGAACGTCACTTGTTTCATGCAGTAATTTGAATTTAAGATATACTTATGAATGATCCGTGTTTCGGGTTGATTAAAAATATCCCCGTTCTCAAAAATAAAAGTAAAACTGAAGAGCCTCTTTTGTTTACCGCAAGTGGAGGACGAAGAAATTTGGAAATGCTGGAGCAGCACCGACTTGCTGCGACGAAAAAGATATATTTATTAACAAGAGAAAACATCATTATATTTCATCTTGATAATAACACGGGAGTGTTGAAACTGGACGAGGTTATACCGAAAACAATTCAGACGATTTTGAATTATTTAGCCTCGGACAAGTTCCATAAGGTTAGCTCACAAACAGTTTAAGATACACTTAGTAAATTATCCGTTGTCAATTAATAAAATGTTTGAGTTAACCCGCGTTTTGTGGCCTAAAAGCCAACGCTTCTTCCCCCTCGGGGACCTTTTCAGGACTGATTTTAACGTTCGCCCTGAAGAGATCCGCGGCAGATTGTGAGAAACTTTGACTTTTAAGTCACAAGACGCTGGTCAAGCCATTCGTTTTCAGCTTATTAAAACAACTTGTCTGTTTTCACACTATTTTATATTCACCGACCATGGTTTCGGCAACTTGTACCATTGTCAAGGTCATTATATTATACACAAGTTGCCGAAACCATGGTCGGTGAAAATAAAATAGTGTGGAAACAGACAAGTTGTTTTAATAAGCTGAATATCAAAGATTTCCACCGCATCACGCCGGACACTGTATCTTTTATCCATTCGTTTTATTAATTAACAACATATGGACCGCGAAAGTTTTCACAAAATCATGAATGACCCATGTTTCTGAACGAATTAAAATATTCCCTTAAAAATAAAACTTGAGGGACTCTTTCTGTTTACCGCAAGTGGGTAACAAAGAATTTAGGGAAATGCTGGAGCTGAATCGCTCCGGCCGCGACGCAAAACAGCGGCAAACTACACACGGGAGGCTCTTGTCAGGGGTCGGCCTCTGCCCTCGACGACGCCTGGGCAAGGGCGTCGAGTAGGGGAGGTGAAGAGGGCTTTGGGGGTTACAAGGAGGGGAATACCCCGGGTACCCCGAGTGGGGCAGGAAAATCAATCCTTGGGTTTATTTGGGTCACTCTCGCAAGACTCGTGAGGAGGGATGATGCTACCCCAATGCCAGAACCCTTCCCTAAACCCAGTTAGCGATGAAGAAATATCGCTAAAATTCGATTTTTCGATAAATCGATTTTTAATCAAAATGGAAAACTCGAAATTTCAACAAAAATCGAAATTTGAATCAAAGATCGATTGATCGAAAAAATCGAGTTTCAAAATAATGCAGTTAGTAAGAGAACATGCTTAGTATTCATTCGAAAAAATTAAAAATACACATTTTATCGGTAGACAAATTTCCAAAAAATCTACTTGCAACACATTTTTGAATTGTTAGCCGTAAAAATTTACAAATCTCGTTCAAAAACAATTTTTTGAGCAATCCATTATTAATCGAAATGAAAAACTCGAATTTTCAACAAAAACCAAAATTTGAACTAAAATATGTATAATTGAAAAAAATCTACGGTTATTTTTTGAAAAAAATACAGTTAGTACGAAATTATGGGTATCATTCATTCGAAAAAACTTCAAAATACACATTTGAGTAGTAGAAAAAAGTTCCAAAAAACTTTCTTGGAACACATGCTTTAATTATCAGCAGTAAAAATTCACAAATGCACAACACAAAATTTCTGTGATTAGCGCTTGGAACAAACTGGCTTCACTGAAATTTAAAAAAAATATCAACTGATTGATATGCTTTCTTGATGATAGAGAGTGTACTTTTCCAATTTCACCGGCCTTGTCTTTTACATAGGATGGGTGAAGTTATCAAAGGCTGCTAGCGATGCTGCTGAGGTCAATCGAATTTGAAAAATCAAGTTTGGAACAAAACTCGAAAATAATGGCTGTAATGGCTACATCTTGATTTCCTCCATCTTTGACCATTAAACCTGGATATTCGATTTTAATCGAAATCGATTTTTCTATCACTAAACCCAGTCTTACGTGCCCTCAAGGGGATCACAGTACTTTTTTATTCCCCGAGGCAATAGGCGTTCGAAATAAATAGGTGGAGATTGTCGACGTTATTAATCAAGGCGTTAAGGATGCCCTTAGGTCAAAATCACCGGTATTAGCTCACACCTGGGGCGCTGGGGTTCTCCCCGGCCGGTCGGCTGCATGCCTGCATGACGCCGTGGTGGATAACCTACCGAGTACGTGACGCGTCGAATGTTTAAGCCTGAATTACACGATCCTTTTTTCCATCCCTCTGTGAGATAGCTCCAACGATAGATTTTCAGGGATCAAAAAAATGATCAGATGACCTATCATTTTCTGGATCACACTGTCATTACCACCCCGTCCCTTTTTCCATCGCTAATTCCGTCACTTTCCGTCACACCAGTCGTTCAATCAACAGCCAAGCGTGGCGTTACAATCGCTTTTAGCGACCGTGCGTTTTGATTGGCTGAAGGATGGTGCAACCTATGGTTTCAGCGACGGAAAAAGGGACGAGGCGAGTAATGGAAATCCCATCCCTCGAGCCAACGCGGGAAAACCCGAGAAACGGTCATATTCTCCGCCATCGCTGGATCTGTCCCTCAAAAAGGATGAAAAAAATGATCGAGTGATTAAGGCATTCGTTCAAAATATGAGTTTTGGATTATGGAGGCTCCTTTGCAACTGCACTGTAAACTAACTAATATAAATAAATATTATTGAATGAATACAAAGCAATTCAGAGCCGTTTGAGCCAACTGATATGCTATTTTTACAAACAGGACATTTTTTTTTAGTTACCTAAATCATCTTTGGCAGCTAATTGAAATATCAGTATTGAAAGGTGCCTCATTTTTATTGCTTGTCATGACTTCCAAATTACGGAATAATTTATACCAATTTCGCATTAAAAACCGATGCCATCAATCTATCACTAAAGCACCTTTTTACACGCACAGGGTAAAATTAGAATTATAGACACATTTGTTCTGATTTTCCACAGAATTCAACAAGGTTAGTTCAATTTCAATGAAAAATGGTTGAGAACTAGAAAACTCTGTTACTTAACGAAAAACAATGTACATTCTTTATTCCTCGTAGGAAAATATATATGTATACCAAGGTCGTTACTGAGAGTTTTGAGTACTGACCTCTAAATAGTGTTCAAAATAGATTTTTAAAACTCAATTATTACCATGAAATACTAAAATAAAGAATAAAAACACCAAATACAATTATGAGATACAAAAACTATAAGTTCATACAACAAGTAATCCAGCATAGTTGATAATCAAGTTTTCCTTAAAGCGGTCTTTCAGTGTCTAACAACATATTCAACTTAAATAAGTCACTATCCTTACAGTTGAAATTCTCTACACGAAGTATATCTTATGCACTCAGCAGTAGAATATCTTACTACCTCACCGTAAAGAAAGCAGTTTACAGAGCTCTACCTTTACTAGATATCCCTGCTGAGAAATTACTCCTTGTTTCGTCAGAAGTTTTTATCATCATGCTAAAAGGAAGACAAAATAACCCGATATGTCTTTTGGGAAAAAATGAGGCTGGCCACCCAGAAAACTAGATTTTATGATGGGAATCAATGAAAACTGTTTACTTCCGCCTTTTTGGAACAAAATTCTCAGTTGGATGAACACAATCCGTGCGCTTACACTACTTAACTTAAATCACCTAAGACGGCTAATAATTTTTACTATTTTTCTTCTAAGATGATTAGCTATTGAGTGGCCAACCTCCCTGGTTTCACAGAACACATATCGGTTTTTTATGTCTCCCTTCCAGTATGATGATAAAAAGTTGAAAAAATGACGAAACATGGAGTAATTTCTTAACACAGTTAAATAGGAAAATTAGTAGTCTACAAACTGCCTTAGTTTACACTACAGAAAGGAAGTAAGGTATTGTACCGCTAGGTGCAAAAAATATTCTTTGTGCTGCTCTAAGAAATTAAACTCATACTCGTTCACACCAAGCATTTTGCTATGGGGCCAAGATTATATCATTTGGTTTTTTTTCCTAATATCCTCTTTAACACCACTGTATCATACATAATGCATCTGGTTTTTATCATTTCCTGATTTAAGAGTATCATTATCATCTCCAAGTGCAGAGTGCCGCTTTCATCGTATTATTTACATTCTGCGATATTTATATTTTTGAAGCGTATTGATAAATTTCAGTTATATTTCTATAGCAAAATGAGGCAAACTCAAATTATCTGCGAAAAATACACTTTCTGGTTTGAGGAGAGTATCTTAATTTTGAGATGGATACGAAGAACTTACGTTAATTTTAGATGAATATGCTTTTCCGTGAATTGATGACGTTCTCACGACTTCACATGGCCGTGAACGTTTGATCATAAGCTATTTGTACACACCGCCGCATTCGTTCCGAAGTTCGTCCGCCAAAGGTAACGTCGGAATGCGAACTGAACTTGTAGCGAGAAACGGCTACGGGTGGATGAAACGCAGTTATGGAGAGAAATGGAGGGAGGGTCGGATAAATTAAAAAGGAAGACAAACGAGCAAGGGCTTTGATTGGTGGGACGAAAAGCGGATATTGTTTAGAGATGAAGAGGAGATTTTGGGTGGAACTGATGCCGTATAGCGGGCGGATGTCAAATTCTGCGATATAGCAAGGATGTTTGCCAACTGGGGAAGGGGAGGGGAGAGAATAGACTGAGTATGCGATGAAGAAGGAAAGGATGTATGCCGAGATGAAGGTTGGAGTCGCGTAAGAGTATATGGTGCCTGAGGCCATGAAACGTTAATATAGATGCCTCGACTTCCTCTAGAACCATTCAGATCCGGTACATTACTCCTGATAAAAGGGGTTGCTTCGCAGACAAAGTCACTATGAATTTTGAAGCAGTTTCATCTATCCGGAGGATAGGCAAATCAGAGCCAATGAAAGTCATACAATTATTGACGGATACTCTGAACATTACGTAAATATTTATTGAACCAACATAGAAGATTTTTCTTCTCTTTTGCTACCCTAAATTAATTGCTAGCTTATTTCTAAATGAGTTTTAATAAGTCACCGTAATTACACGATAGACGGAGGTATACAACGGAGAAATTGAATGATGTATACGTATATATACAACTTTTTATGGAACAGTGTATTCGGCTATCGAAATGAAATGCATAAAATACTCATGGGTTAACTTCGGTTAAAATATACCTAAAATATTAATCGATGAATTAAAATTAAAGTTATAATTTCAGTATCCCATTAATCTGAACCTAGCGAGGAATTAAAAATAGATTTTTTCTATATTATTCTCGTAATATCAACTCAATCCGGTTACCCGCTCATATCGATGAAATCCAGATGAAAATTTCCCATAAATGAGCTCTTGAAATACGCGTAAATAATAAGGATATAATATCCAATCAGCTCTCCTTTTGAATTTTAAGTAGGTACACACCTTGTGCGCTGTACCTAATCAATAGGTAAAAAACTTCATTTCACCCTTTTTTTCGCCATATATCCCAAGTTTGTGCCCAATGGGGGCAATGAAGCACGGATACTACGGACGCTACATCAAATAATCAGGAGATAAAAGTTCCTCCTTTCCTGCTCCACGTTTGGAAGCTATTGGATGGTACGTAACATAAATATTGCGGTGATATCAAAGTTCCTTCGACTCAAAGATGTTCGAACCATAGCGGGCCAGAGATAGCAAGTAACTACAAAGTATGCAACCAAGCTTCTCCATTATCTAACGTTATCTATCGATAGGGTAAACTTATGGGCGTTATCTAACTTTAAAACTTGTATGAATATGACATAAATATGGAGCTCTCATCCTCAAAATAAAGCCAAATATTTCATACAGCAAAGAGTTGACGAGTATTTTTTTTATTACTTCTCATTGTTGATGTTTTTTGGCCGAAAAAGCACAATTTACCAATCAAATAAGGAATTGAATTTAATACTCAGATTTGAGAGTAGCTATTTACCATTAAATATTTAATTCTAGACACCACAACGGACGGTGGACTATCAACGCAGGCATTCTCTAATAACTATGCATAGTACCATGAACAAATACACGGCGTGCGAAAAAACTGTTAAGTTCTAGAATACAAACTACGCGTGCGAGTTACACAAAACTCTCACGCAATTAAAACTCGATTAAACATGGTATTTAATATCTATTCATAAAGAAAACAGGAAAACGTCTTACAAGTTCGGCGCAAACGCAGTTTGAATGTCATGAAAATATGCATATGAGTCACCACTACGTGGTCACTGTTTATTAAACATGCATTTACCAACGGAGAAAACGTGAAACTCCCGTCCTTCATTTCCAATGAAAAAAAGGAAATGCAGAACAGGGATGAAAAACCGGGGACCTTTCAGATTCGCATGCGTATCAACCTGGTATTCCGCTGCAAAGCATATACATTTTCCATTCGTACAATGGCGAAGCTCATTAGGATTCAACAACTTTATTAAGTGGGGCAACAGCGATGGAAATAACGACGGAAAGATATGCAGGATAACTCATATCCCGCTTCGAGTATATTCATAAGGCTTTAGAACAGGCAGAGAGGTCTTAGATATTCCAGCGAATATAAGGTTATTACAGAAAAGCGAGTCTGATGAAGGCCGAGTTTTCAGAGCTTAATGACAAAGGTTTACGAGGGTGGAACTCAGCACAAAGAATAATGGAATAAAATCGGCTGGGTAGTGAGCCGACACAGATTTTTTCCGCCATTGTCAAAGACATTTAAAAATTAATTTCAAGAAAATGAGACTCCTGTAACAAAATGAGATTTTAAAATTGCGACAAATTTTGCAGTATCACACTATTTCATATTGAACAATTTATAATAACGGAAATGAACGGCTGTGACGGCCTTTTCCACCGTTATCGTCTGAAAAAAGTATCAGAAGAAAATAGAAACCGCAGCTCTCTGGGTTGTTATAAATAAAGAGCATTGGAGTCAAAGAATGTTCTATTATGAAGGTATAAAAGAACAAAAAGTAGAAATAAGGAGAACAAAATTGAATTAATATAGGAAGGGGTATAAAATGGAACAAGGCTATACGAGACAGCACAAAACGAAGAATTCTAAGAGAAGAAAGATCGATAGAGAAAAACGGCTTTGAGAAATTCGGCTATTTTAAAGGGAGTATGGCAATAAAATATTACAAAAAAGGGAAGGGAAAACTGAAAAAGGACACTTATCGTTGAAAAGCAAACTAAAATAAGGAAATAATCCCTACAATCATGAACGTGGTATGACTGAAGAGATTATTTTCTTCTTGGAAAGAAAAATGTAGCCCAGACGCTTGAGATGCTTGTATATACAGCGAGGGATGTATGCGATTAGGAAGGAAGAGCCTCGTATTCAAATAAGAATAATTTATAAAGAAGGAAACGACGAGCTGGGTAAACAAAGAGAGGATCGGAAATTATATTAAGCAAAAAGGATCCAGCCAAAACGAAAAATCATGGATTTGGAGAATATGAGAAAGAGGAGGTAGCGGAAGGAAAATGATGGTAAGTAATAGATGTATCTCACTAGATTGTATTTACTAAGAGATAAGTTGGGAAGAGAATGATTACACTCAAAATGTTGATATCACAAGAGGAAACTTTTAAAAGAAAGTACACTGGTAATGATGAACGTGCTAGTCGTATTTTACAGGAGAGTTACCCAGTGCTGTAGTTGGAAAAAAATGTAGGCGGTACTCATCAAAAAGCACTTAAGGAGGTTCCAGATGGACTCGTAGTGGACTTCGCTGATTGGATCACATTTTCGGCACGCTGTCTCTTCAGCCGATCTTCATCCTGATCTGAGCCAAGACTGCACATAAATTTCTGGATTAAATTTTTCCCATGGAGGCCCAGCACTTCTGAGTAAAATTAATCTTCCGGTGTGTTGTACCAACAAACTGTTCCTTTTTTAGTGAGGATGTCATTCAATGCACTGAATGCTCTTTCTCATTTTGATGTGGAAATTGGAGTTGAATCAATTATTTGTAGTAATTGTTCAATGTCTTTTCATGTTCGTAGCCACATATTCTCTTAATGCCTGAATGTATTGCATGTGACTTAAGGTGGTTTGACCGGCACGCTTATAATGAGTTCGGCCTAACTACGGCACTGGAGTTGCCAAGCCTACTTCATAAACTCTAACGGTTTATGGGTTACCATCGCAATCGTTTCGCCATTTTTACTCTAACAGCGTTTGTTTGTTGTGAATTAAAAAAGCTCTTCGCTCTAATGTTAAAAATGGCTCACATATTTACGTATCCTATAGTAACGTTTAATATAAAACTAGTATTGTAATCAAGTATTACGACAATACGTCGGATTAACCTATTATACAAATGATAATCCAACTGGAAATAGAAAAGCAGAAGATATAAAGGAAGAGATGAAGTTCCACAAAATACTTAAACTTTTATGGAGTAGAAAAGCGTTCAAGATAGGAAAATAAAATGAAGCTAAGGTTACAGGGATAGGAAGGGAATCTCGATTTCGGAATCAAATGCTGTGTAAATCCTCAAAAGAAGAGAAGTCACTTACGTCCCATTGCCAGCGCAGAGTAAACGGACTGGGTAGAGGAAACAGTTTCATGGCGTTGACCTTCCAGGAGAACGGTCGTAAGGAAGGAAACTCCATTCAGCTGGAGACAAAAAGGGAAACAAAATAAAGTGAAATATCTTCTCGGATATGAAGCCGTCTCAACGACTCAATGGAGAGCTGCTGAAGAGGCTAACATTTTGAATCTACCTCTCAAAGAAATTAAGGAGCTCCCGATTGCGCTAATCCCATTGTAAACGCTCAAGCTTGACATTGACCTTTATAGTCAGCAAGCGACTCTTCCTCGTGACGCTCCGTTTGCCTATGCTTTAATAAGAAATAAGAGCAATATGCGAGAAACAATAATTCATTTTCTCACCGTTGTTCCCGTTAAATGAGATATCTTTCAATTTCTCAAACCATAACCTTAGCCATTAAAAACTAAAAATACATTTCTATAGCATTTAAGAAACTCCTGCACGGAATTGGAGATCAGGTCCCAACTAAAATACACATATTCGCTTATTTACAGAAATTCGCTTATTTCAATCCCGACCATTATGTTTGATCAGACTGAATCAGATTTTGTTCACACCCGAAAAGAGCCTGATTAGGATTTAAAATAATTAATTTCCTGATCTAAATTCCCACTATCCAAATTTACTTGATCGTTAGATGACATAAATAAGAGAAAATATTAGTGTTGACGAAAGTAATAATTACTTCCGTTCTAAGCGTAACCCTCTTAATATTCCGGCTTTTTTACGGAAAAGAAGCCGAATAAATATTTGTCATATTGAAGAAGTGGAAATAGCATCAAGAGGGTATGGCGAAATCATGGAGGAGGCGTGGGCCCTCCCATAGAACTAGATTTCCATGAATAGTATGACGAAATATCGCATCTATTTTTTCATTACAAAATATTCTTAGGCCACGTTAAGATTTTTAGGGGCGCAGTTCCTAGAAAACCCAAAGCAGCCTGAAAATAAGAAGAAGAAGAAGAAGAAGAATCTACTATTCTACAAAAAAAGGAGCACTAAAATGCTCCAAATAAAATGATTTTGAGTCTGCAAGACATGATACACACTTTCGCTTTCCGAATTATTCTCGAGGTTATTAATGGGAAAGCTACGAGAAAAAGCGATCATTTGCTAGACGGATTATACTTAGCCATCCTTCAAGATCGCATTAGCATCATCTACGAGTGTAATAAGGGTAAAAATAACCATGTTCTTAAGTTTTTACGGTCTTTGCACTCATTGCTGCGGAACCATACGTACTTTCTTACGGTTAAAAATTAAAAATCACCTCGTGATTCCACTAAGACTAATTTTATTCACCGTCCGGGCAAGATGGTGAACATGGTACCTGAAGTGGAGTCGGAAAAAACTGAGTCACTTTTAGACTGCCAAATAATATGCTACACCCATTAGGGAAGTCAATACGCTCACGAGCCAAGTGTTTCATATTTACACAAACGAGAGTACAGGATATACGTTTGGGTGTGGCATGGAGTGTACGTGGAGTGTACACGAGAGTATACATGAGTTGAGCATGGAGAGCTACACAAGTATGTACAATTCTCCGTCATTACCTGCACTCCACATCACATACTCTGTGCTCCTGTCGAAAAATATCAAAGCTCGCGATTGCCTTGACCAAATACCAATGTCATAACCTGATTTAAACAGAAATATTGGGTGAAAGCAATAGTGATTATGCTGTCTAAATTTGAAAGTGGAACTGAGCCACAGTTAAACAATTTAGCATATCAAATGAATTAATCTGAACTAATGCCATAGGGCAGGCGTATGTCGACGTCTGATATATGGGTCTGGATATTTGACAAGTGGGGAAAGGATAGTGAGATATTATACCATGTACACTTAACGGTATGTGGACCCTGAGGTCACGAAACTTTAATACAGATGTTTGACTACATATTACGATTAATACGAATAGGAAATTCAGTGCTAAAATATCAACTCACTGTTGTGAAGCCATAAAAGTTCTCGGGATAATTACGAACCCTGTTATAACAGAATTGATATTCTGTAATTGGATTCGTCAGCTTCCAAGAATTCCTTCATTCATATTGGGAAACGAATTTAGGTAGAAGCGGTCGGAAACATATTCACAGGCCAAAGTTTGTATGGAAAACTGAACGACTTAATAATTTTTTTAATTTCTCAATTTAATAACATGCTTTGTCGCAACCTAGATTGGTCAATAAAATCTGCGGGCCATACAAATTTTTTTAAGACGGATTATATTGGCATCATCCGCAATCAATAGCATTAGTTTTAACTGTCTTCGCATTCATTAATTTTTTATAAATGCCATACTTACTATATATTTCTTATATATTTACATTATGTGCTGGTATTAAAGTATTTACTGTACAGACTGTCCCATTAATTGTATGTCATTTTTGACCTCAAACTTTAGTCGCTTCCCCTCGAGCTTTATTCATGGCATTGGCGTACATATCGGAAAAGACAATATGCTTTGTCAAGTGTAAGCAAAATTGTACAGTTTTGATATTTTGAGCTCAAAATTTGGGTCTAAATCAAAATTTAAAATTTCCCTTTCGGATTTTCAATGTTAAAAAATGAGAAAGAAAAAAGTCTAAATTTTATTGAAAATAACGTCAATTCCTAGGTTTCTGAACTCAAGAGAAACGAAAAAAAACACTTATTAAAGTATATAGTATACAGACTGTCCCATAAATCAAGTATCATTTTTTACTTCAGAATTTAGTCGCCTCCCTTCGAGTTAAATTCATTAAAATTGGCGTGCACATCGGAAAAGATAGTATGTTTTGTTAATTGCAACCAAAATTGTAGTTTTGATATTTTGAGCTCAAAATTTGGGTCCAAACCAAAATTTTAAATTTCCCTTACGGAGATTAAGAGTACTAAAATTTTCCTTCTCCCTTAATTTAAAAAAATTGAGATAGAAAAAGGTCTGAATTTTATTGACAAAAATGTCTACTTTTAGGTTTCTGCACAAAAAAAAACTTTTCATTACGAAAATTCAACCGTTGGCCAGTAAGGTCACACTCAAGGCCGCAAAAAGAGAGCAGACCAACAAAGGTATCGGCTAGGTTTTAAAGGGTACCCAAGTCAGTCGTATAGTCAAAATGCCCATCTTTTCCACTAATTAACCTCAAAAGCCAAGATGGCTGTACTTATGGATACACGTTGATATAAGTATATAAAAATTATTATCAATATGAACTGGTATAAGTATGTAATACATATATGATTATCAACATATGATGGCGCTACAAATCCACCAACTCGACCAAACTTCGTGATAATTTTGGGGCTTCGTTTCCAGCTAGAGTTGAAGGTAAACAATATTTGCATAGCAAACAGATGAGTATAGTTTCCAAATAGATCTTAATACATAAAACTTTGCTATTTTAACGGGAGTCTGAATATATAATAATCCTCCGACGGATAAGGTGTTTTGAAAGCTATACTGTGCCTACATAAGTCAATTTAAATGCTGAATTTGATTTGAGTTTTTTGAAAATTATTTTTTAATGTTTCAATAATGACCATCCTTAGGTAATAATAGTTGAATATGTCTCCAAGAACTAAATATTATCCGGTCTGTAGGTACATATACTTATAAATCTTATAGGTCTTTATATACTTATTAAACGGTTCCACAAAATATTCCCATACTCCCTCAAGTTGGCAGGCAGTGGTCATTGCCACGTGTCACTGACGCGGTGTTCAGAAGACCGCGGTCTCGGCTAAGGAAGAAAGACAACGAGCTGAGAAAACTAATCCGCAGGGATGGTGCACCCACGCCAAAAATTTATGCCCGACATCACACAACCAGGGTCTCACCCGAGTGAAGGACAAGAGCGTCACAATGTGAGCTCTTCTGCACGCGCGAGATGGCAGCAGCGTCGCCCGAGAGGCGGATTTCCCCGTGAGGAACGTTATATCTCTTCAGTGGATGGAAAAGTAAAGCCCCTGGGGCCTTAATGATCCGGAGAAGTGACTCCCTTCTCAAGGATAGTCACAATCTGGAGGGGTGATCCTTAGGGTGGAGAGAAGAGTATATCCTAGCCAGGGTTCTCATCAGGGCCAGGGATATGAAAAAGGAGGTTTAGTTGAGAGATGATCAACACCAAGTGTATAGTGTCTACCTCGATATATACGACAAAGCCAATTTAGCATTTTATATTGTGATATAAATTATATAAAATGCGTGACTGGAATAAACCAAGAGAATAATAACTTAATATTACACATACTCTAATGTAGTTAATTTTAATACAGTGGCTTACACTTACATTTTCATGGTCTTAAGGGTAAATTTAATTTCAAGAGTATTCACTCTAAGAATATAAACATAATATCCAATTAAAAGTGCCATTATCAAAAATTATCACCAAGACAATATGTCATTATTCTATTCCGAAACACGTTTCCATGTATTTCTGGAAGATGACAAGAGAATAATAACACGTATAAAAATTCTTGATTTAGTCACCATTCTGTTGACTCGATTGGTTTTTATCAACCACATTAAAAATTACATTTTCAAAAATATTTATCCTCTACAAGTCTTTGTGTAATAGAATAAATAACAGCACAAGTTAGTATTTCGTTACCAGTAAGCATCGTAATTCGGAAAATATTTTAAATCCTGAAAAAATGCCAAAGAAAACGAAAAGATGTAAATTCCATTTTCTCATTTTACTGAAAAATTTTACGCTATAAGGAAATAACCCTAATAGAGCCCAATTTTCTCGGAACACCAGTCGGCACCAGCTGAACCAGACTAAATTTAATGCTCAAGTTACAGCACCAACTACCTCATTGCTTCCTGGTAATCCTTCTCAGCAATCTCAGGTTTCACGAGAGGATGGCGCTAGAAATCCAACCAACTCGACCAAACTCCCTAATAATTCCGGGGCTTCGTTCCCAGCTCTCAGGAGGAAGTTGATGCCACGAGCAGAGGTGAGGATAAACAATACTTGCATAGAAGACCGATATCTGAACTAACTGGAGTAAATATTTCGAATATTTCTTTAAAAATTTTCTCCAGAAATTTGCTATTTTTACGGCAGTCTGTTGAGATAATAATGCGCCGACGGATTAAGCGTCGTAGAAGCTGTATTGTGGATACATAAGTCAATTCTGATACTGAATTAGACCTAAGTTTTGGTACTTCAGTAAATAATCTTTTTCACTAATGTCTAGCTTTTGATAATAAATATTTCAATATCTCTCTCTAAAAACTAACAGATTTTCCGGTCGTTACATGTGTATTGATAGGTTTTTGCACTAAAACTCAAAATTTCCAGATAATGTATAAATAAGAGTCAATACATTGAATACGCTTTGCTACACTAGTTTATTAAGAAAAAAACGCCAATAATACTGATTAATTTGATAAAACCTCGTGTAATATGCGATGATTTATTATCCAACTATCATAATTTTCAGAAAATTCAGTACATAATAACGATAGTTCGGTAAATAATTCCAAAACGGCTACCGATGCATCACACGACAGAGACTGCACAGCTCAACTTCCGGCAGATTAACTCCGCTATTATACGGTTTTTAAAGAATTAGTAAAAAATATTGCATAGGAAAACGTCCTCGAAGCAATTTTACCATTCATAAACCTGGGAATATAGACATATAGAAGCTTCTCGTTAACTTAAAAAGGTCCGCGTTTTGGAAAATACTATGAGAGAACCCCTTTAAAATTCATGCGTAGGAAAATAAAGGCCTATTGATATCCCATCCTTGAGGATCATTGCGGTCCTAAAAAGGATCTGGACAGACATTTTCATTCGAACTTGAAAGCGGGAGGGAAAAGTGAAAACATTTGGATACCTCCCACGCATCGATTATCCCCAAAGCGGCATGAAACTGGGACAAGGCATGTGAGAAAATAAAAATCCGGCGGATCATATGGGTCTCATCCCACGCTAAATGACGTTCAACTACGGTCTACTCCTCCTCCTCTGCATATCAGCTTTCACCAGAAATAGAACCATAAGCAAAGAGAAAAATTTGAATACAAAAACTCGTACCACAAAATTGCTGCACGAGGCGATCGTCACAGAGATATTACTTATTTGCTTACTAATTTGCAAATATTTCATACTTTTCCGCCATTTTTTGTCCATAAACATGGGTTTGTAACTCCTTAGTTACCGCGCTATGGAACGCAGATATTTTTGGGATGCACTTTGCAATTACCATGAAAATAGTTTTCATTTAATATAGCGGGTACATAAGGGCCTTAAAATGTTAAGATTGGACTATTATAATTTGCAATTATGATAGCCTGAAACAGTTGATCTTTGAGCTTAATCAAACAAGAAATTTGAGGGAATATCAACAATACGATTGCGCAATCGCATTGTTGGTGCTCAATTTTTTAATTTTTTCAGAATAAATTAGTATAACTGTTTCGATCAATTTGATATTAGTTGTTTTAGACTATTGTCATCGCACATTTTCGTCCAACCTTAATTGTGTGTCTTTAAATATATATTTATATATATTTATATATAAATTAAATGAATAAAATGTCGAAAGGCTGGATCCACAATAAAAATAGTTTCCATGGTAACTGCAAAGCACACCCAAATTTTTTTGCGTTGCTATTACTCAGTAACCAAGCAGTTGCGACCACATGTTTATAGAATGCATAAAATGCTTAAAATTGTCTCCCCTTCCAACTCTTGAATTATTGCAGATTCCTCCTGAAACATACATTAAATCATAACGTTATCTATGCCCTCCCCGCGCTCGGAGTCCATGAGCAAACAATGCATTAAACTTGATAGGAAAGTAGGAGTGTAATACAAAATAAAAATACGTTTTAAAAAAAAAGTTTTTATCGCAAACTAAAAGTAATACAACACATGAGCCTGACAGAGTCGCTAAATTATTTGTTTCGTATACAATGAAAAACATTGAGCGCATATTCCAATTTGACACTCAATTTGTTACCAAATTTGTTGTTATGACTCCATTAACGCAGCACCGCCATTGATTTTCAGTGGCCATTATTTGAACTAATCTCCATATTAAATTTTAAATTTTTAAAAACCATCAAGATGCAGTTAAAATCATAATGAAAGCGTTAAAATATTTCACCGTCATCTGGTTCAAAGTTACCCGGAAACTTTCAACTCGATAGATAATCGGAAAGTGGGTTAAAATTAAGTTGCATGGTTTGAGCCGGACACGATAATAATAATGATTAATAATTAACTCAATTATTGCTCTAGAAGTTTTAAAACCTTTGGAACATAGAAATTGTTAAAGTGGTGAGCAGTACAATTAACACAGTAACATAGTAAAACTGGAAAAGAATAATTTCTTTTTCTAACAGAAAAACGAACATTAAACATACCAAGAAATGAATAACACAACCTTAAAAAGGAAATTAAGCTTAACAAATGAAAAAAGAACTAGACTACTACTTCTAACACAACAATAGGTATTAATCACATCAATGAGCAGATAAATGATTATTAAATTACATGATCAGTGTCCATGGGTAGCAAGAAAGTAGGTGGGTGACAATCCTGTTCTTAAATATTTCCTGTGATGCACTGTCTTTTACATGTTCCGGCAAATCATTCCACAGCTTTGAGGCAACAACAGTAAATGACTTCTGAACTGTAGCTGTACGGAACTGTGGGATGGGAACGATGGCAAACAACAAAGTTGAGTTTATAAAAACGTTATAAAAATGTCAACTCGCCCTCGAACACAGTTCACACAGTACGGACGGAGTTGTGAAACGGACTCCCTGCGACGACCTCTCCCCCCACTTGGCTCGCTTATGACGACACTCTCGGAAGAGGCCCTGAAGAGGGCCGCGTGGAGAGTGGTGTTTTTGGAGACGCACTCCTCATGCCCGGTCTCCGCTGCGAGGACACCCACACTAACACAAAAACCCCCGCTCCCACAGCCAGTACTTCAGTCCCGACAACCCTCTATCCCACCACCAACCATTGTGCGGAGGGTCGCTTCCCTTGCGACGCCAACACGAGCAACGATCTCTTGCACTGTGTCCTTATGACACAAAAAAAATCCTTACAATCTTATTCCCTTATTATTTAATTTATTCTTGGAGATTAGTCATATAGCTAAAACCTCACATCAAATTCGCAATGACTCAAAATCAATCGCGATATACTTAGAGATTACTTCATGACCATTTTTCACATATCATCGTGAAATTAAATTCAATTAGAATACCTTTAACGGTATCTGCAATCCTATTTCTGTACCAGCAAATTCTACATTTTTATATTCCATTGAGTGATACTTTGCTCATTTAAAGATAATATTCACGCTAGAATATATGCTGCTTATTCTGAGTAAAGGATGAAAGAGCGAAGGGATTGAAACATGCCGAATTTGCTACCTGTAAAATCGCTTATCCCTTGCGGGAAAATTTTCATTTGCAGGCCCGGGAATCATTGGCTCAGTGAACTTAGACAATATAGACACATTCCTCCTCCCTTTACTTCAGTTAAAACTTGTCTTGAGGTCATAATTGGGTTAGAAAATATTTTTTTCATCACAAATTTCCTATTACAAGCAATAAAGTGAACAATTAACTCCCTAATGGCATGCTTTTAGGTTTAATTGGCTACCCTTTCTAGGCTAAAATAGAATAACTTGTGATTCAAAGTTGAAATATAGGCAAAAGAAGCAATGAAATGTGATGATAAGGTTGCCTATGTATTATAGACATGTTACACTAAATGCTGTAAGATATCCTTGATATATCTTGATATATCCTTGAAAATTATTGTTAATCAAGGTGTGTAATGGAAAATGTGATGCTATGACTAAAATTTAAGATAAAAATAATCACCTCTAAAAATCTCTAAAAAATTGGTTGTTAGAGTAATATTATTAAGAAAATATATATTTGTTCCACAAAGTGTACGGTATAATAAGAAATTAAACAAAGGCACCTGCTGACAAGCCGTTTGGCTTAGCAGGACCTAAACGGTATTATGTATGTATTGATGTATTGATTATTGATCCTCTTTGGTATATACTTTTATTTTGTTTCATAATCTTTTTTTTATTATTATTTTATATTATGTTTGTATATTCATTATAAGGAATTTCATTTTGTTTTTATTACTAAAAAAATAACCTATATCAAATAGCACCTGACCCACCCAAAAAACGAATGACCTAATAGAATCGATAGACCTGTAAAACACGACAAGAGGAAATGGTGGGCACACAAATATTAGCGCGGAACGAGCAAAATGAGGAGCTTCTCTCATTAAGCTTGAATGAATGTTCCTGGCATTTTTACATGCATGAATAAATACGGCAGGAGAGAATTCCTTCCCTCACCAATGGAACACAGTTTCAATTAAATGCTCCATTAAATTTCATATACTATTTAACCCAATTTCTTCCGAGATTTTTAACGTTTGAAATTTTTAACAACTGTTATTTACTGTTGTCAGGCAGTTGTTGACGGAATAAGGAAGGGGGATTGTTGAGAAAGTAGCAAATGAGAATATTACTTGAAGGAGTGAAACGAAAAAAAAACTGTAATTCGAAGAAAATAAAGAAAAGTTTTTGAAAGAAACAAAACTGCAACTGACGTTGCAGCATCCAATTTCATAATAAAACGTCCAAAATCCAAATTATAATTAATTATGCTTTCTAAACTAAATAAATCCTTATAGACTGCTGTGAGACAAAATAACTTAGTCTTCGATTTCATCCCCTCAAATCCGTCTAGCTCCAGTTTTCAACGTATAGCTCAGTATTGTCAGGCCGCTGTTTTCAATTCCAGATAATAGACGCCCTTGTTAAGGCTAGGCGAGGGAGATCCTTTAACATAGGAGACTAGAATCGTCTCGTCTCGCGTCCTTGTCGGGAATTGAAGAGCTGTGCGTCACCGTTATGGAGCAATATAAAGTCTCCGGTCTCCCAGATAAACGGTTTCTTCCAAGGCTCTCATTATTGCTGGGGGAAGGGGGATGAAGAAAAAGGCATTGTACACGCGCAGCGGTCATTTGACGTAGCGCCAAGTGGAGAAGAGGAGGGAAAAAATGGAACTAAGCCCACAGTAAGGAACCCAACGACTTCTTACGAAGGGCACTGTCAAAGAGGGGGTAATGAACGGGAAGAAAGGGAGGCTTGGAGTAATCTTCACGAGCGTATCACGAAGAAAAAGTAAAATTCATACTTCAGCCTAGTGTGGTTTCCTATTATGATAATGAAGTCATCACAGCATTTTATGCCCTGAAAGACAGTATTTCGTTTTAAATTAACTTTAGTTCAATTAATAAATATTTTCCAAGAGGATTACTTTAGAAAAATATTTATCGAAAAAAAATACAAAATTCCTTGGCGAGAACGAATTTGAGAAATAAATTCTTTTATAGATTTTTATTTATGAAAGAACAATTATAAATTTACCATTACCATTAAAAGCGGAGAATTTACCAGACTATTATGGAAATTAGCGAATATGCCCATCGGCTTATCAAAAAGCCAACGAGAATTTTTATCCGGAAACGAGCGAGGAAGTTGCCTCATCTTCTGTAAGTATTATTCTCGGTCAATAATTAGAGACGGAATTCTTCCTGTTCAAGATCAGGGCTATTGGTTTTTTCCATTCACAGTAATTTGATGATCATCCACTCACATGCACAACCGTTACTCGTTTTACACTGACAAAAAAAGATGTACTTTTCTCAAAATTTCATTCCGTAAGCTCAGACGACATAAGGGAGCATAAGCCCTAAACACACTGACCGCTCGCAACGCCCATAATAAATGTTTGTTGCATACATTCAAGGATATCACGAGAGTGTCATGCTGTCAGATCTTTCAACGAATTCACGTAAAATTACTGGGAAAATCACTGTGGAAACATGAAAATGTCAGTTTTAAATGTTAATCTAGTAATACTGCGTTAAATTCTAGAAAAATTAAATACCCTATCCACCTTAGCATACACATAGTCACTAAGAAAATACTATTGAGAATAAAATAGCTGTATTGCATATCAATGGAAGTATTTACATTTTTAATGCCAAAAAATAATTTAGGAACAAATTATACTTTGCTACTTTTTCAAAATAAGTGAAAATCCATTAAAAAGCACTACCGCGGTCATTTTTAGAAACCAGTATCCGGCTGAAGATATGCAGAAACATGGAATTCATTAAGTATACTATTAGAATTGAACTGGAAGAATATTATGCGGAAAAATCAGTGATACAGAAGTAAAATTTTGACGAAAGGGCACTGCGTATCAAAAATTATTTGTTATCCACGACCCATCTGTCACCGAAGAAAAGTCAGCAAAATTCTTTTACATGGTGATTTTGGGTTACAACAGCAGGCTATTTTCTGTGCCATGAGAAATAAGGAACAAAATTAAGCGTGTATGTCGGTGCATATATTTTTCTGCCAAAAATATCCAAATATTCCATTTAACTGGATCAGTTCTCCCTAAAATGTTCCCCAAAACCCATGTCTCCAAAAAAATCAAACCAACGTCATGTCATGGTTTGGAGCGGTAATGACAAATGATGGATTTTGAATAAGATATAACAGGAACGTACAAGTAGAAGGAAAACCTTATATTTTCCTCTTTGTTTGTACTTAAAATATAATTTTTGTAGTTGAACTTAATATTTCTGCACTACAGATTCCACGCAAACATGATTCGAAATTTTAATTCCCTAAAACGCTGCACAAATTTGAATTATGAGACATACAATTTTTATATTATCGTAGCATTGGGACATAAGAGTGACTTGTTACAGTAGTAACAATACAGCGTGGGAAGGATTTTGTTGGCGAATTATCTCCACATATTGCTGAAAAAACTTAATGCACTACGTGTGAATGAAAGCCTACATAACTAAATTAGATTCACCGCAATATGAAAGCATAATCAGTATCTGTTCTGAAATCACGGTGATTATCATTCACACGCAATCATCACGGTCGCCCTCACTGTGACACCGTGTTCGTCTGGATCCGTCTTTTAGAGAGACGGTAACACTCACCAAATGTAGAGGGTAATGGATCCCGAAACAGCAACGATATATTCGCGTGAAAATCTGCGACCGCTCTGATGAATTGACGCATATTGGGGCAAGGAGAAGCGAAAGGTATAAAAAGGATGAGAGTCAGGATCGCGAAAAACGGCTTCCCCTTGACTCCTGCCGACACGAGTGGCAGTTGGTACACACTGGCACGGATCAATGCGAAGGTCCGGTGAAAGGGGAGGTTCAGTTTATACACGACGAAGGGAGCATAGACCCCACACACGCTGACCGCCCGCTACGCAGATAATAAATGTGTTTTGCATACATTCAAGGATATCAAGATTAAAACGCGAGTGTCATGCCGCCGCACGGCACCACGATCTGAGCGACTGACGTTATCCCTTAGCCATAAAGTTATTAAATTTTGTAACTTTTCCACGGGATATAAATGAGAGTGCTAACGATATCTGATCTAATACGCGGTAATCATGCATATCCTTTATCAATTGATCACATTGTTTATATGCTTTCATTTGTAAATTATATGCCGACGATTGATGAAAAACACAAACACCATCAAAGCTAACATCCCATGAATAAATCCTTAACTTAAAATCTTTGCAACATGAAAACATTATCAATGTCCACCATTCACCTCAAACTATTTTTGAGATTTTTTGTGCATTTCAAAGCTACTTCGCATATATAGGAGTTCTAAAATCACGGTTGACATCATTCAAACGCAATCACTACGGAAATTCTCAATGCCAAACCGTGTTTTCTCACAAGATTTGAGTTCAAATAAGTCTGCATTTTAAATATTCGCCCAAATTATTTATTAAAACCAAGAGTTAAAACGGCGGTTCCCATTAATGTTCCACAATGGCGTAGAGATAATTATGATAATTTCCACCTACCACAGTGAAACCAGTTTTCAGCACTGTTATTGCGCAAATGCTGCATTCCGCGGCACAGATAGAATCTTCCCAGCATTTCCGGCTCATATGAAAAACGGATCTCAAGGTTTTCATTGACTACAAAGAGCGGTTCCTTACAAGAAATTCCTGTACTTAAATCAAGTACATGAGAATATATTACAGTAGCTACACAGTATCAACTATTTTTTAAACAATCTCTGGAAAATATCAGCATTGCGTAACATTTATTTGCAGAAATTACCTAAGGGGCTGAAATAGATAAAACATTGAGGGCCTATTTGCTAAAAAACCAAATTTAAAAAAATTGGTAACGATTTTAATTGAAATCTAAAGTTTAACTTCTCCATTGTCAACGGTGTTTCAAAAAGTGGCTGAGAATTTTCAATGGAAAGAATCATGCTTCCATATTTTATTTTACGATAGCTTTATCGCATGAAAAGAGGAATTAATATTGCTATAATATACAAAAATATATCCATTATTCTGGAATATTAGGATGATCAGGGTATGTTTTCTTCTGCGTAAGAACAAATAATATTTCATTAGCATTTTTAAACAGCTTCTTTCTGAAAGCAATGTTACAATAATCTATTTAGCTAAAATAAAAATGTATCGAAGCAAATTTTACTGTTCCAATTTTAAAGATAACTATTTGATTTTCTTTTCTTTTCAGGTAAGCTTCACAGTAAACAGCCTACCAATTCCTGCTTCTAATGTGGGTGATTCAATGGCGCATAGGAAAAGAGGTAAAATATAGATAAAAATTGGATATCCTAATTTACAGCAGCGTAACTCGTGGTGATTACGTTAAGTAAAACGGATAAAAAGCCATTGAAAACAGCAAAAACAATGCTAAATTGCTATAAATTTAATTATTTTTGTACATTTTGCTCCATAAATGTAGCAATTTTTAAATTATAGGTTACTCTACATTTTGTATTCACCGTCTACCACTTTCAAGACCGAAAAATACCTTGGAAGTATCATTATTTTGAGTCAGAAGTCCAGATATGCTTCGTTTTCGTGATCAAATACGGTGTAAAAGAGCGATTTCTTCCCTTTATTTTACTTTAGGTCCGGAATTCATATTAAGATTAATCTCGCAAAATAGATTTAAAATTAACAGAAAACACAAGTATGTTTATGAGAATAAAAGAACGAGCCACTTAAACCAGCTTCGCGAGCTGCTGATGGTCGACAGGCAATAGGCTTTATGGGAGGTCATGTGGCGACCGTATATTTTTATACATTTCCTATTTATCGGGCTTCAGTGTGGTCCCATCAAGTTTAAAACTTCGGACGAAATCCTCTATATTCAGAAACAAGATGTCGGTTTTCCATTATCTGGGGAACTTGAATACCATACGAATTTTAATTCCTTGGCTTAGACAACATAGAAAAAAAACATAACCATCAATTTTTCACCCCGTAGAAACGAGAGTGCTTTTACAGAAGGACCTATTTCAAGTATATCACAGATAACGCATAATTATTTTCATTTCAGCGTCTTGAAACTCCTTATACAAATGCATATTGGTTTACTCCTGGTGTGCTTACACCTTCCGCCACATCCCTATTGAGGAAGCTTGCGAGTTTCTATTGATACTAGACAAAGATTTACTTACCGAGGCCCTAAAATATTGCAAGAAATTCTTGGAAAAATCATTTAATAGCTTCTAATCGATAAACTATAAAACCTACTTCCGACCATGGACTGACTTATTTGTACAAATTTTTGGGGTGAAGAAGACGAGAGCAGAGGACCTGGGACCTGAAACCCTGGGAAAAATGGCGAAACGCTACATTTTCAACTCAGTGTTGCCAATTACTTCATTGCCTCTACTTTTTGGGGAAATAGGGGCTCAAAACATTTCTTTTCATAAATGTAATTTTTCAAACCTAGACCACATGATACGTCGAGGAACCTATTTTCATTGGAGTACTTTTAAATTTGGCGAAATGGTGCAATTTCACCATTTCGTGAACTTATATCTCAGCAACGTAGGGAGTTACAGTGTTGGGTCATAGGGCTCAACAAAAAATGTAAAAACTGGCAAAGTGACCTGGGATTTCTCTCGGTGGGGAGGCCTGGGGCCCCATTGACTAGAATAATGTGAGAGTACTGCATAGATTATCCAACCATTTAAATCGATCCCCTTTGACGAAATATGTGCATAAAATAATCAAAATGAAAAGTAGATGCAGCATGAACTCAGCCCAAAATTTTTTCTTATTTCAGGAGTAAAACCTTAAATTTTGATAAGGCCAACAGCAGAGACAAAGCTTTCCATGAAAATTTACTTGATATTCCAATTCGGCAAAGATTTCACCGATACAGGTTTTCGACGTCAGAATAAGTGCCACCTCCGTAAATCTCGCTCGAGATTAAAACCGCTTGAGACATCCAGTCCTTTTTTCCGGCACCGAATTATTGGACTTCTCTTCCCGTCAGAGAGAGCTCTCTTATGTCTTGGGAGCTGCGCACGGGCTAAGTTATACGGCATGAAATTGGAGGAAGGGATGATTCGAGCCGTGGGACAAGACTAGACTCAAAGAGCAAGGAAAGGCGATGCCCTGGGGGAGATAAAGCCCATGGGAAGTGCGCAAGTTGTTCATTGCAGGGCTCCCTACTTGAACTGGTCGCCTTCAGTGTTGCTTTGGACTCGTGTTACTGCACCGAAAGTATGCATGAAGTTTTCTCTCATTTCTATACACGAAGCTTTCCCTGCGAGATATTCAACAAGCGGAGAAATATCATGATTAAAAATAATGTCATAATATTTCCTGGAGTTTTGGTCAATGTAAAACTAGTTATAGCCAACGTTTCGATTGATTTTAAATGATGATTTAAAATAAATCGAAACGTTGGCTATAACTTGTTTTACATTAACCTAAACCCCAGGAAATATTATAACATGTATTAAACATGGTCAAGATAAGAAGAGGAAAAAAAACAATGATTAAAAATAATTTGCAAGATGTTCTGACGACCAGGGAGCGTGGTGAATAGAGCTATAGGCTACTTTTGCTTAAGTCCTGGGGGAAATTTCCGTTTAAGTTTTTGGACCCTCCCAAATAAAAACTCGTAATGCAAGGTGGATCAAGGAAATAAACTAGTCCCCTGCCCTAAATGTGTAAATTTCACACATCTGTGGTAAAGTCAGGGGTGAGGTCTACCCTCATCTGTCCAAACCAATCTTCCAGTTGAATTATTGGGTTAGTGATTCTGACATACGAGTACCTATGTAATGAAAGTGATTTTTCAGATTAGCGCAACCAGAAAAGTCGGCCGTGGCGGAACACAGCATTAATGAAGGCCATGCTATTAGACGGGGAGATACAAAAATCCTTTGCCACGCACAACGTTACTGGAACCGCATAATTAAGGAAGCAATAGAGATGCGCCTAAATCCCAAAAATTTCAATCTGGATATCACCGGCTTTCATCTTAGCAATACATTGAGACCTGTAATCAGATGCATTAAAAACATAATGGGAAGAAAGTGAAGAATTTCAAAAGAGCTACAGCCAATCGGACGACACCGGAGCCGTATTGTTGTCCTTGTAAACGGTCGTATCGGTTCAGTGTTAAATTCGATTTCCATAGAGTGACAGGGCCTTGAAGATGGGAGACAAGTCGTCTCTCGAAACGTCGACTTATATGAAAGAATTAACCTGGCTGAGAACCCGAGAAGAATTCATCAAAGTATTAAGACGTCGTTCCGGTCGGTGAACTGGGAACCTACATCTCTCAGAAAGGTGAAAAAAAACGAAATTTTCAGACCTGCCCCAGCCACTTGAAGTACTAAACCCAGCTATACACATTGTTTCTTAAAGTATCACGTATCTTGTAGGTATCATTCTCTCTCTCTGTCTCTCTCTCTCTGTTTTGCAAAATAAAAACTTGAGAAATGGAAAGAAAAGAGAAATGGAAATAATTGTATTTAGTAGCACAAAATATTTTCTACTCTATGTTTACGAGGTGAAGAACATTTAAAAAAATTTACAATTCAATTGGTGTCGCATTACTGATAACACAAATATTTTTCATTTAAATTGCAGGGCATTTCAATTTTTTAAAGATAACTTACATATTATTTTCAGATTCATGCAAATTTCTTTTGAAGCAATGCAATTTTCTTGGAAAGATGTTCTTGTCCTATGTTGTGTTGAAAACTTAATTCGTATAATATATCCTCGCCAAACTAGCAACATTCGTTTAAACTGGTGAATGGAAAAAGAGGCGACTTAATCTTCCGTATAGATGTCTTCTTCTTCTTCCTTCCAGTATTTTAAGCGTACTAAGGACTAGCCATTCCAGGACTACTAAGCCTGTTCCGGCTCCACGTTACCATCTTTTCCTTGGTCTTCCTATACTTCTCTTGCCAAATGGTTGATATTTCATTGCTTGTCATGGAATTCTTTCATTTGGCATTCGAAGTATATGTTCCTTCCATCTGTTTTTGTAGTCTTGTAGTTGATCGGTGACTGCCTGGACACCCAGTTCATCTGGTTTTTGAGTGTTTCTTAATTAAACAATCTTGTGCAGCCTTTCACTGATCTTAAAAATTTCATTTCCAATAATTCTACCTGTCTTAATTCATTCTATTTTGGTACCCAACCTTCTGATCCGTAGAGTACAGTTGGGACTGCCATTACTTTATAAAATTTTATTTGTGTTTCTTTTCTCGATTTGTTTTTTAGAGTTCATCTAATTGTGCCACATATTCTCTGGAAAGTATTAACTTTATTTATAATATCTTTGTCCTCGTGATATGCTATATCGCATCATAAGTACTGGAAGTGCGACACTTGCCTCAGGACTTGAACCTCAATAACATTTTTTGTTCGTATCGGGTTGCCTCCTAAAAATGCTGTAGTCTTTGTTTTGGTTTTTGAAATTCTCAGGTTGTATAGTTTGTTCAATTGGTGTAGTCTGTGGACTGCCATCTGCAGTTCGTCCTCTTTATCTGGTATTATAACCTGATCGTCAGCACGCAGCAATGTATTTAAGTATTGAAATGGTCCCAATTCTCTGCCTGGTGATACATTATTCTCCTTCCATATTCTCAGAGCGTTATTTGAATAAAGATTAAACAACGGTTGGGTTAGGCTGCAACCCTGTCTCCTTGGTTAATGATAATTTCTTGAGTGATCTGTTTCCCAGTGTGAAACACATTTTTGGTGTCTCTGTATAGACTCTTGGAAGCTTTTATCATATGTTTAGGAAACAAACTTTTCTTGATCGTATAGTGGTTAGTACTTAGCATTGTGTCCGTATAGATGATTAGCAGATAAATGCTTTGTTAAGAGAAACTGTAAGGGATTCAGATAAATAGCGCGTCTTTAATGGAAATCCAAAAAGCACATGGTAAATAAGAAAGAAGAAATATGAGCGCAACAAGGATGAATTTTATGTGGAGAAGCGAAGAAAACAATATCGACTCGCTGAAAACTTCGCCAGATGGGAATGCCGCTGGGGCGAGAAGAGAATGACGTTGAAGGGGCTCTGGAGGCCATTTCTAAACGAGTCTTTCCCATGGCCAAGTCGATCTAATTATTCGGTCCATATAAGGTCTCCACCGCCGGAGGAGCGGAGCCTTAAAAGCAAAATAACGCAATTTGAAGGGCGTATCGAGTTACTGTCCTCGGAAACTTATCACCCCCTTCCTCCCCCCCGACCTCCTGTCCTTTCCAACGTGACCCCACCCCTCGCTGTCATTCTCCACATGGCTCCACGCAGCAACCCACCCCTACCATTTCCCACATGGCTTCGCGTGGTCTCCCATCCCTATAATTTCCTACCACCAAGCTTTCTGTCATTTCCCTTATACAGTATCCACAATCCCACAAGTCTTACATCTACACATACACCTACGTCTACATTGTACCCCGCAAGCCGCCTAAAAAGGCGTGTGGCAGGGGGTGTAAGGACGTCAGCCGTCTACGTATAAAATTCAAATGCTCAAACAAGATTACGAATAGCATTTATTCAAGTCCTTTATGGTTCGGGGAGAAAACGTATTCCCTTATCTATCCGTTCGGCAAAACATCTATCTTAATTTATCGCTTTTATCGGACCTGGAAATATAGTGCGGCTCTAAGATGATGTTTTCCGTGTCGCTCTTAATATATTTATTCTCAATTTTTCAAGAATCTAAGTTTTGCGCGCATCCTCCGAGTCTACATCCTATTTCCCTCTCCGCTTCTGTTTTGACCCGCATTTCGGCGCAAACTCTAGCTTCCTTCCAATTCTCCCATCTTCTGCCAGTGCTATATTACATCCCAAACAGCAATCAATACCTCCAAAACATCCAGACAACATTTACGGCGTAAACATGATTTTCGTGCAATGTTCATGTTAATCCAATTAAAGTTGTATGGATATCTGCCAAATATCCAAAGTAACCGCCAAAAAACGTTGCAGGGATGTTTAACAGAGGACCTGGAGGTCCATATTTCAAAATATCTTAGATATCTTCGCAACATCTGATGAGTAGATAATAGATGAGATTATTACGTTTTTGGTTATCCCCAAACATACAAACAAAACATGTTTCCTCTTGAATTCATTGCCGATCATATGCTATTAATGAGACTGTTTGGAATAACAATTTTTAATATCACGGATATAACAACTTGGATATCTATGTGACGTTATTTTCACAACTCATCGTTGATGTTACAGATAGGATATCTAAGTAACATGTCAAAATATATATCGTGAAATAACAAAGTGTTTTGGATATTATTTACACCTTATTTTGATACCCGATGGATATCGTATGCTGCTTGGGATGGCCAAAGGTCCTTAGAGTGGTTTCATTCCGAACATTTAATGTTTAATTCGTAAAAGCCTACTCAATTTATGCCAATCCGTGAGGAAATTGATTACGTACCATATAACTGTCATGATATAAATGGGAAGACATGCTATATCGTTCTCCGAGCAGTCATATTTAACAAACCATGGTTATATTTCAGAAAAAGATGATTTTTATCAGGCTCAAGCTATCTAATGGCATCGCATTTATCCTAAAGCCTCCTTCAATGGGATAAATATTGTCTTTAAACTTAATCATGATAAATATCACCCAGTAATACCTTTGAGTCTCATTTATCTAGTGGCATATCCCGTGAATGGGTTAATATTGGGTTTTTTACTGGTAGCTGCATTACAGTAGCTTTTTTGTTTAGTTTGCTAGGTAAGGCGCAAAATTATTTACTGTGGTTCCTCTACCCGTAATAGAACACCTCACAAGTCTCTCTTCCTTCCCATCGCAAGCCACATTTCACTTTTATCCCAAGTATCCATCCGATGCTCCAACTTTGCTGATGCTGTTGATGTGTGAGAAAACTAAAATACTTTGCTCCAAGGTGCAGGCGCGAATGATCCACCGCTACCCTTCCAAGAATGTGATGACGATTCATTTTATGATAGAAAGACATATATATTCATAAGCATGTGTATCCTATTGATGATTGTGAGTGTGTATTACAATTTACTTTGGTTTGGAATTTATTCAAGACCAAATCTTAATTAAAAGTAACCATTAAAACATGATTTCTATTCAGTTGAACGATCTATCCCGTGTATATCAATAACTAATCACCTTGCAGAAAATTTAATGCAGACCATTTCTCAAGTAAATTTGTGCGGTCGAATGACGAGCCGGTGCAGGTGGGTGGACAAGTTGTTTAAATACTATTGCAGTCAGTTTTACGGAGTTGCATTGGGCGCAGTAGTTATCAACGCTGAAGTTTATTGCTCAGAAGGAGGCCAGTTCCTGATTAATTGCGCCTTTGAGGCCAGCCTCGCAACCCTCGCAACTCTTCAAATTATCCTAATTTCCGGAAGAGGACCATCATCAGCATCCAACTTCACCGTACTGATTCTCCTCAATTAACGTAGCGAAGAAGTAGACGTCAACATCGTAATAAAGTTTACATGTATTCCTCAACTACTAGTATCAATAAGTATGTATGTATGGTAAGAATATTAGGTAAAAATCAAGTATGTATTCTTTTCCCTAGATATAAAAAAATGTCGTGTTCTGCACCAATTACGGGGAAAAAAATTACGTAACTTTCGAAGCCAATAGCTTCTTCCTCAACGCCAATAGAAATACTGGATGAGTATATTTCTATAGGCGTTGATAGAGAAGCTACTGGCTTCTAAAGCTCCGAAACACTTTTCCCATGTGAATGTTACTTTTAAAATCTTTAATTAGGTATTGGTGACTATTACTTGTTACACTCATCATCTTTTAACGAAATTGTGTATGAATTATAATAAATATATGTAGTATAACCAGCTATATATGTACCGCATGTTTTTCTGTATTCTAAGGATAGTATCGAAAAATTTTAATGTTAGCAGTGGGAAAGGGTAACGAGGGGTAGATTTTACTAATTTTTCGTGGAAAATGTTAGTCACCTTCATTATATATATACACCGATATGCATCGCACATCCCTAGACTCCAACCCTGACCGATTCGATCCCCGCACTCATCTTTCCACCCAATTTCCCCCACCATCTCCACATGGCGTAAAAAAGTAAGTGCAAAGGAGCAAAGTGGACCCTCTTCTACTCCGCACAAAAACCCTTGGAGAAATCAAGTCGAGTGGATGGACTCCGCACGGCGATGCTCGTCTGCTCCTCCTCTTTTTTTATGCCATGTAGTTTGATCGGAGAACAAAAGATGAGGAGTCTAGCCTCTCCCCGGTCCCTCAATTTCTCCTTACCCCCCCAAAAAAAACTCTCCCCACCGCCCATGGCTTCATTTTCCTCAATGAGACCTTTCCCTTTTTCGGCAGGGACTTGCTTGCTATTTTCCTTAACTTTCGAGGGGGATGAAAGTAATAGACTAGATAAAATTTACTCTTGTCCGGCGGGAGGGTTATCGAGTTAACCAAATATTTTAATTAATTTTCCTTAATTTTAGTAAATAATTATGAATTTATGCTACGATAAGATGCATTATAATACCAATGTATACATTTTAATAATGAAGATGACTAACATTTTCCACGAAAAATTAGTAAAATCTACCCTTCGTTACCCTTTCCCAGTGCTAACATTAAAATTCTTCGATACTATCCTTAGAATACAGGAAAAATTGTGTGATCATTAGAAGTCGGATATACTTAACCGCTTGAATTTTTAAACACATGCCTAGGTGTGATACTAGAATAATCATTTACACATAGACACACATAGATGATGGTTGTAATGCCGATTGCAGCAAAGACGCAAAAGTAGCTTAAAAACTGTGTGATGTTATTGTTTAGGGTATTCTAGCCTGAACAATTCACTTTTTTTAGGAGTTCGACATTGTCTATGATATTCGATTTTTTGAAAAAAAACACTTTTTAAAAAGTAAAAAAAAACACTTTTAAAGTTTTAAAAGTTTAAAAAATTTAAAGATATTTTCATTGGAAACCTCTTTACGACTTAGAGAGTCAATACTTATAAACCCTCCCCTAACACCACAACTGCAAATTACGCATCCTGGACATAACGGAAGGAAACATGAAAAAACCAAGTTAGGTACTAAATTTCATACCGTATGACAGACAAAAAATAATGATATGAAATTCATAGCAAAAGATTCTGTTAAAAGGCATTGTTTTGCCTTGTAAATGTGCTTTAAGCACTTTATTCCAAAATGTGTTCAAATAATCAACCTTCAGCTATGGTGGCAAGGTGAATTGAAAGCATTTTTGGTCTGGACAGGGTCTGGGATGGTATTTTAATAAATATTGGTATGAGTTTTTCCTGGAAAATAATGGAGCACTCAGGCGTTTAAGGAGACATATGCCAATATTCAAGAATTGGATATAAGAAGGATCCCCAGAGTGAAGGGGATTTGACATGAAAATTAGATTCACGGAGGAAAGACGCAGGGGCCTCCCTGAGGGTCCTTGAGTGGCTCAAAGGAGACTTTAAAAGGTTTTGCAGATCAATTTGTGAATCGCGACTTGATTAAGAGAAAGATATAAACATATAAATTTAAGAGCCGAATAACTTCGTTCAGAACGATTTGAGTTTTCACTGGCGCAGGAGGTCCGTGTACTTAATCCGCGTTATCTACTAGTATTTCCACAAGGGAGCGTTTTGTAGTACCCACTAGCCGTCCATCCCCATGATTACCTGTTACTTATTACATATAAGTTGAAAAAATAGAGAAACTGAATGGACAAAACTAATCGACCGCCGATGGAGTAACTGAAGGATCCAGCATTGATGAAATATGTTTTTCCGGCATTTCCTAGCGTTAATTCCATCTTTAGACGATAAAGTCAACTTTTCATCAGCGCCTACAAGCTTAAAGTCGCTTAAAAACCTCAATTCGCCAGCCATAAAAGCTTCGGAGTAATATCTTTTGAATCAATTGATACCAGGGAAGCTCCAAACTTTCGCCGCAGCAAGGATTTATTGACCCCATTTTTCTATCAATTTTAAATTTTCACAAACAGTAGCTTTATATAGCGTATATATTATACTCTCACCAAGGAGATAAAAGAGGCATGCTCAAAGAGAAAAATTCTCGATGCTAAGTATTCATTTTGTGCTATATAATGTCAATCAAATCGAATGACATTCGTGGTCCGCGACTGTTGGAGTCCGTTTTTATACCTACAGATTTTTTTAAGAATAAGAGGTTATTTTAGGAAATTATGTATCAATAGTGATATATCACGTACGGAAATTGTTGCCTCTTCCATGAAGTGTAACTTGAATCCTTTTGCAAAGGTTTTATTTTCCAATAAAAAATACACAACTAATTGCCATATCAAAAGAGAGAGTTCAATTTTTTCATGGAACTTCTTTCTTAGATAGACGGGTGGTAGGAGTGAAAGAAAGGGTAGGAGACGCTATTGGAGAGGGTTAGGGAAGCACAAGGTGAGTGAGGGTTGTGTTTCGTGGAAATCCGATTCGCTAAAAAAGGGACAGGGGGACCCGCTCTATAGCGCCTGGAGTTGCTCAACCTCGCACAAGGCCGGCGGCTCTCGACACTTTCCTTAAGGGAGAGGAAGGGAGAAGAGACGAGGTCCTTCACATTTTTTCGGCAGGTCGCCAAAAAAGGGTTGGGTTTTTCCCCTTTGTCTCTCCACTGTTCTCAGCTTTATTACGATTTTTAATCCGAGAAGGCCCTTATCCCAGCCTTTCACTCCCTTTGAAGATTTACTCCCAAGTTTTTTTTTATTGATAAAATTCAGCACGATCGCTCTTTTAGATCGAGTTGATTTCTGCACATCGGATGATGATAGGTTCCTCATTTTCAAAATGAAATTTCTGATGAGAGGTGACGCAAGTAACCCGACCACAATCTCCAGCAAAATATTACCATGAAATAGATGTATTACCTCTAATCGAACGAAAAAATAATTATTCAACAACCCTCCTGAAAGAGCTAAGAGTTTTTTCGAATCAATTTTGAATGGCGGATGGCATCGGAATTGAAGTCTGTAGTGTAATACCTGTTTTAGCAATTTAATTTTTAATCTTATATTTTGCTTGCAATTCCAGTATTACAAGAAGATGAACAAAAGCATGCGATGATTAGGCTTAAGCCAATAAAAACTTTGCGAGGCGAAGTGAGCCTTTATTTATTAATTTAACAAAAAAAACGTATGATAACATACCTAGGTAGAATATCTTTCACCTATCGACATCTCGACATCTCCATTGTAGGACTTATTAAATACATTATACAAAGCACAGTACACAATACAAACAAAACGGAGAATAGTATCAGGTACCTGAAGGAACCCAGCTTGGGAAGGAGATAAGTTGAGGTCCCCAGGATACCAATCGTGTGATCACGATGCTATGGATGAATTCTTTTATGTATAAATGAAGAAATGCAGTTCAAAAAGCATCAAATGTAGACGTAGGATAAAAAAACCGGAATTCTTCAGATAATAGCATTTAATCGAATCTTTCTTCAATAAGATAATGATAAAATATTCCAGGGTGGTGACTGAGTGCTTTCTCCCTACACCCTCTGGCAAACCCATTCTTTAGATAGAAGAATGTTCTCTATGAAATATACTCATTCATTATCATTCGAGTAATAGCTTTAACTCAATGCCTAAAGATTCTAATGAATGTATGAGAAATTGGATGAATACATTAATACTTAGTGCATAAATCAAATAGTCGGATGAACAAACTTACTCATTCATGAGTACCATAGCTAGCACTCGGATACTGCGGCAAATATCTGAGCCAATATTTCTGCATACGAATGTCTGAATTTAATGCGATACATCGATGTACTGAGCCCGCGGGAGGTCTACATTTCATTATTCGGTATTGTGGTGTCAAGTTAAAAGAGTGCCAACCATCATTTTTAGTTTTTTGAGATATTCACACTGTAAAGTTTGTTTGAATCCACAAATCTTTGCCGTTATTACACAACCAATTTCAATACATTAGTATTAACGTATACAATCGTTACAAGCTCGATTTTTTGGAAGTTCAATAGGTACATTCATGATAAAAGATCATGAATCGTAATCTCCACACTTTGAATTCAAAACTTAACAACATACCATGGCTTCAACACACCTTGAAATTGACACAATGTGTATTAATCATGGTCGGTTGCTGAGCTTAGAATTAAAAGTGTTGAAATTGCCATTTGTGGTCTTTTATCATGGGCATTTGTATGAAGTCTATATAGTAATACGCTAAATCACATAATATGCTTAGTATTAGTTAAACTGATATGGCTCCTGTATATATTTGCCAATCCAGTTGGGCCAAAAATTATGGTTGCCACTCTTTTAATCTGACCCCTTCAGATGTATGCATTCAAATACGACATTCATTTATTCATTCGAGTAGACAGATAGGTACGTATTATTTGAGTATTTGAATATCATTATTGACCTTACCTGCGTGCATATAATTACGGAAATCAAACTAACACGCGGAGAAACTTTATAATTGGGAATGATGTATGCTACGTTTTAACACTAGAACTACCGATGGAGTCATTTTGACTCCTCGCGATATTTATTTCTCTGCCCTGACTAATATTTCCCCAATTCCATCATCGAATTCCGTGACTTTTATTATTTCTGACTCATAATAAGGCTTTGCCGATAGCAATAGTTTTAGAAAATAAAGAACGCATCTATCAAAATTTGCCTTTGACTACCAAAGAGAGTCATTTTGACTCCTTTACGTATTTATCTAGTCTTTTTGCCAAATGGTAAATTTTTTATCAAGTTTCTATTTCTTCTTGCGTTAATAATTAATGTAAAGAAAATGCGGTTTAAATTTATAATTATTACGCCTTTTGAATAAATTCTGCGAGACTTTGAAGACATTTCTAATTTTACGGGCCCGTGTTTTTTAAATTTTAATTTTTATCAAAACATTTTAATTTCCGATGGCGATTATGCCATCCATATGAAACATTTTAAAATTCGTGTGTTTGGAAGCTTGATGTTATAAGCAAACATGACATTAAATTATGGTGAAAATTTTGTTTTTTCTGTTTTCTCCAATTCATTTTTTTTTATCCAATTTCCAAGTTCTAGTTGGGGTTTGAAGTCCGGTATTCCTAGTTTTAAATAATAATAATAATAAATAATTTTATTACTCCACACACAAATTACACGACAATAGCAAAATTGAGTAATTTTAGGTAGCCGCGAAGGATAACCTATTTGAGGCTACCATCCAAAATAATAATACATTATACTTTACATATAGTGTAGCACATTTTGTGTTATGAAAAAAACAACTAAAGTAGTATTTATAACTGATTGACATCAATATTTTATAACGATATTTGTTCTAAATTTTCTTTAGTGAGAAGCTAAGAATGTGCATTTTGTAAAAAACTTTTCAAAGAATTTGAAATGAAGCAAGACTGGGGTAACAAATTAAAAAACTTCGGTCCTACGTACAAAAAAACATCTTTTAAACAAAGTCAGATTTGGTTGTGGTAAGGGCACACGTATTGTACGCAGGGTAAAGGGAGAAGGCAGGGACTGAAATATTTTAGAGTTGCCACTTCTATCATAAAAACAGCGTAGGACCTTATATGTATATAGATGCCTCAACGGAAGCAAACGCAAATAAAGAATATAGTGTTTTTTTGGAAAAACTAGCGACCACTTTAAATAGCAAGAAAATATTTCATTGGGTGAAACTTATATCGGGGTGTTATTCTGTGCTCTAATTTAATGGGGTAGAGCCGGACTGAAATATTTCGTAAAAGCGATTGCATTGAAAGTTGTTCCACGTGACTCAGCCACAAGAAGTGCACACGACAAGAAAATTTTAGCTCCACTCGGCCATCTGGAGAGATGACTTGCCTCCCCTTCAGCCGTACTTCCACAAATGAGCCAAGAGTTGGGAGAGATTCAGACGTCGGGTTGGCCGCTCAAATGTCCCTTCCCCAGCTGCTCCTTCACCGGAATACCAATTCGGTCGAAATTGGAAATGAAAGCCGAGAGGAAAATAAATTTCCGCGGTGGTCCGGAGAAAATCCAGTCGAAGAAGGGCACTTCATCAACTTCAAGCTTCGTCTCCCGCGAGAAATTATCGCCGCTTTGGAGTCACGGGATGGGTGGAAGGGATGGGGGGTGGGTTTCCACGTAAAGGCTACGGAAGTGGGGTTGGGAAGGTTTTTAATGGAGGAGGGGGATACAAGTTGAGAGATGGATTGGTGGGATGGGAAGGGGAGTTAGAAAGGTAGAAATCTCTTACCCGAGACTCCTTATGCGAAATTATAATATTGAGGGACGTTAATGAAGAGGAGCTTCTTGAGGGACGTCAGAAGCAATCGCGGATTCAATTAAAGTTTTTTTTTCTGCCGTATTCGTTCCGAAGTGCGGCCAACGACTTGACAGATAGGGAAGTAGGAATAGGTTGGTGGAAAGATGTCCGTGGGTTTCATTGGGTAGGTGTTAATTTCTAGTGCTTCACGAGGCTTGAATCTCATCGATTCCTAACCATGCATTTCAAGAAGAGTTGGATGAAATATTAAAAATTAGAAATTTAATTTTTTCTCCAAGATGGTCGACCAAAACCTTATGGAAATATACAACATTTATGGGTGTGATTGAATGCTACATGAAAGGATTAAATAACAGTCGTAAACGGTGAAATAGAGTCAAAAAAGTTACCTAAAAATAGCGAAATAGCAAACAATCCTTCAGCAGCAATACAAGTTTCATTATTATAGTCAAGTCTGCTTTACTATTAGTAAACTGACAGTATATTCGAAATCTAAGAAAATTAATGATTCCATCAAAAATTACATAACTTCGTCGAGTTTTGAGCTACTTCGATATTTTTTTTATTCAGCAAAGAAAAAATCTCACTCTATGACCATAATCGTTCAAATAGTTGTACTAATAATCTCTTCAATTTGTTTTTTAGATCCAATGTTCAATTAATTTTGTAATGCATTAGATGATAAGTTTCCATAATAACTATAGCGTGATTGAATGCTACATGACAGGATTAAATAACAGTCGTAGCGTAAATGATGAAATAGATTTTAAAAAGTTATCTAAAAATAGAAAAATAGCAAACAATCCTTCAACAGCAATACAAGTTTCATTACTATAGTCAAGTATGTTTTACTATTAGTACTGGCAACATATTCGAGCCTAAGAAACTTAATCAGTGTTCCCATCAGAATTACATAACTTCTTCGAGTTTTTAGCTACTCCGATAATTTTTTATTCAGCAGAGAAATAAATCTCACTGTATGAGCATTATTGATCAAATAGTTTTACTTATAATCTCTCCAATTTGTTTTTGAGATCCATTGTTTATATGATTCTGTTATGCATTAGATGATCAGTTTCCTTAATAACTAGTTCAATGTCACCCATGGCAAACTCCTGGCAAAATAGTCTTCTTTTTACAACGTAATTCGTAGTGCTGACTAAAAATAAAAGGACAACGGTTATTTTCATAATGAATCTCATCTCACTGACAGCTTTCAATAAGCTTTTCAAAAGCAAAGCATTGTGTGATGACCGTTTTATATTACACCCGATTAATACCTTTATGATGGTAATTGCGAATAAGCTAACTGCAGCTCAGCCCTGGAGGATTCATTAATTGGGCACGATACGTGCACCTCTTTTATCGAGCGTTCATCCTAATAATAGTAGAAGGCCGTTTTAAGACTGAAATAAAAACTACAAATGGTTGGAGATTAATAATGAAGATATGGTGACAAAATTCGTACGAATAAATAATACAAGTTTTTTTTCAAATGTAATTCCCGAGAAAGTTCTGGAGACAATTTTGGGGATCATCTATTCGAAGAAATCCAAAGTGATGTCTTCTTTTCAGTTCCAAGAGATTTAAAAGAGATTCATGGAAAAATAAATTAAAAAACGAGCGTATTCTGAGAAAGAAGCGATTGGAAGAGAAGCTTCTCGTGAAATGCAAGTAGAAAAAGGAGACCATTATTCTTCAGTGAAAGGCAAGAATTCCTCTCACTCAAGAAGTCATCGCTCACTCAGTGATTCCACCGAATGTTTGGTTTGGATAGGTAAGGATAGAGCTAACCTTAGAGTTCCGTACTGGCACAATGAGGGTACAAGTTGTTATCCTTAGACTACTTCGCAATAGAAGAATTTAATTCGAGGATGTCCGAAGGTGTCGCACAGGAGCTGAATATGAGACCCTTCGAGTAGCAGCCAAGATCTCTACCCAGGGATACCACATTTTTTAGGAGACGATATAAAACAAAAACGTGATGACCGCAGTGATTACACTACACGTTGGAGGACATTCAACCGTTAAAAACCTATTCAATGAAAACCTTGCTCTCATTTTATCATTTTAACAACTATTTTCGAAAATAATTTGAAGCTTTGAAGACACTGAATTTTTTTGTAGAATTTTCTCTCTTTGGGCGCACTTGAGTTAATCAGTATAGATTTTTCCACTCGCTGGTCCATGCTCGTTCCTTCAGAAACGCGAGAAAATAACTGACAGGAGAATTGATTGTAAAGCTGCGTCAAACCCATCTTCGGACTGTTGAGCAGTGATGATGATATATATGTACTAAATTAAATTTTTTGCAATCGTCAACCTTATACACTTACTAAAAACACTCCTATATACTAACCCGCAAGCTGCCTGAATAGGCATGTGGCGAGGAATCCTGCGACACCAGTTAGCAATTAAAGAGGAAATACTCTCACGAAGTGTCGTTTAGCATTTATTTAAGTCTTTTATTGTTCAAAGAAAATCGAATTCCCAAACATATCCGTTCGGCAAAATATCACTCTTAATTTATCGTTTCTTTCGGACCTGGAAGTGTAGTGGGGTTTTAATATGATGATCTTCGTGCTCCCTTGAAAGATACCATTTTCAATTCTCAAGCAATCTAAACCTAGCGCGCAGCCTCTGACTCTCTGGCGGTTGCCAGCCTCATTCTTTTAGCATCAGTGTAACGCTTTGTGTTCTGAAAAGTCATTACATTTCTAACAACGACATGCTCGAGAATATAGCTTAAGATCGATGGTAGTGAAATCGGTCGGTCCGTCAGACTTTTCTGGGTTATGTCTGTTTACCTTTTTGAATGTCAGTGTCACTTTTGCAAATATCCAGCTTATTGGTATCTTTCCTTCAGAAAATAACTTCGTGAATATTATCTCTAAGAAACTCTCTATAAATATCTACCTCGAGAGATCAGTGACGCTAATTCCTAGAGGACGCGCGCGGGTATTCCTCCGCACCCAAACTTTTTTTAGGAAACTAAGAGTCTTCTCCGTTTCCGTGCATTGGGTTCAGCTAGCAGAACTCATTCTGCACTCATTTAATCCCTGTAGCAAATATAATTTCAAGTGTCATTGGATGAAAGGTGTGTGTTTCATATCCATCATTCCACTTTCATGCCAGTTCATGGCATCACCGCAAGGCACTCGTCTCTACGCCGAACGTGACACCGGCATTCAAAAAGGAAAACAGGCATGACCCAGGACAGTCCGACCGATCAACCAATTTCATTATCATCGATTATAGGCTATATTCTCGAGCATATCGTAGTTATAAATATCATGACTTTTCAGAACAGAAAGCGTTACACAGATGTTAAACGAATAAGACCGATTGTGGATGGATTTCGTATATGCTGCCATTGATTTTCCGAATTTTGGGAAATCCTAGGAGGGGCACCCAAGTAGTCATTCTAAAAGTGAAGGATCTAAGGTTTTACCGGCGAATAGACTGGAGGAAGAATTCTCGGGTTTCCAGCCGGGTCCAAGGGTTTTTCTGCACCGACGTTTCGAAGGCTAAGTCAGCCATCGTCCTGAAGACCTGATTTAATCATTCACCCTGAAGACGATGGCAGACTTGGCCTTCGAAACGTCGGTGCAGAAAAACCCTTGGACCCGGCTGGAATCCCGAGAACTCTTCCTCCATTCTAAGAATGGTTTTTTCTGTTACAGATCTCGCTTTTTTGACAAACGAAGACAAACAAGCGAGGAAAAATGAAGAATTGAACGGAGTATGAGGGAAATGAAAAGATTGCGCAACACACTTCATCATTAAGTTCCCTTGCTCTCGGAGCAACCTCTCACTCCAAGTTCTCCGCACAGAAGTAATTTTAACTACGCGAGGCAACAGGCTGAGGGATACGGCGCTTCTAATTAATATTAATTAATAGCGTGCTACCGGAGCGAGCGTTTCCTGCGTCGCAGTTATTTACTGTTGGTGGCGTTAAACACTGCAACGAACTGTTTCTGTAATAAGGAATTTTCTACTACCCAGACTATAGTCCGTTAACCAAACGTACACACGTGCCTAGATACTGAAACCGCCATTGCAACACCTTCACGATACACAAAACAGACGCGACGCCATGATGAGGCAGTCAAATCTACATATCACGCGCGAAACAAGTCTATACACATGGATTAACCAGAAAATTCAAGTTGCTTGCGCGGGACGAATTAATTTCCACGAGAGAAAATCACTCTTAGAAAGCTATTGTGGTATCGTTGGAGTATATCCGCACAGAGCACGTGATATACGTCTTCCAAAATCTGTGCCCACGAGCTTTAATGGGCTAGTCCATTTTCAAAACCATCATTGATTTTCTAAATTTAAAAAATGTGAAAAAATAATGTTCCGTCTGCACGAAATTTGATTATGAGCGGACATTGCAGATGTATCAATGCAACGTTTCCATATGTACGAGTAACAAAGGAGTAGTCAAATCTACATAGCACTGGAAAATTTTTCTGTTAACATATCACACGTTCATGCACGTTCCTTGCTATATTTTCCTTTTAAAGAGAAAATCCAAAGTACAAAGCTACGCAGTTTTAGGAATAAATCCCCTGAAATCATGCATTTTACGCCGTCCACGAATTTTATCCGCACACTTCTAATCTGCGAACATCCATTTTCATACCCGTTTACGTACACCGAGTTACTACTTCCATGCCTCGAGAAAAAAATTATTACGTTGTACAGACGAAACGCGAGTATCTGACCTTCTGAATCTCTCGCCAATGTAATTTACGACGCAGCTGGACTCAGATTATATCGCATGGCAAGAGCGAAATTCTGAGGAGGGTGTCATTGGTGGGGAGGAAAAAATCGCGAAAAATATGTGGTGCACCCGCTTGCCGAGTTACGGATGGCGTTCCAGTCGTTGTGGATGAATAACAAGCCAAAAGAGCAGAAATGTACGAGGATTTATTTATTTTTTGCAACAAGATCCTGAGTACAAGACCTCGTTTTATGAGTCCCGAAAATTAGGAATGTTTTTAATCAAAACCACGAGCTGGGAATCCTAACCCGCAGCAAATAAACGTCCGCACGCATTTTATTCAACTCTTCAAAAAGTATCCCACTACTCTTCAAGGTTCAAAAATTATACGTAAAGGGTTACAATGCACTGATGAGATAAATTTCATTATAATTGAAAATAGACAAGGGGCACCCATAGCGGATGAGTCGCTCCATGAAAGTTTTACATTTAGTTGCAAGCGAAGGCAATGTTGAAAAAAATGCATCTCAGGCTATGGAGCAGTTTATCAAATCAGTAATCAAATTAAAATTTTTCGGTGAATAGGTAAACTGAATTGGTACGGAAGGAATGATGTGCGAAAAGGATGAGTAGTCGCCAGGGAATGGAATTGACCACGATTTTTTTAATATTAGTGATTTTAATACAGTTAGACAAAAGAGAGAGGCACATATTTTACACTTGAAATAGATGAATTCCTCAAGGTCGTACTCTTCACAGGGAGATTAAAGGGGGGACACTGGCAAGGGTAAGGGATATGGCAAGTTAGCAAGGACGTCATTTGGGTGGCATACCACAAATTCAAACTAAAAACACAAGAACACACACAAATGTGCAAGCTCATTCGCTCACCTAGTAGATTTTTAATGTCTATCAGCAAAAGACGGAATTTGATTTCAGGCAAAAGTTTAAATTACTCGGCTCCGCTGCTGCACGCAACAGATTAAAAAATGAAAAGCTAGATCTCCAAGGCGTAGCAGTAGATTATTACCACTTCCCTTATATCGTTAATTTGCCGAAAAGTACTCGATATTCGCGAAAATATACTGATTAAAAGAAGCCATGAAAGAGAGAGGAAATCAACGTCTTAATCAATGAGTTTGGTAAGCACTAACTTGTGCACCACCACAACGCATGTAAAAAGTATTAATATGCGATCAGAAGGTGCATTATAAATAATAAAATATCAGCAATTTGGCCGAGGAAAAGATTTCCCCATACGTCTCAAGCACACAACCACTCAGATTCGCGAAGCATTCGCTAACGCCTGTGTCCCACACACACTAAAAATAAGGAAAAAACAATTAAAAATAAACAAAAGGACACTCACATGAACGCACCTCGCAGATTTACTCCGAGGAACAAAATTCCGCGAGGAAACCACACACGCACAAGTTTATGAAGCTTTCCCATACACCAGTGACCCGCTGACACTAATAAATTAGACGACGGCCCTAGCCCTTATACTGATAAGTTGATGACTTCACGAACCCATGGAGGCCGCTTCTCCGCCACTCTTCGGTGTTGTGCATGGATCTCGCGGATATCGTAGTTGTTTAAGCCATTTTGAGCGATTCTTTCCTTCAACGATTGGTTCTCTTAAATTGCTGATTTAATGAGCCAAGACTACAATGACGTCACCGACTCAAGAAATATGGGCGGAAACTTCCGCGGTTCCTTATTTTAAACTTATTCGAGATTAACTTAACTGGAAAGCTTTATTTATCATCGTAACTTGTCGTTACCTTCAACCCAAAGATTTTTTTGTAATAAATTGCGATTTTGGGTGTAAGCATGGGCGGAGTTTTGGAAGGTTTAGAGGGGAGCCTGCCCTCACTCCCAACTTAAATGGTAATTTTCCCGAAAAAAGTACGAAATCTGTACATTAAAATATTAAAGTACAGTGAAAACAAAAACATCAGAAGTTTAAATAAGTTTAAAATATCCTTGTGTTATTTCCTCTTAGATAGCTGGTAGTTAAAATACTATTTTCAGAGGCTAATTTAGACTAATTATCCAGGCGAAGGCCCTGGGGACCCCTCCCGTTTTACTTGGGGATATTCCATAGCCCCGGCAGGATTCCTGCCTCCCCTCCAACAAAAAATTCTAACCTCCGCCCATGGGTGTGAACAGTGCCGTAACTATAGGGGGATTGAGGGATAGATCATACCCCCAAAACCCTCAGAGAAATACAAGAATTATTAAAAACTATTGTCTATTTTAGAAATATAATAACTGCATCTGATTAAAGTTAGATTTTTAGTGTCAAAAAGATGTAAAATGGATATATCCAGGCATGTCATTTTTTTAAATTGTCCTGGACCTCTCATTGCCTGGGGGGGGGGGGGGGTGGAGATCGCCATCCCAGGCCATCCCATTCCCCCCAAAGCACATTCCTAGTTACGCCACTGGGTGTAAGTGAACAACAACAATGAGAACCAATTAATTCGTGAGGGTTCGCCAGTCAATCAATTGCTCTCGCTAGACTACCCGTGGTGCCCATAAATAACATCGATGGCTCGTTGGAGATGAATCTAAATGTGCCACTCCGCGTTAAACGAACGGGGGTGTCGTCGAACGCTAAGTCAGGGCCGTCACAGGGACGGAATTTCGTCTCCTCCCACCCGAAGCCAACAGCTGGAAATGGGAGTGACAAGGAATGCCGAAGATTCCGTTGCATAGCAAGGGGGCAAATTCTGTTGACAACAGAAATTCACAACCTTCTGATTCGCCAAAATAGCAACCAAATTAACAGCATGTAAGAAAACGTATCACATCCGATCGACTAATTCAATTTGTTTATACATTATTTCTTTCAACCTTTTGTTAGCTACTTGAATATCTCACGATCTTTATTCTTTCTAATATGAGTCAAAGATTCCAATCCATCGAGCATATCGCAAACTGTTATCATTACATTATTTATTGATCTTTTATACTAACGGAAAATAGCCTTGAAATAAAAAATGCATAAACCTCAAGTACATGGAAACATGCATTGGTATATATGTAGTACTTACCTAATTTAATGCAAAAGGTTAATTTTAGGCCCTGGGAATATTAAAACGGAAAAATATATGCAATAAAAATAATAGCTACACCTCTTATCCAAATACCAAGTTTTGAACAACAGAAATGAACATCGACAAAATATATTAATCTCAGAAAAGAAATTTTCAATTAAACTCCTTAAATTACTCTGAAACTCCTCAATTAAACTTCCTCTAACCAATAATGTATAATACAATGCCACGATCCGATTTTTAATGTACATAATATGGTATTTAAAATATTTTGACTAAGGCTAAACATGAATTACCACGGAATCTACACAAAATATTACGTTTTTATTAACTAGATAACATATAGTGGCCCCTAATGCAGTTACACCTCCAGTTATCATCCCACTAAAAAATTTTAGGAAAAGGAGTATAATGCCAAAGGGACCAAATGCTTGCTGTCTACCTTTCGTCACCCATAAAGAGTGAGGTTAGCTTTGATTAATTGTAAGTAAAAATTTAAAAAAAACTTCCATTCGTATACGATACGACACGTAAACTTATAAGAAAGAAACTAAGACCAGCAGTTCAAGATGAAAAAATATGCAAAGCTATTTTGACAAGGGAATACATTTAAAGTTAAGTAATTACTATTAATCTCAAATGTATCAAATTTATGATTTATACATCATATTAAAACTTTAACATGTACAGAGTGAAATAGAGGAAGGAGAAGAGCTGCGCCATTATTGAAATAAAATATTATCGATAAAAATTTCCCCTCATCTGCAGGAATACGCATTCCTTCTAGTATGATTCATGGGTTGTACACTAAGAGCTACGTGCTCTTTGCTGCTATGACTTAAAATAACAATAAATAGATATGCAGATGTTGACGTATCATCATGTAATAAATTTCAGAACTAATATCATTTGTTAAAAGATAAACCGTATTGTTGGAAGGAGGAGCATTTACAGTGCTTCTCTCTAGGATGATTTATAACAAACAATCTGGCAACACCCAAGACTTTGAAAATAATCCAAATAGATGCAAACAAATTAACGCTGTAAATAATTATGTTTAGTTTAGATGAGGATCGAATAGAACAAAAATAAATGAAATAAGCTAATGACCTATGCGAGTTCAAAGCCGAAAGGAGTAAGAAGAAACAGGACAAAGTTGGAAGAAGAAGAGCACAGAGAGGCCTTTTGCTTCCTACCGCAAAATGCCCGCAATTTGCTTCTTCTGCCCTCTGCCCAAACCCCACACCCCTCCACACAGGTTGGGCCCTGTCGTACCTCCGAAATCGATTTATTGATAACACGCCGGCGGAAACATTCGGCACAGCCCTTGCTCTCGGAAAATGTAGCCGAACGTCCTTGAAACATTTTACGAAAACAAAATTCCTTGCACCAGAGCCAGTATCTGGGTATAGCACAGCAAGGGGTTTCCGAGAAGATGAGAGACCCCTCCAAATACTTCTAAACTGAGTTCTACTCCTTTTAGCCTGGTTCAGAAAAATAATATAATTACTCCCATTTTCAAACAAAAATAAATGAAAATAAAATACACACAGGGTATCATGGAAATAAATTTTTCCATCAAACATGAAACTTTCGGCAGCAATTGCATGAATTCCACATCAGCGAAGATTTTCTCCATTGGATGATACGTGCAATTACATTCACATACAAAAGAGAGAAGATAATACCTTATACTGCAATTTGAATTAGGTCATAGCATACCCATTGAAATATTATAAATCTTCAAGTGTTGAAGAATTCCTTATATCTTGCAAATTGAATCGAATTATGATTCATTCATAAACGACGACAAGCAATACGTTCCCATTGTTAAACCAACACAATTGTTGTAAAAATAAAGCATATGGATAACAATTTTTGATCAAAGGAAGCACTCATCTCTCTGATTAACTGCTTGAATAAATAGAATTGTAGTAGACAATTAATTTTTGTACCCTTACTAAAACTCCGTATATGAGCTCGGCGATAATTATATTTTTTAATGCCTAAAACCCGATGGCGACTTTCGAGTAAAAGCACTGAGTAAATGAATGTTACACTCATCGATTTGGTCCAATGCTTCCCAATATTTTCCAGGACATTCTTCTACATTGAAATTTGATAACTAAACAAATTATCTCATAGAAGAAATATTTTTCAATTAATATCTCATATCGAGGAGACATTCACACAATTGGTGCTGATGCGTTGAAAATAAATAACAGATAACAGTCATTAAAAATTTACACAACGCAACGAAAGAGTAAATTATACAGATAAAAGAATATTTTCCGGCACTTCTGTGTAAGGAGCGGATATGGAGCACATCAAATCCTATTTTTTTTCTCTGGAGCTGAAAATTCTACCCTCAAGAAAACCGTTTTCTGAGAAATAGCAATCATCAAATTTCCAAGGCAGGAAGCCAAAATCGTGGCGATTGAATTCGTGAGTAAGCGAATAGGGGAGAACTCTATCAGCAAAAGACGGAATTTGATTTCAGGCAAAAGTTTAAATTACTCGGCTTCGCTGCTGCACGCAACAGATTTAAAAAATGAAAAGCTAGATCTCCAAGGCATAGTAGTGGATTATTACCACTATGACCACTTCCCTTATAGCGTTAATTTGCCGAAAAGTACTCGATATTCGCCAAAATATACTGATTTAACGAAGCCATGAAAGAGAGAGGAAACCTACGTCTTAATCAATGAGTTTGGTAAGCACTAACTTGTGCACCAACACAACGCATGTAAAAAGTATTAATATGCAATCAGATGGTGCATTATAAATAAGAAAATGTATAATAAAATGGCAATGAAATTTGAGTTAATTCTACAGCTCAAAACTTTGGAAAACAAATTGCAAATTTAAATAAGCGTTTGAAGGATAGTACTCATTACTAAAAGAGACAGAGAAAAGGCATTTTATTTTTCAATAAAGGTAAGTGGCAATTTGAACTAATAAATAGGAGATATCCACACATTTAGATTTCACGGAGATTACTTAAGTTATTTTAAAGAATCAACGCAAATGTAAATAAAATTGTTCTTTAGTCAAGAAAGCTACTGGTTGAGAAAAGCTGACAATCCAAATATTCATCTCATCAACGGCTGGCAATCCGAAGATTGGTTAGACGCAGCTCCTAATTCAGTTCCCCCATCAGCTAATTGTTTAACACTTACGAAGTAACGTATCACAGCGATTTAATTCAATGTAAATATCACTTGACACTCTGTTTTATTCTCAATCCTATTTTACATCCTGTTCAAGATGGCTCTCTCCTTAACAATTCATTATTTATCTTTTATCACCATAGCATCGTCTCAAATAAAGAAATAAAAGAAATCAAAATAAAAACAAACATGCTCACAAATAAACAAAACAAACAACAAATTAACTTAAAAACAGAAAATAAACTAAACATATGAAAGAGTGATATTGGTCATAAAGACACATGCATCAAATGTCATCCGTTTTACATAATTCTCCTGATTGGATGTGCTTGACGCCGACCGGAGTTATTTCGATCCGTTTTCATTTCGAAGGGTTTATTTCGATTGTTAGCAGCGCGATCGAAATTCGGTGTATTGGAAATTTTTCATTCTAACCACTTCTCACGAAAGTTCATCTTATCGTTGGAAGGACATTTTTCAAAAAAAAAGGTTCGCCAATTGCGTCGGTAACCTATAGGAATCAATCGTTCGAAATGAAAACCGTACGGAATAATTCCGATCAGTGTCATGCGCACACCCCCTACTCGATGAATCTCATTCGAGGCCTTCCTAATGTAATTACAGTAATTCCTGGGCATACGAACAAGATGCGTTATGAGACCTTGTTCATAAGTTGAAAACCCCAAGCAAGGCAACGAAAAGTGTAGTTATGCATTGCAATTTTGCGATGCAGTTTTGGCCTCTCAAACTCACGTTGGAGACGAAATGATCTAGCTGCACGTGTGACCCGGCTGGAGCCGAAAACATTTCGTTATCCACAGTAAGGAAGAACGGGCGAAACGCTGAAGATTTCCTGACTTCACAACGGTTTAATTGATGCTTCGTTTATTCTGTACCCATAAAGTGAGTTCCTCTACGTCTCACCGCGTTGTGTCAGCCAACTTCAAAGGCGCCAAATTCGAAATTTCGGGCGCTCTTCAATGTTTTTAATGTTCGTATCACTGTATTTCGTAAGTCAAATGTAAGTAAGGTGAGTACTTACTGTATATCTTGACGTCACACCACAACGTCACACCGCGTTGTGTCGGCCAGCCTCAAAGGCGCCAAATTCGAAATTTCGGGCGCTCTTCAATGTTTTTTTTATGTTCGTATCTCTGAAATATCGTAAATCAAATGTAAGTAAGAATATAAACTAATGTATACCTCGACGTCACACCACAACGTCACAACCTGTTGTGTAGGCCAGCCTCAAAGGCGCCAAATTCGAAATTTCGGGCACTCTTCAATGTTTTTTTATGTTCTTATCTCTGAAATATCGTAAGTCAAATGTAAGTAAGAATATAAATTAATGTATACCTCGACCTCACACCACAACGTCACAACCCGTTGTGTAGGCCAGCCTCAAAGGCGCCAAATTCGAAATTTCGGGCACTCTTCAATGTTTTTTTATGTTCGTATCTCTGAAATTTCACGAGTCAAATGTAAGTAAGAAGATAAATTAATGTATACCTCGACGTCACACCACAACGTCACAACCTGTTGTGTAGGCCAGCCTCAAAGGCGCCAAATTCTAAATTTCGGGCACTCTTCAATGTTTTTTTATGTTCGTATCTCTGAAATTTCACGAGTCAAATGTAAGTAAGAAGATAAATTAATGTATACCTCGACGTCACACCACAACGTCACAACCCGTTGTGTAGGCCAGCCTCAAAGGCGCCAAATTCGAAATTTCGGGCACTCTTCAATGTTTTTTTTATGTTCGTATCTCTGAAATATCGTAAATCAAATGTAAGTAAGAATATAAACTAATGTATACCTCGACGTCACACCACAACGTCACAACCTGTTGTGTAGGCCAGCCTCAAAGGCGCCAAATTCTAAATTTCGGGCACTCTTCAATGTTTTTTTATGTTCGTATCTCTGAAATTTCACGAGTCAAATGTAAGTAAGAAGATAAATTAATGTATACCTCGACGTCACACCACAACGTCACAACCTGTTGTGTAGGCCAGCCTCAAAGGCGCCAAATTCTAAATTTCGGGCACTCTTCAATGTTTTTTTATGTTCGTATCTCTGAAATTTCACGAGTCAAATGTAAGTAAGAAGATAAATTAATGTATACCTCGACGTCACACCACAACGTCACAACCCGTTGTGTAGGCCAGCCTCAAAGGCGCCAAATTCGAAATTTCGGGCACTCTTCAATGTTTTTTTTATGTTCGTATCTCTGAAATATCGTAAATCAAATGTAAGTAAGAATATAAACTAATGTATACCTCGACGTCACACCACAACGTCACAACCTGTTGTGTAGGCCAGCCTCAAAGGCGCCAAATTCTAAATTTCGGGCACTCTTCAATGTTTTTTTATGTTCGTATCTCTGAAATTTCACGAGTCAAATGTAAGTAAGAAGATAAATTAATGTATACCTCGACGTCACACCACAACGTCACAACCCGTTGTGTAGGCCAGCCTCAAAGGCGCCAAATTCGAAATTTCGGGCACTCTTCAATGTTTTTTTTATGTTCGTATCTCTGAAATATCGTAAATCAAATGTAAGTAAGAATATAAACTAATGTATACCTCGACGTCACACCACAACGTCACAACCTGTTGTGTAGGCCAGCCTCAAAGGCGCCAAATTCGAAATTTCGGGCACTCTTCAATGTTTTTTTATGTTCGTATCTCTGAAATTTCACGAGTCAAATGTAAGTAAGAAGATAAATTAATGTATACCTCGACGTCACACCACAACGTCACAACCCGTTGTGTAGGCCAGCCTCAAAGGCGCCAAATTCTAAATTTCGGGCACTCTTCAATGTTTTTTTATGTTCGTATCTCTGAAATTTCACGAGTCAAATGTAAGTAAGAAGATAAATTAATGTATACCTCGACGTCACACCACAACGTCACAACCCGTTGTGTAGGCCAGCCTCAAAGGCGCCAAATTCTAAATTTCGGGCACTCTTCAATGTTTTTTTATGTTCGTATCTCTGAAATATCGTAAATCAAATGTAAGTAAGAATATAAACTAATGTATACCTCGACGTCACACCACAACGTCACAACCTGTTGTGTAGGCCAGCCTCAAAGGCGCCAAATTCTAAATTTCGGGCACTCTTCAATGTTTTTTTATGTTCGTATCTCTGAAATTTCACGAGTCAAATGTAAGTAAGAATATAAACTAATGTATACCTCGACGTCACACCACAACGTCACAACCTGTTGTGTAGGCCAGCCTCAAAGGCGCCAAATTCTAAATTTCGGGCACTCTTCAATGTTTTTTTATGTTCGTATCTCTGAAATTTCACGAGTCAAATGTAAGTAAGAATATAAACTAATGTATACCTCGACGTCACACCACAACGTCACAACCTGTTGTGTAGGCCAGCCTCAAAGGCGCCAAATTCTAAATTTCGGGCACTCTTCAATGTTTTTTTATGTTCGTATCTCTGAAATTTCACGAGTCAAATGTAAGTAAGAATATAAACTAATGTATACCTCGACGTCACACCACAACGTCACAACCTGTTGTGTAGGCCAGCCTCAAAGGCGCCAAATTCTAAATTTCGGGCACTCTTCAATGTTTTTTTATGTTCGTATCTCTGAAATTTCACGAGTCAAATGTAAGTAAGAAGATAAATTAATGTATACTTCGACGTCACACCACAACGTCACAACCTGTTGTGTAGGCCAGCCTCAAAGGCGCCAAATTCGAAATTTCGGGCACTCTTCAATGTTTTTTTATGTTCGTATCTCTGAAATTTCACGAGTCAAATGTAAGTAAGAAGATAAATTAATGTATACCTCGACGTCACACCACAACGTCACAACCTGTTGTGTAGGCCAGCCTCAAAGGCGCCAAATTCTAAATTTCGGGCACTCTTCAATGTTTTTTTATGTTCGTATCTCTGAAATATCGTAAATCAAATGTAAGTAAGAATATAAATTGATGTAGTCCTCGACGTCACACCACAACGTCACAACCTGTTGTGTAGGCCAGCCTCAAAGGCGCCAAATTCGAAATTTCGGGCACTCTTCAATGTTTTTTTATGTTCGTATCTCTGAAATTTCACGAGTCAAATGTAAGTAAGAAGATAAATTAATGTATACCTCGACGTCACACCACAACGTCACAACCTGTTGTGTAGGCCAGCCTCAAAGGCGCCAAATTCTAAATTTCGGGCACTCTTCAATGTTTTTTTATGTTCGTATCTCTGAAATTTCACGAGTCAAATGTAAGTAAGAATATAAACTAATGTATACCTCGACGTCACACCACAACGTCACAACCTGTTGTGTAGGCCAGCCTCAAAGGCGCCAAATTCTAAATTTCGGGCACTCTTCAATGTTTTTTTATGTTCGTATCTCTGAAATTTCACGAGTCAAATGTAAGTAAGAAGATAAATTAATGTATACCTCGACGTCACACCACAACGTCACAACCTGTTGTGTAGGCCAGCCTCAAAGGCGCCAAATTCTAAATTTCGGGCACTCTTCAATGTTTTTTTATGTTCGTATCTCTGAAATTTCACGAGTCAAATGTAAGTAAGAAGATAAATTAATGTATACCTCGACGTCACACCACAACGTCACAACCCGTTGTGTAGGCCAGCCTTAAAGGCGCCAAATTCGAAATTTCGGGCACTCTTCAATGTTTTTTTTATGTTCGTATCTCTGAAATATCGTAAATCAAATGTAAGTAAGAATATAAACTAATGTATACCTCGACGTCACACCACAACGTCACAACCCGTTGTGTCGGCCAACCTCAAAGGTGCCAAATTCGAAATTTCAGGCACCCTGATATTTTTTTAATATTCGTGCCTCTAAAATTTCGTAAGTCAAATGTTAGTAAGAAGAGGACTTACTTTATGCTTTTTGTTGAGAAAGGAAAGATATAATTTTTGAGAATCACAAAATACCATACCTTATTTTTGATATCTCGTTAAAAATTTTGAGTTGCTCTCATTTTACTTGTCATTCACAGTTTCGCCCATTGACATTTTGGCTTGGGGTTCCAAAGCTTTGGGAACAGCTTTAAAAACCCCAGGTTTAAAGTAATAATGGGAAATGAGGGAAAAGTAATAAAACAATATTGACCAAGCATTGGACATTGTGAAAGTCGAACGTTCGTAAGTAAAGGACTTAGCGTACTAATGGAAAAAATATCACTCCTGAAGGGTTTGTCGGATTAGGAATTCACAGTTGAAACTAGAACAAAATTTTCCACTCCCTCGGATAAGAGCTCATTCCGAACTGCGCGATCGAAATGGTACTCGCGTGGAAGCGGTTCCGCAGGGAATTGATAACGCCCCCGCATAACGTCGACCTTGGCCTGAATTCGCAAGCGAGCGGACTCGATTATTTGGCGAACTCCGCGCCCTCCGAGTTTTAAGGTTAACGCGCTCGCTTTCATAAATCTCCAGAGGTCTGCGCTCCCTGGGTGCGGGCGTGGGCGACCGCTCTGCCGCCAACGAGAGCAGCGGACAGCCGCGCCTGGAATAGGCCGTCAAGTTTCCCCGGAGGGAATCCGTCTCTCGGTGTGCCGCATCGAATTGGCCCCGCTAAATCGAGCAGTGCTTTTTAAATTTCATTCTTCAAAGTAAATAAACCTGGTAGTGTGGCAACCAATAACTGGGAACAGCTTTGAAAACCCCCATCTATAAAGTAGGAATGGGAAATAAGAAAATATTTATAAAACATAAGTATAACAGATCGCCGTTTGTTCTGAATATTTGGAATTTGAATGAAAAATATACGGCATGAATCCTGTCGCAGATAAGTTGATGACGTCACGAACTCATTCGAGCGTAAATCGAGCAGAGCTTCTGAAAGTACATTCTTCCAAGTAAATTAAGCTGGATCGCCCATGTTGGTAGCGTGTCAACCAATGACTGGGATCAGTAAATGATCGTAGTTATCAGTCTCAGCCCTGAAGACGATGAGTGAGGTACTCATTGAAACGTTGGCCTCAAAAAGCCTGACCCGGTGCTTAACCCGAGAAGATTTTATTCATTTTATTCATGACTGGGATCAGCTTTGAAAACCCCCAACTATAAAGTAAGAATGGGAAATAAGAAAATATTTTTAAAACATAAGTACAGATCGCCGTTCATTCTGAACAGTGGATACGAAACCTTACGGCGGGCTCGCGAGGTTACTCTCCTGGGCCGAAGTCTGAAGCCGAAGCTTATCATATCTGCACCGCACAAGGGGGAGGACAGGAAGGAGAAAGGAAGGAGGCGCCGCCCCGATAGGAGCCCGACAACGCCTCCTAGGACAGGATAGGGAAGGAAGGGAAGGGACGAGGAATCCCGCACCCTCACAAAGGCGGGCGGGTCCTACCATCAGCGAAACCAGGAATCAGCCATTGCTATTCTAACAATTTTGGAGGATTATCCTATGAGGAAGAATAATCCAACGATCAAATCGTTTTATATCATTCATTCTGAACGTTCAAATCGTTAGAAACGTTCATTCTGAACATTTGGAATTTGAATGAAAGATCCACGGAATGAATCTTACCGCAGATAAGTTGATGACATTACGAACTCTTCCCAATCCTGTCGCCGCCTCTACCCCTCTCATCATACCTGATCAAGAATCTCACGTAGTTTATTATAGTTATAACGATTATCTTTTCTTTTCATCCACCGAATTTTTTAACTGAGCTATGAATTTTGGTGTAAGTAAACGACCCCAATATTGAATCAAAAACCACGCTGTTTTTAAATCATTATTTTAGTACCTAACCGAATGAGAATTCGAATTCTGATCGTTTCGAATGTTTTTTTTTCTTTAAAAATTTTGTAATGTCAAATATTAGTACTTATGTGCGTATCTGCATCTTAAGTCAATTATTCGTGATGAATATTGCCCCTCACACCCCCAAGAAAATCCACTTTGAGGGATGAAGACACGGTGGTGTAACTTGGGGACTATCTGATTGGCTAATAGGTGATCTAGGTTTAATTCTGGTGCAAATCGGCTAATTATTTAACTGCGCGCTTAATTATTTGACCTTATTCGGTGCCATATAATATTTACTATAATTTCCTCGAAACTGCGAGTTAATTCAATAGTTAATGTAATGCTGCCAAACGGCGCGGCGTTTCCTCCACAGTCAGTCAGACAGCATGAAATGGGCATCTTTAAAATTAAATACTGCCTTTAAAATTATATTTTATCCGCATATTTTAGAAAGCATTCAGCCAAGTCCCTCTTCCCTTCTTCAATTCGGCATAAGGCCCATGCTCCTGAAATTATCCGCGAAACTTTAAAAATTTTTTGGAACAAGATGGTTCCAAAAAATGATTCCATCCCATTCATTCAATCACTTTTTTCGGCTTACTCAAAATATATTTATAGAAACTAGGCGTAAAAACGCATTCATTAATAATAAGTGATGATTCTACTCGAGCGGCGATTTCTTACATCTTTATACTGAAATATGGGAGCATCAAATTCGTGGGTGAAGTCAGGCTGTATCAATCAGGTACTTCAGAGCATAGAGGTGCATTTTGTCAAGAATTGCGATCCTTTCGCAAAAAAAGCCACTAAGAGAACGTCAAATGGAAATTTCGATTCCGGACTTCTGGACCTTGGGAGCTCGCATCCGGATGTGATCCGAGCGGGATCCGGCCTTTGAGCGATTCCCTCATATTTATGGACGACGTGCGATAGGTGGCTTTGATAGACCGCGAATTGCGAAGGCCTCAAAAGGCATCCTCCGGGGCTAACGCTCCTGAGTGGACCGGATATAAGAGCAATAAATCACCTGCCTTGGATTCAAAGGCAGCGGAATTTGTTTTCGCCCGATCCGCCTGAAGCGTAGAAGGCGTGCTCCTGATCATTCTGCAAAGGCTAAAGGAGGACACCGCTATAGTCTACAGTGCAATATCGCACTTCGAGGTGACGTATGCATGTTTGTATGTCTTCAAATCCCTTGTATTCCCGTCTCATATAAAATATTATTGATTCCATGCCCGATCTCTTATCGATGAATTTGTTTGTCATTGAATTATCGATTGAATTTGTTAACCTTACAACCGAAAACATTCAAGTTTCTACCAATTTCACCAAAAAATGTGGACTAGTTTTGGGAAATCCTACTGCCACAACGATAAATGTTTTTGCAACTACTCCAATTCTTTCATAAATCACGTATGAGACACTAAATGTTTCCATTACAAGTCGAAGACTAGTCTCTTAATTGTTAACCTTATTTTTTTTCTTAATCCGTTCAAGTAAAACAAGTATTCCATACGTTTTTACGCATTTTTCGAACGAAAGGTCCATGCGGAAAAAAAGACATTTTAAACATAGCATTAAGTTCAAAATTGATGAATGAAGGTCGATTGAAGATAGCACGGCAGTTCATTTATTTCGTTGAATTAAAAAAAACGATTAAATTATAGCTTTCCTAATGACAAGAGAGCACGGAGATGAATGGAAATCAGGGTTAAGCGTGGAAATAATACTTATGGAGGGAGTTGGGAAAAATCCGTCTTAGTCTAAAGGAAAAACATATAATGGGAGTTAATTAAAAGAAATTAACAAAATTCATACTTTAGAGAAGCAGTGGGGTAGGATTTATATTAGATTGGATGCCTGTGGCTAATTCAAAGGTCAGCTCAATGATGAAAAATTTCTGTTTTTGAAAATAGGAGAGAAATAATGTATATCTGTAACGCAAAGTTGCCCTTTGGTTAACGCAGCGATACGCCTCAATTCTAAATCGATTATAGGAGATGCACACATGAGTCCTCAAAACATATCATCAGTACCTCAGCCCAGGTATAGTGGATCTCAGTGGACTAGACGGCGTCCATGACACAGGTATGGATATCATGAAATATATGTCACGATGTAAAATATAAACAACAATGCTTGATTCTGCCAATATATGAATCAAACAGAGCGTCAGCATGTGAGTTTGCATGCGCATTCCATGGTCTTGAAATGCTGACATAGCATTACACCGCACACCTCACGTTTCTCATATGACTGAACAGTATTTCCTTGACATATGGAATGCACTCACTCCATGGAAATTACTTCATTGCTGGAAATGGCTGGCTTCAAGGCAATTATTTCATCAGAGTAAAGTCAAATATTAGACGAACTAGAGCTCTTACCCACCGCGATTAGGTATTATATTCGTAAAGAACGTACTTAGAGGAAATAGCGACATTTTAGCAGTTGGAATTTGTACTGATGGGTCATTTACGAAATGCTTTGTCTATAATACAAACGCAATAAACTAGTTGTCAGAAGAGATAGACTCATTCCGTTTTACCTATTAAAGCATTTAGGCATTCGGTTAGCTAAACAAATAAAACTTTAGTATATCATCTCGATTTCTACGAAACTTCCAAAACACAACAGTGCCTTCTAACTGCATCCAGCTGGTCTTTTCTATTCCCGAATCGTAAAAAGATAAAATTCTTTTATAAAATATCATACTATAGAAGAACGAGTCCAGGCATGAGAGGATTTTAAATGGTGACCTCCAAGATAGAGGTGATGAGTGCGTGATAACGCCCTGGTCCTTTAAAACTTTTGACCTGAAACAAAATAGATAACGGTAACTCGGGGAAAAGCATTAATTACTATCGTTGTTCTAGAGCTTAAAGGTTGGAACGCTTATTTTCTTCGAGAGAAATTGAATTTCCGACGAAAACCATAGAGTTCGTAATAAAGTTGTACCTTAGAGAAGTAAATTCAATTAGGGAAAGAAAATTAGAGCCAGAAAGAAATAGTCCAGTGCCCCTTAAGTCAGAGTCATCACATGCTGAGAAAACTTCCGGCGTTTGCTGGACTCGCAACGGCTCCTGAGTCGGCATTTTCTCCGCTGCTGAAGCGAGCGGCGGACGGAGAGAATATAAAAACAAAGAACACTCGCATCAAAAACCCAGCGCACTCAAGCCGCCAAATGTGGGGCAATCTTCGAAAGAGCCTCCGAGCCGCGGAGGTGTGAGAGGTTGCAGATATAAACATGAGCGGAACAAACATTCCGAGACACAGAGAAGTACTGATGAGACGAGGGAGACTTTCTTTTCGAAAGAGAGCAGATAACCATGGGAGCGAAGTGGTTTCAAAAATGGGTTACCACCATTCTCTTTCCTCCATACGTTGAGATATTGTAATGCAACTATCTATATGTATAAAATAGGACGTCTGTTTGTCTGTCCGCAAAGCATTTCCATACGGCTGCACGGATGGCAACCAAAGTTAGCACATAGGTTCATCTCATGCACCCACAGCCCGTAGTGATACTTCTGATTAACATAAATATTATAACATGTATTAAACGAGGTCAAGATAAGAAGAGAAAAATAATACTTCTGATTGTGTTCGACGCGTTCTTTGCGTCGTTTTTTTCATTACCGTTTGTTAGGCCACGTCGTACAACGTCTGCGTTTCGACATCCTGCTGGATAGGAACCCCTCTTGACACACTCAAAGTATAGGGGAAACATGACTCGGAGAATTTTACACTTAACTATCAATCATCTTCGTGCAAACCTTTTTGCTACGGTATGCTCTCACAGGACGTTTTTAGTCCACGCAACTATACGCACAAACTTAAAGATAAATGTTGTGGAGCATGGAATGAGCTGATCTCCTGCGCGGTGTAAGGAAATCGTTTTTTTCCATTGTTGGCTGTTACGTATGCATACCATAATCATACCTGATTTGCTACTATACCTAAAAATCCTGCCACTCGGCCTAGAATTGCAAGTTCTAAATTTCCCAATTCTCTGGGTACTATCCTTCCCGAGCAACGCCGGGTGGCCTGTTAGTGTTTAATAAAGCTATTTCAACGCAAAAGTAAAAACATTCAAAAACTAGCACACCCATAAGATACACAATATGAAAGGCTTTCACAATTTACAACTTTCTCATTTTTACCGGACCAAATATTGCGATTCTCTTTCTAATCCATTTCGTCCTTCCTCTAAAAATTTTGGTTTTTACTATTGCACTATAATTACAAAATTATTGTTCACTTTTCATCAAAGAAAAAAGTGTTGTGATTATTTTAAAACTAAAAACGTCGTCGGATACATAATTTCAATAAAGCAAGAATTTTTCATTGCGATTCCAGAATTAAACAATAATTTAAAATATTTCATTTGCACACATTTCACATTTATTTTATTTACTCGGTTCCACATTATTGTATAAACGGCTATTTCTATAACCATAGACTCAAAATACTCTTTGATTTCTAACAAAGGCCGTTATAAAAATTAAATACCTCTTTCAAAAGCAATTTCATTCATCCATGGAGGTGTGTTGCGTGGATGCAAGAGATAAAATGAATGGCGCTCAGGCAGGTAACATAAGATGTCAATTCCTGCCAAAATGATCAAAACTCATCTAAAAGAACAATTTCAGTGGTTTTTGAAGTAGCCTACCAGCAGGAGATACCGAAAGCCATATAAGAATAACCGTGTGATATGACCGTCAGGGAGTGAGCGAAATTGTGTTAGCCTCGGAAATATTTTTATACAATATTCATGCAAAGGTGGCATAAAAGAGCGGAAGACAGGAAATTGACGCGCATGAGGAGAAATCATGAGGGATAAAAAGAAAGAAAAACAACGATGTGAAGTAGTTTGAGTTCGAAGACTTATTGGTAAGGTAGTATATTTCCATATACATGCTCCAAGTTCTATCGAATGAGATACGATAAAGCACGCGATAAAATGATAAATTAAAAGGTGGCAACTGCATATTAATGATACCCTAAAATTAAAGCACAGACACGATAAGTTCATGGAAGTGGTAGCTAGAAAAATATCAGGAGAATCAACGAATGGCTCCATATAAATTATCAACAGATTCATTTGTGTGCCAGAATCTTTGTTGCAGGTGGTACAGCACGTTTTTTTTCAAATTCGTATAAAAACTATTACAGTATTTGCGATAGCTAACATGAGATCCACAATGCTGAGAAGAAAGAAGGATGGCTCATACTAAAAGACATTCGTGTCACATTCGGAGTTTGAATGGCATCCAGAAAACTGGCATTAGCGCTCATGAAAGGCAATACCTATTATATTAGCCATAACGTATGATGAACATGGATGAAGAGAACTATTGGGGCACACTACCATAGTCATAGTCCTCACAAAGGAAATAGAATTACAGATTTCACATTATTGGGAAAAACAGGATTTCAGGAAATTCCGTCCACAATACTTTCATGATTATTAAGGGTTATTACAGGAACTAAATCTGAACTTGCTAATTAATATTACTTACCAAGTTAAGGTGACTTTTGCCAACAATCACGAAAATGTATTTTCGGGTACATTAGAACATTAATATATACTCGTCATTAAGGCCGATAGAAAAATCCTAGAACAGAATCGAATTCTACATATGGACAGCATCGAAAAAAGATTGAATGAATAGCTCGAATCTAGCAAAAAATGTAAAATTCAAATACAACAGTCTAATTCAGAATAAAAGAAGTTTCACAACGAAATAAGAATAGCATCGAGGAACCAGCGACCTAAAAAACTATTCGAAAACTAAAAAACTAGTAGAAGAAGGAAATGGACGAAAATGGAGGGTAAAATATATACGAAACACATTTAACATTTCTCGGATCTCTTTATTCGCTCCATCTGTTTCTTTACCACCTGCGCGCGAAAAGCCCTGGTTCTCAGGGAAGTGTATTTGTTTTGTAGGACGTTAAAAGCGGTTTCCACAGCGTGACATGATACCAAAATCACTGAAGAAAACAACGGAATATACAAAATCTGATGGATTACGCTTGTAAAAGATAGAGGTGACATTCCTCCTGGAAAAAGTCCATTTCGTATAAGGCTCCACACAGTATCAAATGGCCTCAAAGTGAAAAAGTTGAAAACTCTCCGATTCTCACTGTATGTACTCCGGGAACCTAAAAATCAAACTGGCGATATGGCAAATCGGAGACGAAAAAAAATCCAAAGAAAATCAAGTTAGCCTTTGGAAAATATCAAACATCGGAATATGCATAATGACAAACCAACGAAAATCGAGAGGAAAAAATGGGAAGGAGTCAACTTCATGTAGGGTTCCAAACGGTTCCATAACGGTTTCAAATATTCGTCATATCTGGAAAGCCTAAGTACCTGAGGAATGTTTACAGTTACTTTAGATTACTCGTATTATTGAGTTAATTCCAGTGTCAAATTTGCTTTTAAATAAAACGAATTTAACTTAGAATTTGTAATCGTTTTGGTTTCATTGCAAGAAAATTTTATTTTGAAGTTAGCACTCGTATCGAATTTTATGTAGACACGTGGATTTCAAAGCTAACTCAACATCTCTTTTCTTCACAATGGCAAGTGGGCAAGTGAAACTTTGCAGGAGTAATATACGAAATAAAATTACACCGCTCCCACTTTATCATTACAGTTGAGCCATTAATTATTAAGCTAACACAATTAAAACTCACGGCCCAACCAAAAGTAGAACTTACGCACATGGGGGCTAATTTATTTCATGCATGTCAGGGAAAGAGTGCAGTCACAACTAAGAGATTTATAGGTAGTATAGTTTTAATACTAATCCAAAGTTTGAGACAGTCAGTTCGTATCATTTGGAAATTTCATAATTAAATAAAGTTCAGTGATAACACGAAGGTATGCTGACTATTCGGACTATAAAATGAAATACTTATTATGAGAATCAAGAATTTTGGGGTTATACTACTATAAAAGTTTCACAAGCACTGGCAAGTTCTGTGAAAGTCCCCATAATTGGATGGGATGGAAATTCCCAAGCCCGGGAAGTGCCCGGGAACCCAATTGTGCTGTGGTCCCAACTTTTGACATTAAAGCTGAAAACAGTACTTTCTAATGTTTCACAGAAACATTCGTAGGGGTCAAAAATAGATGAAAATAAATCATTCCCCTGGTAGAAAAATAAAAAATAATCCAATTTCTTAAGTCGGACGTTCCTTATAAAACAATCCAATTTCCAAACGCTATTGAAGGCTGTAAGGATAAAAATGCTCGCTACTTTAATCTTTACTTTCCATGCACTTCACAGAGAAACCTTTTCGACAATTGTACTCAAGTATGGTGTTGAACAAGTAGACTTCCCGTTTTGATTTTCCGATCCCAACGAAGTCATAAACATGGATATGTAATTAGACTTATTTGCAAATACAAAAAGATAAATAATTCATCACATTACTACTCATGACCGATTTTTATGCGCCCAAATTTTCAAGTAATCCTGTCTCGGAAAATTCGAATAATTGTATGAATCATAAGAATGAGATTTATTTTATTTGGTTTGACATTTTTTCAGCGTTTATACAACAGCGTATATGGTTCAATACCAATGCTGTAAGTCGCTAATTATTTGCACCTAAGAGTGGATTCACCATGATTACGTCTAGTTCATTTCCAAATTTCAAGAACATTTTATTTCTCACGAAAAAGTAAAAAATATTGCTAATTTCACACTATTTAATTTTCCCATTTTTGCTTTTTTACCATCAAAGACCTTTGTAATGACGAGCAAAATTTATTGGAACCAAGGTCAGAGTCGTAGAAATAAACAAGTGAGGAATTCACCAACATAAGTATTTTTTCTTGAGAATGAAACCATTAAAATTCCACAAAGTGATTTCGTCAGTCCTTTCTGATATTATCAAGAATATTAATCATAACTCAGGTAAGAGGCTGTTAAAAACTTTTCGGGTGCCGGTACCAACTCCCGCTAGTACCATATCATCTCCTGACACAGATACCCATAAGTATGAATTCAATTTTCTACCTCACCAGACTCCCTTGATAAAGCAACCAGAAACGTTGGACCCGACCGAACATTGACTCAGCAACACAGCCCAAAACGTTTTTTACTACCATGACGAGCACCCGCGAAAGTTTAAACGAAGAATCACAATTCAGGGATTTTACGGCAGATATGTTAGCAAAATATAAAATGGGACTTTTTTCCACCCGTTAAAAGACCAAAGTTCCCTCAGTTGCGTGTTCTATCGGCATGTTGTCGAAGTTGAAAAAGCAATCTAAATCAAATAACGCTAAAAGACCACATCTACGATCTCCGAACTCGATAAACTCAACGAAAAAATTCAAAGACTCAATTACAGTAAATTTCAGGGTAAAAGTTGTAGCACGCCCATACAGTAAACACACACTTCATTAACTGGCAGATCCATAAGGTCTTCTTGATTGATCTTATGATGGAAACTCAAATAGAGGGAAAAATAATTTTTAGAAAAGCTTTTTTTCTAATGACGTAAGGCTCATGCTGTTTACATGCTCGCTTATCTTCACCCCGGCTCAAATCGCTTCCTAATAAAATATCGTGATACATCATCCAGAAAAAATATCGAGCCCGGTAAAAATCGGGCCTATTCTTACCGGTTCCTATGCTTTATCCACTCCCATTTTTTATCGTTGCCGATATTTACTGTCCAAATATCGTCACCTTAAATGTAAAACCTCTCCAATCAAGAATTTCATAAGAATAAGATTTTTATGCCATTAGTTGTAAAACCTCGTATTTCGTATAATACGGCTTAAAACATTTCTATTTTAAAATTGAAGTTAATGAAATTAAGAACAAAAACAGTTATTTAAATGTAGTAAGACAAGAAAAATAAACAGTTTTATGTTCACTCTCTAAATTTTGATATTTTTTATTTACGAGGTTTTACATTTAAGCTGACGATATATGTTACCGTTTTCGCCAATTATCGATATTAAAAACGTCGCATTCCAACTATAAATAGTCAATATCGTCTAGGCGTAGGGTGGTGTAATGGATCCCTTATTTTCACACCTGAAGCAAGGCCTCTCACTATTCTTGAAGAACAACTTTCTCAGCAACATCCTATAGCACCCTCCAAAGACAACACGCTTTTTTACTTTTGGGTTATTTTTAAGAAGATATTGACACACAAAGGAATTTATTTGGATTATAACTAAATTATTTTGATTGTCATCGCTAATTTAAAAACTAATCCGTTAACGACCATGGCGCCTATGAAAGTAGCCACGACCGTAATTAAGTGAGCACCATCAGGCAAATTTTCTTACCCTTACAAAACGCCCAGTAGTACGTATTGAACGCTTTACAAATGAATTTTCTGCGCGAGTGCTGGTAAAAAAAAATACTTATAACTAACATAGTGACGCCAGCATTTGATATTTAAATGTGAAATTCCGTGAATTTTTCCAGGAATGAATAAATCAATTTCCCAGGCCCTTTCAGTCACAACAAAATTTTGTCAAAGATATTAAAAACTGCTGATATCAACATATCTAAAGCTACACTTACATTTCAAGGGCATGCATCTATCCCGTTCGACTTGCCTTTTTTCTTGGCATACATCACATTTAAAGCGTATGCAATCAACTTGAAATTTAATAGATACATGAAGTGGACCCTTGGCGAAATTCGCACCAATCTTTAGTTTAAAAATTTTACCTTCCTATTACCTTTCATGGAGACCTCACGAGCCTGTGCATAAAACCAGATAGTGTGGTTGTTGTAAGAAGTAGGAGATTTAGGTGGCTTGGTCATGTAAGAAGGGAGGAGGATACAGTGATAAGTAGAGTGTGTAGGGGTCAACCAGAAGGAAGGCGCCTACGGGGATGACAAAGACTAAGATGAAATGACCAAATAGTTGAAGGCATGAGAAGATTAGGGCAAGAAGTTGACATGAGGACAGAGGAGTCCGGACACAACTTGCTGATGAAGCCAAAAATCGACTTGGATTTGAGGCCACAGGAGTAGTATTGGCTGTGCGGTAAAATTTTCATACTTGACACACATACAAAGCTGAAAAAGGTCTACCCTATTTACCATGATAATTTAATAATTATAACGTATTTAAAAAAAGTAATTCTATGCGTAAAAAGACAAAATACAAACAAAAAGAGAACGATGCGCCCTCTTAATGCAACACGTGTAGGACACACATTAATTACAGTCTCATCCTAAAATAAATCAGTATAGTCTTGATAGGCAGCTATGATTTTATATACGAATACACGATTTCAGAGACGGAATATGTGACGAAGATAAAACTCAGAAAAAATATGATGGAAGCTGCTAATCCTGAAAATTATTGCGACCGATAAAATCATTTCAATTGGTATTGTAGATGACCCTGAACTAGCACATGGAAAAAAACTAGTGAACCAGGATTACGGTGCTATCAAAAGTAAAAGAAATTCACCTAATGCGTAGATAGGTAGTGTATCACATTTTCATTCTATTATGTTATACTTCATTATAATCAAAAGAATTCAAAATTTTAAATAATTCACGGAAAGTCGGGTATATCTAGTAATGAAGGATGAGACTAGATCTATCACTCACGCCACGCCTAGACGGAGCAATCGCAGAGTAAGCAATATCTTTCCCCTCATCGCACTTCGTTTGAAACACAAGACTAATGAATTAATCTCGGTACATACGAGGCGGAAATTTATGACTCCACTAGCTGTGTTTTCTCGCAGGGGAACACGTACATGTTTACGTCGGAGCGAAATAAATTGACTCCTGACGCATCGAACGAATTATGGACGTCCCAGGGGAAGTGATGTTACAATCAACGAGTAAAAATGTAGAGAGTATATGAACGCCAAGAACATATCGATATGTTGAGGGCCTATTGCTGTCCTATGAATCAAATACTTTCAACTGGAATTATTTAACGAGAGTATAACAGTAATGGAATTGGAAATTAATACTGAGATGTTATCCGTTGGAAGTAAAAGAAAGTAATTATTCAAAATATGGCGAGATTTCCCAGCAATAAACGGTGACAAAAAAAATTGATTACGTCAACATTAATGTAAAAATTCGCCCGGAATATCTCATCTTCATTGGCAGGATTTGATTGGATGAAATTTCCAATGATAAATAAGCTCACTAAATTTAATCAAAGCTTTGAACGTGGGATTTCGTAGCGAGAGGCATCGTTGCTAACGGCTTCCGGGTGCAGCTGCGTGTTGCGCTTTGTCGTGCAAGCTTTCGCGACCGTTACAGGGCGCATCATCAGGCGATGAATGAATTTCGAAATTAAATCAAAACCTTCATTTTCCTAATTTGTACGTTTCAATGTATTTTGATAGCCTAATCTGCGACAAATAAAGGCTTTTTATATTCAACGTGAAAAATTCACAAAGAAATCGTTAATGCCGAAACATTTTCGAGTTCCAAGGGCCATTCAAATTTATGCACTCTTTTCCATTCAATCGCCTATTTTTCGTCTGGAATAATATTAAAAATAACAAATTGATTACAGAAAAATAGTTAGAAGTATGTTTTCTTGTCTTGCGTGTCTTGGGAATTGATAACTACCCTATGGGTATATGCAAATTGATATCACCCTAAAAAGCAGAAAGGCAGAAAGCAAAAGCACCTTGGATTTAAAAATACCGATTAAAATTAATAATAATAATTTATGCACTAATCAGGCGTATTTATATCTCTACAATGGTATTCTATGGTAATCTATTAGAATCACGTTCAGTTATTGATTTTACATAAGTCTCAATCAAATATTTTTAGTAATTTGCATTTAATATTAAATCCATATCGTCACTTATTTGTTCTTCATCGTGATTGCGTTTGCAATTGTTTTATAGTATACCTTACTCATTAAACGGATATTCGAGTATAATGGCAAATGTTTAAAGATAGCATTCCCAATGTAATGAATTTATGGCTACATAATTACAATATATGACCACGCTGAATAGTATGTACTTGTACGTAGTTATAGCACGTATATGATTTCAATTTTGTTCATTCTTTCTACTCCTTTATTCTTTCTCCCATCTGTAAACACAAACTTTCATTGCGCAGATATAATTACAACGCCTCACATGTATGACCAGCTAAACCAACTGGGATCATTTGACCACATGTTGGTAAAAAAAGGAACACTTAGACTTGCACAGAAAAAAAAACTTTGCGAGTTTGCCTCGCAAGAAGCGTGGCGGAAATTTCCTCACGGCGATGATTTAATAAAAAAAAAGACACGACTCGTGCATAATTAAATGCAAACGGAGCCCGTGCTTGCACCACAATCTTATCACGAGTGGAATTAACAGTCCGACCCTATCCTCAAGCCTCACGTGTGCGCGAAACCAAACGGAATGGCGATTCCACGAGCTCGCTCAGAAGGACACTCTGAGAGTAAACATACACCAGTCCTCCGGAATATTACGCTTTTGGAAACCTATTCAACAGGACGCTGGCAATGGAGTGCACATTTCAGCTCTCCCAGGCGGAATAAAAAAAATGGATCTTCGGTAGTTTTCCTGTTCCATTGCTTGCTATTCCTTCCTATTCCCTCCCGCGTCCACGAAAGCGACTTGCTCGCGAGCTCGGAGAGAAACCACACAAAACACATCCGAGCCACGACAGGCTTTCGCTCCGGTGCAACGCGGGTAGCCATATCACAGGCACTCGCGCATTGGATAAAGACCCCACGCTAAGAGAACCGGATAACTCATCCCCCGGCGTCATGATATGGGCTCAAAAGGCTTCGCTGCCACTTTTATTCCGCGGAATATATTTAAAAAACAAAGGCAGGAGTACGAACGAAAATTTTTGCGAGGGTCTATTGAAAACCTGCCGATGCAATAATTCGAAGTTGAATGAAAAACCATCGCTTAACAGTTAAACTACGTGAACACTCTCCATTGTTTCAAGATACGGGTGCACTAGTGGTATTAAATATTTTTAAAAAATATTTCCTACCCATAATTTTTCAATACCCTTAGTTTTCCAAAACATCAAACGAGTTAGTTTAATATGAAAGATTTTATCGCACATATCTCTCGTTATTTTTGGGTTAAACTGTGCATAGTGGTGCCTGATATTGATTCAAAAACGCAGTCCGAACAAAAAATATATCCGAGGACCTCTAAAATGGAAAATAACAGAATAACTCAAGTTTAATTTAGCGAGCAAAATTATAATGCGGGAAAATTTTAAGGCCTAGGATATGTTAGTATGGTATGATTCTTAAATTAGCTGCTCAGTGCGTACGCAGAGGAATGACGCTTATACACAGGCTTTCGCAGGGAGAGGGCAGAATTAAAAGGATATTATGACGGCGAAGTTTTTTAAGTGAATTTGCTCATCCGCAGGTAAAACAGGGAATGTTGAAAACGTAGGCTCCACGCAAGATGGTAAAAGTTTCGATTTTTTAGACGGCCACATGCAAGCTTTTGGCTGATAACTGGAAATATTACAGCTCCAAGAATAAAATATCCCGCGCGATATGAGCTGGGGATATTATCCATAATGCCCTTGTGTGTCATATACTTTCTGATAAGTCGGAATGAGGACTTTGCGATAAAAATAGCGAATGTTGAAATGAAATAATGACATTGAATGTCACCAGGCGATACGAATTTCCGCGCACCCACCATTTTGTAGAGAACCTACTGTTTCTCCGCACAAATTAGAATAACCACATTCCTTGTTCAAGGAAAGAAGTTCTCAATTCAAATTTTATGCATGGATTTCATATAAATACACGCAAATGCAATTTCTTAAACCTATACAAAATGCTTTTAATACCTCAGTTGTTAAATGAATGTTTTAAAAACAGAATGATTACCACTACAGGGAAAAGGTGAGATGGCATTTATCTAAAAAGAATAAATGCTAAGGAGATCGCTCGATGAAAAGGTATGCCATATCTTTGGAAGTTGCACAAATTCGTGAAGCATTTAATCAAAATCTCAACAGAAGTAGTTGAGATCCAGGATAGGACAAGGGGGGGGCTAAGTGGGGTTAAGTATTCCAGCAGTAGTGGGGGTCGGAAAAAAATTACCATTTTATCCAATGTAAAATGGATACCTAAGGGGAGTCAATAGCGAGTCTACATACTGATTTATTTCAAGCCGTTGTATTAGCAATAAAGGGAAATTAATATCGTGATACGATTAAGGCTACTATGGTGTTTTATAGCACGGAGTAAAACCGATTTTTAGACGATCCGATTCGGAAGACACTGCCTACTGTATTACTCAACCAAAGACAATGAGCTGGGTCTCGTAAGACAGTTTCTTATCCTCTTTTAAGTTGTGCTCTAGCTCTTGAAATTTCTTGAAATAATTAGTCTAGATTTAAGGAGAGTGTACCAGCGCGCAGGTGAAAAAGTGAATTAAAATAATACCCTGTTAACAGATAAAGAAAGGGTCCCCAATGGCCGTGAAATTTGGCACCACTTGTCAAACCAAAAACCAGAAAACCCTCCTCTGGTTGTTTACAGGAATATTAATTGAAGAAATACACAAAACTGCTCTGTTGGAAATCTAACATACTGATAAAACTTTACACTCCTCATGCTGTTTATCCTACTCCTATAATTAAGCAAAAAGGGCAACATCGGCAAGGAAGTGTGATATGAGTTCCCATAAGCTAGATTAATAGTTACGTCCTGCATTAATGCACAAAACGTTCAGAAAGCAAAGAACTTGTTAAGACCGATATCGACAGAAAGTGCTCAAGACACGGGCGAGGTCTACTTTGCAATTAGATACGGCAAGGTGAAAAGAAAAATAATGTTAGAACTACGTGGTAATTTTTTCGGTCATAGAGTCAACTTTTTCCAGATAGATATTAGTACTGATGATGATTGCAAGGCGATCGAAACACGTGTTGTGAGCTGTTAAATAGAATCAAGGGGGCAGAACCATATTTTGTTTATCATTTTATTTTATCATTTTGCAGTAATCTTTATTTAAATAAGTTCTGCCTCCAGACAATCAGTATTAATTAAATTTATCCTGTAGAAACCTTACGAAATACGAAAACAAAAAAACCTATTAGAGTCAATAACTAAGCGGTAATAAAGCACGTGTCAAATTAAACCTGTAATCAAGAGATAAAGGTCACCGTATATTTTCTCTCGTCAAAATATAGCTAGAAATATTTCATTCTGCTTTTCCTGTAAAATAAACTTGCAAAGTAATTACACAAGCCCTTCCAAGGCCTTCTCGACTGCGGTTCTATCGGCAGTTGCCAAATCAGGGATCATTTTTCTGTAGCACTCGATTCGCAGTTTTCGCAAACTTCCTCGCCACTTTCATGTAAAAACTATTGAAGTGTCCTGGATTGCGCGTATTACCATGATCTTCGATTTTTACTCCTTGTTGATTCGGGTAAAAAGTACATTCACCGTACTCTTTTGCGACGAAATGGGCGAAAATAATTGATAAAATTGGCCGCTAACCGAGAAGCTTGCTCACCACAGGCGAAAATTGCGATTCTTCACCTCGGTACTTATGACGTAGACCAAATATATTTTGAAAGTATTTACTCTCCGATTTTGCAAAAAAATGTTTTTGAAAACCATATTCATTACCCACATTATCAAACGAAATTTATATCACTTTGGTTTTAAAGTTTCATTCACTTCCCGTTTGCAACTGAACAAGGCTTCAAATTATTTCATTCTAATTAAATCAATGTATGCGTCCTCATTTCAATTTTTAATTTTTTCAATTTGCCAACTTCCGCTCAGAATGTTTTGAAAACTCAATTCACCACTGGAATCTTCCCACATGCGGGCTCCATAGCCCCACAGTAGTGATTAGCAATTTGAGAATGTTGTTAGAATCTTTACATACATTATTTTTCGGAGCGAGACCTCGTTAATCTTTGAACTTAAATTAGTTTTCTGACAAGTTCTCCTTAAGATTACACCCGCAAGGAATCAATATTATATTGGAAAAATGATAGGAACAGGATTGAAGGTAATTGGATTCCAGCATCATAGGCTTCGCAAACTGGACTCCTTGCTCTCCGCAATATTCTACAACTTTATCGCAAATAGCTCTCAGGAACGCCATAGTAGGTACCTTCGAGAATCACCTTTTTATGTAAAACTTCTTTATCGAAGGCCTTATCAAGGCTTCCGCGGGTTTGTAGAGAAAAATGTAGATCTTCTGGGCTTTATTCCTAATGATATATTCACAACGATATATTCGGTCAATATTTCTTCTAAAACCCGAAAGACCTACATCTACATTTTTTATAGATTGAACTGAATCTTGATAAAAGCTCATGAATTATTTCAACTCAAGTTAAAGAAGCATAAAAACTTGAGACCGAGCGTTGTGTAGAAATTACAAGCAGGAACGAATAGGTTGGGACAAGTGATAAGGTCGTGTGTATATAATTCATTTGTACTGACAGTCCCTTGAACCCCACCATCTACATCATTTACATTCTACCCAGAAATCCGCCTCAATGGACGTGTGACGGGTGGTGTTCGAACATCAGCCGTTTACATATAAAAAGCAAATACTCAAACGAAATTACGCCAAGAATTTATTGAGGTCCTTTATGGCTCGGAGGTAAAACGATTTCCCATATCTACCCGTTCGGAAAAATACCTCTTTTAATTTATCGTTTCTGTCGGATCTGGAAATAAAATAGGGTTCTTCTAATATGTTATCCGTGTTGCTCTTAAAGATATCCATCCTCAATTACTCAAGAAATCAAAGCCTAGAATAAGTTTAATAATGCCTCCGAGTCTCTAGTGGCTCCCATTAAATGCATTTTTGCCGACAGACTGGTGTACTTGAGTATCTAGTTAACGAGTTTTATTTACATTCAAGCTTCTGGGTTACTTAGCTCTTTTTCTTCTGAAACTTTTGAGAAAATTGCATGTTCTACATTACAAGGGAGACAAGAATGTAATTGTAAGCATTTTTACTTGGCCATCGGAAGGACTGAAAATTATAGTTGAACTGTTACTTTAAAATGTGAATTGTTCTGCTCCATTTGAGTGATTGAAAATGATCACGAACATGTTTTATTTCACTTCTGTAAAGGGATTTTTTGCCGTCTCGGGTCCATAAAATAAGTTACAGCCGGTGGACTTGGGTAACCACTTCGCCATTGCATATGCACAACGGAAAAATGTCATACTGTTCTGATGTGACTTTAAATTAGGCTATTTTCACGTCAATAACAACATAGTAAAAAATACTCAATTCTATAAGCGAGGCCTTCATCATCACTTGCACTCGCGAAAAAAAATTCATAGAAAATCTGAAAGTTGTGTAGATTCAATACCATCATCATCATTTGTGAATCCTAAGATTGGTTTGACGCAGCTCTCCATTCCGCTATTCTATCCGCTAGCCTAGTGATGTATTTCATCTTTTTTACATCCTTTATAACCTGCCCTATGTAACTCATTCGGGGCCGTCCCTTACCCATCCTCCCTTTCATCTGTCCTTCTACGTTTGTTTTTATCAGGCCATCATGCCTCAAAATGTGGCCAACTAAGTTGTCCCGTCTTCTGCTTATGGTTTTTAGGAGGCTTCTCCTTTCTCTCGCTTCTTCATTTCTTACTCGGCCAATCCATTTTATATTCATCACTATACGGTAGCAACGCATGCTTCCACTCTTGACCTCTCTGCTGCTGATGTCAATATCCACGTCTCGCTTCCATAGAATTAAGTACTCCACAGATAGCGTCTAATGAATTATCTCATATGCTTGTATTCTCATCACTAAGAAGATTCTTTTTGTATGAAATTCTCTTTGTCCAGGCAACTCTACTGGCTATTTCTTTTGCTTCGTTCAACGTTGTTTTTTCGGTTTCATAGGCAACAAAACTCTTTCACTTCTTCAAGATTTTTTTCCTAGTTTAATCTTTGTCTTATTCTCATCTCTTTTGCTGCATAGTACTATTTTAGTCTTCTTTTAGATGATTTTCAGATGAAACAAAGCCTTTTCGCTTTAAACATATGGTTTTATAATCTGCAAGCTTCAATTTAATGTTTTTGGACTGCAAAAAATTAATACCAAATAAATGAGTAGAAGATCACAGACTAAGCGGACATGGTTTGCCAACAAAAATCAATTAAAATTCTATTACATTATCCATAATTGCCACAAAACCAGTTTAATAGCCGCGATATAGATAGGTATATAAGGATGTAGGTCGAGAAAAGAATATCAGAAGGAAGGCTTCCTCATTAAAAATTGGAATCCAATACACAGCTACATCCTCTACGTTCCAAACTGGGATAACAGGCGGTATTGATTAATATATTTCAAGTACGCAACTCATATTTAATGAATGTAACAAATTATAGGTCTTTTATGCTTATCTGGCCCTTGAGTTGAACCCGGAAAATTTTTATTCCGCAGCAATCACAGTATTTGACGCACTTTTAGCACTTTTCTGCGGATGAGGTAAACTGACACTGCTATTTAATTAAAACGCATCCAGTAATGTTTCCATAAGTCTCACGAAATTTCAACTGCAATAGTAGAATAAAAAAATTCATATTAATGCTTAAGAAAGAAGACATCAGGACGTGCGCTAAAATTCATCGTGTTAAATGTTTCACTAACTTGTGTTTTTTCCTCTCCAATAGTCATAAAAATGAAATGATAAAAGCTTAGTGAAAACCACGCTAATGAAAAATATATTTTGTTAGTTGGGGGATATTGCAATACGTATTCTTCCTCTTTTGCTTTAATTTCCATCGAATATTTCTAAGAAACCTTTTCAACAAGTGCACAGAAATATGAAGACGCAGATGCGACTTTCAATTCACTTTTACATACCACGGTTAGCATGCGCAGTATATATGAAGGCATTTCCACAGAAGTGTTAACTTAATAATATTTTAATTTTTTGCAAACGCGGACAAAAAATTCATCACGTTATGTTTCAAAGCTGACCGAAAAAACTAGGATATACACCTCGAAAACACATTTTAAATACGGAAAATTTTATCAAATCACAAATGAAGTTATCTTTAGAGGCTAAATTTCACTGAATAACCAGCACTTTTAAGTAATCTTTTGTTTACACTTACGAGAAAAAGAAAGTAGCACAGAGACGTAAAATGTTAAAAATGATCGCAATGATGTAGAATTATCGTAATATATATTTACCATTTCCCCACCAATGAGCACCAATGACCCAGGCGTGACGCTGCAATTGTCCGATGGAGGACATTTGCATCGATGCGGAGCTGTGCTATCTATCTGCCACGCCATGCGACGCAAGCATTATGCACGAGTGAGATAGCGAGCCACCATAAAGAGGGAGCCAGTGGAGATAGGCAACAAGGTTGCAGCATATCTAGTGGTATACATCAAGGACGCGAATGGGACTGCAGCAAATGTGGGACAAGACGCGTTGGTGCACGCTGTAGTCTATGTGATAGCACTGGGCACAGGGTAACGATATAACCTAATGGAAGAGGAGGAGCGTGTAAGCTATCTCCATACATCGTTTGTCGGTTAAGTCTGAACTATGAGGTCCAGTTGAACTCTCATTATTCGGATGAAGTGGGTCCGCAACACATACGGGCATTAAAACTGAACGGGACGACTCCAAAAAATTAATTTACGATCCCAAAAAACCTTGACTTACCACTCATTTCTCACTTGTTCATTTAATCAACTTACTAAGCAGCTACTACAACTATAATATTGAGCAAATTTTCGGAAAAATACTTGAGTTTTGATGATTAAAAAAAGAAACGGACATAAATCCACCTATTAGGACCTTTCTTATACCGTTTGAATCTAAGATAATGATGTAATAATATAATTACTACCATAAAATTTCCCTAAAACTAATACAGTTCGACGGAACAAGAAGGTTCAAACTTTTAGCGAGAAAAAACTCCAAACTGCCATTTTTAAGTACATTATATAGCACAGTATTCATACGGATATATTATAGTTCAGAATATCCCCTTATAATTGAAATTACAATTTATTATCATACATTTAAAAATATACTCGCGATTTTTTAAGCATCAAAAAATAAAAATTTGAAAATATTACAGAAGTAAATTTTACCTCTCTGTGCACTTCATGATTTTCCCCGTGACAGTTATAGCTAAATATGTGGAATAGGAAAATCCAGATGTGGTTTTAATGGAACACACATGAAGTTTAGAATGCACTGCAAAAATTATATCCACCCGAAAATGCTTCTCATTAGGACTAAACTTTAATGCTGGAGACCTCAGTATCTTAATGGGATGAATAGACCGTTCCGCTACCGACGCCAAAGCGACGGGGTCCATAAATGCGTGCTGAGCCCCGACGCTCCTGCTATGGCAACCGAGCAGAGAATCTCCTCACAGCAGAACTTTCTGGAAAACCACGATGCCGGGCACAAACGATGCTTCCTTCCCAACTAGAAAGCCCGAATTTCACACGCAGTAGGGCTTAATACCAAGAAAGGAACTCTATCCTCTCGCCACGCTAACAAACCGACCTTCAGACTTAAGAATACCCGAGAAAAAAAAATAGCGAAACTCGGAAGAAAAATAGAGAAAATCCTCTCTCTTTCTCGGTCTTTTCATTATCATCTGACCCTCCTCATGGCCAGCAGGCCGGATGGAAGTGAAGTTTCACATCCAAGTATCAACGCACTTGAGGCTTTTAAGGTTTCATCCAGGTCTTGACCTAGCAACGGGAGCAAGAAAATACCCACAATGTCAAGGCTCTCGCCCAAATTGCTGCCCGGGTAACACCCACGGGTTCCGTAGGCGGGAAAGGATGGGGGGTCGCAAAGAGTTTTGAGCGTAGGGAGGGTCCTGGCTGCTAATGAACCTTGCCCCTCTTTCACTCCAAAGCGTTTCTTTCATAATATCCCATCCTGCAAGGACCATCCCCACCGCTGGCGTACCGTCCATTCAACCCCGGCATCATTGGACGCGGTAGGAGGGGTACTGTGGCGACCTTGACTCTTTACTGGCCTAAATCCTTGTGACCCACAAGGGTGACGCTGCCGGGGGCAGGGGAGACTAGGATTGGGAGTAGGATAGCGAGGAGGTGGGGAGGCATCCGTGGAACCTCCACCCACGCTTCCCCGGCGGGCCGCCAAGAGTCTACCCGGGGTTAACACATACTCGCTTCGCCCAAGCGGGAAAGCAGCGAGAACTGAGTGAAAACAGTAAAGAGGAGGCCCAATTCTATCCCATAGTAGGCTACTTCCTGTTGTCACTTCGGTCGAATTTTAATCGGTTTTCAAAAATGTCCGCGGCACGGTTATTAGTGCAATACGATTCATTTTTTTCCAATATTTTGCATTAAGGCCCTTTTAAACGGGGCACGAAATTGCGCAGGTTAGAGCTGCATTAATTTCTAAAATGGCGCGGAATTGCGCGAATGCATGAACGAAATTAGAACTGGGGCTATTTTGCCGTCTCGCATCCACGCATTCTCGCATGTGTTCTAGCAATTCACCGCTTTACACGACGCAATTTTCATTGCGCCTTCGCACGTACGTCAGATTGCGCAATTCCGTGTACCGTGTAAAACGGCCTTTATAATGTTTGTAATTGCGAGGAATAGCATTGAAAAGTAATTAATTTGATATATCACACCAGCATGTGCATAAATATCGGTTAATACCCCCAATAATACCTTATTTCCCTGAGAAAATCGGATCAATTTGCACAGGACAGGACAGCGACACGAGTGGCGACTTTTGTAAACCTATTTATATGCACGGTGGGTGGCAACACGTTTAGAGGCTAACTTGAGGATCCTCTTTTGTAATATTCGTGGGAAACAACATCAAGCTCGCGAATTCACACTTACGTCAGTCAGTGGGCTGAAATTGAAAAAGACTGTTCAAAAATTAAAATATTGTCTTTTTCATTTCGCACTAGAAATAGTAAATCAGCATTTTGGAATGCCCAGGGGATGTAAAACTGAGGTATTATTTTCAAAATGATTTATTTTATTTTTAAAGCTCGCAAAAAATCAACAAAAATCTATGAAATCTTACACGTGTTTAAACACTTTAGTCACCAATAAATGTATTTACTATGCGGATTTTTGGCAATTAAAATTATTTGTTCTCTTGTGTTATTTCCGCAATTTATAGGTACGCGTGGGAGAATATGAAAATGTACGCGACTATTTGTTCCGGCGAGTCCGCGGTTATTTTTCTTGAATAATGTGTGGAGGAATGTTGAAAATAAATTTAAATTATTTGGCAGTCCTTTTTTCACTTTTTACATAAAATATATATCACTCATTTATTCAAGACATGTTTCATCTAGTCGCCATAAAAATACGTGGAGAAAGAAAAATCTTTTTTGGTTTTTATGGAAAACGCACTAGGTTAACAATGCACCACTGGCAAATTTTGAACTACTCGAATATGATTCTCAAAAGGAGTAATCTTATACGATGAAGACCGTGATATCTTAAAGGGTATCTCAGTACAAAACGTGCAATCTTTATCCTACATAAAACATGACACCACTCTAGCTAAACATTGCTATCATAAATAAAAAGTGGATACTGTTTTATCCATAAGGCCTTAATTTAATTCTGGACGAAGATAAGTTTTTCGATTAATATACCCATAAAATAGACCAGAATCTAATATATAAAAACATTTTTGGAACACTTTTATTCACTCATTTCTTTCGATTATCTTTCGCAATTTTTTTATAAATCCTAGTAGTAAAAACTCCTATTGTGGAAAAGAGAAAAAAGCCAGGGCAGGTTCAAAGGGGGTGCCCTAGTCTCGGGCCCTGGGCCAATATGTGCCTTCCACGGATAAAGAGGTAAATCTCACAAAATCGGAAAAACAGAAAAAATTATTGTGTATAAGTGGAGCTGGTTTTTTTTTTTGTTAACATGTAGCCGTCATCATTGACGACAATAAATCGTTAACGCTGCTGATAAAAAACACTTTATCCGTTTTCGTTATTAATTTAGCCCTGAAAATTTGCTCAAATTTGCGTTCCTTGAATTTCCTGTTATTACAAATTGCAAACACCTTGAATCCGTGGGCCTCCAACCAAAATGGGCCCGGTGCCACCCACATCCTAAATCCGTCTCTGAGGCTACCGATACGCTTTTCTCCTTGAACAGAAAAATACTAAGCAAATGCTAATGTAGAAACTCACGGATTAGTTTACTCACGATAAAGTTTGCCAATAAAGAGCCAATTAGAAATCTTTCACGGAACAGACCGGATGGAAAATTGAAAGGGAGTTATTATCATTCCTAATCCGACACAAAAGTCATTTCAATCTTTTACATACTTAATACTATACTATGCACGTACACCTCCATTACATTTGGTGCTGCTTGAACGCGTTCATTCTACTATAATTACCAAAATTCGTACTTTGGGTGTGAGCTCGGTGAACGCCATCCAAGCTTAGCTCACCTGGATCATTTTTTGCGTATATCACGAATTTCGGGTTGATAAACTTTCTCAATAACAATCATTGAGGGAGATTAATTTTATGGCACGCAAAAATTACTGAAACTACGCATTGATTTTGGGTTTTTAACATACTTTCATAGTCTTAAAGTTTTTGGAATCACTCCCATGAAAGAAGGCCGGCAGAATATGTTAACTCCAGCAATCAAAATGTAATTCCTTTATTTGTAAAGGTAATTTTGTAATAAAAATGCAGCATACACGGAAATAATGGTCCCACTACCGTAGCGTTGCACTATTTACATTGGATTCGTAACTGTCAACTCCTTATAACAATAAGGGAATTTCTGCTGAAAGGTAATTCACTGCAACTGTCGAGGAAATTCATTGCTTAACACTAAAATATTAATGGAACTAGCTAAATATTTAAAATACCTCTTAAGCAATTCACATAACCCTATTGAATATATTGATCATCAACAAAGAAATCCGAAGATCCAATTGTGATGGAGAGGAAGTTTTCCATATTGAAATAAACACTTGCTAGTTTACTCAATAATAAAATTTAATACGACCTAGGTTGCGATGTTACTACAACATCTTTAAGGTTGAGTACGATGTAGTAACATTGAAACCTAGGTCGTATTAGGTTTGATAATCGTGGAAAATTGCAATGGTTTATTTCAACATTGATTATCGTGCTTAAAAATTGGTCGACAAAGTCCCCTTAAACTGTAACGTTTATGCAAAAGCTAACGGTAAGTTATCATACATATTACTTTATAAATATAAAAAATGAACTCACAAAATTTCAAGAATAATTTACTATAGGATTTTATACCAATAAGAGAAATATAGAGACCCACTTCGACACGAAGGTTACCATCCGTTCTTTCATGGGAGTGATACCAATAACTTTAAGACAATGAAAGTATGTTAAAAACCCAAAATCAATGAGTAGTTTCAGTATTTTTTGCAAGCTGTGAAATTAATCAACCTAAATGATTGTTATTAAGAAAGTTTATCAACACGAAATGCATGAAATAAATGAGCCAGATGAGCTATGCTTGGATGGCATTCACCGAGATCACAGCAAAAGTAAGAAAATTGGAAGTGTGAGTAAACGCGTTCAAGCATCACCTTAAGCAAACTAATGTAATGGAAGTGTGCATGCATAGCATAGTATTAAGTTTGTAAAAAATTGAAATTTCTTTAGCGCCGAATTAGGACTGATAATAACTCCCTTTCAATTTTCCACCCTAGAGTGAAGAGGGCAGAAGTAATGCATGAATTTACATTAGTTTTTAAAAGAGCCAATACTCACTTTCCAAATCTCTCTTTCATAACAAGAAATAGGGAACTAATTGTTAGTAATTCGTCTAAATCTGGGGAATGATACGAGAAAACAAAGCATACCAGGGCGAAAATTCACGCCCTCAACAAGAGGTTGGAAAACGAAAATGGCGAACTAAATATAGCGCACAATGCGCTAAAACGGCAATAGCGCTGGCGAAAGATGGTCGTTCGCATGCGATGCCTCCCCCACCTCCATCCTCGCCGTCACCCCTCTCCCCATGCCCACCCTATCCAACCCAATTCACCCACTTCCATTCTCCAGTTCAGGTCGATCAACCTGCCTCCTCTATGGAAGCGCTCAACACGTTGAAGGAGCGGGTGGGGAAGGAAGCTAGGCCAAACTAGGGTTCGGAGGGGCAACGGGAGGGAGCAGAATGGGTTCAGTTTATGAACGAAGACATGTGGGGGAGGTGACGGTTTTCTAATTGGACGGAGATTCTCCACACGGTCCCCAAGAGGATGAGCTGACAGCGATTGCTGTTAACAACATTTTCGAAATTTTAATGATGGGCTGACGAGAAAATGGGCCATGGTATTTATGGAGAAATTTCGTTTGCAAAAATATTTCGGCGTCGCGAAACATTAAGTGCGATTAAGGAAGGAAAAAAATCCTAACAAGCTAACAAGTCAGAAGTTTCCCGTGTTAATGCGACGTCATTTTTCTATCCTTGCAAAATTTTACACACATTCAACTGTACTGGGAATCGAACCACGGATATTTCGCAACTGCGCATTAATATAAATTAGAGTTAATCCAGTTTATACACAAAATGTGGAATAATTGCGGAATAATATAAACTCAATGTACATTTTACTACACATCCATCATTGTAGTAATTGGATACGAGGCACGAAATTTATGCTTTGAATAGTTAAAAATGGGATATGACCATGATGGAAAATTTCCCATGAAACAACAATTAGTTAATATGTATGAAAATTCAATTGAAAACATTCTTCCCTTCAAAAGCTTTCCTAACTGCTGCGTTATTTGTACCATATACTAAAAATCCTCCGATACAAAATATGGCGGCAAAATAAATCAGTTTGCGTGTTTAAATATGTAATAAAAATGAGAAACAGTTTATAGTTGGGGGGTAAATTTTACACAATATACATTTACTGCTGTTTCTATACAAAATTGATATGAATATTTTTCCTGCGGCATCAACTTCCCCAATAGAACTATGGGAATGCGTAACTACAGCGACAAGTAGTATCCACCATGGCATACATCTATTACTCAAGACTGTAGGCGCTGAGTTTCGGTTTCCACACTAGGCAGTATTTTCCAATTTATTATATTGCGTACTGATGGATTCAGTGAGGCATCAATTTCACATTATTTCCACTCGGTTCACAAACTTAACTTCCGGGTTTTTTGATATTCGAACAGTGAATTTACTAGAAATAAATGCATGAAGAATATGGAATACCATAAATCGCTGCAAGCTGAAATGAAAAACATGACATGATTTGTGAATGATGGTATTTATGCTATTGATTAGTGCCTTGGAGTGTATATCTTTTTAGAATTAAATGCCAATTTTTGGCCAACGTTTAGTATATTTTTATACCTTTATCAGGGCTATGAATGGATATTAACTTAATGTAATCATATTCATTCATAACGCCGATTATGAATTTTAAAATATACCGAAACGTTGGGCAAAGATTTTGCATTCAATTCTTGACTTACCGACTTACTCCAAGAATTTAATCAGCGTTAAAAATTGAGACAAAGAGAAAGAAAATGAATACTTCACACTGATGATACGATTAGACCGAATTGCCATAGGTTAACAAATAGTAACTACCTGAAGGAAAGGAAAGCATTTCCAGCAGTCGCAAAGCCCGAGATTACCTTCCGGAGGAAAATATAAGCGAGAACAAGGTATTGAGCGTTTATCGCGAGCCTTCAGTGCACCAGGCATGGTGGAGTGCCGCCAACCTGTGGGTTAAATATACGAGCGCGCAAAAGGTAAAGTTACTGCGTAGTTGACGCAGTCCTCTCTTGTACAGAATGGAATGAACGGGATGTCATGGAAGAAGGCTACAAGGTAGGGAAATGTAGCAGAAGGGATGAAAGCACCGTGTACAATATGAAAATAGGGAGGGATTTTACAGATAATGCTTAGTTAATAGGTTAAGTATAGAAATTTACGATCACGGGTGAAATTAAAGGATAAAACTGCACAGAATGAAAGAATGGATACGGCTTTGATGGATACGGATAATGGATGATCACCTGGTTTGAACGCACTTATAAATATCAAAGAACATCAATGCATGTAAAAATGAAAAGTTAAATTAAAGCGTTGAGGAGTTTCGCCTCATGCACTTGAATAGACTCGGCTACTAACTCTTAACTCGTGCCGATTCATGGTTCGTCCTTGCTCTATGTTCACGGAGTATTGGGCTTTTTATCACAACTATTATATATCCTATGGATAGCTGTAATCCCTCTCTTTCATAACGCTTACAAGCGTACAGTACCGTGCCTTGAATAATGAGAGGGACATAGACGGCAATGCCGAGAAGGTGACAGGAAGTTTCAAGGTTAAACGGTTAAAAAATGCTTTTAAAACCTACCAGTCAAATTAATTTCCTTCGCAATTGCCTGTTTTAACCCAATATTAGATATAAATTAGACAAGCTGAGTCACGGCAGGATATATCTTATCACTTTTACTGAGTTTCTTTCTGATTTTGCTCTAAACGGTAAAAATTTTCAGTCAATCAATTTTGAAAAAAGGCACCGTAAAACATGGAAAATAATGATTTTATTTCAATTCATTGAACTTTGCGAATCGCTGGAAATTCTCATATTTCTCTATTTGCCACAGCCAATTCATCTTCCTTTGAAACCTTGAATTGCTTCTAGCTTCTGAGTAATAGAATGGGCCTTCTCAACGATCACCGGTAACAACAGGATGGCGAGATTAATGGCTTCATTGGTACTTCTCACACTCAACCCCAGCGAAAATAGTTACGACGCCCATGATAGTGACAACTGAGTTCTTAATATTAGCCAGATAGTTCACGAAACTGGAGGAAGAACAGAGAGATATCTCTTTTAATTCCGTAATACTTCTCACGAAATTTAGCATGGATAATTGTCCTCCAAGGTGCTGGTTGCTTAAGTTCCAAGCCATTAAGCCCCTCGAAGTCTATATGGAGTAGATTCTCCCCATCAAGTAGTAATCTCTCTTACAATTAGTATAACTTTGTGCATCAAATAAGATGTTATCTCCATAGCAAGCAATGACTTTCGGCTGTACTCAATTCACAAGCACAGCAATAAGTGACGGTAACGATCTCTACATAGAAAACTTAAATCAACTCTTCGAGCTCCCGTGAATATTAAATTCGATATTAAGGAAAAGAGCAAACACTCAAAATAAATTATCTTTCCCAGTTGTTCAATCTTCCTTACCTCATGATAAAATCGAAAATAACACAAAAACTTAATTACATGGAGAAAAACAAAACCGCAGTGATGATGGAAAATAATTCTTTTGAAAAAAGTAGTTTATAGTACCTTGAATATATATTGAAAACTTATTAATGAATAAATTTAAAATGGCTTGCACCTTCTAAAAGAAATTAAAAGGAAATACATTGCACTAATTAATGTGCAAACATTATAAACTTCAGGAACGGCACGTGTCTTACAGGATTTGAAGGAGTACACTAAGTCTCAGCGTAAATGTTTACTTTTCATCTCAGCGAAGATAATGAATCACAGCTACCTCCGAATATTAATCCAAAACTTCAGTAGGACAAGGAAACCCGGAAATGCGATCTCAGTTAGCCAAGATTCCAGGCTCATCGCAAATAAAATATTAATTAAGGATCTTAAAACATCTCAATTTAAATAAAGCTTTCCATGAACCGTTAGTTTAATAATACTTTGAGTTTCAAGTTCTTCATTTTACTTGTTGAAATTCAAGAATTTTAAGCACAAAAATGTTAATAAAATTAAATGAATTCTAGGAAACTGAGGAGATTCAAGGATACTTGAGATAGAATGGGTGAGATAAAGTTTTGGGATGCAACTGACATCAGAAAATGTTTCAGAAACAAATAAAATAAGAAAATATAAAAGGAACTCGGAAAAGTGGAATATTTAGGAAACTGCACAAAAAATAATAATCTTATCTACAATACCTGCAATAAAATTTAATAATCTTTTAATAATTTCGACTAGAACGTGTATTTCGATGAGTTTCTGAGATTTTCAAACTTTTCCGCAAGAGCTTTCCAGAAAATTAATTCCTGAAGTTTGGAACCAATTAATACTAAGAACAACAGCTATTGTAGACACTCTGAAGGTGCTACCATACGTTAAAATAACCTATTTGGCGTAATAGTAGGCATAGTGCACAGCCTAAGTAGAAAATACTTTGAAAAGGCCACGAAAACCACATTGATTACCAGCTCGACGTGTTAAGAGGACGAAGAAGAAGCTCATTTGGAAAAGTAGACGTCGCCATTCTAGCGAATATCCTATCCCTGATCACCCCCACGTGATAGGTTGCTAGAAAGCTAGACCTGCACCAGCACAGTCGCCTAGCAACTACCCATCCCCCCGCGCTCTCCTACCTACACCCCAGCAGTTCTTCGTTGCATTCGGGTCAAGGTGAATGGGATAAGAGACAAAAAGAGGCAAGTCGCTTCAATCGCTTCACCAGCTCACAGCTTCCCAAAGACATACGTGATTGGTTCGAGGAGCTAGCGGACTAGAGGCAGAATGGAAGGTCTAAAATAGTGTCGGTATGTGTCACGTGAGTGTGGCTATTGAGAATTCTTCAAAGCACTTCGAACGAATGAGAATTATGAATTGAGGTACGTGCTGTATTAATTGCCACCTATCTGGGATTCGCTTCCAAGTAATAAATCGCTCCATTTATTACAACTTCTTAGAGTGTACCTATGTCATCTACTGGTTACTTGTTTTAAACTCATACCATTTTCACAAATGACATAAAAAAGGATATAATGCCTGCATTCCACCGATATATCTAAAAGATGTACATGAATATGAATGAGAACCAAATATTTATCTTTGTATTATAAGTAGCTTCAAGGAACTCATACGACCTGAAGAAGCTAATAAGTCTCATAAGTTCCTTGGAATTTGAAAATGAGAAATTATTGGGGACTTTCTCTTTAAAGGCATTTTTTCGGTAAAAAATTGAAATATGTATGCTGTAACTCCTCATTTGGCGATTGACTGTATAACCGGCACATTCACTGAAAATTTAAAAAAATGTCATTATTTCCGTTTATTTAAGATGATTCATAAATACAATCCTTTCATCTAGACAGTGTGTGGCCTAGATATGAATGGCGAGTCTAGATCAATACATTTTTGCCACGAGTAATAGTAAGTAAGATATGACGCTGCATATGGACAATATCTGTGCTTTTCTGTACTTGGAGAAAAACAGTGATTTAGCATTCTATAATCAAGTTATTATCGCAATTATAATCCATTCCATTCTCAAAATAAACGAAAGTATTTATTTACATATAATAAACGATTAAAAGTGAGATAGAGCCACCAACGAAAATTAGCAAACTATATTTTTTTAAAGATTTCTTGCCCAAAATGAAAAACTAAATCCAGTGAAATTTTATTGCTGAATACCTATTGGTCAAAGTATTTCGTGAAAATAAAATTTTCAAAGTCCAAAAGAATAGACATGTGATCTCACAGAGAGCTATGGAAAAACTGAGGTGATTTTCTTAACACTCCATAGAAAATCGGCTTATGCCTATCGGAGACTACAACTTATAACTCCGAAAACAAATTGTTGAACCGTAAAATAAAAACAGTAATATTGAACTTTCAAAGAGATGAAATATCAATATCGGTAGGAATTCCTTTGGTTAAAGAAGAATCTAAGTGTCTAAGAGACTTTTGAATACATGCACAACGCGTAGAACGCGTTGGAGGAAATGTGAAAACAAGATTTTCGCACTATAAAATAGAAAATGCATAAATATCTCAGAATTTACATCCATTGGAATCATTTGATGAGTTTTATGAAAATACTTCGATGAGAAATTGATGGTTTCAAACTAGATTTTATTCACCTTTATAACGCCTTCTTGCGGACAACGGAGCAGCGATATCTTGTACAAGACAAAGCATGTTATCTGTGTAACGCTCGTGCCGAATCGTAATAGTGAACGGCTCCCAGGGGGGAGTAAGAGAGATGATCCATGTCACGAGAAGCGGAGACAAGGCTTCGCGGTTCCCAGTCGTTGGCAATAGTAGGCGCCGTAACTTCCTGCTCCGCGAGTAAATCCTAGCGAAATAGTGGGCAAAATGTTCTTGACAGGAGACATAACGTGAGGATATAAATAGTGACATTTTATCGCATAGTAAAACTGTAAGAGAGGAGTAAAATTATACTTTTCTCATTACAAATGGACATAATAATTAATCAGTGATGATTGCGAATTGAATACCAAGGTGGGCATAGTAACTAAAAGTGTGGGTCAAAATTATTGTACCATTAACGCGTACATTTACTATAAATGTGAACGCAAATATTCATGCTACATATCCTTTAGAAGAAACATTTGTAAACTACGTGTAGGATGCGTAAAATACGCGAAAATATTATTCTGGAGATCTAAAATAAGTGTAGATACTTATACATTAAATTAGACATAAGTAACCAACATATCAATTTACGACAAATTGAGTGCAATGGCATAAGGAAATATATGCAACGAGGCCTTTCTGTGGGAGTAATAAAGAGTAAGCATCATGAAATATTTCCCATGCCTTCATTATTTGAGCAAAATTATAAATATGGATTGTATAAAATTGGGGCGTAGCTTAAATTTGCGTTCACATCATAATATTGGTAGACAACTGTAGACAGGAAACTTTCATAGACTGTATTGTACACAAAATGTTCATCGATATTACATCCGAATCGTGCAAAAAGTTTTGTTGGGGGACATTCTCACTGAGACGCAGAAAGAGGACAGAGACGGTTACAACGCTCTCTACAACGACGGGGAGACGATGGAGGCAGAATGGAAGTCCAGACCGGTCCACGTGGAAATCCGGCTACGGGGGCCGGAGGTTGGAACGTGTGGGAGCGTACTGAGAAGGCCCGTGGTACCATATATATATAAACGTATACACGCTCCTTTCCCGTTCACCCAATTCGAATGGGAAGTACAGAATGGGGAGGGAGGAGGGTAAGGGCCGCGGAGTCGTCGGCGGGTGCTGCTGCAGGCATGCGCTGATCGATTTCGCGAGATCCCGCGGAGAATGCAGCCATCGCATCAGGGTCGGGGTCGCAACATCGCGAGGTGAGGGGGGAGGAGGTGGGGGTGGTTTACCAAGAGGAGAGAGGGGAGGGTGGTGCACAACGCAGAGGACGGGGGGAGGGGAAGGCGGTTCCATCTAAAAAGATACCCACCTCCAGTATAGGCAAAGAAGCAAAAAGTCTCTACACCATCCGCAAGCATAGTACGCATTTTTATGACGTAGCATCATGCATGTACTTTAAATGACTGACACCACTTTCATATTCGTTTCCATTCTTTTCATGTGTTTCATTTCCTGAGGGGTTTTCTAAGCGTTTAATTTTTGAATTTGGTGTTCATTTTTTTTCTTTGGTCTTCGTATATTATTGTGTAAAAATGGATTTTGAGGGCTATGTAAATGTAGATATGTATTGTTTTTTGCGGAATTAATTCTGTGTACATGGGGACATGTATTGCGTAAAAAATGGTTTTTTGAGGGATTTTTAATTTTTTGTACTTAGTATTTTGTTTTGAATTTTGATTTTTGTATATTTTTGTGTGTAATGTAACATATCAACCAAGCTGGTACTTTGCATTTTTATATTTTTGTCTTTATGTACCTCCGGATTTTATGTTACCTCCCGATATTATGGTTGACTTGTAACAATTTATGTAATAATAATAATAATATCTTTTGATATTTGTTGCAACGATTATATACCCTGTTTGCTGTAATTGCTTTATGATTTTTTAGTGAAAAAAACAAAGGATTGTCATGGAAGAAGCCATATTGAAATGTAAGGGATAGAGAAAAATAGTTTCAAGTTATATTGGCGTTTTTATTTTATAATATCGCATTGATACTTTAAGTATGACTAATGATAAGATATCTTACAATCTGCTTCATTATATTTTTACCCAGTAATTATATTTATACTTGGGGAAAATACTAAAAATCAATAAATATATAAACGACTCTAACAAACCCATATAGAATCTACGGATTGATCTAAATTGATGCATATAATTGCAGTCGATACATAAAATTGCGTATATTTAAACTTGAACTCACTACAATACCCAGAAAACTTTCAAACATCGTGTACAATGAATACAAATTTTTTTAGTCCGGCCCAACACCAAATGTTATTAAAGTTTGGGAAAACTTTACTTACTATTACTTAAATTTTTCTAATGGCATGTGCATCTATTTTATTTTCCGGAAACGTCAACATATATCAAAGACAATATTGTTAAAAATAATAAATGGAGGCTATTGTAGCCATTCTAACCAAGTGAAACATTTCAAATTGAAACTAATTATAGTAACATAATAATTCTGAAAATAGGTATTACTCCTTTTCCGGTGACTCAGGTCATAAATCAAATTGGGTTTTTAACGATAGGTTGAAAGATAAAGGTCTTGCGTACCTTCACCAGGATTTGAGTTACTAAATTTAACAACTATTCATCACACTTATCTAAAACATGTAATACGTCATTTATCTAATATAGCTGAATGTACTTACCAAATCTTGCATTATTACACATTATGTCACAATATTATGACACATTCTTCGCCAAAATTTCTTTCGAACCATCCCGTGATTTTAATTTCATTCCAAGTACCAGTGGAAATTTTGAAAATAGTACCGTTTCATTTGAAAAAGGAAGAAAATAGACTTCATAAATACAATTAACTGTCATAGGACGGGACAAATATATGTGGGAATCATTACACCATTGCGAAAGTCCGGAAAAAGTCACTATAGACCGCTCTTATTCCACGCCGATATCTTCTGAGAAAGTCACATGTCGGTCTTGCCGGTCTCCCATAATAATTTTGGGGACACCCAACAACCCTCTACAAACTTGAAAAGAGCCACATTGCCCTAAATATACGTGATGAAAAACTAATCGATAAACGCTTTTGTGTAACAGTTAGAGAAGGTTGGACTCGGTACAAAAACTACCTCCTTGCTCAAAATGTCAAAATTTCTCTTTTAATTGCACACAATGCATGTACTGGCAGCTACAATTTTGGCTTCCGTGCTATATATCCTGTAAATTGCGATTAAAAAATCCATGCTTTAATATAGGATATTACGGTCTGAGCATTGCGAAATATTTATTAATGCTGGATCATATTCATCAATAAATATTTAAACAAGTCCGCTGAACCTAATGAATCACAATAAACAATAGACTCGTCACATATTTTATGTGGTATCTAATAAGAGAATATCTAATAATGTAATTCTGAAGTTGACGTAAAATCACGTTGATTTGAAACGTGACAGTTGTGATGTAATTGCTGCAAAGAATGTTTAGTCATTAAAATAATGACTGAGCTATTTATTGAATGAATCAAATACAAATTTTTTGTGCCGTCCACTTTTTTACTTACAAAATTAATTGCGCGTTCCGTTCCAATCAGCAACATGGTCAGGTTGATAAGATACAAATATATCTATTTGTATTATAGTAAACAATGGACCTGATGATTACTGTATAAATCGAAACGCGCAGTTAATTTCAGCAAAAAAAAATTTTGAAAGTAAAACAACGTCACATTTAACTCGTTCATATTGTTGTTTCACCACACTTGGCAAAATCGATTGCATTATTCACATTCTGTGTACCAGATTTTTAACCTCCACGGACGTCATCTGTAATTGCAAAACATTTGATACATTAAATGTGCAAGAAGTATTGGTTTTGCATCGCGCAGCCACTGAGCTGCCTCCTTAGTACTCACTCAGTAATTCAACCCGAATATTGTTTTGGATAGTTGACGCTAGAGCTCTCCCAAGACAAAGCCATCGGCGTGTAAAAATCACGCACTCAAGGTAGAGGGGCAGCCTCCTTTCATTGGGCCACCTTGGACTTCGAGGATTTTATTTGGGGTGTCCGGACTGTATATACGATATTTGAACCCTCTACTATTCGATCAGTGGCCAATCGTTCCCGTTGTTCATAACAACAATCCTCGCTGTATCACTCACTCACTCAGTGATTGAATCAAAAATTGGTTTTAATAGTGAGGGTAGAGCTCACCCCAAAATAGGCCTCGGGTGAAGTTCATAGTTTTATGTTGGGGGTTTAGGGGATATGGAAACAAACACAGTAACACGGGAGAGGGGTCCCTGGGGCCCTCGCCTGGAAAATCTGTTTAAATTACTTTCTCGAAACAGCATTTTAAATACATTCTTGGAAGAAACAACACAAATATTTTTATTACTTACTTTGTTTTATATACATGGATTAAAAATTTTGATGTTTCTGTTTCCATGGTACCTAAATGTTTTGAAAATTGCATCGATTTATTGTCACGTTGGTCATATTTTTGTTTTCCGGTAAGATGTCTCATGAAAACATTACGTAAATATAGTAAACTGAAATACATATAAATTAACTCATCATCCACTTAATGCACGATTATGGTTATTTTCACCTACAATTTTGGCATAAAAATTGCTGCTATTTACTAATTTGTTTGCTTAAATGTTTTGCACTTTTTTGGGCAAATTACCATTGGAGTTTGGGGGGAGTCTTCCCCAAATATCCGCACATGGCTACGGGCGGGTGAATTAGACAAATTCTGGGTAAGTGGGGCCAATAAATTTCCCTCGTGCTCCTCTCACTTCGAGGATTTTTATTTGGGCATGTCCGAAGTCTTCATTTGGGATTTGATTTTTATTCACTCTCCCCACTAGTGTACCACATTCCCCTCCTTGCTCCCTCCTACTACGCTACCTTCCGGATGGAAAAAAGAAAGAGAGACAACACGTATGCTGCTGCAAAGGAGGCGCCAATGAGGGGTGACGAGCTCGTGGGAAGAATGCGATTCCAGGAAGTTCTCATCTCGGGGAAGAGTCGAAACGAGTTTCGTGCTTCGGTGCACCGACCAACGCTCGCTGCGTCTCAAGCATCGGATCATAAATTTCATTCGCAAGCCGATACGGCGGCAACTGTCGGAGAAAACCTGGAAGTGTCACGGGCATTATTTTTTAAGCAGAAGACTGTATATCCTCACACTGATCACGGAGAAAAGAAATTAGTAAATAGCAGCAATTTTTATGCTAAAATGGAAGGTGAAAATAACCACAGTCGTGCATTAAGTGGATGATGAGTAAATTTATATTTTAGTTTACTATATTTGAATACTGAACAATAAAACTTTTGGGTACATTTTCACACCATTTATTCAATACGACCGGTTTAGTCGCAGAGGCGACATCATCAGGTACAGAAATCGTTATATTATCGTTATTTATCGTTATCTGTTCCTGATGATGTCGCCTCTGCGACGAAACCGGTCGTATTGAATAAATCGTGTGAAAAGGTACCGTAACTTTTTATTGTTCAGAATGGATTTTCACAAGGTAAAGCCAGAAACAATCGAGTTGATATTTGCATACTGTTTTCATGAGACATCTTGCCGGAAAACCAAAAATATGACCAACATGACAATAAATTGATGCAATTTTCAAAATAGGTGATAGTTTCGTACCACAGTTGTTTATTGAAGTGAAAAAATTAGTATGGTCGGGTACAGATAGGTAGAGAATTTAATTCAAGAAATCTTATAATTATATTATTTATGAATTGCTTTCATTATGAAGGTAGCCAGAAAATCTCATGCAGGTCACGAAGAAATCAAGTAAGTAATTAGTTGTAATTTCCACGCCACATTTGATTATTGAAGAGAAAAATTTAATCATGATAGAGTTTAAATTGGATATTAAATATTTGTGAGGGGTATTCACTGCAATGTTAACCGGGCTTCATCAAATAATAACTTCCAACGGTTTAGATAACAATGGACATTTTATGCAGAAGTTTTGGGTTTCATTTTGTAGGATGGAACTAGGCGATTAACTTCTTTAAAAAAAAACTGTTAAGAAAATTATTCTGGAAACTCATTACTAAATTTTAACTTAATCGAAATAATACATTCTTGGGTTCGCTTAAGTGCAGTTCGGGGAAGTAGGTGAAAATAGGATCCCATGAAGCAAATGCAGCTCATTCTCAGGAGCGAAGTAAAATACAGCACTCCTCCGCAAAGACTCGCCAGATAAGAGAATAAGGCCCCACGGAAGAAAAAAGTTTTACGCATAACAAGAAGTGCATCAAATAAATTTTCGTGCGAACGCAAAAGTACCGTGCTTTGATTAAACGGGGCGAAAACTTAACGTGAAACTTTCAGAATTTCCTGAAGCCAGAACGAAGGATTAATATATATCTCACAAGCAAAATTTAGGACTGAGACATGAACGAAGCTTTTACGAAGGAGTGTCAAATTAGCCGCTGGAACACTTTATTACCGAAGACATAATACCAAAAGATTGCTTACTTCCCCAATTGGGAGAGAATTAAATGATATTTTATATTTTCGTAAGATTGAATACTATTTGAGGTGTTTTATTCTTCTTAGTCTTAATAATTGCAAAGGTGCACGTTAATTGCTTTCCGTTCAAATCCGCGTATATCCTCTCTCTTCGAATAAAACGCTGTAAAACTTATAAAATACTCTTGCTTAAACCGCAATTAGTCACGTAAAAAAAGTGTAACATAACGAAAAGCAGTAGAGGTGTTAGTTTCGAATGTTTTTGGATGAGGTGCGTTAACGAAGCATCAGAATGCTTGCATTTTTGTCTCTAGAACATGTTCCTCATAGCAAAAGGCATTCTCGGCAAACAAAATTACTTCTCATTCCAGGCGGATTCATTTAAATATTCGAAATTCAATAATAAGTTCCAGGAAAGGCTGCGCAATGTTGAAATATTTCAAATTAGAGGAAAGATTATTTTTTAGCCTTACTTTTGGCTCAGATTACGTGCTGGGCCTCTTAAAAATCAAGTATTGGTTCAATCAAAATCAGAACTTTGCCGATCGAACTCATTCCAGTATAAAAAATCTTAAGGCTACGCTCTTTTCTTTTGGATGATAGGGGAAAAATAGTTACATGAGACTCTTAAACGGGGAAACGAAGCTACCAGCATCGGCTCTCGTTTCTCTCTTATATTTGACCATAAATGCACATTTTATAAACCCGTTATTCATTGTATATAATATTTACTTTGCAGTAAATACCCCTACGAGGGAAGGGAGTGTGTACAGTAGCGTGGACTCAATGGAGCCCGAGTCCCTGCAAAAATTCGTCTGGATGGGGCGGATCCCCGATAATTAAAAAAATTAAATAATAACGTAATTTCAGTATTTTCAGAGCTATATATTCACACCTCTGTAATAGCCTACATCATAATTATTACTGAAAATTAAATTAGCTCTTTACGAAAATACCGCGCTTGGTTATGCTGTTTTTCTTTTTTTAAAGCCAAAAAATGTGTCATGCTCGTCGAGTTTCGTGGAGTGACGAGTTATCGAGAGACGAGTTTTCTGGGTTCTAATGTTGATCACATGACTCTTCTAAAATGCTAAAAAAAATTTAAATCATTACTTATTTTCTAAAATTTAGAAAATTTCCCTAATCAAGACCCCCAGTATGGGCCCCCCAATATTTGTTTATAAGTCGGCGCCCCTGAGTGTGTATTTTCTGTACAAACGACATAAACACAAGGTGAGCAGTCAGACGCACACGCTAAAAACAACAAGACTAAAAGCATAACGAGTAATTGTGTTTTTAAGCTGCATCTACGTATTCTCCTTGCATTCCCCGGCTCTCCGTGAAATTACAAAATATTTCAATTCCTTAATTTTAATAATATTTAGTTATAATTTAAATATATTTTTGATACAAAGTCATTAACTAAGCTAAGAGTTTTTTTTATCTACTTAGCAATCATTACTCATTCAAGGAATCATGATATTAAGATTTTATCCAAATGTTGATTGCTGTTTATTTTTGTTTCAGGTAAGCAGCATATTTTACTAGTTGCTGTCATACAAACCTGAGGTGAATGATTTACCCAGATCGAATCAAAGGTAAGAAATATAAAAATATAATTAGATAAATTTTCAAACTGCTTCTTTCCCTAAACTATATCTACGAGAAGGGAGTAGTTCAACTAGGTAGTTTTCCGCCCTCAAAAGATAGCGGCTTAATACTAAGGTCCGGTTTTTAATGCCTAGTTAACGCTAACTATAAGCTTATACAGACTTCAACTTTACCCAGAGGTAGTTGAAAGAATCGTTTAGCTCCGGCAAATGATCAGACTTCATGCTAATCACAATTTTCATCTACCGACAGTTAAAGAGGAAGACTGTATCATCTTATGGTTAGAGTTGATCAGAAATTATAAAAACCGGTCTTAAGTGTATCAAATATTATATATATTCCATGAAGTTTAAGTCTAGGTCACGTTTTATAGACCCATACCTTAAAAAAATATATGCACAAATAAATCACATGGAGGTCAAAAAGAATAAACCCTTTATTAAGTATACCATCTATCAGTAAAATGTAAGCATATTTTATGACACTACCGCGAAAAATTAACTACTTGTAGAAACAGATTTGATCCGCAATTAATAATTGGATGTTTTCCAAAACAAATAGGAGTTTCCGAAAATTAAAAAAATGTAAAATTCAACGCATAATTGAAGTGGAAGCAAAAATAAATACGAAAGAAATATTGAACTGAGCGTGGCTGTGCATTTGAATTGCTAATGCTGGAAATGGGTCCGTAAAATGAATGCGTTCAATTTTAAAATATTTTTTCACGAAACTACCTCTGGATTGACACTTATAACCTCAATGCAATTGTTGCAAGCCGTACAATTGAAGGATAGAAAGGCCAGATGAAGCATACAAATGTACCACCATGGACCATCATCCCCTCAGCCAATTCACCTCTCAACCCCTTCTCGCGACCATCACCCCGAAATGGATCATAAGTCATCCACAAGCATTCAAACGAGTCTAATTGAGGACCAATTTGGTGAAGGCTAATCGCAAGGCAGGCTCATTCGATTGATTTCAGAATAGAGTCCCTGAGAGCTATAAAAGTTCCACAGATACTCTTTTACTGCAAAAGGAGGGGATCCTTGACCTAATTCACAATCAACCTCGATTCCTTCTCACTTCAAATTCTATACCTTTATGGTTACAGAATAAACGATTTAAGAATGTAAAACAGAATAAATGGACAGGACAGATATTAACTTAAATAAAAACCTTTTCCACATAAAAATAATGAACCATCTTCCATACTTTGATTGCAAAATTATTAAAAAGGAGTGAGCATTATTAATGTGTATTAAATTATAGGCTAAAATAATTAGAACATAAGTTCTCAGACGTGGGCGTATGAATATCACGCTGAATGTCTTTGTTGAAAATGATTTTCACACCTAACTGAAAAATATTTTTGTCCACACAATATTTTTAAAGAGATCGTCCTATATTTTCGGGTAAAATGGCTGGCTCACGAATAATTAAGTTCTTCATTATTGCTCTCCAGCATGCAATATTTATCAAGTGCGATAAATCTTCAAATCAATACAAGGGATCATACTCCATACTTATACGCATGAATTTCTTGACTCCCCATCAAAAATATGTACACCTGGTTTTAATAACCTTCCACCATCAACTACAGTAACCATGTAAGAACCAAAGTTAGTGTCAAATGAAGTTGCATACTCTGAGATAATAGACCAAGATTAAACATGAAAACTAGAGGAAGTGAAATAGTTCTGTTAGCTGTGAAACGGTAAACCAGCGGTAGAAAATCAAGAAAAGAATAGAATAAGTTTTTAGGCAAAAAGGGGTTACTGCAAAAGGTGAAATGCGCTACCAGCTCAAAATAAAAGATGAGAAGTTAGAAAAAATGTTCCAGAACTCAAGAAGAGATAAAGTTTATTTAAACCAAGGACACATGAGGGTTAATAGCATAATATTTGTAGAATTATTCAAAATGTAGTTCTAAAGAAGAACGATGAGTGGCCAAATATGTCGATCAGAGGCTGTCCTATAAATAGTCGAAAAAATGATAAAAATAAATTAATTGGACCACAAAGTTGGGTAGCTATGGTGTGAAAATTACTTATATAAATTCCATTTCTTACGTAAGAGTAGGTCTGCAATGGAAAATAAGTAAGCAGAACCTGCACATACGGACTGCTTGAAATTACACGAGGAACTCAGCCTTCAAACGGAGTTTGCGACAAATCCTAAAAGCAAAAAAAATGGATATGTTTGCCTTCTTAGTAATAAGAAAAGGACAAAGTTAGAACGTAACAGGCGGTAGTGAATTTCCATTCTTATATAGAGAAACATATCTAGACGTCACAATTTATAAATATTCGCTAAAACATTCCACGTGCCTTCTTAAAATATAAAAGGAAAATTAATAAAACACCTCAGTTGAGAAAGAAAAATTCCAATCTCGGAAATTATTGAGCCAGTCGAAGTGAGAAAAGACTTAATTATCATTTCCCAGATTCGACGGCGCCACAATTGTGTCCTATTTCACGACTTTCTGTTCAAACTCTCCCATTTATACATCCAATTATCTTCGCTCGTCGGCGATAAATCGATTTTCATTATGGAGAAGAAAATGAGATCTTATAACGTAATCTCCAACTTATCGTGGGATCCAAAGCGACAGGAGGTAAAATTAGTCATCGCACGTACTTAATCCCTCGTGAGACGCAAGTTTATTTTTCATGTAATTTTTTGCCGGTCTCGATGGCGATGGGTTAAAGTTCTCGCCTGCCAAACAAGAGGTCGCGGGTTCGAGTCCTTGGTAGGTTACCCCTCTCCAGAACATAGTAGTTCATCCACTTATTAACTTGCAAGAAAAACCACGATGTAAAAGGCCAATACGAACTCTTTTTTCAATAGTATGGTAATAAAAAAATATTATCCTAGAAATGTGTTTCAGCAATGGCAAGCGAAATTCTTTAATATACCAGAGCTTCATGAGACAGAAAATTTTTATGAGGGATCGAGAAAATTGAGCCCTTTATCAACCATCCCGAAATTGATCGATGCATGAGCAAGCGATGACTTAATTGCGTTTCGGAGCATATTTAATATGGGGAAAACAACAGTCCCGAGGATACAATATGACAGAATTCACGAAAAATCGAGAACTAAAGAGCAGTTCGCCTTGATTAAATCCCCTGAAAGTGCCACGGAAGAGTAAAACATGGTCAAACACCCGGAGAATAATAGAAATCCTGGTTCGAGACCATACAAAGATGTATGCATTTGGTCGTCTCAGCAGTGTCTCCACGGAATTTCCTTATCATTACGATTAAAAAGCATTACTTTATCTTATATTACATTAAGTTATTCAAAAGACCAATCCCTATCCCCTCGAAAATGGACATCCCTCCACACCTCAGTCTCTTAGATATTCCCAGCCTACAACTTCGACACCCTAAACTTTAGACTATACTTGCATAGAGTTCTTTGGTTTACTGCTCCTGTGAGTTTTAACAGATTTTTTGTATATGATGATCACATGCCACGCCAAAATTGTGAGAACATCAGAGAACTGAAGTAACTAGCTTGTGAATATTATATTAGTGTATTGATCTTAGAATTACAATACAATAGATGAAAGCAACAATGGCAAAGACGGCCATGGATAGTATCAAAACCAGCGTACGGATTTTGGCTATCTAAGCGCACTCCTTACAGTACTTACTCAAGAATTGGGCTACCTATGAAATATCTCCCACTGGAATTTAAACCCGAGCCCACGGAGTGTGGCCAGGAGAGCTAACACAATTGCCACCAACCCATGACAAAATCAACTGAATAAAACCTTCAGTGACCCCTCTGACCTGTTAACGGTCAACAGATCGCCAATGACATTCCCTCCCCAACATTGTCCCTGTTGACCTACGCATGGCCCTGTGATGACCACCACTGAGGGAGCGAATGCCCATCTCCACCCCGTCCCATAGCCGGACTGTAACGCCCTTACGCGAACCCCTTCATCTTCGCAGCAGACAACTCATGACACATGTCCGTTTCACTCGAGTGACCCTTCGCTGGGAGTGCGAAGCCTTCCCCCCTAAGCGGACAAGCCCCGAGGGGTAGAGGGGAAAGCGGGGTTCCCACAGGGAACGACAAGCAATAGAGAATCAACAAGCCAAGCGCCCACCCTATCATGATTTTTTGCATCCTTGTGACGCGACAGCCCGAATAAAAATTGGCGTGAAAAGATAAGCTGATAGGAGAATTGAGTGGGGAATTGTGTCAATCCAATCCTTGGCTTTTCGACCGATGAGGATGCTATATTTACATTGAGTAGGTAAGGGTTTAAACTTCGTTTAACGTGGTATGAATCTCTTAACAGCAACGCAACGGCAACATCGATTTAGTATCCGCAGATCTTGCTTCAATGATTACGCTGCCAAGAGTGTTATTCAATATATTTTAATGAAATTAAATTTTTGGTTTCCATATATTTATTGGAATGGATAAAAATTCCCTTGACCGGGAATCGAAACACGGATATTTGGCAAGCCGGAACAACGCGCAAACCACAACAATATCGTCGTGATCGTCACTATCGTTAATAAAGTCTAATGGTGCCAGGTGTTTGTAAGAAAATATCACAGATGAATAACGTTACGTTGTAGTGCTTATTTCACCGCGGCAACCAATAAATTGAATGAATTACATACCTAAAGGCCGTTTTACACGGTACACGGAATTGCGCAATCTGACGTACGTGCGAAGGCGCAATCAAAATTGCGTCGTGTAATGCGGTGAATTGCTAGAACAAATGCGAGAATGCGTGGATGTGAGACGGCAAAATAGCCCCTGTTCTAATTTCGTTCATGCATTCGCGCAAATTCGCGCCATTTTAGAAATTAATGCAGCTCTAACCCGAGCAATTCCGTGCCCCGCGTAAAACGGAATCATAAAAGTTCAAAAAGGAGTAAATAATATGTGAGTTACAATTTTCCAGTCGCATTTAGATTTATTTTAATAATATATAACCATGCTAAAGTTAACTACACATGATAGCAACAGCTAAGACAATTTCGGCCATTATGTAAAGACATAGTTTTGATCGGGCTTAATTACAAGAGAATGAATCTGAAGTGGAAAGAGACCACATCATCACATTATTCCAGTGTCACATCTCTGACGCTGGTTGAATATCTGAGGGTAGAGCTGGTTTTTTGAAGCTTTGGCGGGCGATGAGAAGGGTCTCGATAATGTCCCTTCCCTATTTTTCATTCAATGTTTCGATTGTAATCATTTTAAAATCGAGGATTTTCAAACAGGGAGTGCCCACAATCATTATTAGGGTCGGTTACCAAACCATAAGTCTGAAACTTAAGGATGTGACATCAACACGCCAATAAGCGACACCTCCCAGGAGGTAATTAAGAAGAAGGTCAAAATGAGCCGTGCGTATGGTTAAAGCATCATTATAAAAAATTTCTATTCATAAGTTTGACTACAAATTTTTAATAAGCAAGCAAAAATGAATAAAGCTACCAGTCTATGAAAAAGAATCAAATACAAAACCAATAGATAAATATGATTTTAAACAGAACGTTTCATATGACACATCCCGTATTTCTATCGTTAAGACCTAATTAATATAATAATACCCTCTCTAACTTGAAATACATAGCAATGTGAAACTGTAAAACTAAAGAAAATTTCTCAGAGTAGCTATGAATAAAACCTAGGAGAACATCAAATATCTCCCGACAAAACGTGACTTTTTTAGTTTGTATGCCAAGTCTCTTCTATTTTATATTCGATACGTTCCTCCGAATTTTAGATCAAAGGCTAACCGCCAGATACCAATGATGATATAGTGCTTATCCATGAGTTTCCGTCAGGGTTACGTTACAACACCACCACGTTCGGAGGGCATTCGCCCAAGAGGCGAAGGTAGTTCAACCGAATTTCTAGATTCTTATTCATTTCCTGCAAAGTGCCTGACCGTGTTTCCAGGCAAATTTTTTCAGAGGAACGAAGATTTATCTGCAATAAAAAAAGGTGACATAAAATACCACCATGCGGTGAGAGGCCCATTTTTTAACGCTCCCTCCCTTTCAGATTCGAAGGACACCTTTCCACACTTTTAAACAGCACTCGAAAATAATAATGCCTGACCAAGAGAATTAACTGGATGGACTACGCATTACTTAAAACAACTGCATATTAGTGTATCTTCCATTGATACAATAATATGGACAGACGGTAAATTAGGCCGATGGACAAAATTCTTCGTAATTTTCTGTCAATGGACGTAAAAGTTATAAAGAAAGTTTAAATTCCATACAACTTTTTCATAAGCTGTATTGTTCTATAGCTTTCTGACTATTTTTATTAGTCAATTTATCTATTATATGTCTGTAATTTTTTTATCCTACTTATCTTACATATTTTACGCCTCCAGCAATGAACTAAAAATGAATGGACTAGTTCTGAACACGAGCTTCTATGTAATTTCCATCTTTTTCGAAAAGTAAACTTAAATTAATAAGAGATTAATTAGGTATTTAGGTTGAAAATATTTAAAAACGCTAAAAAAGACAAGGTCTTCAATAATTAGTACATGGCAATTAATTTTTTGAAAATATACTTTGCGTAATGACGGTATTACCAGCTATTACTAAAATATGCAACTCCCAATGGCAACTATATCTTCCTCCGAGGTGCCCTCCAATTCCAGCACAACACTCCTTCATATTTTCGTATATTCCAACAAGTTCTCTACCATGTTGATGCTACCTCATGATACCGAATCTGGCGAACACTTTCCATTTAAAGAATTCTCATGGTAGAACTTACTAAGATATGTTTTTATTGAAAACTAGGTACTATTTACAGAACGTCTGTATTAATGGAGGCAAAGAGAACGCCTTTGGACATTTCAGGCGAGAAAGTGAGGTAGCTCTACTAAATCGCGCTTTAAAAATATAGAGAACATCTGAAAATATAAAATGACCGGTTTTACTTTTTACAGAATAATCAGGTGGAGTATTTGGGCATTTCCATGAAAATGTCAACTTTTTCTCACAAATTAAAATTTAGGCTGGAAATATTTTATCTTTATAAATCAATAGCTAATTGATTGAATTTCAAGAAATCAATGCTTGAAATATTATTCACAGCCTTGCTAAAAGTTTTCAATTCTATACTTCGATTCACAGAGCTTTGAAGATGTTTAAAATCATTCCACTTAGGAGGTTGACCTCACAGTAATTCCGTCACATTTTTATTATGGGCTTGTTTAGAAGGTATTTCGATAATTAATTTTGTTTATGTACATGAAAATCACCTTCATCAATGTTTTTTGATCATGTACAGTTAAAAGTTTTACAACTTTTTTGTATTTTACAAATCAATCGAAATATCCTATTGCATAATTTTCTCTAAAGGTAATTCCGTCACTAATGGAATTGCCCATTTAACAGCAGAGCCAACAATCCTGGAAGTGGAAAAGAAGCCTACGCATTTCAAATCCAGCCGCAGAAGGAAAAACTCTCAACACGAGAATGAAATAATTACTGAAAAAATAAAGCTCAATACTGGCGTTGAACACACCTCGACCAATGCGCAGTCGATTTACTGATGCCCGATACGATATATTAATGCGAGCAGATGAAGAGATCTCACAACCTATCTCGTTATTTTTCGTTCCACAGAACGCCAAGCCGCCTTTTAAAAAAATTTAAAAACTTCGATTTTTATCTACCCCTTGATAATTTACACGAAGGCTGACCGCGATATGCTTTTTTTTATTCATGGCCGCTTACAAATTGAGCGGAAGGACATACGCTCCGGCGGACGATGGACACGTGGTCATTCTATCGGAAGGCGGCCTTGTGCTGCACGCTCCGACAGTCATTTGTCCCCGACCCACAGCAATCCCTATGGTCGCTCTCGTAACGGGGACGCATCACCGACACTCTTTCGACCAATCATACATCGCCTTCCTTCACGGCGTATTTCTGGTTCAATATTCACGTTACCATCTTAATTTTTTAAGGATTACAAGCTATACCTTGTATATTATAATATTTGTGTGCTGTAACGTCAGACATTTGTTTTTTGCAAATCCTCTTTATTTTCTTAAAGATACAGTTTCTCTTTGCCTCACTACGTAGAACAACTTTCCCTTTTCTTTCTCTCCTCAACAATATCCCCTCTCCTCCCATCAACAAATCCCTAACAGCATCAACATCAAAATCAATCATTAAGTGTCAAACATTAAACCGTAATTCAAACGATAAAAATAAATATGAGAAATTACAGATGCTAAATTTTCCAATTTGAGATACAAACAACTGTTGAAAAATGTCAATATTATACACCCTGAAAGCTTGAAGATGATAGATTAAGTAATGTGTAGAGTAAAGTAAGTCATGGTGATGCTTCATCGTAGGAGCATCTGAATAAACTATAACTCGGAAATTTCTACATGAAATTTTCCTGTTAGAATCCACGGTTTCGTTATATAGCTGCTGTTACAAAGTTTTACATTGTAATAATTGAATTTTAAGTCCACCATTCAATGACATATTAATGATTAAATTAATGATTATACTTAAAACTAATAGTATAATATGGTCCACAACCTTAAAATACAAGTTGTCATCATTCATGTAAACTTTGCCGACAATCGAGATTCGCATTATGACACTCAGCTTTATAAGATTACAAAGATGGAATGCAAAGTATGACAAATGAATTGATCATGAGAGATAAGGCAAATATGGCAAGGCACATAAAAAAAAGGATGCGAAGCCTCGACACAATAGCGTTTCTAACGTGATAGAAACATGAAAAAAGAGAATTATGTATCCGTCCAAACCCTTCCTTCCATTGGGAGAATATTGAATGACGTGACCCTTCCTTCTCTGTGCTGACGCCACCAGATATTCGACCTGTCTGGTCTATTCGGGGAAAACTCTTGATTTTATAAGATGTGTTGGGGGAATGGGAATATTCTAAGACAAAAAATTGGGATCGCTACCAGGAGATTTGCGATTTAGAAATGAGTTTTGAATGAATGCTTGACTCATTGAACAATCTATGATATTGGTGAAAATAAGGTGTTATAGTTTCGTGCTTTTTATTAGCAAAATTTTGGTACAATTTTTAACGGAAGGACATTGAGTAGGCAAAAATATTGTGAAAGATTTGAAATTATTTCTTCAAATGCAAATTACTCTTTTCATTTGATATTTACATAAGTCAAGCAAAACTGTCATCGAAGAAACTGCCTCTTAAAAATCATAAGGTGATAGTTGAGCGAAATTAAAAACATAACTACTGTAAAAACCATTATTTGAAACTAAGATGGGCCTCTGATGAATTGGATAATTGTGCAATGCTCGCAGTCCTGAAAGAAAATGGATTGTTCTATAATTAGCGGAGAATTATACATAATTAATAAAAACCCAAGTAACTGTGGTTAAATCGGTACCCAATTGCGAATAATTATTATATTTAATATTAGAAAAAGTGTTAGACATGGGTATGCTCAGTCCTGGGTAATTCCCGATGTATTCAGTAAGAAAGCTGCCCATGAAATGAAAGCGAAAGCGCTAAGAATAAAAATCTTCTTGGGAACCGGTCGGCACTTAAATACTTAACGGTGATACTAATATGTACTCCAATAGGGCAACAAAACAATTTTGAGGAGATAAACTCAGATCAATTACCATACGTTTTTATCATCATCACTTCTCTTCAATCCGAGCTAATAAGAAAAAAACTAGCATGTTACCAAAATTTAAAAAGATATTTTTTAATTCCATACAATTTTTTTAGCTACTCCTTGGCACAGTGAGTACGGAGAATTAATTTCAAAACTCTTTCCTATACTTCAGCACGCCTTTTGAAGCATTACATACACCAAGTTCGAAGCTAAAAGCTGGGACCAGGACAATATACCACCAGGAGGACAGTGTTTAGGAAGCAACAAAAAGGTGAATACAGCGTAGGGAATTGTGTGGGAGCAAAGGCGCGCCTACCTTCTACGACGAGGGTATTGAAAAATTGCTACCAAACTATAGCAAATGTCCAAGTCGGAATTGGGTGCATGCAGAAAAGTAACTGTATGGTGTAGCAAAATGCAAAAAAAAAAACGTTTTTAAAATTTATTGTGGTTTCAATTTTGCAACCAATTATCTTCCTATTATTTTTTATTGCCTAAATCGAAAGATTATTACTCCTGGAGTACGTATTTCAAGCTTTTAGATTTTAAATGACCATATCTATTTTTCGCGATGAAATGAAAAGTGAAAATTTTCAAGCGCGCGAAAACGCGACGGCTGACTATGAAAACTGGGAAAACTCCGTGGGACGTTGTTCTGGTTCCCGCTGCCGCAAAGTGAGGTGACCTTGGGGAGAGGCTTTGAGCGCTAATACGACGCAGGATGCTAGCAGGTAGCAGAGTACCATGCTAGCTGGTAGCGCTTGGCTTAAATAAGATTTATTAATACCTTATCAAATGAAGGAAACTTTCCGACCAGAGGCATTTTTAATAGGTGATTATTAAGACATCTTTCCCTGAGCTCTGTGCCCCATGCATCCATTGGTAATCTCAGACGATATAAAACTCCTATCTACTAGTATAGAAACTAGGTCCCTGTGACGTCGCGTGGAGTGGCATCGCATGGGCGCCAATCTGGCCTTTTTCAAATGAGGATAAAATTGACCATTGCCATTCGTCTAAACCGGTATTTCTAAAACCAAATAATTTGTGTATTATGAATACACTAATGGTGGGTAACGCAATCAATGCCTTTCGTTTTCTTAGATGAAGGAAACTACCCTATTGGGCCTTGAAAAAAGAATGACCCTCGTATTCCCTGCGCACTGATGAGAAAATAAACACCAATTTTCAATCAGCGGATCGAAATGCGGGCCTCGCTCCCGTCCTTCGAAATTCACTCCATGCGAAGAGGGAAATGGAGGCGAGCATACCTCACGGATCGATGAAGGCGCGTAATTCAGTATTCCTAAAGTGAATTCCCTCGAGAGAAAGAGAGAGACGGACGCTCACAACAACAGAGGTGGATATCCATGATGGGAATTTATAATTCACTCCCTTTAATGCGAGAGCGGGGTCCTAGAACGGGCACAAAATAAATATTAGGTGAATGTCGACGAGAGCTTTCGCATACGAAGGCATAAATATTGGACGATTTCACAGTCGAGATATCGATAATCTGCGAGAGGCTGATTCAGGTGACCTCTGAAAGCACGTTTCCACACGACTTTCAGGTGAAGATTGAGTTTGTAAAGCGATAGCCAAATGATTAATTGAAAACGATAAAGCGTTGCAAGATCTTTATGGAAAAGCATACGGACGCTTATTTGTGGCAAATTGAATATTGTATAAGACATATATTCCCATTTCATCAAACCGATTAAAATACTACGACACTGTTAACAGAACCAAAATGTATTTCAGGTAAATACTAAAACTTCAATGTAATTTCCATGCATACATAAATTCCGTTAACCTTCCAAATAAAAATAGGGTATAGTCTTTTAAGAAGCCACTCAACGAATTATTCTGCAGTCGAGCTTAATACTTCCGTCCACGCGAGTATGATAGCTGTTCTTGTGCTTTCTCTGCCTTACATACGCATATTCCATTTCTAAAGGAGTCTTTCGTTCAAGCATTATGGCTGAGTATCACGCAAGCTCATATCTTCTTTCTCCCGGACCTTCACCGCTTATCGTATTTTGCATCTCGTTTGGATCATTGTATCAACCAAATTTGTTGATAAGTTTGCTTTCATATTCACCGCGAAATGAAAATTTGTAAAACAATGTTATTTGAGCCAATATCCAGTCCCATTTCAAGGAATGGATGACACTAATCCATTGTCGCCTATACGTCGGTGGGGAGGTCTGGCCAAATTCAACGCTCTTTCTTTAATAAACAGGGCATAAAGGATCTGCAAGAATCTGTATTTGCCTTCAACTAAATGATCACGAAGCTGTTACTGTCTGATTATCGAAGTAATGAGCTGCACTAAGCCACAACATGGCACAAGTCAATTTTATGGCTACTGTCTGGCAAAACTACCAAGCAATTTTTCAGACCTTTTGGCACCTTTCACTTCCTCCTGCGTGGCTGTTGCTCATTTCTCATGTATCTGAATTATTTTGCTTCTTTGTACGCTTAGTTAAGACGGAAGTGTACATAAAATTCTACCATTTTTCACCGAATTCCGTAAGGGGTCAAAATACCCCATCTGCCGCAAGCTACTCATAACCTCATAGCAAAAGGTTCAGTAGCCAAACATGGAAGAAACTGCGCATGTATTTTATTTTTTTGTTCTCCTTTAGGAAAGATATGATGGATGATCTGGCAAAGAAGGCTCTCTTCCGGTCGACTGATTTCCTCGATGAAGGAAATGCATGCGAAACATCAATATGTATTACAAACAGAGGCTATGGAGTTAGACTGCAAAACGCTGAATGACACCATTAGTCATTAGAGTTAGAGATTAAACAGAAATCTGAATTTCGATAGAAAAGGAATTTTTCACGAAAGCATGTTATTCATTGAAAAACTTTTTTTGTGTATCATAAAGCATAAACATTTCCAGTAGTATATTTATCCCGTATTCCTGACTTAAAAATTAAAAAATCATCAAATATCCGAGAAAATCAGCGCTAAGGACTTTTTCCCCATTGCTTCAGTTTCAGACCACTGTGCGACGCCAAAGCGCATAAGCATACTTTTAGCATAATTTTACTTAACATATTGGCTCATAATTAAACACTTGCTGGGGGACTGTTTAACATCATTAATCATCAAAGTGTAAATATAACCAAGAGATTAATTACTTCAAAATCTTCCGCAGCGTCTTGAAGGTAAATTTCCCACACTTCTGCGAATTTTTACCGCGTCGCTGTTATTAGCGGCTACCATTTAAACAAAGTCACATAAGACGAAAATTTAAGAAATACCAACCCGCACATTTGACCAATGGGAGTGAAAAAACATATGTGAAAATGGGAAGAGGTCATTTTGACTCATAAAACTCTTCTATAGTTAGGAAGTTAATTCAATTTTAGCTGCATTTACCTGTTTACTAGTGACCACTTTAATTATGTTTTTATTACCACTTTCCTGTTTACTAGTTAGTACTTTAATTATCGATTTTCTATGATCAATATGTTCATCAGATTTTATCTGAAAGTTCATTTCTCCGGATAGTTTTTCAACTACCTATCTGTATAGTGAAAACGCTTGCTATCGAAGGTTTGTACAACGTTTGCCATTTTATCTACTTACAATCATATTTTGACCACATAATACCATATGGTTTATTTCCATTTCGTTTTCCGTCGTAAAATATCTTTTTTCCCCTGGCTAGATCCTTAGTTTTCACGGGTTAATAACTAACATTTAATCACACCTTAGACTTCAAAGCCCAACATCATCGTGCTGACATTTGCAACACACTTCCCACCGCAATGCGTGCACTTGTTTCAGTAAACTTAATGACTAAAAAATAGAGATACCTCTTACTCTAATCCGAATATCTTTGACTTTCTCGGGACTCTACGTTCATACATTCTAATTAATGCTTTCTACCAATCTTGATGGAATGTTATGCGGGAATTTTACAACAAATACATATTTCTTAGAGGCTCTGTGCCGATCTATTATACAGATTTAAAGATGGAGGCAATTTACTTGCAAATAATATTTTTTGTTTTAAACGTTAACACGCATTGGAAACGCAGATATGATCGTAATGAATGGCAATAAAGCCAAATGGTAAATGAGCCTTAATCACGCGATAAAAGACTCTTGAAATATTTTCCATGCCTCTTTACAAATTCAGCTCTACCCAGAGAAATATTTGAGACTTCCTAGATTCAATTGAACGCTTAATATGAGTCAGAGACGGAAAAAATAGTGGGACTAGCAATGCCCATGAAGGGCTTCCAAACAAATGCACAGCAAATACACAAAGGACGAAGAGAAATGTCGATTTATGCACAATTTCCCACAAATCATGCAAATTCAACGAGATGAAAGCAATTTCAGCGTGGCAAATGATGCTAGTCCGATTTGGGTGGAGTAAATATTTAACTGGTGATGCTGTTCTAAGATTGGATTTTATTTCCAATTTCATTGGCCCTAAGGCTTGGTCCATGAACACGAAATAGTCCTTTTTGAAAGGGGTATAGTACTGTGGGACAAATATTTTAGCCTGATATAGCCAGAATTAGTTCAGTAACTAGTTCTCCAACACACCAAATCTAATTACCTACTTTCCCAAACAAATTTTCAATGCCCTAATCCGTTCATTAGGATAAAATTAAAGAGAGAATAAGCTGTTATCGATTTTTAAAACTCTAGTTCCAATGAATTACACAAAAAACGTCCGAGTGAATATTCTTGAGAGAGGATAGTGATCATGCATCAAATAGGAATTTAAAATGGTAACAACTTCATTTCTGCACCTATACCTCTTTTCTACAGCATTACGTTCACAATTCAATTATTTCCTACGTACGTTTTCCATTTGCAGCCATTAGATATGGCGTATAGGTAAGCCTATCTCTAAGCAAAGGCCAATTAAGAATTAAAATTCTCCTCCCTTTCCCAATATGCAAGTTGTATATAAGTTAATTATATAAGTTCCGGTTAATGGTCCTATTAAATTAGGGTTCTAGTTTTAAATAATCGGGTTATAAACAAGACTTATTATCAAAAACTAAGGTAGTAACTACTTTAAATTGAACATAATTTTTTCCCAAATGTTGCCTGAAAAAATTCCTTTGATGTTGAGTACTTTTGATTGGTGATTTAAGTATTTCAAAAAATATCCCTTCTACGCAAGTGTTAAGCATATAGAAAATAATTTTGCGTTTACAGGAAATTATTGGAATTCATCTCATTCAACTCTGCAGAGAATTGCTCACAAATATTCTTTTAAAAAAAGTAGTTCGAACGGAATGTTCCTCAATATACATGATGACTATGAATCATTGCAGTTGCGGATTACAAAACAAAGATTACAAAAAAACTTGGGCTTGAAAACCTCTATTCTAAGGTGTTGAAGAGTGCTTCAAGTGTGGTAAATTAGATTTTAAAATGGAAAATGAAGAAGTGAAAGGAACATTTTAGTTTTAACACCAGTCATTAGCCAAATTTTTCATAATATACCTCATTCTCCTATATATTTTAGTGTAAGGATTGAGTAAATAGGGAAAATGCCTAGTTTGAGACAAATCAAAAAATATGAGGCATATCTAAGGTATTTGTTTTATAAAGCGAACGCAATGTGAACGACCTATTGGAAACGTAAACTAATAAACTCACTCTACACACTTCGGACATGATATTCGCGCATGCTGAAATCGTAAACTTTGCACAGCTCCACATATTTTTTTTTTTTTGGAGACCCAACCAATTTCGAAATACTCGCCTTATTTTCTTGAAAACACCAATGTACTAAGAGAAATGCAAAATGTTTCAATTTTGTACCGAAAAACTGCACAAATGTTTAAATAAAGATTTAGTTTCCGGCATGGAATAATTAGTTGGAAATCTTTGATATTTATGAGAAGGAAAGTACTTCTCTTTTTTCCACACTTTTTTATTTTAGCCACCCAGATTTGGGCATGCAATACCATGATCAAGAAATAAAATAGTACTATCGTTATGTTAAACACGTATTTTTCATTGGAGCATTACCTTGATCCAAGGTTTAAACCCTTATATTTGAACATGTGAAGAAATTCAAAACCTTGAAAATGGCATTATGTGGCGACACCTGAGTTGGTTGAAAAAAAAAGAATAGTGGAAATAGACAAGTACATTCATTATGCTAAACACGAATTTTTAATTGGAGTACTGCCTTGATCCCTGGCCTAAAACCCTTATATATTCTCAGTTTGATTGAGTGCAGCTGGAATGGAGTTTGAAAAAATGGAAAAGGCTGGGCGAGAGAAAGGAAGATTATTACGAGAAAGCAACGGTGGCTGAGGAATAATACTTAAAGTAGTAAGTTAGTAGTAATAGTACTTAAACACTTAAGCAGTAGCAGTAGTACCTACTTTAATAAGTGCATAAAGTTGAATATAGTTTCTACGTATGGTTCATTCTAGAATAGATTCTACTATGGTTCTGCGTAGAATATTTCCCCAGTTTCATATCGTGCAGCGAGAATGGAGTTTTAAAAAATGGAAAAGGGTGGGGAAGGAGAAAGGAAGATTTTATAGGAGAAAGCATAAGGTGGCTGAGGAGATTTTGAAAGAGAGGGCTATCCAAGCCGAAAGCTGCAGACGTAGGTATCTCAGACGGAGAGAATCTTCTTTGCTCCTCGGGGCCTGTCTCTCTTCTTTCCCACATCCTCCCTCCCCACACTCCCCCGCTCCAAATCCAAAGCGTGCTCGGATTTCAAGAGCGAGGAAAAAAAAGAGTCGAAGAAGACTAAAAAAAAAGAGGAGTTGGAATGAGATGAGAGGACCGGTCGCTGCGTATGGATTTCACCGAGGCCGTCGTGGAGTCAGAGTTAGTGAGAGGCAGTTTTCCTTCCTCGGAACACGGAAAAAAAATCCAATAAGACATTTACGGCACTCTTCTCCTTAAATATGAAGTTCCCAGTCTCCGTTCTTTCTCCTCACCACGGCTACTTTTCGACCGTCTAAGAGATGCCTAATATCGTTACGCTCCTCCTGAATTGACATCATTCCTTCCACGGTTGGATGAAAGGTGTTTTTGGAAAAATGAATATAAATATATCGACCACCTTCATCGGTGGACATTCTCTTATATTTGGAGCAGAATGCCGAAGCGGAGACTCAAGAAAGCTGGCCGGAGCGATGATAGTGGGGATTTTGAGTCTCGATGGTATTGATTGTTCATTTATTGCTCTGCAAAAAGTATCGGAACCAACCCTCACTAAGGTGTTTTCGCTGTTGGGCTCACCAGACATTCAAGACCAAAAACACACAAATTTGTATTTTTGTCTGCCAGTAGTTATCTTTCACAGAATATTTGGCTATCATTCTACGCGGCGACAACAATATCACTCGGGTCCACCAAATCCAATCATCCACCTTTGCCCGAACCTTCTATGTCCAATTCAACTCTTCCTTCTCCGATACCGCTCCCATTTCCACTGGCGTTCCTCAAGGAGCTATTCTTTCCCCGACCCTTTTAAACCTTTTTATAAATGATCTTCCTACTATTCCCGGCGCTTCATCCTTCTTGTATGCTGACGACACCACTTTCATAGCCCAGGGTTCAAACCCTAGATCAACGGCAGAACTTCTCCAACAACAGGTCGACGAATATGAAGACTGGGCCGATTCCTGGAAGCTGTGAGCTAATCCACGCAAATGCGTCCACGTCACCTTCTCGCGCCGCCCGAAAGCAGGAATTGGTGAACCAATATTTTACGGCAACGTTGAAATACCTCGAGCCGAAAAAGCTACATTCCTGGGCGTGATTCTTGATCAAAGAATGCGATGGAAACAGCACATTTACTTCGCTACCGGAAAAACCATGACAGCTGCTGCTTCACTTGGCCCCCTGCTCCATCGGAACTCGAAACTTTCATTAAAATCAAAACTGCTTATCTACAAATCCATGCTAAAATCATTACTTTTGTATGCTTCGCCAGTATGGCTTATGGTGGCTAAAACTCACCTTAAAAAAGTGCAAACTACGGAGAACAAGATCGTAAGGAAGATTGCCGATGCTCCATGGTTCCTGCAAAACAAGGACATCCGGAAGGATTTAAAAATTTCCCCAATTCTAATGGATCTTAAATCTAACCTATTAACTTTTAAGAAAACTCTGGCATCGACAGAAAATAGTCTCCTTATTAATCTTTGGGATTATTCCCCATTACCTAATGAAACGCACAAGTCCCCAAAAACTGCCCTTCTACCAAATCATATCCCTTCCCCATAATGCTTTCCAAATTGCCACACTGTGACTACCAATGAGTAAATTTAATTTGAAATGACAACTACTGAAATTCACCATAGACAACCAAATCGGCTGGAAATAGTGACAAACAAAAATAGGAAATTTCGGCGTGGCGTGGTGGGTCCAACAAATGCATCGGCGCGAGCGGTATAGTGAAAAAGTCCAGAGCCGCGGAAACGTGGGAAATGGAATGAGAGGAAAAAAAAGTGCTGAGCTGTTTAGCCGTTGGAAAGAAAAAGGCTGACTGTTGGCACTAAGATAAAAAGGGAGTCGAGGATGTGATGCAAGAGAAAGCATAAGTCTGCTATATCAACCTTGCTTGGAAGGGAGAGGAAATAATGACGACCATAGCACGATTCAGACTGAAAGGGAAAAAGAGTGGGACCTGCAATCAACCTCTAATTTACGACATATTGAAGTGACGTCGCAGCCTCTTTTGATTTCTTTCATTTAGCGTCACATAAATTTTTACTCCGAGAGAGAACGTGGGTGAAGGTGATGAAGAACATACTTTCTTCGAGATGGAGAATTCCGGGGAAAATAGAACAGATAACAACGACAGTTTAACGCTAGGTTTCAAAGTGTATCCTTTTATGTGCTTCCATTTCATCCAAATGCCTCGATAGAAGAAAAAAAATATTTTACAGAGAATATACCAGTAACACATATTGCATACACAATCAGGAAACATGTCTCGTGCCTTGTTTATTATAAAACATGAATTTCTGGTTTTTGGCAAGAGAAACCCACTTAGCACTGTCTTGCTAATAATTTGATATCTTTATCCTTATTATGTTTCATATTTGGACTTTTAGTCTGTGTGGTTATCTCCATGCATTACTTGTGTAATTTTCCAATGTTATTTTCAAGAATACCTTCCCTATTGAAACACAGGCGATTGATTCAAAATATCTGATGTTCCTAACTGCAAAGTTCCCTTTAATAATATTTGTGATGAGATAATTTACTTCATGGAAAAATCTTATGCGATACCCTTTTTCGCAAAATTGTATAATGTAGTTTCCGTGTAGTTTTGTTATTTATTTCTTGTTCTAATTACTTTCTGCTGCCCCAAAAATGTAACTGGTCCCAAAAAATTACATGCTAAAAGCTCAGTTTTGGTAATCTCCGCACCCAACCTTTTTTTAGAAAGAGCCGATAAGTGATCACCTGTTCAAAAGTATCATTGGGAGGTATCCAAATTCATCTACATCACAGAACGGTTCTATTTTACCTACGAAATTATGTCTACATTGCATACAATAGCCTAACAAATAGAATGAATCATTATTCAAGAATTGATTATATAAAATTAATAATGTAATTCATTCTGTTGTTAGGCTGTTCACACAAGATGAAAATTCCATGCTCTTTTTCAACTGAAAGCAAATTCTTGTCTCAGAAAAGTACTATAGGTTCAATAATTTTTTCTTACGCATATTGAAAATCTTAATAATTATAGAAAAAAGATAAGAGTTGACTAACTTTAATTATGCATGCTTGCAAAATGCTCACGTCACAATAAAATGTTTGCCGCTACTGTAAAAAAATCTCATGACAGAGATTTTTATATTAGTATGTACTTCAAATTGTATACTGTTAGGACTGAGTCGTTAAAGAAAATGCATTTCGAAAAAATGCCTCTAAATTCCTTATCTGGAACACTCAAGAAAAGTAATGGTTTATTCTTCAGATGCTAGATAAGAAGGAAGGCATGCACATATTTTTTATTGTCATAAGAACACCACGTATACGGCAAAAGATCGTCGACAACTATCTGAGGAACAAAATTAATTTAAAAATTCCCAGGATAAGATATTTTCAGAATATTTTATGCTAATGACGTATTTTTTGTTTCAGCAGCTCAATTTTGCCTTATTGTCAACAACCAGCGGTCATTTACTGAAATGATGTGTTAAATTATTTAAAAAAAACCTTCGTCCCTTCATTCCATTTTTTGCATGCCATGATAATATCAATGGAAATTAGTCAACTAAATGTATAACAACAATAATTTTGCAGAAGTTTTACTATTACATTACCGCATCACCTAGGTTACATTAAATGCTTGAGACTCATGTACAGGTTATTGCAGTTAAACTATTTTGATTACAGTTAAAGAGTCCACATAACATGGGTAGAGCATTAAAAATGTAGGATTGAATTCTTAAATATATTCATACTACTAACCAAAGGAGTAATAGAGTATTGAACCTTTAAATATCAATTTTCTTTACCTACTAATAACACTCTTCTAACAACTACTGGGTTATTTTACTGAAAATAACAGACTGAACATTAAATGACTATGCATGATTCGTTATTGAAAAATGGCTAACCATGTATTGCAGTTTTAAAAAGCTATCATATTAAATGATTCCATTACATATTAATACGCTTAATGAATATTTAATTCCAAAAGATGCTTAGCAAACCTTTAACTTTCATAATCATCACACTGCAGAAAACGAAATGAATTTAAGAAAATCATTAAACAAGTTACATTTTTTATGGACGGGGCAATTATCAAACTAAAAGATATTACTCTCCACACCGCAATACTGCGCATCAGACTTAATGGATCGTTTCTCATGCATGCTCATGAGTAAAGTCTTTTGAAAGCCGTATTTTTTGCATAAATACACAAAAAACTAGCGTCATTGCTAATACTCGAGTATTATTGTGTTAAAGCGGCGAGGCGGCAAAAATTAACCGCAGCAAAAAGCATTGCCTTTGGGATTAATGGCAAGAAATATGATCCCAAGGACGTTAACCTGCTTCGCTTCACCACTACAAATTATCACTGACAGCAAGAGGCAGTTCTATTTTAATGAAGAAGGCGGTCATAAAAGTCATTTGGTTAACTTAATGCCACCACAAAACAAGCAACATCTCAATGCCTTCCGTTAGGTTAGCTGAAATATAATCATCACGCCACCGTTTCTTCAACAACTGTTTAGGTACTACATTGAATCCACGGCTCGTCTAACAGGTCTTTCCACTCCGTAATCATTGGATGTAATAAAAGACAATTTTCTACTGAAGTTTATCCGCGTAAATTTTGCAATGCATGCCAAAGTGATTTAAAATCATGACAAGAGGTCTCCGAAATCTAACGATTGACATGATAGTACAAAAATCAAAAGTTCATTCATTGTTTTTAACTGAGCTTTTAAGCATAAGCCACTAGAAATTTGATGATTTCTTATCTTGATTATTTTAAATGCTGAACATTTTTATCTTCCGTAGTGGGTACAACCAATTTGAAGAGTATGAGATGTCTAAATATCAGACTTCATCCATTGGCATACCTAACAATACCCGTGAACACTCCCAAGAGCGCTCTAAAATACGTTGGATGAGATCAAATGGTTAGTAGTTAATATTTATCTACCTAAACCTGAGAAATAGTTAATTACTGCGCCATTCTGTGATCATCTTATCTCGCATTAGTCCTCAAATGCATCTTTAGGAAAGCGAAACATCATTACCAGCCGTAAAATACAATGGCTAACATGCTGCGGTGCATGCATGGATGACCTTTTCTATTAAAATTTCTCAACGTCAGGGGGAGATAATTATTTTTTAACTGGAAAACGTTACGTACTTAAACAGTATTAAATTGCTAAACAATATTTTTGAACTAATTTAACCGAAAATAACTTGAAATTGTATAAGCATATTATCAATCTGAGGGTTTTTTACACCTACACTCCTCATCACCACTTCGTTGGCGTATTGAAAGGGCCGCATCAACAGAGTGCTACATGCTGGCTTCGAGGTCATGACTAACTATAAAAAAATGCTTGAGCTGAACAGCATGCGGGGCATGGCATATGAATTTGACGACGAGAAATCCGGCATCGTCGAATACAAACGACTGATAGGTGCAAACCGGTCCATTAGCGCAGGGTGTCTGTGTACTGTGCAACGTGCTATTCACCAAAGTAACGCGTGTCACTTAATCACCACGGGGCCCTTGGGATCCTGACAAAGGACGCATCTCACTCTGCCGTGGTTTTGCGTGCCTGATGGATTCCCATTCGTGCGTGTTAATGAACATGAACGCAGGCCACGGTGCGGAGATGGAGACAGTCGATGGGTCGCCGTATAAAATGGGAAATCAATGTCACATATCCTTGCCTCCTCTCCAACCATCGCTGGACGCGCATAATCCATTTAGTGTTAAATCAGGCGGAACTGTGTGAAGACACCCCTAATCCGATGTCGATGAGCGTGGCTTCGAAGCGTGTCGGGTGAGCCATAATAAAAATGATAATAAACGGATGAGCGCGCTAGCTAGAATCTATAGCGTCATTAAAAGGGGAAAGAGCATTAAACTTTTCGCCGTACAGAATTTTCATCCTTACAGTGCAATGGATGGAAAATGGTTTATTACATTTACTAGTTTTGACATGAAAAAATTCGGAGAAATACACCCATCTATTGTTGCGAAAGAGTGAAAACGGCCTTTAAATACAATTAACACGCGAATAATTTTGATGCATTCAGTCAAGAAAAATATCGAACGGCTAATGAAAGAAAAAAGAAAGTGAAAAAACTTCTCTACTCAGATTCTCAAACTTAGGACTTTGTAGTTCGATGAGCAGATACTATTGAAACGATTCATTCTACATTTCGCACATGCATGCTAAAAAAGGCAAATAAATTGCAAGTACCAATGGAAGTAAAAGTAACATTATTGCATGCCCATATTCTCTGATTAACACAAGAGGAAATTATGCTTTCTCATTACACTCCTTCGCAAGTGACTTCATAAATAGCAATTTATTTAGAAAAAAATATAGGAGAATCGAATTATTTATTATCATATTAACTCCTATAGCCATTTCTAATATATTTCTTAACTAAGCAAGAGGTAAACTCTGCAAAAACTACGTAGATAAATTGCATTAGTTTACGAATAATGCAAAAACAAAACACCCGACAAAACCGCAGTACCAATAATCTCTTCTTTACCTGCTTCAACAACGAATGCCAGACAGAAATGATTTTCATAAGAAGTAGAACAAGCAATAATAAATGTTAAAAAGTTAAATATACCAATTGTAGTCCAAGACCCCTCAAAATTTTATCACCAACAGCCACAAGACGCAGCTTCGTTTATGCAAGCAACTAGGCAAGAAACATACAAGCAACTATTTTGCATAAGCCACGATAAAAGTCAGCTATTGACGGTAGTAAATGCGGCGGGAAGAAAATGAAAATAGCTCAAGTTTGCTCATCACACAAACCCGCTTCAAATTTTCACCCGCTTTCTCTTCAAATGACGTCACCCACGGGAAAGTCTCACTATGGGGATATACTCTCGAGACTTATAAATTCAAAGTTCACGGAGAAGGGAGTATCACAATAAATGAGAGTGCCGAGCCTACTTATGCCGAATGAATTGCCATTCACAACCAACAAAAAAAAGCTTCGACCTTTCTTATCCGTCAAACGTTAAGACCTCGACCTAAGAAGAGCCTCGCAAAAAATAACTAAGTACTAAAGCAGGAAAGGACACGGCAGAGTACTAAATGGGACCTCCCGTGTTGACTATTAAAAAGTCTTTTTCCCCACATAGTTCCAAGTCCAAAGAGAGGACAAAAATTATACTACTCACCCTATAAGCTCCGTCTTTAGAGCTCGTGGAATGGTAACTTCTTTTCCCCACAGACCAAAAGAGGGGGGGACCTTATCCTCTTAACGGCTCTAAATATGTTTGCCCCACATCCTGAAAAGCTCCTTGAAAAATAAAATGCTGCGTAGAACTTTGGGAGAAGAAGACCGTAGATTAAAAAAAAAATTAACACAGAAGATTCTTGCCAAATTTCATCATAGTAGTGCTGCCATTCCATTTTACTCGTAGATATAAAAACAATTAAACTACTGAGTCGAGAGTCATGGAAAGGAAAAAAATTGTATGTATACTAACATTTTAATCTAAAATCACTTTTTTTAATAGTGTGCAGTAGTGAATGGCCATGTAGAGAAAATCTCCAAGGCAAATTATTATAAATATTATTATAAAAACACCTTATCATAATTTCTTAGGAAGTTATTTTGCTAAGAAGCCTTTTTTATTGGCAAGAAAAATTCATATAGAACAGATAACGTCCAAATCGTTTATGTAACTCTGTACCTACATTAACAAAAGTGATCCTTCGACATATTAACGGTGTTTCCTTTTAAAAGGAAACAGCAAAGAGGCATATTATTTAAGTGGAGGTAAACGTGACATTGAATTATTTAATAAAATTTTGAAGGAAATTTTTATCAACAGAAGATATCTTATCGCTTCAATGATAAAATTATTTCAAAGAGAGCCAAGGGAAAAAATGAATTCACATCGCACGTAAAAACAAAACCTATAGCGTCGCTAAGGTTTCTTTCCTTTTAAAGACAGATGAAAGAGATATAACATGTCTCAAGAAAAAGAGAACCTAAATTTGCAGAAAATTTTCCCAGTATTCTTATTAATGGTAACAATGCACGTATAGAAACTACTAATTGTTATCGATATCGGTATCAGTATCGGGACAATGATTAATGCTCATCTTGCTGATGCTCAATTCATTTGTAAGTTACATGTTGGTGATATTGGATCAAAAACCGAGAAAAGACTCTTTCAAAAGAAAAAGGCTCATGACTCTCCTTTCACGCTCAAAATCTATGTCTATCAAACACTATATCTTGTGCATTACCGCTCATTGATTTATTGCGACAAGAAATCATAAAACGCCACATGATGGGCGATTAATTTGATAAACGACCATTCGCACAGAACATGGGAGTAGTTCCGATTGATACTACGGCGGTCCAAAATTGGCTCCGACCGGGTTGACCTACATTCGCATTTTGGAGATGGTTGGGAGATGGAGGACAAAATGGAGTTCAACTCCTCCCTCGAAGAGGTCGTTGAACCCAGCTATCCTCCCTAAAACGGAGAGCTTTTTCTACTAAGCAATCACTCACAAAAGAGTGGGTCACTTTGCCTGCATTCAATGCAGTTCAGTGCAAAAACCACGTACATTAGTCAAAATCAATTCTTTTCCAATTGGAAATTACTCGAACCAATCAAACAAGAGACCTATTGACACCTTCACTGATTATTCGTATTCCTTATGAAGAATGGAAAATTTAGCGAATAAGTACAAAAGTATATAGAAAGACTATTAGGACAAGAAATTCATCTCTCGATAACTCTATGCTTCAAATACTTTCCAATTCAACCTTTCTTAGCTCTAATTCTGGTTGAAAAAAAATTCTCTAGTTCTTTATTTACTTTGTGGTATTCCATTATAAGTTTGCCTGGATATCAGAAAATTACTTACACCACTTATTTTTTATCAGAGCGCGACCCGGGTTTCATTGAATTATCATTATCATCAATTTGCGCCTGAAGATGATAATTCATTGAAACCCGGGTCGCGCTCTGATAAAAAATAAGTGGTGTAAGTAATTTTCTGATATCCAGGCAAACTTTTAATTCTGGTTGACTGAAAGACTTTAGGTAGGCTGAATAAGGAAGTATAAAAATTAGACCTAAATGAAAGCTTTCCCACTAAAATACTTACTTGCAATTAACGAGAGAATTGATGGAGCCTTAATGTATATGTATGGGAATTTTATAAGAAACTGTAAAGATATTTGGAATACGATATGAAAAGAGTAATTAATATACCTTATCAAAAACATCAATAAAATCCAAGAATCGTACAAGAATTGTGTCATTCATGTTTTCTTCAATTCTACAAATGCATTAAACTCTGGAGTCGCGATTAATTTTTCACCACAGATGTGATAAAAATAACTTCACATCTCGAAAGGGAAACAAGTAAAGAAGTTAATGAAGTTTAACATGATCCCAAGCAAGAAAAATAATAAAACATTAAGCATATTAGGTACGATAAATTCTTAAATCCCCTCTATTTCAATACCATTGTAATCTTCAAGCTGTTGCACATGCACTGGAAGCGAAGTTGCGTAGGCAACGAAAATCCTTTTTAACAAAGGAAAGAATGAAATTTGAAAAAATTGTAAGATTATTAAAAGGTAGAAGATATCGGTAAAGGTAGAAAAAGTTCTTGGTAGTAGATAATGATCACCGGTAGAGACAATGGCATTCGAAGTAACGTGGTAGCAAAGCATTTTTTAAGAATGGAAACTAACAGTCAGGTACAGAACTCTTCCTTTGATGCCATTCGTGCACAAAATTTGTCCGAGTTTGCCGATATATGCATACCATGACCAAAAAAACTTGATAATAATCTTAACAGTCTTAATAACATACATATTACATCAAAATCGAAGTAATAGGCAGTAAGGAGAATAACTCACAGAAGAGAAATCGTATAGAACGAAATTATTCCTCATTTTTGCGGAAATTTCACAGGAGTGTCAGATAGCCGAAGCAGCCACTACTACCAAAACTTTCACTGATGTTCATGTTCAGCATGGAATATAAAAAAATTCACGGCTATAAACATTTAACATTACAGTATTTACTAGTGAAATAAATGTTTTCCCTTAAAACGACAAAGAAAAAGAATCACAAATAGTCCATTTCCGCACAGAAAAATGTCTGAAATTCCGATTTTCAATCGTTTCTTTAAGCAAGTGGAATCATGTGTACCACCTTCAATAATAAGCTAACAGTCGTATTAGGTCAACAAAATATTAAGCAGTATATTTGTAGCACTTTGAAAACAAAGCAAATGAAAAAATGAGTACTTGAGGCTCTTGAACTACGTTTTTCATCAAGAGCCTCAAATACTCAGAATGGTAAGGTTTAGCCATATTACTGCAGTGGGCTAAAACTGGGTTGGTAAAACTAAGTTTTATGTGAGTTCTATGGCGTAGAGATGAAAGGGGGTCATTTTAGCAGTCGGTGTTTCTAAAAATTGAATGAAATTCGTCGTATTAAATCGTGTGAAATACTTAAAATTAAACCCACACGTATGATGACAAAAATCTGATCTTTGATCCACTACGTCTAATAAACTTCCAAAAGATTCATAGATGGATCAGGTTTTCTGTGTACAGTAGGTTCACATAATAGCATACTGCTTCAACGTTGGTATTTTATTCTCATCCACTAACCTATGGGAATGTGTTTACACAGTCAAGGCTTAGACATCGAAGACAATGATGGATGATGATGGAAAACCGAGAGATCATCCACTTTCTGGTGTTGGAAGCAATGTAACACATTGGGAAAAAGAAAATGCGTAGTAAAACCATATGGAGGGGAGACGAAAACACGGTCGAAGGAAAAGAGGCGGAAGGATGTTTTCTTGTCGGACTTAAAGCTGAACACCTCTACACCTTCAACTGTCAAGAGAGTAGGGAGGGCGTCACTTACACTGTCACTAAAGAAACGCCAAATTTCATCAAATAAAATAAATGCTGTTCTCAAAGAGATATCGACAAAGTTCACTAAAAATTTCTCCAATCATTTTTTTCAGCATATTATTTAGCTTGAGTACAAAATACAACTTTAGTCTAACTTGAGAGGATAATTGAATTTAGCAAGAGTTTGATCCATAAATATACAGAAAATTCGGTCGAAAAAGCTTTCATTAGTAATAATATAGCTTTAAATTGCCATCTTTTCAGAAAGAAGCACGAACTTGTTCTCTGGCATCCAGATGTTAGCCATGATCATCCGCAATTTTTTCACTCCAGTAGTCCTCCTGCAATTAAAAAAATCATCAACAAATTAAAGTTAAAACAATAAAAATGTTTTAATAACAAGAATTGATTCAATTTTTCCAGTATCATGGTACAGGATAACACAATTATTCGTAATGTTTGGCTTATTTCGTCCAAAAGTGAAACTGTTGCACAACCAGATATTTGCGTTGCCACCCGATATTAAGGAAGCTTTCTCATCCTAAGGTAATTAACCAAGTTCTAAGAATTTCTCCTGCAATGTAGTCATTTAATGCGAGAGAAAAGCTGTTAAGATGACCATTATGACAATAGGAGAAAAAAAGAGTCCAAATCCTAATTAAACTTGGTAAAAAATATGGAAAAATGTTGACAACTTTTAGATGCAATCGAATTTTCAAACAAATCCCATCTCACCCTACCGATTCAAATCCGAAAAAAATCTAAGCAACGATACAATTCTGTTTTCGCTCAATACAACCCTAGAGCAGCCACGTGATCATTGGCGCATGTACCCAAGTAATCCTGTAATAATACCATATAGCTATTTCAATTATTATGCATCATCACTTCTCGAACAAATTCACTCAACCGAACTAGATTGAAGTTCTGCGTTCCAGGAAATGGAAATTGGTTTGAAACAGGATTTAACACAATACGAGAAGTAATTGAAAAATCTGAATAGTGGTTGGAAAAAGAATAAAATTAAGAACGAAGGAGGGAGATTTAATGGAGAAATACCTAGAGGAAGAGGCAATTCACCACACTTCATGTGTGGTGAATTGCGTCGCAGTTTCTGATCCGAAATAGTATCCAAGAAATGTAATCAACTTCTTTTAGGTTATGATCCACGAGGATTTGAACTTGCAAACGAGTAACTCCTTCCAGCCAAGGAGAAATGGCAAAGAAAATACAAAAAAGCCACCTAAAAGCCGTCGGCGTAACGTGAAAACTAGTTTCATGATCGTTCCACCCTGTCTGACTGGTTGACTAATAAGGACAAAGGTTGAAAAAACACAATGGGTGTTATAAATGAAACTAATTTATGTCTATAAAGTCTTTATACTATCAAACAATTAACTTCCCAGCAAGTATTTTAGAATTTGAGATTTTTCTCTAAAGTCTATCATAGGGACAGAAAAAATTAATAGTTTAGCTTTCGGTGACATACATTGCAATCGCAAATGTAATAATATAATATTTCTATTATTTTAATATAAATAAGAACTCATATCATATTTAAGTTGTGCAGATTACACTATTACGGCCAAAAATATTTGTCAGCCATCAAAATCTCAATTGGAATATATTCCATCGGAAAATAGTTTCTATAAAAAGTAATATCACAGCATAAATAACCAATCAAAATCATGGACAAGGCGAATAATTTTTTTCAAGTGGATTTTTCTTAAATGACTTAAAAACACAAAATGAATAAGGCCCTTCTCATGAACGGAATAAATACGGATACTAAAAATTTTAATTACTCATTTCTAAGAATATTAATACCCTACCCTCTGAATTGGAAAAATTCAACTTGATTAGCAAATGAAAGCTTACAAAAGAATACATCAAAATGTACCTGGCCGAAGGCGAGACAAACCCAAAATATCTTCAAAACACTGTGCTGTTAATTAAGCATTATACATTTCCAAGGCCAACCTGTGAGTTGAAAAAATATTTTTAGGGAAACAAGAGCAAATGTCGCGTTCACAAGCGTCATTGAGAACGATTAGTAGGCATGTAAGTGTGGAATAAAATGTCGGAAATCGTGGATTACTTAAAAGAGGGAGGACTTTCTATTCCAAAATACTTTTTCCATGAAGCAATCATTTTCTCTAAAGAGTAATCATCATTTAATAATGCTTGGAACGTTGAAATGTTTACTAGGAATATCGTACACTCAAGTTTTGATCACGAAAACAAGAGAAGTTTTCCCGCTATTTTTTAATATTCAAGATTTGCATTTTTTAATTCGAAAACAGAAGTTTTTAAAACTTATCGTATAATTACTCTAAATCTCCCGCCATTGCTTTTCAGGACATTAGGATAGGAAGGATTTTAGTGAACAATTGCATTGAGATCCTTGCGGATACTGCGGTGCTTCACTACTAGCCGGGCTATTAAGTCAGAGACTTTCACGGTACTATAATATAATCCCACAGTTGGGTATAAGCATATTAATTCGATGATAATTGCTTTAATGATATCAAAACTCCATAGTTTATTTCAAAAACGAAACAAATCTAGATAGCCGCAACAAAACTATCAATGAGTCAATAAAACAATTGGAATTTAATACTTCAGTTTCACCGCGATTCTTGGTGTACTAATGAAGCGTTTTGATGACAAAAAAAAAACGATTTGATTACGAAATATTAGTAAACCAAGGACATGCATTCAATAGTTTTGATATAGTATTACAGTCGAACTGAAAAACATCTGCATTAAATTGAAACAATATACGAAGAAACCTTACCGAGGAAATAAAAACAACATAACTATTTAATCTAACACATTCCTTTCAGCTTCAATGATATTTTTGGCTCGACAATGAGTAGCATGCCATCAAATATTGCTCATTTGGCCTACTTGCGTCACAGTAAATGAGGGAAAGCAACAATATACGTCAAAAAGTGTTACAAGCAAAAAGAGAACGCCACACATCTTTTACAAAAAGTAGATTGGGAAGTGTAAAAAACTCAGTGGCTATTTGCAAGACCTGGATTGCTTGAGAAATTAAGGATCGCACAAAACTTAAAGCTCCGATAGAAAAGATATGCCATCATTATCATCATCACTGGCCAACAATCCTCCTAAGATTGATTTGACGCAGCTCTCCACTCAATCCTCCTATCAGCCAATCTTTTCACATCTAATTATTTCTTATCTTTCACATCGTTTATCGCCTGTTCCACATATTTCATTCGAAGTCTACCTTTTCCGTTTTTGCCGTCTACTTATCCCTTGGCGATTGTCTTCATCAGGCCATCATTTCTCAAGATATGGCCTATTAGGTCTTTCCGTCTTCTTATCAAGGTTTTCATGAGGTTCTCTTCTCTCCTACTCTTCTAAGCACTTCCCTTAGGACTGTCCTGCTCTATTAAAAATCAAAGGATAATGTACAAGAAGTGTTTTGCATAACCGATTGGTTAAAGAATTCTTTCTTCCGCCGAACAATTAAGGGCTTCAAAAATTGCTATACTGAACTCAGATACTCAAATCTCTCGGCTAATTTTTCTTTTGGCATTCTGTTTGAACGTCAAAGGCTGGTGATAAAAAAACACCTTCCTTCACGCCCCCATTGATCCTGCTAGCGGCGCATACTGATGAAAAAAAATCCTAAGTTTCCTACACGCAATAGGAGAATTCATCGGAGCCGATCTACAGCGGTAGAGACGAAACGATGGGATTGCATGGACCGCCACACAAAAAATACAAGATGATGGGATGAGGAGATAGTAAAATAGAAATTTGACGGAAACAACAATTATCTTTTGGGCAAATTGCGTCGCAGTAAAACAACTAAAACGTTTTGTCTCCGGAGTAGGAAGCTTCATCAGGGGCCGGATTCAGTCATTGAGGAGTTATCAACCGCAAGAGATTGGCATTTTTAATAACAGTTCTGCGCATTTAAAGCGGCTGACAAATACACCCTATATGCAGCAACAGGATTGTTCTGAATAGATCATACAATAAGAAAATAATGCAGTGGTTCACACTATCACTTGTAAAAAATGCATATATATCTAAACATTTAATAATTTTTATGATTGAAAATTTTTCGTTTATATTTGTTGCTTAAATAGATAAAATGAAACATAAAAATGGCTAAAACTAAAAAAATTAGAAAATTTATACTCACGTAAGTATATTTTCTGTGAAAAAGTAGCCCGTCTATAAATAATACAAGCCAACTTCCCGTAGCAGAGACGAAACGTTTTGAACTCCGACGCAGTTGACTTAAGACAACACCGCTGCTTAGCATGGACCGCTTGCGAACAAAAAAGATCATGGGAAAAGGAGAATGTAAAATTGATACTCAAAGGAATCAATTATATTTTTCTGGTTTTTCTGCAGCAGAAAAAATACAAATTGCGAAGTTTCGTCCTCGCAGCAGGAGGCTTCATCAGGATGCAGAAGCAAATATGAAGCGTTGGAGTTTCCAAAGATCGATGCGGTCAACCCAAAAGGCCATCGCTCGATAGAAACGGCCGCCACAGTATAAATAACCACTTACACCTTTTATAATACCTAACGCTAAGAGCCAAACAAAGTCTAATTTTTAATTTCATGGTAATAATAATAAAAACATTCCATGGAACCAGATTTTTTTGCTTTCGGAATATTTGTGCATTGTACGACTACAAGAAAAAACATGAACTGAAAAAAGTACATCCTAAAAAATGGAATAAATACGGATAAGTACCAATTGTATTCCGTCAGCTAAATTCTACGAAGATGAAGAAAAGGAATATCATAAAATTTCAAGCGTTTCACCACCACGGCACTGAGACTATATCCGCACGAAACCCTGTAATTACTCAGCTACGATACATGTAACCCAAAAGAACAACGCTGGATATCATGGACCGCCACAGTATAAATAATCACTAATACTTTACACAGTACCTTCAATAAAGATGGATAAATAAATAGTCAAACAAGTCCAATTTGTAAGATCCTGGTAATGATAATCAATATAAATCGTTGAAAATGGCAGCATGAGCAAAAACCTGTGTCGGAAGAAATAAATTAGTGAGGAGATAGACAATTTCTTTCATTATATTAAACAACAAAGATTTCCACCGAATAACGCCGGAAACTAAATCTTTTAAATAAAAATCTCCCGGAATAAAACTGATACTTTGCTTTTGGAATATTCGGTGCATTTTACGACTTCAACACGAACTGTAAAAATTATATTTTAAAAAAATTGAATGAATACGGGTGCCAATAGACATTTAATTAATATATACGGGTACCAATTGTCTCCCGTCAATCAATATCTACGAATATGAAGAAATAGGAGTATCATAAAATTACAAACGTTTCGTCAACACAGCCGTAAGACTACATCCACACTAACCGCTAGTTTCCCTGCTGCGACGCGAGTAACCCAAAAGGACATCACTGGATATCATGGACCACCACAGTATAAATGATCACTAAAATCTCATGAAATACCTTCCATAAAGATAAATAAATCAAGGGCCAAAAAATATCCAATTTTGAAGATCACGGTAATGATAATCATTAAAATTCCCATAGAACGAAACAGATTTTTTGCTTTTGGAATATTGGTTCATTATATAATTTCAAAAAAAACACGTACTAAAAAAGTGCATCTTAAAAAATTGAATACATACGAGAGTCAATCCCGACAATTATAAGAATATAATAATATCATTAATTTTTAAACGTTTCGTCATCACAACCGTGAGACTACATTCACACAAAATGCTGGAATTTCCCAGTCGCAACGCGGGTAACTCAAATGAATATCGCTGGATATCATGCACCGTCACCAAATAAATAGTAACCAATACCGTATGGTATATATGGTACCTTTCATACAGATAAATAAAGCAGGGGGCAAATAAATGCCCAAATTTTAATGTCAGGGTAATAATAATCGAAAAAATCTCACTGAGCGAAACGAATCCTTCTCATATTTTTCTCAATCAAATTCTACGAATATGAAGAAAAGGAATATCATAAAATTTCAAACGTTTCGTCAACACAACCGTGAGACTACATCCGTACGAAACGCTAAAATTTCCCAGCTGCGACGCGGGCAAACCAAAAGAACATCGTTGGATATCATGGACCGCCACCAAGCGGAAACGATAATAGGGAAGAGGTGGAGGGAATTGAAATGCGACGAAATCGCGAGTGTGGGTGAGGAGAGTAAGAAACACGTGGAGACTGATTCTGGAGGAGAGAAAGGTGGGAGGGGAAGTTGTTATGGCTGAGAGTGGGGGAGCGCATACAGTTTTCGGTGCAGAGCGGGTGGGGGAGGCGCCACTATTGATCCGGGCGCAGACAGAAGACGATCTCACTCCGCCGGCGAAGGGGTATACGGTGGAGGAACGGAGCACAAGAGGAGACCCCGAGGAAGATGGGACACAAGCGCGGCAGGGAGTGGGGAGAGTGGATCGCGCCAAGATTATGCCGCGGCGGCTATTCTGAAATAGGCGAATCGTGAGGGGGAAAGTAATGCTCCTCGGGTGTTTTAGGAGAAGATCGACCAATGAGTTATTCCATTGATCATGCTTAACTTACCCGAAGAATGAGGAGTTTACATCCTCGATTTCTGGGGGCCGATTTTTTTCCGACAAAAAATTAATCCTATTAATCCGAGTTAATTACAGAATTACAGTAATTACAGAATTGAGGAGACGATCTGCTGACATCTATGTAAGGAAAGAAGATTGGTTAAAGGGAAACTCGGCGATTGGGACGGCCTGCTTTTCACGGAAATTGCCGAGGTGCCCGCGGCTTAGCGTCCCATTCGACGGACGTAGTTCTGCAATTAGTGCTATTTGAGGAACCATACGGCTATTTAATGAACCTTGTGCCGAGACGACCACTCAGGGAAAGGGAATGAAGGAAGAAAAACCAGACGTTGGAATTTAGTCACTCTTAAGGTATCATAAATACATCTAGGGGTAAGGAATAATCGTACCATCCGCCGAGGGAGTTCTGCACTTGATGTTACTTGAGGAGAATAGAGATGACCAATCAGGGAATATTCTGAAATAGGCGACTCGTGCGAGAGAAAGTATCGCTTCTCTGAATAAACTTTTCTCGGGTGTCCGCGCTGGAACGAAAATCTAGGGCAGCCGGTTCTGGTTTGTCACCCATTTCCCTGAAAAGAATCATGATCGCCAGAGCTAAGTCTTCGCTTGTCCACGGTCATCCGCCACAATTATCAGGACTCGACCAATCCCTCCCATACTGATGCCGAGCTTCAACGGTAACTTTAAATTTTTAATTTAGTATCCTTGAGAATGGGTGACGAGACGGAACCAGAACATCGGCTGCCTTAGATTTTCTTACCCGCACGGAAACCCAAGAAAAGTTTATCCATTCTATTCTCCAGGAAAGTGTTAAATCATACATATCGCTTCTCGGGTATTTGACGAGACGATCGAATGACATCCGGGGCAGGAAGGAAGGTTTGGTGAGGGAAAGCTCAGCGGTGGGGAGGGCCTGCATTTAACGAAAAACCTCGTAGACGAAATCGAAAAATCGATTTTTTTACGGAAACGGAATGGTATGGAACGAAGGATGGAGGAAAACCCCTGGCTTCAACGTTAGCCTGCTCTTAACGAAAGGCGTCAGAGGGACCACGACTTAACGTCCCACCCGACGGACGGAGTGTTGAGCTTGACTTCTCTGTACACAACACTCAAGCAGGTATTGAGCAGTCTCTGAAAATTCTCTACCACCGCCTGGATTTGAAACCGAGTCCACAGGGTGAACAGCAAACATTGTAGCCACCACACCAGCCCGATCTCCCCGTTTCCTTTAGTCATACCAAGTGCAGACCTCCATCCGTCAGATGGGACGTTAAACCGCGGTGCTTTTCATAAAGGCAAGCCATCCCCGTCGCCGAGATTCTCTTCACCTAGCCTTCCTTCCTTCAATACATGTCAGTAGATCGTCTCCTCAATTGTATAATTACTTTGTTGTCACCCAAATGAGACATGAACCAAAGAACATAGAATACTATTTTCATAATAGCACTCCGAGGTTTCGCTCAGAAATTGATTTTCTGTCAGAAAAAATCGGTCCCCAGAAATCGAGGATGTAAACTCCACATTCTTCCGCTTTGGGTTAATTAAACATAATGAATGGAATAACTCCTTGAAGGTACGAATAAGATAAACAACTAATTGATGAACGAAACTGATTGATTTCACTAGGGAATTGGTCGAGGGCGCAAGTGTCAAATATTTATTGCAATAACTGTCCAAAATATCGTGAGAGGAGAGCAACGGCATTGCTCGATACCAAAACATTCAGATAGCAGGTTGATAAGATGAATTCTAGTCTTCTTGCTAGTAAGCAGAACGATACTGATGATTTGATAGACGAGGCAAGCAATTCATCAAACAATCTTCATCAGAAAAATATCAAAACTTTTGTCTGGAAATTGGATTTCTAGCGACTAGTTTCTAGAATTAGCGACTGTTTTTACGAACAAAGAAACACAAAAGACTATGAAGACATTAGCTTATTTTGTATCTGCTTCTCTGCAACTGTACACGCGCGACATACAGTAGTTGAAAAACACGGCTTAGAGGAATAATCCTAGGCCTTCATCCGCAAGATATGACTTATATCTTTACTTTTAAGTTTATTCAATACACAAAAATTCCGTTTCTATGAAAAAAAATACGTTTATATTTTAGATCAGGTACTGTTTACCATCAAAAGCACACATCATGAGTGAGACGTCCTACATATCCCTATCACAGATTTTCGAAACAGGTGACGCAGATTATGTGGAAAAATAATATGGATAATGTGTAGTTGAAACATCATTCTCTCGTGCGCGTAATTCTCATTTCGTACAATAAATAAATTTCCAAGAAAAAAATATAACACATAACTTTCTAGGCAACCCTCGTATTTGGAGAGACGTCCCAGGCGGAGAAAACAAGAAAAATCTTTAGAGAAACTATGTAATGCAGACAAAACAGGCGTAATGAAGATACCGATGAAAGTAGTTTGTAGAAAGTGGAAAGTAATTACAAATTTTAAAATTTAGTTTATCGAAAGTAGAAGATATCGTCTTACACCCTTATGGTATCCAGCTTTGCAGGAAATTAGAGCAAATAAGCAAACAAATGTCCACACAACGAAAAATAGCAAACTGATAAATTGGCAATCCTCCATCAATTCTTTCAAAATTATCGAATTCCTTTAATCAATCATTTTCGATGACTGAGAAACATTTCTATATGAAAGCATTTAAGGTGAGGTTGAGCAACGAATGAAGTCGCATGCAAAGTATGAGACAATTTTTTTATAATCAATAATGCTGCGTTTACGACGTTGGCGCTCGCAAGAGTTGATAAGAGAGACCTTTTTAGCCTCAAACCATCAGCTGGACCAGACCACTACTCTACCTAAATGCATACGATGTGTAGGTAGATCAACCATGCGCCCAAGAATACATTTGTAATAGTTTCTATTCCGTTCCAAATAGTAAAATATTCCATTATACGTACACTTAACCGTCGCGTATTTACAAGGTATCGTAAATATGGTTTAAATCTATCGTTGAGTACATGGGTAGTCCATCTTATCTGTATTCTCTAAAAACGCCCATTATCAGGATTTTATTATCTCTGGTGAATACCTTTCTTCGCAGTGTTAGTTCCAACAATTGTTACGTCATAAATTAATTAATTTAACACCGAAAATGGCAGCCATAATTACCTATTGTGACTTCTGGAGTAATATTAGAAACAATCACCACGACAAGCAGACTTTTTTTATTGAACTCACAGAATTTAGAGGAAATTTTCATCTTATCTTCAATAAGCCGGCAGGAATAGGGGTTATTTTCGGCCAATCACACGCAGGAGCGCATAATCCTGAATGAAAGAGGAGAAGCGATGTCCTTGACGTCACACACATCCTGTGCTTGCGTCGTTCACGACTTTCGAGGCTCGCCAGGAAAGTCGCCTCCCACACCCATCACCCTCCCTTTATATCCTCGTTCCCCGCCCTTTTCCGATCGAGGCAATCACGGGCGACGCAATAGCCAGGCCCCATAGGGAAGAAAGTAACATTTCGGGGATGTCAATTTCGTCAAAAAATAAAGAACGGGCTAATTTGAGAGCATAAAATCTCATGGAAAGGAAGATTATCTGCGGAAGTCAATCCGCTGACAGAGAGAGGGCGATTTTGTACGATTTTTTCCATATAAAACTAAAAAATTAAAAAAACCGACGCATTTTCCCAATCACTCACTCAGTGTATCAAGCCGAAAGTATGATATCCGACTTTCAGGGTGAGGAGGCCAGCTCCATTTTATTTACTTACTAGCCAGCCACCTGGCGTTGCTCGGGAAAGATGGTACCTAGAGAAGGGGAAACCTAGAAGTTGGAATCCATGGTTATATTGGCGTCTAAATGGGAAAATATGATAGAACCAATGGGACTGCACAGAGGAGGCCCAATTCCATCCCAAGAAGGCTGATTTCTGTTGTCATTTCGGTCACATATTAATCGGTTTTCAAAATTGCCCGCGGCACGGTGATGAGTGCAATTCGATCCCCTTTTTTCGACTATTTTGCAGTTTAATGTTGGTCATTACGAGGAATAGCATTTAAAAGTAATGAATTTGATAGATCATATCATCATGCATGTAAATTTCGTTTGACACCCCTAATTCTATCGTATTTCAAGGTGAGACTCGGATCAATTTGTCCGTCAGTGACATGAGTGGCGACATCTGTGAACCAATTAAATGCGCGGTGGGTGACAACACATTTAAAGGCCGACTTGAGAATCCTCTTTTGTAATATTCGAGGAAAGTCGCATACGGGCCTTGAACCCGCGACGTCTTGATTAGTAGGCGACGACTTTACCCCGCCGCAAACTGGAATGAGGATTTGTGATTAGGGGTGTCCGAAGGCTTCCCCCAGGAATATAACTCGGCAACCTTCGATTAGCAGCCCAATATACTATTCAAAGGGCCACCACGCTTTAGCCCTCCTCACTCTACCGAACAGATCAATTTTCCAATTTTATATGCTTAATGACACGCTCGTTTAGATGCCTTTGAATCGAATTTTTTGGTGTGCGAGTAGATTATGCAAAGATATCGAAGTTGAATTTACAATCAAATAAAATAACAGCATAATAATACCTCTTTTATCTAAACTTTTAGGCACCTAAAACACAAATTTAACACCAAGATAGGATTGATCGGTGAGGATCAATGTCTCTCAGAATTAACACTAAAATTCCATCGCCCGAGGCCACTCACACAGGTAGAGCAAGCCTTTGCCAATGAAAACCTTTCGTTTGGGTAAGAAATTTTTAATATTATAAAATGGCGCGAAAGAAAAATCATGACAATTGGATTAAATTATCTAGAATCGAAACGTGCCTAACCTGGTATTTTGTAATAAGAAGAGACAAATTAAGAAGACCAAAATGTCTCAATTTACGACTCTTGCTCACTCATTGTCCCGCACTTCCAGAATTATATTTGAGGATATCGGAAAGCTTCACCAAGGATATAAACCCGGTGTTCTTCGATGAGTAGCTTCAACCTCTACCTTCTGGACCACCATTCAAATATATCGAAGACGTTTCTGCAATCAAATGAAATAACAGAATAAAATTGCCTCTTTTTATTTCGCCTCGTATAACACATGAATTCGGTCCTAATATAGGATTGATTGGTAAGGATCAAAGTCTCACATTAAGCAAACCTCACCAAATGTATGTAATACTTCGAAGTTTGCCGCGTGAACAGCGGTGGAATATACGTGAACCGCAATGAGAAAAAATACCCTCGGTCAGGGAATCGAATCACGGACCTCTGACTTTGGGGGGCCATGGCGCAGACCACTACGCTATCCAGCTTCCTAGAATCCCATGCAAATTGTACCGAGGCTGGTGGTAATAGATGTTAGGATTACACCGGAGAGCCAAAAGTCCATAGTTCGATACCCAATACAGGGGACTTTTTTCTCATTTCAATTAATGCACTTTTCACTTAACATATAAATAATAATAATTTCAATTATTTTCTTGAGCACGAAGCCCATGAGAAAATAACTGTACAACTTTTTACATTTTCAGCATCGATAAATTCATGAAAGAAAGAAGTAATAAACAAAAATTCAAACAAATGCATCCTGTGAGGACGGCCGGCAGATGAAAACAAATCGGCAAAACAAAATTTTCAACAGAAGAGAAAAGATCACTCTGTGATATAGGTAGCAGACAAACTACAAATTCTTAGATGACAATTTATTATGACCATAGTGCCAAACAAACAATATTTTTCCAAAAATAATTAGAATTACACTGTCATTTTGCACAATCCTAAACTCAATATAGTTCAGATAAAATATCTGATACCTAGTAACTGTAAGAACCAAATAACGGAAAAAATGAGGAAAATAAAAGGAATACTTTGATATCACTACGACCTTGGAGGAATGTGTGGACAGGTTAGATGTGGTTGAGCTTGGATTCGCAAATGGGGAAACCTCGTATAGGAACACTTCAGTCGCCTTAGCCCTCTCCCAATTCCACTCCGCAAAGAAAGGCCACGGACGAGGAGGATAAAGGAAAGGTGGCACGATGTCTCGGGATTATAACCATTGCGGAGAGGAAAAAGTCGCAGACAACATAAATAAAGGCGATAAAAAGGGCTTCACTCCGCGGAAAGCGGCGAAGGTAAGAGACGTACAAACGAAAAAACGCTTCGTTGAGTACAGCAACAATAATGCAAGAGGAAAACTGCGAAGGTCGAGCTTGAGAAAAAAATTGTGATTTTCATACCTTTCAATTTTTATCAGTCTCCGTGGCGACATGATATCATTCTCACCTTCGGGTCACGATAAAAGCAAAGGGCGAGTGACGTCACTACCCTGATCCCAACCAGTGTTTGTAAGTAACCGAGTAAAAAGAATCGGATTACTTGCTACGAATACTCTAGCATTATTTTTTGCTTGTAACGATTAATTTTTACGAAATGAAATTTTTTATTTGCTATTTACTCCTTACGGTGAGAGGGAAGCCTTAGGGTTATTTTTTCTCATTGCGTTACTTAATTGCTTGCTATTGACGGATACTGAGTTGATTTCACTGATGTACCTAGGCCTACAAATAACATCGAGTCCCTGATTATCATTATACGCTTTTTAGGCTCAGCCACTCTTATGTTGTAGCCTACTTATGAAGGGTATAACATATGACCCACCTTGTGCTGTTACAGCGGTTATAATTGTACTTATCACAAGTGAAATTGCAATTAGCAATTGTTATGACCCAATTACTCCACATTTTTACTAAAATATTCGGCAGTTAACAGGTAGTCTCTAAAGTGGACAAGCTTGCAAGACGTAATTGCATGTTTAACTTTATTTTACTGATTACTTTTTAAAATCAGTAATTTGTACTCGTTATTGATTATTTTTTGTACGAAGTAACTCTTATGGAGCCCAATTACTTTTTCCTAATACTTTTACCAGCACTGATCCCAATCTATAGTCTATCGTCTCAACGGTAAAGTGGGTATTTCGTCATTCGGTTTACATGCGATTAGCAAAATGGTGCATTATTGCCATTAATTCATTCAAGAGAAGCTCAGTGACCTTTAATCGGTGACTAAATTTAAAAATATTTCAATAAACAGGGTTATGATAAAATAATGACGCTGCTTCAGTAATTATAAGGGAAAGCACCAAGCTCCCACTACGGTGGCGGCGGGGTAACGTCCTCGCCTGCCAAGCAAGAAGTCGCGGGTTCGAGTCCCGCCTGGGTAGGTTGCCCCTATCCAGAGCACGGTTGTTAGTGTACGTTTAAAGTTGTTACATTTGTTGAATACCCCGGTATAAAATGGCCAATAAGAGCTGTATCCGGTGGTTTGAGAATAAAATTAAAAATAAATAAAAAATAAATAGAATAACAGAAAACTAGGTCGAGAAATACCACACCGCATTTCATTTCTGATAGGAATGTTCCAACGCCTCTTTCGGAATCGAATTGTCAGGTCCTTAGTTCAAATCATGATAAAGCGAGAAGCCCCTGTCGCCAAGTTATTCATCAAATTCGTGAAATTGAGCACATAATAATATATTAATTGCTTTGGCGTCGCGATAAAGGTAGAGGAAAAGATTTAGATAGTGATTCAGTAAATTGAAAAAATAAAAATTAGTTACATTAGACTGCTTGCCCACTTTTGAATCGCAATATTTCTTCAGTTCTACGTTTTCTTTAAATTAAATTAAAAAAGAAGAACTTTGTGCTTTCACATTAATATTTAATACCATGTTTTCAACGTTAGACGTCATCATCAGGTTAGACATCATCAACGTTAGACGTCATCGTCACCTGATGATGACGCCTAACGTTGAAACCATGGTCGTGAATAAATATTAATGTGAAAGCACAAAGTTCTTCTTTTTTAATTTAATTATGAATCGCTTTCACCAAGTTACGCCTCAAACAACCAAGTTTTCTTTAAAGTTTTATTCTACCCAGAGCCAAAGAAAATTTAGACCTCGAAACTGTAAGTGAAAATAGGAGCTACAGTGTTGGGCCAGCATAAGCTTTCGCGTTCAAAAACCATCGTTTACTTTATTGCCAATAATCTGTTTAACGAATTTTTGGTGCATTATTGTAACCCAGTACCCTTTTGGTACTTGATAGCAGTGATATTCAAAATAACAGTCATCCTTTTTTAACTCGAGGCATTAAAAGCTTCAAGAGTTAATTGCTCAGTTGGTTAACATAAGTTAACTGAGGGCTGATTATCAAAGAGATATTTTAAAAATTTAACCCTTTCTAACCCAGAGCTGTTTCTGGGAGAAATCAAATTTCAAGATTTTTAATTGTGAAAACTTGACATTTTTCACTCAATCATAATAAATGTGACAGATAAATATTTCGTCATTACAATTTACACCATAAAATAAAGTATTGTTTACATATTTCCTAAACATAGCTGAAAATTTATACATTTTTGATGCTGCTTAGGAGCAACATTGGGTTATTATGGGTTAAATACCGAATCAATGAATGCGATATTCAAAATATCAGTCATCATTTTTTAACTCGCGGCATTAAAAGCTTCAAGAGTTAATTGCTCAGTTGGTTAACATAAGTTAACTGAGGGCTGATTATCAGAGAGATATTTAAAAAATTTAAATCCCGAATGAATGAATGCGACATACTCCATATCACAGCAGTCCATTTCAACCGTAACCAGTTACGCTTGAGAATCTTCGAAGGCAATATAAGGACAAGCCCTCCATACAATGAGGCTGGAGAGAAGTGAAAGTAAAGGAGGATTTTCCAAGGGAAGAGATGGAAACATAAGCAATGGCGTAAAAGTGAAAGGATACCAGACACTCGGGCAATGCAGCCATGAGGCAGAAGCGTAGCCATGAGCTGGAACGAGATAACACGGCAAAGATTGAAATGAATAGATCCCTTCACGTTAAGGGCCAGTGTTGCTAAGTAACCGAGTAAAAGTAATAGGCTCACTTGTAACGATTAATTTAGCAGTTTTCGAACTTGTAACGATTACTTTATACAAAATTAAATATTTATTTGTAATTTATTCCTTACGGTGAAAGAGGAATCGTTACTTTCGTTGTAATCGTTACTTGCTCGCAATTGAAGATTACTTTACTGATAAGATACTTATTACTTTACTGAATACTTTCACTGATTTAACTATAGGCCTACAAATAAATCGAGACCCCGAGTTCCATAATTTTCTTGTTTCGATTCAGCCACTCTCATGTTGTAGCCTATAAAAAACGGCAAATGATGAATGCACAATACGACACCCCTTATTTTGTTACAGCAGTTATAATAATTGTATATATCGCAAGAGAAATTGCAACATTATATCAATCTCTATGACTCAATAATTCCACATCTTTACTGAAATATTCGACTGTTTCCAGGTGGTCTCTCGAGCGGATAATCTTACGAGAAGTAGTTTTTATTGTAACTGCAATTTTACTAATTAATTTTTAAAATCAAAAGTTTGTACTCGTATTTGATTACTGTACTTTTTTACGAAGATATTGTGATTCGGCCCAGTTTCTTTCTCTCAGTACTTTAACCAACACTGGTAATGGCTGCGTAATAAAAAGTAATCTGATTTCGTCAAGTCTGTAACCCGTATTTTGTAACCGATGACCCCATACACATCTTGGTCGCTTACTATTCCGCCAATTTATATTCAAGGAGCTGCCTTGACTTCGTAAAATGGAGGCGAAATAAAATGTACTTAAGCCACTGGTTGAAGAAATGCGTAGAGTTATTTTATCGAATGAAGACAAGTGTCCAGGTATACTGATCGATTCTATGTTTCTTCGCCGCATTTCACAAGAAACCATACATCATTATTTGTGAATATCATCTTGTGAGAACGCATTTAAACGAATATAAGTAAAACGACTAAAATATATCTGTAAAATAAATATCTATACTATAAATATCACTGCATATTATTATCATTTGTGAGAACGTATTTAAACGAATGACGGTAAATATTTATAAAATCCCGAATGTTTACAGATACATTGGTGTCCTCCATGTATGAGATACGCCAGGACGAGACATTTTACACGGTGAAGAAAAACTCGTAACCTGAACGTCACATATACCCACTTGCCTTATCTTCAAATCCAACAGAACAACACCTGCGACCATGGCTTAGAATTTTAGCAAACCCCTCGAGCACTGCCCATCTGAGGCTTAAGCCCTATTGATAATTAAGGTCACTGATTAATTCTAAAATCGAATTCCTATCCAGTGGCTAGGATTTCTATTAACCATTGTGGAAGGAACTGCATCTTGCATTGACGAAATTAAATTTTCCGTACCATGGGATGCGTCCCTGTCGATTGGTTGCAAATGAGTTACTACTAAGTCGTCTCCTGTTCCACCAAAACGTCCTTCAACATCTCATTACCACTGTTTTTGTCTACCAGGGAGAATATCTAAATTCCCGTAAGAAGTAAATATCAACTGCATAAGGCATATCTATAAAAAAGATGTAGCTAGTACCATAGACTCTAACGAACCATTACGGTTATTGAGATCGGGATTGTAAATGGGTAAATTGATAGATAAAATTGATAGTAAATTCCAGTGTAAATGTTAAAATAATGGTAAATAAGTAATGATAAATCTTGTAGAAATTTTAAAATATTTCATTTAATAAATACTATTAAAAAAACACATCGCGCCACGTATCAAACAAGAACCATTACGAAGTCATAATGATCTTTCAATAAATTCAATCAATAATTTTCGAAGACAGCTACCATTATGTTTAATATGGGTACGAAAAATATCTAAGGGCCAATTCAACCACAGAAATAGTTTTATCTTACCATAAACTAAGGATAGTTAAAACATTCCCGAGTTCAATACATCTCGAAACAAGTATCTATTGAACCAATGTCCCTAACACCAACTTTTAACGAGGCATTATATCTAAATTACTAAGATTGATATCATATTCTAGGTAGAAGCTCAAATTCAGCCTCTTAAATATGTAACACATAATTTTATTTATTGGTGCTAATTAAATTGCATCCACATCCAGTAGACAAGCGAAATGATCCCCCAGGGTTTTTCCTCTCCTACGAATCCGACTATAAGGCCGATTAATTGCCAAAATGATATTTAACCGTGTCCATGAAGTAGGTCACGGCCGCACTGCGAAGCAAACTGGAGCACGCTCAGGAAATGTCTACGTAGTGGCTCACACGCAAAATCAAGCAAGTTACCAGGAAAGTAAGACGAATTTTTTTAATCAAGTTAATTTGGTAAGGAAACAACGCGACTAGATTACCTGCTCCAACGGTAGAAAGTCTAAGCCAATAAAAAATTAAGAAGATGTTACTCGAGGATAAAAATTAACGTAATAGAATGAAGATTACCATAAAACATTTTTGAGCTATGGATATAATAAGGTAGAAGAGATGGTACTATAATTCTTCTAAATATCGTATTGTATTGTATTTGGAGGGGGCGAACGACAGCTGAGGTCATTTGCGCCACGAGGGAAGAGTAGGTAAGGAAGGGTGGAGAGAAACCCGGCGCCGGCATTAGCCTGCTCTTAACGAAAGGAGCCTAGGGGACCACGGTTTAACGTCCCATCCGACGGACGGAGTGTTGCGCTTGAAGTGTTCTCCACACAAGAGTCAAGCAGGGATCGGGCAGTCTCTGAAAATTCTCTGCCACCGCCGGGATTTGAACCCGAGCCCACCGGGTGGGAAGCCAACACTCTAGCCATCACACCAACCCAATCCCCCTTCTAAATATCAAACTCAAAAAAACAAACACGAGGAGTAATACAGCCGCCACGTAAAATGAGGCTCTCTAATAACACAAAGCCTTGGTGAAGGCAATGAAAATTTGGTAACAAAAAAAACATCATTTTCCTCTGACCTTTCTCACCTCCATTCTCATAATTATAGAATACATAAATACTAATTATACTCCTCCTTAGTAATAGCTTTCTAATGAAATTATTAGCTAAAAATTCTATGAAACTTAGCTCATCTATAATGAGTAAATATTTCTCAAAACGGCGAAAATAATTTCCTTGCTATCAATTCCATCTATCAATCTATCATCTATCACAATCAATTCACAGAAAGGGGAATAAAGAAAGAGATAAAACATAACACAATGGTCTTAGTCCATTTTTGTTATTCCTATCCACTATCCTCCTATGAATAATATATTAATGCGTGATATATAAATAAGATATGCGAATATCGATATAATACAAATATATTTAAGAAATTGCATTTTAAACATATCTAGTAACGTGAATTTCATATTAATCTATAAGTGCTTTAATATAAAGTCATGGGCTGAGATACCAACTGAATTTAGATGTTCATTTAAAAAGCGAGGACCCATAACACGCACATCCCCTTTTCTTTAACCAATAACAGAATAAAAATAACGAAAGAAGTTGACTTTGAACATAAATGCGTGGAATTCTATGAATTTCAACTCATTCACTAAATGTAGAGGTAACCTATGACAACACGGATATATATATGAATGATACTATGGAAGAATAGAATAAGGAGGCACACTTCCATAAAGGCTTATAATCAAGAGCTATCCGTCAAAGCAACAAGATGTTTGAATTAAAACATAGTGCTACTGAAGCATTAGTCAAATAATTAATTTTATGATAGATTGCGTGATGACGATAAAAATATTTAGTCAGAAAATAATTTCAGAAGTTTTTCCTTAATGAAGTTTTAGATAAGAATTCCATTAATTAAATGTATATCTTCCTACATCGGGCTACTTGAACCAACAGTGAGAGTAAATGACTATCACATAAGCAATCAAGCATATGACCTATAAAACATAACTTCTGTTTCACTAGCATCGTATTCACGTATTCTTGAATAAATTAGAATTAAACCACACAGTGTAATTTTCGGTACATACCGATAATTATCTCTTGGCATGAAAACACCAAATCTGTAACATCGATTGTTATTTTCAAACTTGACATAAACTTGACAAAACGACACAAATTAAAATTATAAATTCCATTTTTTAATTTAAATTGGCGTTTTATTTCAATTTAGAGCTGTTTAAATCGCAGTTCATAAAATGGCACTTTTCCTAATTTTAGAAAAGAGAGTTTAATAAATAGCCAGTAATTATAAACAAGAAAGTAGCATAGTTCTTTACAATATCAAAAGCTGTAAATATAAGTTTTCAATTAATACAGATAATTAGCTCGAAGCGAAAGACGAGCGAAAATTTTTATTCATTGAAGTTAAAATGGTTTTTCGATAAGTCCTTCCACCAAAATAAATGTCATAACTTGTTTGGGCAATATAAAGATGTTAATAATATTTTGATCATTTTGCACCAAGTCTATTAGGGTACAAAATATATCATCACTCTTCACAAAACCTTTGCATTTATTGCCTATTTCCTCGATTCATATTCATCGACAAGCTTCTGGGTTTGCTTTGTATCTATTTTCCCATACTTATGGTGTCTGAACATTCACCACTTACATATCTACTATAAATGCTTCAATGCGGAGCGATTCAGTAAATATATTTTTATAATAAATTCTATGAATGATAATAATAAATATATTGTGACGGAACGCTCCCGTGAGCCATGCACCGTCGAACTGAGATTATTATCCGAGTTCTTAATTTTTCGTAGGTTCTGGGGCTCGCGGTCAAGATGGGAACTCGCGGCATTAAACACAATGGCACAGCAAGGGGATAAATGACCTCGTACACAGCGAATGACTGTCATACAAAAATTTATTAGAGAAAAATAAACGAACACTTCTGTCCTTAAACGCTAATGAGGGATGGAATAGTGATGCTGAATTGGGCGAGACATCAATGATACACTTGCAAAAATAAAAATGAAGCAAATATGCCATACACAAAAAGAAAGAGAAATCTTATATCTAATAAATGAGGGATGAGATGATTGTTGGGGTAAATGAACAAAAATGGACAAAAATAACACTGTATACTCTCAGAGATTGCTATGACACGGGCACTCGAAATCTTGCTGCACTTCAAAGGCAATTATGAGTAATGTTCGTCGTTCTACTTTCAAATGTTACATGCTCCACGTTCTGTTCAATCAAAAATGAGTCTGACGTCAACCAGAAGGGATGACGAGAACGGGAGAATCGTGATACAATTAAAAATGGTCTTTAGACCGAGAAAGAGAGACGTGAGCTTGTGTCAGAAGCCACATGAGTATTAGGATGACACACGTGCACACTGGGGGACTTTCTTCGTACAGGGCGCGTGGGCTGGCTGGAGCGGGGGAGGGATCGGGATTATTTCCCCGTCCCGGGAGAGGGTTTAGAGTACTTAAGTGTCAAAGACGGCGGGTCCGAATCCTGGCCGCCGGGTCACGATGCGTCGATCGCGGGGAACCACCTCCCGCAAATCCTTGGACGATGTCGTGATGTCCTGACGAAAAAGCAAGGACACTTTTCTCGTGTCTCGCTGTACTCCACGCTTCTCTCTCCGCACGCCCTTCCCCTGGTCGCGTTGCCCGACCTCCGAAATTGCCGTAGCCCTCGTCTGCCGCAGCCCCGTCTTGTCGCCCCACCTTGGCACTGTCACGGCTGACCTCCGTCTTCTCTAGCGGATCAACTGCCGCTTTCTCAGGAATCCAACCCCACATCCCACAATACCGGGCCTTATATACCCGTTACAAAACAAAAGACATGCTAAATTCTAGCAGACAACACGGGAAAAAGAAAAGAAGGTCGCTCATCACTCGCTGTTGCCGCGCGCCAATATGAATCGGGGAGAAGAGATGGACGCAGAATGCGCCGTGACGAGGCTTTTCGTCACATCGCCCCCCTGCATGGATGCATCTCTTTCCTAAGGGGTGAATGAAAATGATGTGTCCAAACGAAAGAGATGAATCCATGCATATCGCGGAAAGAATAAGCCAGATGAACGAGCAACAAACTAAAACTAAACTTGAGATTCTAAATAGACCCGAGAGCAAATGAAAAAACTTATGAAACAACCCAAGCTGGGTATCAGACACCTTAGGTGTCCTTAACAAGACTAAATCCCCGACATGAAAATTTGAATGGGTCTTGTTTTGATTACGCTTTCTTTTGAGCCCAGCCTTTTTTAACTGGCGGGTGGCAAACAAAATTAAATTTTCCCTCCCGATTTCCGAATCTTCAGTAAAAATCATTTTTGATTTCATCGTTTCCGGAACGGTAATCATCGAGAGACAATTTTCCACTTCTTTTAAAAACGCTATCGGGTGATCGGCGTCTCGAGCGGAGAACACGGGCTTCGTCAATGACTCACTTGATAACGTCGCCGTTGCTACTGGCGTGCCGCTATCCTTCAATGCCTCAAATTCCGCTTCGAGCGATTTTACCCTGCGTTCGTCTATTTCGACGGCATTTTCCTCGTGCTTTTTAAGATTTGCAATGTCATTATAAGAGCGTTCTAGAGTGTCTGTGCGCACCTCTAGGTTTTCAACTTGTGAATCAACCACCCTTAGACATTCATCGCGATCATTTTTCGCGATCTCATTCACCTTTTCTAGGCAATGAGTTTCACCATTGTTTAGTTTATCTTTAATGACGGGCTTTTCCTGCCGTAGAATATCATGACAACTATTAACTTCCTGCATTAGAATATCATGACAACTCCTAACTTCCTGTCGTAGATTATGATTAATTTCCTGACGCAATGCTTCAATATTTGTACTCATCTCAGAGCGCATGCTCTGTATGGCTTCATTATTAGCGTTAAGCTGAGCGCTCATATTTTGTAACATCAACAAGATTGTTTTATTAGACACATAATCATCATTAGAATCGTGACTCGATTCGGTTCGGCTGGCTTCGCCCCCCTCGTCACCTTCACGCTGTGTTTTACGTTGCCCACTCATGCCAGAACCCGGCGTATCTAACAGCATTCCCCGGAATGTGTCAGTTAAATCATCGGTTTCTGAATTCACGCTCTTGTCATCGGAGTCGTCTACTTCGTTCGCGACCTCCCGATACACGGTAAACGCGGGTGCCTTATCGTCGGACGTATCCATAATTGAATCCCCTTAAACAGCAGGAATAAAACAAAGGGATACCCCAACGACCCGTAGACCACCATTCATCGGCCACAAACACCAAAAAAAATAGAAAAGAAAACCGACAACGCAATGGTACAAGAAAAACACACAATCGGATTCAAACTTGAGAATGGATTGCCAATGGCGTGACACTATAACTAACAAATGGTCGACTAACCTGAACCCAATTACATAATAATCACGAGTTGGCTCGTGGTCACGCGCATTCATATGGGTGAAATGCACTAATAGCTGACGCGAGCGCCGAATGATCAAAATGTGCCAATACAGTGGCATCGAAAACAAACATTAAAATTAAATGGAAAGTTTTCTCGTGATCGAGCTGCGCGTTCTTGGCCGCCAGATGTGACGGTACGCGCCCAACACGCCGTTTGATCAAAACGTGCCAACCTCGTGGCATCAAAAACGAACATTAAAATTAAATGGCAAGTTCTCCCCTGATCGAGCCCCGCGTTGTCGGGCGCCGGATGTGACGGAACGCTCCCGTGAGCCATGCACCGTCGAACTGAGATTATTATCCGAGTTCTTAATTTTTCGTAGGTTCTGGGGCTCGCGGTCAAGATGGGAACTCGCGGCATTAAACACAATGGCACAGCAAGGGGATGAATGACCTCGTACACAGCGAATGACTGTCATACAAAAATTTATTAGAGAAAAATAAACGAACACTTCTGTCCTTAAACGCTAATGAGGGATGGAATAGTGATGCTGAATTGGGCGAGACATCAATGATACACTTGCAAAAATAAAAATGAAGCAAATATGCCATACACAAAAAGAAAGAGAAATCTTATATCTAATAAATGAGGGATGAGATGATTGTTGGGGTAAATGAACAAAAATGGACAAAAATAACACTGTATACTCTCAGAGATTGCTATGACACGGGCACTCGAAATCTTGCTGCACTTCAAAGGCAATTATGAGTAATGTTCGTCGTTCTACTTTCAAATGTTACATGCTCCACGTTCTGTTCAATCAAAAATGAGTCTGACGTCAACCAGAAGGGATGACGAGAACGGGAGAATCGTGATACAATTAAAAATGGTCTTTAGACCGAGAAAGAGAGACGTGAGCTTGTGTCAGAAGCCACATGAGTATTAGGATGACACACGTGCACACTGGGGGACTTTCTTCGTACAGGGCGCGTGGGCTGGCTGGAGCGGGGGAGGGATCGGGATTATTTCCCCGTCCCGGGAGAGGGTTTAGAGTACTTAAGTGTCAAAGACGGCGGGTCCGAATCCTGGCCGCCGGGTCACGATGCGTCGATCGCGGGGAACCACCTCCCGCAAATCCTTGGACGATGTCGTGATGTCCTGACGAAAAAGCAAGGACACTTTTCTCGTGTCTCGCTGTACTCCACGCTTCTCTCTCCGCACGCCCTTCCCCTGGTCGCGTTGCCCGACCTCCGAAATTGCCGTAGCCCTCGTCTGCCGCAGCCCCGTCTTGTCGCCCCACCTTGGCACTGTCACGGCTGACCTCCGTCTTCTCTAGCGGATCAACTGCCGCTTTCTCAGGAATCCAACCCCACATCCCACAATACCGGGCCTTATATACCCGTTACAAAACAAAAGACATGCTAAATTCTAGCAGACAACACGGGAAAAAGAAAAGAAGGTCGCTCATCACTCGCTGTTGCCGCGCGCCAATATGAATCGGGGAGAAGAGATGGACGCAGAATGCGCCGTGACGAGGCTTTTCGTCACAATATGAATGAATAAATTTATGAATATAATATGAATGATAATTTAATAAAAATATTCTATAAATTACATGATTTATATTAAAAACATAAATAGTGAAACTTGTAAACTTCTTTATTAGTTTCCATTTACTGAAACATTGTAATTTTTTATATACTAGGGAGTCATAGCAAATGAACGAGGGTCACCCAGCCAAATTGAAATCAAATTAATATCGAAGCCACTCAACTCATGCGGTTCCTTAAGAACAAATGCAGTAGCTGCTTTATTTCGACAACGTAACGGGCATGATAGACTGAGAGCGAAGGACTTTAGCACAGCTCTGAAAAAATCAATACTCTTTAATTCCCTTTCACCGATACCGTGGGACTACGCAGGTGGCTCTATCCTTTGCAGGAGCGACCCGCTCAATTCCATGCGGGAGCTAATCAAGAAAGTCCCCCAAAAATAAGACATCCTGAACAGGGGTGATTCGCAGGACTTACACTCTTTCCTCTTCCCCCAAAGATAAGTTCCTTTTATTCCCAACCGAGGAAGGAGTCGGCGAAGAGGAAATACACCATTTCCGCCTGGTGTCCCGGTGGGGATCAGGGGGTAGAGAGATCTTCCTAGAAGTTAAAATTGAAAATTCAGCGAGCGATGAATAATCAGTGTCCCAGAAAATTGCACAATTTGGGACTATAAATGAACAAAGTTAACAAATTTTCCATGAAATGAGTAATTATCATCTCTAGTGAGACAAATCACCCAGGGTTCATTAGGGAAGTGCGCATTCTCCGAAATTACAAATTGGGGGTTGACAAGGCTCCAATACCGTGATTTTATGAACATTTCTCGCACACAATACTGAATGATTGGTACAAAGCTAGTCTCCCATCAAGCTTTTAGTACCCTTACATGAACTACACGGAGTTAAGAAACTATTTATTTTATTATAAATGCAATCCTACTCAAGTTCTGAAATTTATTTTAAGAATTTGCATAGACTTAGAACCAACGATATCGATGCATGAGAAAATTAGATCTGTGCATTAAACGGGATTTTTCTGAATACCTATATTTGAAAGCTTATAATATTTAAATCTTAAGATAATAAAGACTTAAACCTTATAATAATAAATCTCTAAAGCATTTCATAAATCGGCTACAAAAAATAGAATGCAATTTATTCCAAATATATTGATTGGTGCGGAAAGAAAAAATTCATTTTCAGCGAGTATGAAATCAAGGCTTTTCCCTAGTGGTTCGTAGTAATTAAGATGAGGATCGATTACTCTTTTCTCGAAATTAAAAATCATATAATACTTCTGTAGTAAAAATACTGGTGCAGTTAAAGAGGACGTAAAAATTGGGAAACTAAAAAAATCAACTGTTTAAAAAAATTGAAAAAGGAGCATTATACAAGCAGACATTCATTCTCTCTGAGATAGGGTTAATCACGTAAAATATTCATACCGTTCCCTTGATATCATAATCAATTATAATTTATCATTAATTTTTAACTGTTTAAGGGCTTTTCATAGAATGTATTAAGTATTAATCAAAATGAAATGATATAACATCAATTTTAGTGACTTAAGCTTAATAATTCATTTTCATTTACTCTATCATCCAAAAACTGCATCAAAAATTATTCATCTTTCACTTTTAGGCAGGTGATTATAAATGCATCACAACTGCTCCGCGAGATACAAAATTTACTGCAATATTCAATGCATTCTTACTCTGCGTAAATATTTGATATAGCTAAATATTAAAAAATAAGTTTTATAATTTCACATATAAATTCATCTTCCGTTGAAACGGGAATATTAAATCCTTATGGACAAGTTTATTGTGACCATATTTTTATTCGTCACCGTGGAAAAAAAACAAATATTCGTATTTTAAAAAATCCTATGTGATCCTGTGAAACATATTAAATCTATAATAATCCTAAAAATTAACTATTTTTTCATTCAAACCAATAACATTCAAATCACTGATTAGTTGATGTAAGAGGTCGTTAGACAGATGGGAAACACCGTTGTCATAATTTCGAAAGAAGACTTCAAATCTGGGTAAATTAGCGTGTTAAGTATAATCGCGATGGCAAAATTAAGGAGAATGCTGAACGAAGACTTGGTCTAAGAAAACTAAGGGGAGATTTTAATACTTGTATATGTACCTAACACTAATATTACGTGACATATTGAATTAAATTACGTCTCTTTATACACTCTGGTCCGAAGAATACACGTTTCGGTAAATAGTTACAAAAAGTGAAATAACGACTACAAATTCAAAAATTCCTATTATCTTTCAACCGATTTCAAACTTTGCTATTCTTTTTTCTTTATGCAGACAGCCTTTCAGTACTTCAAACCTGGCTTCCCATAAATAGCCAGTCTTCCTGGGGAAGTCCTACAAATTGAATATTTCTTTTTGAAAAACAAATGACTACACAATCTCTAGTACTAAGTTCCAGATTCATCTTTCATAAAATCTCAAGAAGCATCAAGAAGTTATGGCGACCCATGACCCGTATTCAGTGTACCAGTAAGGAAACAATTTATCAGAGCTTACACTTGCGGTATGTTCAGGCCTGTGCTGGACTCCTTCTTAGGGCAGAGGACGGCTATGGACAGAGGGCGTCAGAAATAAGCAGGGGGAGGTCTACCGGAATGATCCAGAATGAATTATATTAATTTAAATTATTTTCTGTATACTCCAAGACGGTGTTAATTATGCTGTTAAATGAGACATCATTGAAATCAAGGTAACTGCTCAATTTTCGCATTCGGGCAGTAAAATTTTTAAGTTTCGGAACAGGAGAGCACCAAAGATTTCCAGGCTTGAGGGCGCACCGGGATAAATCCCGGTGTCCCGGCGGCCCATCAAGGGCCTGGGCACGTTTCTCTACGGAAGTGAAGCATGGAAAATGACAGCAGTAGAGAAATCAAGGGCGAAGTCTTTCGAAATGTGGTACCATAAAATAATGTTGAAGATCAAATGGATCGACCGAATAAGTAATGACAAATGTCGAAGAGGAATAGCGGAGAAGAGGAGTCTCATGAATATCTTGATAAGAAGTCGAAACAACCTAATCGGCCATACATATAGATATGATGGCCTGGTGAAGATAATCGTCAAGATAAGAGGATGGGTGGACCGGAAAAGGAAGACCTCCAATAACATACATGGAACAGGTAAAGAAGGATTTGAAAGAGAAGAAATACGTAGGTGTGAAAAATAAAAGAGAAGATATGCCTCATGAAAACCTTGATATGAAGACGAAACAACGTAATCGGTCATGCTTTGATGCATAATGGCCTCATGAAAACAAACGTCGAGATACAACTAGATGGAAGGGGCGGAGAAGGAAACCCCAATTTAAAAACATTGAACAGCTATACAATGATGTTAAATGGAAGGAACACGTAGGTGTTAAAAGATAAGCTCGCATGAGAATACAGTGGAGAGCTGCTTCAAACCAAGCTTTGGATTTCTGAACGATGATAGCGATAATACGTGTAAAAAATTTACTTGAGTACTTAAATTAAATAAAAAATTAGTCTAAAAATTCTCATTAACGAGGGAAAAGTAATACTCTTTTCCAAATAAACATGGTTCAATCCATGACTTAGTTAATAAGGGATAATTTTCATCGTCGAAGGTTATGCGGGCGAGGGAACACTACCGCAATCATCGCGAAGAAAAAATTTCGGGAGGCAACGGCAGGCATGTTCCACGTATCAGCAGCCATTACTGGGATTTGAGACGGATTACGCAGTACGTCGATTCCCCCCGGATTTGCGCCTAGATCCTTCTACTCAACTCCCGACTCAACGGTTAACGAGTACGACAGCAGAATTCATAAGTAGAGCTTTCTCCATAGCTCCAAAGATGATCTAGGTTGGGAGGGAATCAGAACGTGGATTGCAGAGAAGGGAGGCCTGATTTCAGTATGGTGCGGCACACATTTATCATTCCGGTGGAGCTCGAGAAAAAATCCTTTACTTAAAGATGAAAAGGTAATAAGAAAAGGGAAATCGATGTAAATCAGGGAGATTTGAAGTGAAGATTAAGGCTGGTTTACGTAGATTGAGCCGCAGGATTACAATCATAATTTATTCTTTTCTAAAAAAAACTTTTTTAGAGAGCATTATGTAACAATTTTTCATATATAGAATCCTTTTATGTTAAGAAAACTAATTACTCTAGCTTGACCTGTCATTTTTTTACGAATTACTTAAAAGTAATGATACTAGGGTATTAAAGTTAAAATCTTTTCTACATTTTCTTGCTTCTCAAGTTTAATAATTTTACCTCGTTATTTTCTCGGATGCAATGCTTTCATATTTTAGTTGCCAGAAATTGTTGATTGATCTTGTAATACATTCTGAAAATTTCGATATGGTAACGAGAGTTTTTAAGGAGTAAGCCTATAAAAATTGCAAAGTATGTCCTATGAAAAGGCAGCGATGCGTCCTCTTATACAATTATATTGACTTAGTATGATGAGCCAAACATATTTTTCAATCAATAAATTTTCCTTGGCTTCAAGCCGATAACAGTACAATAAGGTCTGCCTCAGTTCCTAGAATTTAGTTGCGGCATCACTTCGCAGCAACTTGAAAATCTACAGGAAGGGAACCCCAACGTTTCATTATTGTTATGATTAACATATCATATAGTACCTCAGGACTAAAATCACATCGTGATTCTAATCTAAATTTATTCTATAGGTAATAATCGGCATAAAAATGAAAATTAGCAGGATTTTTTAGGGGCATGGAAAAAAATGGAAATATCAATGGATAAAAAACGATTTTAATTTTTCCTGCTGAATGATATTCAGGTATCTCTCTCGGGCTCCACACCAGATTGTTGCAGTCGAACATCAGTAAATACGGCTGCAATAACCCACTGTAGAGCCCGAGAGAAATACCTGAATAGTGGATAGCTTATGGAGCATCCATTAATTACGCGAGGCGTTTAGGGGGAGGGGATCAGGCCAATTCTCACGTGAGTGAGAGGGGGGGTCTTGGCAAGTATAACGTAATCTTTTTCTGCAAGAAACATGAGTAAAATGCGATTAAAGACTATGATTTTAGTGATCTTAAATACTAGTCTTAACTAATCTTATATAAATACAATTTAACAAATTGTTTTTTTATAAATCCAACCCAATAAAGTATAGATTAACGTATTTAGACTGAAAAAACGCATTTTAAACAATATCACGTGAGATTAGAGGGAGGGGGAGCCAATTCTCACGATATCTCACTAAGGGGGGGGAGTCAAAAAATCGCCTAAATCAGCTTACGTAATATTGGACGCCCCCATATATTTTGTTCGACTTAGTTACTAAAGCACTAGGATTTATTTCCATATTTTCAATTAAATGGCATAAACTTCACTTTCTTTCCTCCATAGAACTTCCTTCGTGCTGTAAGGAAATGGCTGGAGTACCTAACCTGGTGGTTTTCAGCTTGCCAATACGAGAGGACTCGCGCGAAAAAGGGGTTTCCCATGAGTAACTAGGACTTCTGGGTGGATCACAGAGAATAAAGCACTTTATTTTACACTCCGCAGCCGCCGCAGACCCCTCCCTATTCCCCACACCACTCTTTTCGCCCTTAAGCATGAATAATGGGTGCGGGGGAGTGCGGCAGGGGGTGACAAGGAAATCTCCGGCTCTCGCCGAGCTCGCGTTACCAAATGAAAAATACAACCAATGCCATGGAGAGAGAGAGAGCTGTGATATGGAACAAGTCCCCCGAAAGAGTGAGGTCACATTCTTTTTCCATCTCGCTTTTCTGTACTCATCTTGCCCCTCCCTGTAATTAACGTTTTCTTCAGAGGAACTCTGAGAGGTATTTGAGCAAGAATATATGAGGGCTATTCTTTTTCCAACCTCCGATGCTGGGTGCACCTAATGAAGACAAAAGTGAACAGCGAAATGCTTTTTATATTCTTGTCTAACGCATAGCGCATCCTACTTTTCAACGTAGAGTCCACAAATATTGGATCATTTGTCACATTGGTGCAAAAGTACATCAAAGTCCTTTTTATGGATGGTTGTTGCTAGTGCACTGAGATAGATATTCAGGCCACGTCTACGCTATAAAACAAAGATCGAATGATGAGAAAATACTCATCATATTAAGGAACAATCTAGTGTAACGTACCTAAAGGGAATAGCTATGTCGGTAACAAACAGGTTTTTTCCAAATTTAGGAAATAAATGTGAGCAACTATTTTCTTCAATTGACGGAAATGACGAATAAGGTGGTTTCCTATTATTTTTTATTGCCTAAATCGAAAGATTATAACTCCTGGAGTACGTAGTTCACGCTTTTAGATTTTTAAATGACGATATCTATTTTTCGCAATTAAATGAAAAGTGAAAATTTTCAAGCGCGCGAAAACGCGACGCGTAAGTATGGATGCCGGGAAATCTCTCCGTGTGGCGTATTTCTGGTTCCCGCTGCCGCCCTGTGAGGTGACCTTGAGGCGAGTTGAGCGCTGATACGACGCAGGCTGCTAGCGGGTAGCTGAGTACCCTGCTGGCTGGTAGCGCTTGGCTTAAATAAGAATTATTAATACCTTATCAAATGAAGAAAACTTTCCGACCTTAGCCAGTTTTAATAAGTGATTATTAAGACATGTTTCCCTGAGCTCTGCGCCTCATGCATGCATTGGTAACCTCAGACGATGTATAACTCCTATCCTCTCATATAGAAACTAGGTCCCTGTGACGTCACGTGGAGTGGCTTCGCATGGGCGCCAATCTGGCCCTTTTCAAATGAGGATAAAAATGGACCATAGCCATTCGTCTAAACCGGTATTTCTAAAACGAAATAATTTGTATATTATGAACACAGTAATGGTGGGTAACGAATCGCAATCAATGCCTTTCGTTTTCTTTGATGAAGGAAACTACCCTATTCTCTAGCGATTGAGAAAAAAATAATGAAATAAGGAACCTATCCCCAATCATCTGAGATGGAGGAGTCAAATCCTTTTGCATGACCGTGAAGTTTTGACAATAATGACAATTTTTAAATAAATTATATGCAATATTCTATGCGTGAATTTTTTGTTCAACAAAGTTGAGTAAAACACAAGAAAAAAGGCATTCAGTCACAGACTCTTGAAATACAATGAATTTTACCGATCGTACAGGTCACTTATGAATTCCGCGCTGTATATATTTCCATAACGAACCGCCTTCAGTTGAAATATCGACCCTGTAATGTACACACTCAATTCTATTGAACGAAGCGGCAATATTCATCGCTCAACGTGCCAATTTAGCCCAGCATACCATAGGTTCTACATTGCCAAGCATTGACTATATTTCCCTGTGTTTGCTGCCAGCCTACGTTTGTCAAAACATGTACCTCCTTTCATCCCAACCCTAATCTTAAATGCCGTCAAGCCACTTAATTCCCAGCCGAAAAGGTCACTTAAAACCATTTTATATAATGCCCGGCTTCAAGCCCTTTCACCTTAGTATATTCCGCATATTCTCCTCCTGCGTGGTAAAGCGAATTCTCCTCTACCAGCAATTTCCTTCTAATAAAATCCGTGTTCTGAATACTGAATACACATCCAAGTACATCAAGCTCCATATTTATTATGATAAGTATATCCTTAAAGCAGTCATAAGTTGTAATGTACCTTTTCTTAAGCTTTTCAATATATTGAACAGGAGATCTCTTGGCATGCACAATTTTTTCGCTTTCTGAATATCTTAGCTCTCTAAAATCGCTTAGAAAAGCAGCATTAACTAGTAAAAAAAGGCTTTAGTCTCAGTTGGCTTGACGCTTTACTACCAGCTATTACCAACTTTGAACTAAATACAACTCATGTCAGCAACTTACACGAGAGTTTTCAGATTACATTATCCGCTTTCCAAGATAGAGCTCCTTCATTTCGCATTACTCAAAGGCAGAAACAAATTATTTCATCTTGGTAATATGCATTAAGCAATATTCTTTGAAAACTCAAAAAAAACAGAAAGCACTACCAAATTATGTAGCAATACAATAACATAATGTATACATAATATTATATAATATTTAATTACTATATTGAGTTAATATATATTTCCACATAACAAATGACTCTATGGATATATTTAGTAATTCTATAGGTCAGTTCAACTTCGGTTATGGCTTAAATGCCATGACTAAGATTATTGTATTAAAAAGTTACTTTGAACAAACAGACGCTATTTTTTATTGTTCATTTCCAAGGCACTGGAGGTTAAGTTACGTGGTTGTGTGCAAGGCCAGAGTGATTTGCACAATTTACGAGTTGCGTGCCATGGCGTGACTTTCCGCGTACACCTAGTTTCGGGGAATCGAAATGACGACGGAAACCGGCGTGTTATACTCCGTTACCCCAACCATTTTCCACTACTCCAATTATCAGAATGAGACGAGGCGGCGCTGCCTTCATTCATTTCATTAGCGCGAAGAGTCCAAAAAAAACTACCACCCTCCATCGTATCGTCGCAACGTTGAGCCCAAAGTGAAAGGAATGAACATTTCCCGGCGAAAACTGGTTTGCCTCCGGGAAGATACAAATGGAATTCCCCCCCACAAGGTAGTTCACCCGAACTTTCGTCGAAATTGCGGCAGCACAATGCCCTCGCCTTGAATAAGGCAATCATAGGACTCTTCCTCCACGACGTGCATTAAGAATGCTGATAGCTTTTTGAAAAATATTACCAATTCAGGGACATTCCCTCACGTTACCTTGACATACGCCGTGTAAAAGCATGATGAATTGGGCCCAAGGGAGCCATCAAATGCTAACAGACGCATTTTCGCGGAGTTATAAAATTAAGGTCAATTGACTGAGCTCCGTTCTAGCCTTGGATATAATTTTTCCCTAGCTAGCACACATATATCATAAGTCACTTTTAAGACTATAGCATTTCAGGCTAAAAAAATTCCTTCAAGTATATTTACAATGTCCAATCAGCATGCTTATTATAATGGAAAATGAAATTATAAACTTTGTTGGGTTCACTAAGGTTTCACACAGTTAAGCCTGAAATTATCAATTATATACCAATCATTATTTCAACTGGAAGTTCGATAAAACCTCTTTGACTAGGCTCCGTCTTACCCAACGCGTTGAAACCAATTTTTCACTCGAAGGCATTTCTTAACACTTGCCACACCCTTTGGTTCTTCGGCACTTCTTTGGCATACAGGAAATACTCCAGGGATATTCTTTACATGGCTAAAGCGAATTATACCAACATGTTATCATAATGTCGAATTAAAATCAAAATGTGAACACTACGGACCCTGAACGGTACCTTAGAGAATGAAATCAAAATTCAATTTTCTATGAACCTTATTATTTTACCAGTCTACTTTTTTACAGAATCGTGCCAAGAGGAATGAATTAACAAACAGAGCCGCATACTACTAATTTGATCCAACATTGTTCTACTGCTTATTTCCATGCTACAGTAGTTTGCTCTTCACATTTTCACCCACAAAATCAACCTATAGCTAATAGACCAGTCCATTCCAATAGTATGGCCTTTGAGTAGCATTAAGAAAGATTTCTCTACCTAACGCCACAGAAAAAATCATTATATCTTCTCCGCCTGGTTACATTTTTGCTCCTTCGAAAGGAAGCTTTCCTTTTTCCCTATAATGCCAGTCTATTTCGTACCTCTTATTATGACTCAAAAAATTTCCCAGTCCATTTGCCTATCATTCTTTGAGTTTAACATATGACCTTTCCTCCACTGAATGGCACAAACTTTCCGATTTTATCTGCCAGCTAAATAACCAATAGCCCCTCATACACCTTCTCTCCAACGTTCTCTTCGACCTCTTTCTCAAACGCGGAATGCTTCGGCCTCATTATGTCATGCATCAAGCAAATATTTTACGCACGATTTCGCCTTAAAAAACCTTATGTCACTCAATTTTCCTCAAATCGAAAAAAAACTGTAGGGAGATAATGTTGTGGACAGCTGTTTCCCTAAGGCGTTAATCTTAACTTATATTAGTAATATGAAAATGACTTTCAGCAACAAGTAATACCGGCCTGTGAGTAAAACGACATTATTTGGTGAGATTGGGACTAGAAAGTCCAATCTTCCATCTTACCCCTCGTAATAAATTACACATTAACAGAGGAATACACTGTCTAGTCACTCTTGTAATTTAATGTAAAAAGATCTGAACAAATGTGGGAAAACCTACGGATATTGACTATCGTTCTTATTAGAAACAAATCTACTGCGGGAAAAAGACCACACAAGAGGTAAATTTTGATCAAATCCTGAGTGAGTTGTGTAAATTTATCATTACAGTGCAGTTGAGTAACATATTTCGATCCCTTTTCGTAGTAACAAGGCTTCATGAATTTTCTTCAAACCCATAATTCCCCTTAACCGCAACGCCTGCAAAATTATATGAGGCTTCCAAATACCAAGAGCAGCGGTGCCGAATAAATGCCAGATAATTGGCCTTTGCGGTGAATAAAGGAAAATAAGTAAGAAAGCAACAAGAAAGCGCAACTCATGCCTGCAAAACGACGAAATCGTTGAATCCTGTTTCTAGTCAACTCAAATGCTGGAATAATGTCTCCATGAGATTATCTTTGCCTCCGCTGGAAATCCATCACTTCGAATTTTATTGAAGGATTTTGAAATGTTTTCGAGAGTTGCATACTAAATGTGCGACAGTGCATTGATCCGACAATATTGAGGCTTGGGTTTCAATCCCAGTCAATGAAGCTCTCAACAGCACGAAAATTTTATTATACCCAGCCATCTGCGGTCTGTTTAATCTTTAATATTTCTATTCGCACTGGAAGAGAATTTGATAATAATTCTAAGGACGAAATGAATGTTTTGAGGAGCATCACAATGCCTTGGTCATCGATTGATTAATTGGCCCCAGAAAAATACAGCATGAAATAAGTTATTTTTACGCAGTCACACAAATGGGCGCTAATATACACCAAGGGCGATATTAAACTTTTAAAATAATTGGCTTGGCCTGGATACGAACCCGGATCTCATGATTGCCGCTTAAATATATATATATAAACAACGATACCATCAAGTCGTCTTCATTAAGATTCGCCTTGCATAAGCCAAGTATTTTATCATGGCGATTTTCAACCTTGGTGGTGCCAGAAGATCTTAAATCAAACGAACCCACATTTTTACAATAAAAATAGATTCAACGCTTGGATGAGATGAAGACTAAGGCAAACTCGTATGGATTGTGCATATATATATTCTCTTCTCATATATAAATACGAATAAATAAATGCATTTGTTCATTTTGATTTACACATAAGATGAGTGAAAAACGGCCCAACTAAGGGTGGGCCAAATTGTGAATGAATAAAAAATACATGTCCAAAAACTACTCCCGTTATCATCACATTTATTGTCCTCGAAGGACTCTCTCAGAAAGGTCAAGGGATTATAATACGAAATAAGTCGCTGGAAGGGTAAATAATAAGAGAATAAGTATGCTGAGAGTCCCTCCAGCAGGAGAAGAGAGTTTCTCCACAACAAAATATAATGGAGGGCGACCAGGAAGTCCTCTTCCAAGTTCATTCAACCTCCATCGCAGAACATTCGAAACCAAACAAAACAAACCCTTAAAAAAAACCTTGCCCGCAAAAAATGCCAAGATATGTACGAGGTAGATGCCTGGAGTATGGGTCCTCCGCTTCCTTCAGGTAATATGAGAAGGTTATTTTTTGCACCCTCCGAATACGACACTAATTGGCATGTTGAGCGATTGGTTGCGGATCAGAGGACTTCTCGACTACTCGTAAGGGATGAACACTGCTAGAGTCACATTTTTGCCATCAAAAAAGTGCTTTCGTGTACCATTAAACCTCAGGTCAGCATATAAGTGGATCTCTCGCGAAGAGCGGAAAGAAATACAGGGAATATCCATTACCATTAAAACGTCTCCATATTTATACATGGATAGCAGCATACATTGTGCTTTTCTCAAACAACTTAAATTATTCCGTACATGTCTCTATTTAAAAAAAACCACCGGATGTTGAAAAATTCGACTCTCGTTCCTTGAAAAGTATTTTCCATCTTCAAATATGTACAACTACTTCCTTTCATTCGCTGTAAAAATATATTTATCATAAGTATCGGAGTCATCACTATACATCGTTGGTAATCGGGTTCCATCCTCCCTATCTCTGAATGGCAATGATTCACGTAAACATCCTAAGGCTAGCCTGAAGGCACTATAAATTTTGTTATAGGACTAACAACTCAAACCGTTCAATGGGATTAAAACCGTTACTTCATCAAAGCATCATTCGCTTACCCTTTGAAATTTAAAGAATTCGTGTAGCTTCGGCTCGAAGAACAAATATGTCATAGGCAAGTTTAGAACATGTTCCTGGGGCGTCCATTATGAATCGAGTAAAAGTTACTTACTGCCTTTCCATAACATAAAACTTGAGGATATGTATATATACCCATTTACTGGTCATTGATGAACGTGCCCTCTGGTTTTAATGAGCAACAAAATACTAAATTTCTAAAGTTTATGTTTGCTGTACCTACACTGAAATAAATCGAATAACCAGAAATAATACAAGGATGTAAAACGAGATATAAATCCAATGATTGCAAGGCATCAGTTTTCCACCGTAATTCGGAGGCTAAATCTTACTCCTTTCTTCAATCCAAGACCTGAAAATATACCACAGGATGAAATTAAATATATTTTCAAAAACTTAAATTTACAAATTGTGAATTTTTCCTATGAAAACATGAGTGTGAAGTCTGGACATAAATCAATTTACCCTTTGAAAATTCCTAAAATTAGCCAATTCATAACAAGAATTCAACTTTGAAGTGAAGCGAACGAGTTCAATGGAATTGAACTATTCCCAAAAATAATTCTTCCCCATGTAAGCTCTCCAAAATTATTGGATGAAAGCAAACGGGCTCGTCATCATCCATACCAATTCGCTCTGAAAAAAACTAACTGAAAAAGCGAACTCAGTAAATTTCAACGGAATCATTCACTCGGTTTGAAAAGCTCAAATTGACGCTTTCACGTGATCATAAAAGCCCCGTAAAACATGACCGAGACTGGCTCGCGGTTGGAAACAAGTTCACTCCGACACCAATCGTAAATACGCCTTAAGAGAAACGAGAACGACCGTGGAAAATTTTCACGATTAGTTGGGAATGCAGCACAGAATGAGATACCTCGCAGCGGTTGCTGGCGAGAAGATAAATGCACTGGGACAATATACGAGCTAATTGCCCACTTTTGTGGATCCGTCTGAAAACCTGAGCGGACTCATGACCTCGCAAAATCATCCGGAAATCCTATCCATCTGGAAATAACCGTGACATTGTTTCTGACTCCCCAATCACACGAACGTAACTTCTTCGCAGCTAATTCATGACAAGATGCGGCTTATTTTTTCACATATTTTCAATGCAGCGACGGATCAAGCTCCCTTTCAACATTAATTTTTCATTTCACAAGTTTGAAAAATAAATTTGAAAGTTACATTACCAACGCCGTATCCTGATTTTTCTATTGCTGTCCTCGTTTGTTTGACTGCCTGGAATTAAAAAAAATAAACTAAGGGGCGGACGAAGAATAGAAGGTGAAACATTGACAGATTTATAGGCGACACTGGTATACGGTCAGGATATACTCGTGAATTTAAAAATTTTCTTTATATCTTCCAACCAAAATCTTTGGTATCTTAAGTGATATTAGCAACATAATTTCCACTAAAATCCATATTTTAATATTTATATGCATAAAATATGCCATTATTCACCGTAGGCAATGCCTATCAGAAATAACTTCAAATATGAATAATGTATAGCCGTAAATTGCTCAGTAATAATCCATAATTGCCAGGGTAGTACAAACCTAAGGGATGGATTTGAAGATGGAAAATCCAAATTAGTGTTCTTCCCAGGGTTATTAAATTGTCTCCAAAAGAAAAAGGAAAGGAAGATAGAGATAAATCATTATTACCACATGATATTTATGGCTGATGAGATTCATCTGCAATGAAGACTCAACATTTCTAAAAGCCATACTGAGAGGAAGGAAGACTGAGATAGTTAGCTGGAATTGGTAATCCGTGCATGAACAGCATGAAGACATCTAGCAAATTGAGTACAAGGACAAATCATCCTTCAAGTAGTAAAATGAGCAAATTCATAAATTTAACATGCATGTAGTTTGAAAATTCAAGTACAAATTCTATGCAGTATTTCATATAGGCTCTGAATTCAAATGAAGTTGATTACTCCCTCTAAATCCTTGAAAATTAGCAAATGTTATATTTTTCTAATTTAAGATTTACGGAGAACGTCATAAGTAAAAATGAGTTGAATAACATTAGCAGAGATATGAATTCAAATTATTTTACCTTAACATGTGACTGACAACACCTTTGCTTCAAACAGAAAGCACAAAACTGAATGAACTGCGGGATAAACGGTCAATTCATTCATTTATCTATTTGCTTCAAAACAAAATTTCAATAAATATGACTAATTTAAAACTCTGATTCATTTTTATCATTAAGAGAAAGCTCTTCTCTGCGTGAGAGCACCACACATATATAAATGCATAAATGACGTTTTTTGTTTCTTTCCGGTACGATTTCATATCCTAATTTTTATGCTCGGAAATTTTTACTTTTTTCTGCGAAATAACCATAACGAGAAAATAACATCACCGCAATACTCAGGACAGAGAGATGCTTGCCCCTTTCTTAACTCCGAGCTCATATTTATTTATTTATAAAGAGTAGCATGTTTGGATCACACGGATCACGTGACAAACTGTTGTAATGTTTGTTTTTTTTGTTTTCTGTGACATCATCTTGACCAATCGCCAGGGTGCATTTTCGTTCTTTCTTTTTTTATGTTCTTCCTCCGGTCATGTATGATGGTGTATGACATGTAAGAGTGTTCGCAAGTCTAGATTAAAGTCAACCTTCTCAAATAAGAATATGTGTTATTCAACGCAAAATCCGCCATGAACAATAGGTTAATGGACCCAGACAGGCAACCAAGTAGAATGTAGATTGAAATACATTTTTGAAGGTTGACGAATTCGAGTGAAGTATATGACTGAGCGACTGATTGTGAGTTTTTTCACTAGTCATCATGGCGGACAGTGAGGACCGTAACGACAGTTTTATTCCAAAATTGTCTAATGGAAATTATTTCGCATGGAAGTTGCGTGTGAAGGCGCACTTAATTGATAAAAATTGTTGGATTGCGATAGAGCCGGGATATGACGAAATTGAGGAGTTAAACGTTGACCAATTAAGACTTAACCGAAAGGCTATCTCAGTGTTATACAAAACCGTAGGTGATGATTTTTTATTGGATATTGAGGACTGTACCCGAGCGAAAGCAGCATGGGCGATTTTAGAAGAAATACATGTCACGTCTACGAAGTTCCATTCTTTGTGCGCACTGAAGGAGATGGTCAACGTAAGCAAGACCGAAGATATCAGCATGCAAGAATATGCAGCATCCATTCAAAGACTGAATAAGAAAGTGCAGAGAGGCGGTATTGAGTTCGATGATGAAGTCGTAGCTAATTTTCTGTTAGCGGGACTTCCACTTGATGAATACGAAGTGTTTATTCAAAATGTTCTCCAAGAGCCTCAGCTAACAACGCGGAAGGTGAAGGGACGTTTGCTGGACGAAGAAAGGAGGCGTCTACAACTGACCGGAGAGGAAAATGATCGGACTGCACTCTTAACCTATAAGCAGGACGGGAAGGGTCGTTCAAGGCCGAAAGGGAAAGGTCAACCTGCTGCTGTAGAGAAGAGGGAAAACAATACCAGGTGTTGTTTTAAATGTAAGAAATCTGGTCATATTAGTAAAGTGTGTCCTGAAGTGCAGTGCTATGCTTGTCAGGAATGGGGACATTGGGCTGCTGACTGTACAAGTAAGAATGTAAGTAAAACTAAAAATAGTCTTGTGCAAGCGAAGTCAGAAAAGAAGACCATTAGTTGTGTAAGTTTGTATGCTTTGTCTGCTGTGAAAGGTCCTAATATGTGGTTGTTAGACTCAGCCGCGACTGAGCATATGACTTCTAAGATGGAATTGTTTTCATCATTCACTCCGGGAGGTGGAAATGTAACTCTTGGTAAAGGTAGTATTAAGGTTTGTGGACGGGGTACTATTGTGCTCAGTATGTCAGAAAAATGTGGAGGTAATGACCTAGAAATGAAAAATGTGTTGTATGTGCCTGAATTAAATTTCAATTTAATTTCAATTTCCAAACTGAATGAGCACAATGTGAAGGTACTATTTGATAAAGAATGTGCTACTGGTCTATTTGATGGGAGCAATGTATTTACGGCATATGTACATGAAGGATTATATGCTCTGGAGGGAGATGTGGCGATTTCTAATGTTGCTCAATCATGTGTAGTGCAATCTGATGATTTCAAGGTCAAGGATGACATTGAAGCAGTGGCATTGAAAGCAGCCAGCATGGATGTTTGGCACCAGAGACTTGGACACTTGCACACGGATGCCATAAAGATAATTCCAGGGTTAGAAAAACTCAAGGTACCTAAAGAAACAGAGAGCTGTGATGTATGTATAGAAGGTAAGATGACAAACACCATTTTTCCAGTGAGAAGTGACAGAATAACTAGCAAACCATTAGAACTAGTGCACAGTGATTTGATGATTTCTCCAGTTAGATCAAACGGTGGTGCAATGTACATGGTAACCTTTATTGATGATTTTAGTAGGTACGCAGTAGTGAAATTCTGTAAGAAAAAGAATGAAGTCTTTTCAAAATTTAAGGATTATAAGGTTGAAGTAGAGAAACTGCATGGCCTAGAATTAAAATGCTTACAGACTGATGGGGGTGGTGAGTATTGTGGGGGTATTTTTGAGAACTTTCTCAGAGAAAATGGGATTGTTCATCGAAAATCGGTCGCATACTCTCCACAACAGAATGGGGTGGCAGAAAGGTATAACCGAACTATTGTAGACATGGTAAGATGTTTATTATTTCAGTCAGGTTTGCCTACATCATTTTGGTGTGAAGCTGCCAACACAGCATGTTTCATACGTAATTTAAGTCCTTCACGAGCGATAAATAATAGAATCCCTTTTCAATTGTGGAAGGGACAGAGAGTGGATAAAGAGTTGAGCAGACTGAGAATATTTGGGTGTGCTGCCTGGTTAGCGAAAAAACAGGGTAAATTCCTACCCAGAGCAGTGCAATGTGTATTCTTAGGATATGAGAACCATGTTAAAGGTTACAGATTGTATAATTTAAGTTCGAAGAAGGTAGTGATAGGAGTGCATGTTAAATTCCAAGAAAACAAGTTTCCCTTCAAAGAAAGGACTACATCAAAAGACAGAATGATGGCTTATGATTGTGACTATGATGACGGGAATTTAGATGTGATTGTAGATGATGATTTTGTGAATGAAGTTGGGGATGTGATTGTAGATGATGATTTTGTGAATGAAGTTGGGGATAGGAATGAGGTCATAACTGAAGTTGGGGCCAATGAGAATGATGTGGTTAGTGGCATGGATGATGAAGGTGAGGATTTAGATATTGCCCCATTACGTAGAAGTGAAAGGGAACATAAGGTGAAAAAATGTTCTTGTTGCAATTTCTCAGCATTAATATCTGATTTTATTGAGGAACCCTTAAGCCCAGTAGAAGCTTTAAGTGGAGAATATGCTGATGAGTGGAGGGCAGCTATGGAGAGTGAGTTAGAAATTATTAGAGCTGCAGGTACTTGTGTGTTGGTAGATAGACCTGTTGATAAGAACATTCTAGGATGTAAGTGGGTTCTGAAACTAAAGAAAAATCCAGATGGTAGTGTGAATAGGTTCAAGGCCAGATTGGTGGCACAGGGGTTTAAGCAAGTTCACGGTGTAGATTTTCATGATACTTATGCCCCAGTTATCAAAAGAAAGACAATTAGGCTGATGATGGCACTGGCAGTTCAAAACAATTGGGTGCAAGAGCACATTGATGTTCTTACAGCGTACTTGCACAGTGAACTTACTGAAGAAGTGTATATGGACCAACCAAGGTTCTTTACAATAGATAAGGGAAAGGTGTGGAAACTTTTAAAAAGTTTATATGGTTTAAAACAAAGCGCTAGGGAGTGGCATGTGACTTTGCATAACGTCTTGAATGATTTGGGTTTGAAGAAGCTGGTAAAGGATCCATGCCTGTATGTGAATGAGAGTAAAGATCTATGTATTGGTATTTACGTTGATGATTTGGCATGTTGGGGGAAGATTGAACAAGTAGAAGGTTTTAAGAAAGAATTAGGACGCAAACTCGAGATTAGAGTCCTAGGGAAGATGACACATTTTTTGTCAATGAGCATCGAGTATGGGAACCATGAGATGTTTATTCACCAAACTCCTTACATACGACAAATACTAAAGGAATTCAGACTTGAAGAAGGGAAGGGAAGGTCGTCTCCATTAGAGATAGATAGAAATGACAGACATCATGATCAAGATACCGAAAGGTTCAATGAGTATGTGTACAGGAAAGCTGTTGGTATGTTGTTATATGTAGCCACTACTACAAGGCCTGACATATATTATGCTGTATGTAAAGCTAGTCAAAGCAATAGTAATCCATCTAATAGAAACTGGCAAGATGTAAAGAACATTATGTTATACTTGAAAAGGACTTTGGATGTAAAATTGAAATTTTGTCGTTCAGAATGTCCTATTGTGCTGTTTTGTGATGCAGATTTTGCCAATTCCTTGGAGAGAAAATCTGTTACTGGTTATGTATCTATGTTTGCAAATGCTCCAGTGAGTTGGAATAGTAAATTACCCAAGAAGTCAGACACAGTATCAGCATCTACTTGCGAAGCAGAGTATGTATCTATGTTTGAGGGAGCCAAAGAAGCATTGTGGCTCAGGTACATATTAACAGAATTAGGTCAAGAGAGGCATTTAGCCAACCCATTTGTTATCAAAGCTGATAACATGAGTGCAATGTGGCTTGCTAAGCATGATGGGGATACAGAGTTGTCTAAGCATTTGGATATAAAGTATAATTTTTGTAGAGATTATGTTAAAAAGGGTATTTTAAGATATGAATATATATGCAGTAATGATAATGTGGCAGATGTATTCACTAAGCCATCTAATGGACCAAAGATGCAAAAATTCAGGGAAAAGATGAATTTGTTATGAAGTTACAACAATATTCATGAGTGGAATATTGAAAGAATTTTTTTTGTGTGGACCATTTTTTGTTTATGATTGTATTGTGTAAATGATGTCACAGCAAAGGAGGGAGTGTTGTAATGTTTGTTTTTTTGTTTTCTGTGACATCATCTTGACCAATCGCCAGGGTGCATTTTCGTTCTTTCTTTTTTTATGTTCTTCCTCCGGTCATGTATGATGGTGTATGACATGTAAGAGTGTTCGCAAGTCTAGATTAAAGTCAACCTTCTCAAATAAGAATATGTGTTATTCAACGCAAAATCCGCCATGAACAATACAAACTACCCCATTTTCTCTGAACAAATAATACTAGCAATTTATGCAAGAGGATTATTATTAAAGTAACTGGGTCTCCAGAATAAAGGAATGAATGGCTAACTAAGCTCAAGTTATAAGTAATGTATCGTAATTTCCGGTTTAAACCGTAGTTTTTTACATCTCAAAGTCATTTCGTCGTCTAAAGGTAAAGCAACTAAAAATTATTTTCGGGCAAGCGGTTACCCTGAACGATATGATAACTTAATGCCACGAATGATGAAGACGCCCTTTCCCTAGAAATTGATGTGAAAATTTCCCAGGCAGCACGCTTTGATTCCTTCTCTGACATTTCTATGACAATGCGCCAAAATTAAATAATTAAACAGCGAAAATTTAGTGCCTATGCAAGTAGTTAATCCTTAACTACGTTTCCATGTTGAACTGGCTTACCTCGTTTTCCATTGTCACCAAATTGACGTAGATTCGGGTGAAATCATACCAACTTTATTGCATGTTAGGTAAGAGTGGTAAACATCCCGAAGGCAGCTATCATAGTATCAGGAAGACGTGGGAATGGTATCAGGCAATGTACTGTTCCCATTATTTTAAAATACGTATCGAATTCAAGAGCCACAGCTTGACCTTAAAATGAAAATAATTCACTTTAAAAAAAAGTAAATTTAGTTCTTATGAAGTTTTCAAAATACATCCTTCTCTTGGTACTCTATGGAAAATTGATAGTTGAAATTTTGGAATTTTCAGTCTTTTATGGAAGGGACCCTAAAAGTTCACCATTTCCAAAATTATCACTCTATTTTACCAGTTAATTCCTATTTTTTTTAAATGTGGTTCACAATTATAAAATAATAATCAGGTTTAGAATAAAACAGATATCAGGTTAGTAATAATGTAAGATTCCAGAAACAACTTAGGTACGTACGTTATCCTTCCATTATGATACTTCATGAATAAATTCAAAATTAACAATATATAAATCGAGTAAAAATGGTGGCAAATTGCACAAGACTAGCTGGAAAAGTATATTCAAAAAATATCTTATTAGCTAACCCATGTAAGTACGCATGATTATATCTAAATACAGCTTAGACGAAGAAAGGATAAGGATATGAGTGAGACAAAGTTATTCTGTCCCCCATAACTTTGGGTTTGTTCATTGAGAAATCTATTAATGAAATTAAATAAAATTAGCATTTTACGATTCACCGACGATATATGGACCAAATATGGAGAGCCTTGAATAAAATTTTATTAATAATGGAAAAGACACTGACTTTTATATGGTGAATATAAGTGCAAAGTCAACAAAGATATTTTTATGTAGAAGAAGAAAAGAGGCGAGCACTAACCTGAAGCTAGGATACTATAAACTTGATGAGGTGAAGGAGTTCTGCTACTTGGTAGCCAAGTGATCAGCGATGGACCAATCAAGAGGGCCATACTTAGTAGATTAACCCAAAGGAAGAGGTAATTCGTCAAACACAGGAGCAGGTTGCTTTCCGAAAGTATGTTCAATTACAAACGTCAGACGCGACTGGAGAACCCGGAACTTGGCAGTCATCATGAACAACACCGCGGAAACCTACGCACGAATTTCATATGATGTGGTCGTTTGAATTATCCAAAGTTATAACAATAGCTTTTTCTCTCCTACTCATCTTGGCTTTTTCCACATTACTCATACGATTAATCCAATCGATCTTCATTAATAACATCAGTGAAATCACATTTCGGAATCTGTCAGCCTTTATTTCTTCTCTGATGTCATCGTCCATGCCTCAATGCCGTAAAAAAACATGATCAAAATGTAAGGCCTAGTGAATTGTTTCCTGACTCCAACACTCACATTGCTGAGAATCTCCTGTGCTTGAGGAATGACCTCTTCCTTTGGGTTAATCTACTAAGTATTCCCTTCTTGATTGGTCCGTCGCTGATCACTTGGCTACCCAAGTAGCAGAACTCCTTCACCACATCATAGTCACGATGGCCTCGTGAAAATTATCGTTCCATGGCGGGTGGAAGGATAAAACAGCCGAGGTCGGCCTCGGGTGAGATACATTGAGCAGGTAATGACGGATGTAAAGTATAAGAATTATTTAGACGTAAAAAGATAATAAATGAGTGGAGAGCTGCGTGAAACTAATCTTCGGATGGACAGATTATGATGGTGATGACATTTTATGAATTCTAATTTCAAATTCTTAAACTGAAGATCATTGTCAAATATGGTAGTGGAATATATATGCATGAACAGGGCGTGGCTGAAAATAATAATAATAATAATGATAATGCTGATTTAAGGCGAGATAAGGTTACACAAAGCACTCTCGCCTTTTCATTCTGAGCTTAAACATTTTCTGACTATTTGACATGTATGTATAATTGCTGTTTTTTGTAAGCATTTCAAGTATTCATGTTATCCACGAAATAAGGCTAAACTATAAAATACCTCAATATTCATGATAAGAGAGACATTATTATATCTATCACCTCAAGCTCAATTTTGTGGAAGTCCAAAAAGAAAACAACCTTTTTTAGTACCTGAGGATGACCCCGCTGCGTCAAAATTAGCCGTACCTTGCTTTGAATCGATTGGTGTTTAAATAAATTGGTAGAATACAACAAAGTTTTTCATTTCATTAACGAAAAGAGAGACACATTTCTCGGTGCGTAATCGAGGATGTAAGTCTAGAGAGGGTGACACATTTGGACCCCTTTCCTGAAATTACCACCCTCGAGGGTCAGATGACGAATGTATTCCGACGGCGCCGGCGTTTTACGTCGGATCGGGATACATTCGTCAAGAGCATCCCATTGCCTCGTCCCGTCGACCGTGAAACACGCTCCGAGGGACAACCCAGCCATTTTACGACGTCGCTATCCGCTATAAGGAACGGACGCGAGGACAATTCTCCCGATGCTGACCCCACGCACGACGGGCCATTATTACGCATGGATGGACGGGTAAGTGCCGAGGCGGACATCGTGGACGGTCCTCGATGCAATCGAAAAGCGCGCGGTGGCCAAGGAAAATGATCGTCGCGTCTCCTCTCAGGAAAAAAAGAGTATCGGACATCAGGACGCAGGAATAGGATGCTGTGAAAAGTATCGAAGCTATTTCCACCGTTCTTCCCCCCCTTTCTCGAGGTAAACTACCGAAATAAATGAGATAGAATCCAAGGAGGTTTGTTTTTCGTCTGATGCTCAAAAGGATATGTTGATGGGGATAATGGACAGCAATAACACAGGCTAACAAAAAAATATTGTTTGAAAACTTATTTTATTTTAATAGCTGATCTTTATAGATTTTTATGTGCCAAATCCAAACCTGGCCTTAATATTTTTGTATCACCCATAGTTTCCAAGCAGTATTTATTTAATAAATAACCCTATACGGTGTGTAGGGAAATCAATGAAACACTGTGTTACATCATAAAATTGTTTGTATTTACTGTTCACTACATCGTGATGAAATTGTTTGTATTTACTACAGCGTGATAATACAGGATTCACTTGTCAACTGGAATATGTCTACATTTTCTTTCCCTTTTTTCCTTGAAGCTTCTTGTGTAGCTTTTTATACGATGAATCGCTTGCTGAACTTCTCGGTGAAGTACCAACAGTAATCCCCCATTATCTTCGCTTATTAGACCTACTTTTTCAATTTTATTGTAACAATAAAAAAGCTGTTAAATTCTAAAAATATTGCTTGATTTCATAAATTAAATGCAAAATGTGAATAAATGGTGGGTGATACAACTTTAAAACCATCATACTTGGATTCAGCAACTTTAAAAACATAAGAATAAGGTATTTTCAGTAAAAAAGTTTTTTCATTGTTGGCCTGTGTAATCACTCGAAAGGAGTGAATATCATCCCTCACAAAATCCATTCGTCAACATCTACCTTGAAGCTTTCGCGGGACATCACACCTTTAATTATATTTTTCAGGTGTTCCCCGCGTACGTATTGTGCTTTTTGCCCGACGTTTCGTGGCTATTGCTTGCCATTTTTTCTGAGGGAATAAGGATAGTTTTTCTTGGAGGGTATTTATCTAGGATATTGAAAGGGAAGATGGTGAAAGTTACCCTGCCAAGATGGCTATTAGAAATAAATCGGCGAAACTGGACGAACACGAAAAACACCATTAGCAGCTTCCTTCGCCCGGACGAGACGCGTCTGAATAGCCATAAAATGAGTGCGGAGACCGAAAGTTTAGGAAATATAATGTTTTGTGATTTTTTAAGTAGAAACTTTGATGTAATCTTCAAAGAAATATATAATTGGAAACAATAACACCAAAAAAGGGTAATTTGAGCGAAAAATATTTACCCGAAACATCAAAACAGACTGAAGGTGAAATAGGAATGCATATACAGTCGCTGATATTGCATGAACCTTGGTTTTGAAGCACCGGGTTGGTGAACATTTAAGTCTGGTGATGCAAGTTGCAAATCCCTTTAACCCTTCATATTCGATGTCATATCCACGCATACAAATAAATTTTCAATGAAAATCGAGGAAAGTATTATGAATCGCAGGAATTCACCTGACGAACTTTTTAATAGAATTTTTGTCACAAAAATATTGCTTATAAATCTAATAAGTAGGATAATTCGAGGACAGCGCGCGATGGACCATAGCAATGAAAAGCTTGATAGAATTCTGAGACCCTTTTATCGGGCACTACGTTAGTAATACAGAAAATATTTTGCATTTTGTACCCAGCGATTCGCATAAATATTAATATCAGGAAGAATTTCTACATCCCGATTTTCCACATTTCCTCTTGTCTATCCGATATTTCATTCACCATTAACCTTGTTATTACGTAAAAGTGTCCGCAAAAAGGATTTAAAAAGGTAAGAACACAGACAATTGCCACCGAGTTGGTCGTTGTTGAAACTGTGAATAGTGGCAATCTCAACCAAAGGCATAGAGAGACGATTCCGCAGGACAAAAGTGAATTAGCATTACAACTAAAAAGACAAGACAGTGACAACGAGACATGGAGTCACGTTAGCGATAGCTAACTATCTCCATTCCAACTCCTTTCTGTCTTTCAAATCTAGACTTATAACATTTTTTGCCTCCCGCCTTAAGCAGTGGCGGATTCAGCATCAAATTTGGGGTAAATTAATGACCTGGGTTCAGGGAAGCATGGGAAAATCCCCGGGAGAGAGGGGAGTTTTTACAGTAGGGATAGGTTTGCTCTACGATTTACACTCCACGATTCAAGCGATATACACTCTACAATATATAATACTCAAACTTCTCTCACGTTTAGAACATGTAGCCATGAATTTTCATACACATTCCATTTACTAGTTTACAAGGACACAAAAACTATTAAACTATTAACTAAAAATTAAAATTGTTTGATAAAATTTGGGGGGATCATGACCACTGTGAACAGGGGCGGTCTAGGGTGATTGTGGGTCAGCAGCTGGGGCTTATGATGAGAACCTCTTTATCGCGGGATGAGGGGGGGTCCTCTCCCGGAACAAATTTCGGAAATCGCATGCAGGAAAAGAGATTTTGACGCTATTTTGGCTCTTTAAAAAAAACTAGATAAAAGTTAATTAAAAATAGCAAATCCGTAAGAAAAATACTATGTGAGTGAGAAAAAAGTGAGAATTGTACAGCTCATAAAATTTAACAATATGTTTATGGTTCTATTATGTATTTGGTGAATTTGTTCCTTGAAACTACACTGAACTATAAAAAACCTCTGAAATAACCTTGTCGAATAGCCCTTCTAAAAAAGATTCTCTTTTATCTCCTGACACCTTTACTTGAATTATATTTTATATAATATTTTTACACCGAGTATGTTGAAAATAAGGCAACTTATGAAAACGTAGAACTATAGCAGCAAAAATATTTTGGCTCGAGTAATCTGAGTCTTCTTTTATTACGCCATTCATTTACGCTTAACGATAGAAGCGAGCGTTGTGGGGGGGCCCTTAGTTCGGGACCTGTCAATCAGCCGACATGGCACGACCGCCCCTGACTGTGACCCCGCCTAAATCTACCCCTGCCCTACAGTTAGTACTTGCAAGCCAAATTGTCAAGTCCTTCTCATTTTTCCATCCGTTCAGGACCACAGATCTACATTAAGAGCCCCCACGACAAGGATTAATTACGAGAATATGGGCCAGTCCATTCACAAAAACGGCCCAACGGAAGCTTTCATTGTGTGAAAAAAACGGCCCAACCACAGCATCCGACAATTCTAGTCCCCTCAGACAAAATTTCCATTCGCCGCGAAGTCAAAAGAATGGTCCCACTGAATAAAATTTAACAAAAAAACTATAAAGGAAGAGAAAGGAGAGGAAATTCATGTGGCAAATGGCAGACCGACTCACATTCTGCGGCCCCGCATTCGCTTCCTGCGTGGATATCCCAAGTGCTTCAAACCCACCAGACCCCCGCTCCCTGACTCGCTTAGTTATTCCAAACCACGGGTGCGGCGGAAATTCAAGTCCCCAAACCCCACCATGTTCCTCCCCCAAGAATCATGGTAATCACCGAGAAGGGAGGAAGGGTGTGGAAAGGGATGAAGGGGAGGGTCTTTGTGAGGAGAAAATAGGGCGTCCAACAGGTCTCCCCTACGCCCACGCGAAGAATCGAACTTTCTCCTCTCAGCGAATTCACCCTCCCCTACACTTCCCTCCCCTCCAACTTATACACAAAAGAGGACCGCGATATGAAGTGAAAAAGACTCAATTGGCCGCATAATATCTCCCATTTCTCGTCCACTTTGCAGAAATTAAGCACTGTTGTAAAAGTTCTTGCAGACAACATGAATAAACAATGAGAGTTACGTGATTATCGACAACAATTCTGGTTAACGACGCTAAAAAACAGAAAGGGGAGTGGTGTAATAAGATTAGTGGCCTTCGTAAAATGTTCTCGGGATCGCCACCGGGTCAGGAACTGCATAACTGCCGACATTTCGATGTCCGACTTGGCCATCTTCCCCAAGGCTGTGAGTGTCGAGTGATATTTTTCCTTGCTTATTTACAGTCACGTAGTTAAGGTAAGTACTTATAAGTAGTGTTCATAATGTGTGAGTAATTTGATTTGTGAAATGTAGTACGAGTCGTCGCTCCCGATTTCCTTCGTGAGTATTAGCTCGGGACAATTGTGCTTAAAATTTGTGATGAGGTAGTTAGAGGGGCATCGGCTGAGGTCAAGCGATGTACTAGAGCTACCCATTGCTTCCGCAAAAGAGTCGCCAAAAAAAAATTAATCGAAAGAAAACATAATTAGGAATGAAATGTGAGTGCAATTTTGCATCTCAGCACAATGTGAATGTGAAAAATAATTTTTTTATACTTACAAAATTCAACTCGACTAATTTTGACTGTTTTGATCTTTGCACACTGGACTGTTGACGACACACCTTGAAAAAATATTCACAACCTAGTAGGTAAATCCTAAATAAATATATTTATTTCTAAAAATATGAAATGTATGACAAATTTAACCGAAAAAGTAAATATATTTGCGTAATTTAAGCGAAGTCGGTGTAGTAGTTTTCGTTTTGCGATGTTGGTAACAGGAATCCCGGCGGCAATCTAGCCAGTTTCAGCAGTTTTTTGCAAATTTCTTCCTTATTCCATCATGAACTAATGCTTTCCCATACATATTTAGATTCGTCACCGCATTTTCCTTCAAATGAATGCCGTCTCAACAACGTCTTGTAACCAACAGCTTCTCCAGCTAGAAATTTTTCCATTTTTCTCCATAAGATCCTATTTTAAATTATCCTAATTTTATCGCCAAACATCTCAAAAACGGCACATTGGAATCCCTTTCTCTTTGGATCATTTGTCTTTCACACGTTGTATACCGGGTTATTTAAATTGTTGCACCCATATTCCGCATATTTTATGACCGTTAAAACGGATCTAAAAGAGGTCCACTAATCCATCCCGAAAATTAACAGGAGCTAGGTGTTACCAGCGGGTATGAAGGCTGTGTGTGGTATATACTTGCTAGGTTCAATGTATGCTAGGATCATGAAAAAGCGCAAAGTTGTGATTTTGTAATATTGCTGTTCCACTGATTAAAACTTCCCTGAAACTTGAAAATGATACTTAATTTTGGGCTTTGGTTTAGTCAGTTATGTCTTTATACAGATATATGCCTCGAACGGCAAGCAAACAATATTTTACAACAAATAAAGATATTTCCTGCCAATATGTACCAGGAATATACAACTATATACCTACTTAGGATCCGAGAGCCGACCAATGGCTGTATGCACAGTAGCAGCGTGCCAAGCCCTGACGCTCTTGGTCAGGGAAGTTGGGTTAGGGGTAATGTGCGGAATACTGACAATTGCAGCCAAAGCAGCTTTGGACGCTGAGCGGAAAATGGTCGACCTTATTTACCGAGGCAGGTAAAATGTGCTGAGTACGGATGAGCCGGTTTACATGTTAAGGAAAGACGTACCTTGGTGGATGTGTTGAGATTGTAAATATGTACCAATTCAGGGGAACTTCATGCCTTTGGCTAAATCATGATTAAAATGCTATTTTTTTAATATAACTTTGCCAAATCAAAACTTAATATACGCACATTCACAATAAGGAACGAACATCAACTGAAAACGTACAAGCAATTAGAATATTTATATACGTAGCGTTGGCATTCATAAATTTCACTGTCGCAGCAATGATAGATTTGGAAGCCGAAGACAGGGAGTCCTTGAATTCATAATAAGAAATAAACAGCAACTGCAAATGTAATACCATATACCTAGAGTATTCTTAAAAATTGTTTTAGTTGCAGTGCCAAAATGACGAGAATTTTCAGCATCCGTACGCGACGTGTTAAAAAAAATTACGCACTACCACCATCCACCCTTTAGTAGGCAGAGATGAGGCTAAGAAGTAGTCTTTTCACGATTCGAAAAGTGAATATGTCCAAATACATCTGAGGTAATCTAAGGCACAGCAAAGAAAATGGAAAAAAATGACAAATAGAAAGAGGAAATGAAATGAAATCTCCCAAATCTGTTCGGATGGATGTACTCACACACAGACCAAGTCTCAATGGAATCCTATTTCGTTCCTATATTTTCCTCAAGCTTAACCTCGATTCCATAAAAAATAAATTCTAGCTCCTTCCTTCTTGCCGTCAAATATTCTTCCAAAGTGGAATTCGCCTCGGATGAGTCGGAAAATTGATTCGAGCTAGAAATCGTGGGAGAAGAGGATTTGATCGACAGCGGGATGAGAGCTGAAGAAATATCCGCGTTTTCCGAATCACTCTGCAAGATTTAGAAATCTTCTTAAGGTTAGACTTCATCCACATCTTTGGACTACGCCATTTCAGCTGAACTCTAAATCGCTTCTCCTGAAATCTAAAGAGAAAAGGTCATTTGAGGACCACACAAGTGAATCACTGAATCTATATGTCTATATATATACATGAAATAGGATGTCTCATCTCTGCATTCTCTTCGGGTTTTCACCGCGTCCGTTGGGTTTTGGCAAGTCCCTCGCCTTATCAGAGAAGCTATTGAGATAGCAAAAACGCCGGCGAATTTCAACAGGGATCAAGGCTACCGCCTGCATATCGCATGGAAAAGGATTCTCCGACCACCAACCAATGGGAGACCAACAATGAGAGATGGACAACCACCGACCAATGAGATGAGCAGCAGCGGGATGAAGAGGCCTATATAAGGCGGAAAATTTTCCGAGTTACTTCACCTTCGACCTGAAGACGCTGACTGCAATGTCAGCGAAACTGTTGTCACCAAAAATCAATGGACGCGGTAAAAACCCGAAGAGAATGCAGAGATCATCTAATCAACGCCGCGAAAATCTTCGAACCTAATGGGATGTCTATTTGTCTGTCCGTTATGCGTTTCCATACGGCTCCACAGATTTCATCCAAAGTTGGTACATAAGCACATCTCATGCTATCGAACCACGTAGTGCTACTTTACATTGCGTCCTTTGCGTCGTTTTCTGATTGCTGTTTATTTCGTCACGTCATACAACTTCTGCGGTTGAACATCCTGCTGGGTAGGCACACCTCTTTACAAGCCCAAAGCGATAACAAAAAAATTCTGATGTGTGACAGTGAATTCCAAGTTGCAAGTTTTCCATTTCTCTGGATACTATTCTTACCGAGTGACCGGTGAGTGAATACCGGTGACGGACCCAAATTTTAAAAAGAATTGACGGTTTCCCAGTGAACTACTACGATAAATCTTTCAAGATTCCGTACAAGTCGGGCTCTCAATTGATCAATCAGCCCTGAGGACGATGGAAAAGTATTTTTTTGCAGATATTGAGAGCCTGAAACCCAATAGAAATTACATTCACATCAGTATATCTCATATATTCTTTACGCCGAATGCCCTCGAAACATACTTTTACTAAATATTATGCCGGGGAGTCAGGTATATCCGTCTGACGTAATCTAAAGATAGTGTGACTAGATTCCAATTCATTTATCAGTATTGATTTATAGGCAACATGGACCACATGAAAATTTTCCCTGTTCTCACAGTGTGCTTCCCTTATCCTTGTCTCGCTAACGGTAACAGTGCAGTGACTTGTTATACAAAAACCACGCATGAGCAAATTACTATCGAAGTGTAATGATTAGAGTTATTCCAAAAAAATGTGATCGCATAAACCTAGAAAACTAGACCAAAAGGGATAGATAAGTACCCTAATTGAAAAGGAATTTAACTTTTATCTTCTTGTAGTCATGACTGCAGTTTTATTGGGATAGCTAGCGATATCCTACTAACTGGAATAAAATATGAATATCCGTTCTATAGTAACTTTTGAGCAATTTTTCAGAAACTGTAGTGCACTTTCTACTCTGGCATCACTATTCTGACGGTTGATCGGTAATTTGAATCTTTAAAAACTATCGTTTTTTTATTTATCCCACAAAGAAAAAATTCGGCTTCGCTCCACCTTTCATGCTAATAATTCTTCTCGGCAATATAACTTATACTGAATGGCATTAGAAAAAAATGAATCCCGAGAGAAAAATAATCTTTGCCAAATTTTATGGTCATAAGGAAGTCCATTTACGTGAAATGGCGAGGAATGATATTTTTAAACTGCATAACATCCTGGGGGAAGATTACTGGTGTGAGAAAATAGTCAATACTAATATACGTTTTAATAACAGTATGCATTCGATGTCAGTGCGACGCTCCACAAATGGCTTGTAAACTGTTTTCCGTTAAATTTTGTAATTTGATTAATCAATCAATAAATTCGAAGCGTCTTCCTAAACTTGTAAATTCTGAAACCGCTATGGCGTGATAAATTGTTTTCCTACAAAAAGAGAGGTTTAAGGAGTTCATTACAACAAGAATACTAGCTAAAAACATTGCAGCATTTGAACCTCAAAATTTGTTTAAACGTGTTATAAAAATCCTATTTTGCAATAAGTCGTAATAAGGCGCATAGAATATATCAGCAATCTTTGTTGAATGGCAGCATGAATTTTAATGTATATGGCTAGAGAATTCATTTCTAGAAGCCAAGCATGCAGACTTGATTTGAGGAAAAATATTGACAATTTAAAATAGTAACTGTTTACATGGATGTTGCATTGCGCAAGTAGGAATGAACGACTTCCAATCTTCAGTAGTTTTTCAACTAAGAAAACTGGGACTAAAATTTATAACGCATCCTCAAGCAACCAAGCAGATATTGAAATTACGAATTCAAAACTCCCAAAGTCTGCTATTTTACCGAATGTGCCGTTGTTTCTGGACTGAATTCAATAACACGGCTTGTAAAGAAACAGCCAGCTCCACCGCCACGATTCTGCGGTCGATTCCGTCACCAACTGTTACCGTGAATTAGTCGCGCCATTAATGTTCAGCGGAAACTCGGAGAACTATCTCAAAGTGGCAACAGGCGCGGGCAAAATTCATAAGGAGGTGGCACGCTAAGTGATATCATAGCCAACAGCGTGGAACAAGCATTTCAAATAGCTGTCCGATCAAATATTCGCAACTCAATAAATGAGTATTACATCCAAACAAGTTATTTTATAAAACTTCAAGGATATAGCAGAGATAATTGTGTGCCTATTATCCAACAAAAATGAATTTTCATGCAAGATTAGCAATAATGTATGTCTTCAAAATTCGTTTTTGAACTTAATTAATCGGGTTAAAAACTCAGACATTGAATTCATCGAGGCCTTACAAGTCACAAATTAGAATAAGGCTCCAAGATGAAAGAATTTTATCAAGTTATTCTTTGTTTTGCTGAACGACTGAAGGATTTGTTTCTTATACCACATTCGCCAGAGACAACGCCACCCATCTCCTTCTTCCTGCATGCATATCAAATTGATAAAATCCTCCACAAGAAAAATAATTATCTAAAGAAACTTATCCAACTAACTTAAAAGGGATTGCCTCTGTTCCAGATTATGATTGCATTTTTATGGCTTTCAGTAATCAGATTAAAAAATAAATCAACTTAATCAAAGAAAAAAAGAAATGCTGTGAACAAATAGTCACTCAAGACCTAATCAGTACCCCTGAAGGAGAAAAATATCACACACTGCATAATTTTTCTGAAAAATGTTAAAGTACCGATGCAATACTTCTGAGTTAGAAGGACTTTCTCTTCCATCTACCGAATAATGCATTGCGATGTTGGCTCTGAGTGATTGACCCATTCAGCCAAAAAATCATTACCTGTTCACACAGAACGAAAGCACGCAAGCCCCGAAAACCTTCTGAAGATAAACCAGAGGGTTGAGTTAATCTCATTGTCCATGAAAAGCGACATATACTCGTCAGCAGGAGCAATGGGGTCTATTGTTTTGGTCGTTTCCTCACCCTCTAACGACTACAACCCCCCCCCCCCCCACGCGATTCTCTAGCAACTGAAAAACATCGCCACCTCCTATGTCGAGTCCCTTGTGTTTTTCAATTATTCAGCGAAGAAGGCGGTCGACAGACCACACCTCCAATTTCGTGAAGGCTCATTCCCTTTCTAATGCGCTGCCGTCGCAGGAGAAAGGAATACGAGCAGAAAGGAGCCCAGGGAGCGAGGAACGTATAATTGAAATAGGAAACACGTTGAGCGAAGGAGTTTAGAACGTAAGACAAAGCTTCTAACAATGGTGGATAGAGTGTAAAGTTGCGAACGCTAAAATAAAGGTGGCAGTGTTGATAGAGGTGGAGTGGTGCAGTAGACTCGGACAGTATAGCCGGAAGAGACTCTTCTACAAACCAACCAATCAGGACGCACCTGGCCAAAACCAAGACCTACATGAGACGGGAAAAAACTTGTGTCCGGAACTTTAAACCTGAGGATGCCTGCTGTAACACCGGCGAAACTGTCCTCTCGAACACGAATCGACGCGGAAGACAACCAGGAAGCATAGCTTCGCCTAAATGTGGCAGTGTTTAAACTATTCCGGTATCAATTCACTCATGCACAAGAAAATGTAAAAAATTAGAACAAATTAAATATTCTATCAGGCTATTCTCAAAGTATAAGTCAGTTTGCTTACAACTAAATGGACGAAAAATACTGCCGTAACAATTAATGGATTTAAATAACCAAACGCATTCCTTCCAATGTTACTCTATGTATTCTTTCGCTAAGAAAATGTATTCATATTTCGAGAAATTTATTTTTATCGGTAGGTTTTCATTAAATTTTCTTCGATTCGATGCGTCATTGTATATCCTTGTCTCATCCTTGGCACATGTTACCCTACGGTCAAATCCCTAAATTTAGTAAATAATTCTCACTCAGTGCTTACACCCAAAAGTTGCTTGGGATACGTAAAGGTAGGGCTAACCCCATAAACATAAGCAAGACGTGCGAATATCACACATTCGGCAAAGGGGGGGCATTTCTTTTCCCTGAAATATTGCGAGAATTTCTGTTTTGAGTGTCCGAAAGCTACTACCACGATTTGACCGGAACCATTTGGTTTGTAGCCAAATGCTCCGTCCAATCTCCTACCAAACCACTTCATCCGGATCTTAGCCTTTTTACGTCCAACCGACGCAAAATGATCATTTATTTACGCCAGTTTTTTGTTCGCGTAACCCGCTTTGAATACGTCAACTTTTTCCGGAGAGATATTGTGGAACAGCATATTAATAATACACAAATATTTCGTACTGTCCACTTCATTGTAACATCACAAACTCTAGTATACATGTTTCATTGGCTTTCAATCATCATCAGGTACTTTTATTAACCCCAGAAAGAGTTTATTACAAGTCGTGAGGATCATGCAAAGCGAAGAACACACATGCTTACTATAGAACTCAGATGTGTAAGAGTACCTGATGATTATTGCAAGCCAATCGAATCACGTGCAGTAGAGTTTGTGAAATTGAAATTAAGCGGATACTACAGTATCTTTGTTTATAATTTCATTCTCTTTGAGAACGTTTGTTCATCGGCAGGATTTGCGCGTTGGCGTTGAATTCTAAAATACCCGCCCACGCTGACAGGGGCAGGAAAAAATGGCGGCTCAGCATAGAAGTGGTGGTGTATTATGGAAGAAGGCGTGGGTGCCAAGGAAGGTAACCATTTACCGTTTCTTTTCCTTTTTCCATTTCCATTCGAGAGTTGAAACTTCGGGCACTGTCGCCGACTGTGGGCCGGTCGGTGAAACCAGGTCCTTCCTCCCGGTCTCGTCAATAAATAAGCTCTGCCAGACTTCCAGGAATTAAGCGAGTGGCTCAATAGATTTTAACGACTTCTCAGAACGGCTTCAGTAGAAAACTAAGTGAAAACGATCTCAATTAGAGTAATATTCATTTTCATCATCAGCAAAGATCCTTTCCGGAGAATATCCATGTATTAATGACATATTGATTGAAGAGGGCTTTACAAACACGAAGATGATTTATAATACCCAGGAAGTGCAATATTCACCAGAGGATCAATAAATAATTGCATCAATTATACAATTTTACCAAGCAATCGATACTATATTAGTTGATGATATATGATTTGATGAATAGTTAATAATGTGGTTGCAAATAACCGAGATTAGTTTCGGCCTTATAAGTTTTCTTGGAATTAAGTGTTAGTGACTTTAGTTTCAGCCTTTGCATTTTTTAATCCCACACTTATTAACTAAATAGGACTTCATAGAATTTAAATGGTACAACTAGCGGGAATTATTTCTTTTTTTCTTGAAGCGAGCCTTTTTGTAGAAATGGGTAGAGCCATTTATATTCTGTGGATAAAATTATTGCTGTATTGCTTAAACCATATTACTAGCAGTATATACGGTAGACGTTAGTTCTGTGCCAGAGGTTAGAGCCATCGATAGAAATATTGAGGTCACACTAAACATACGAAAGAAATATATTTTGTGCCTGCAAAGTACCAAGTTCTACAAGTGGACCAGACACCTGAGTGATAAAAAAAGAGCGAGTCCCAAATGACGAGAAACTTTCTTTCTGTCAATCATCGACACCTCCTTCACTGAACTAATATTATTTTTACAAATACCTTGGTGTTTTATTTAAGGTAATTTTATGTTCTCTGTTCTGAGTGGTAATGTTTGACTTGAATTCATGTCATTACATGCAAGTATTTTGTTATAAAAGTTCATCTTTCGATGAGAATAGTATGACCATGACCTCTTGATTTCGTTCATACCATTATTCGCATGAAGATCTCAAGACCTACTTTCCTAGAAACGTCTGCGCATTTCAAATATTTAGAAATTATAAATGCAAACAAATTTAACTACCTTATAATCACATATGTTTTTAAAAAACAAAACCTTTTTTGAATCCAGTACTAAAAACTTAGTTAAAAGTTGTCAATGAGTTCTGAATATTTAGTGCAACATCGTACTATGATAGCGTGTTTACATTGAGCCTTGAATATAAAATTAAATAAGGCATTCCTTACACCAAGTGAATACTGTAAGAGGAATGGCATATCGATAGCGAAGTTCTAACAACACGTATCTCAAAAATATCAACTTTTCAGGAGAGCAAAGGAAACGATTTATACTTTGAATTTTACACTGAAATTAAAAACCAAATATTCATAAAACTGAAAAAGGAGCATACATTTGCAAACAAAGGGTTGTTTTTTGCTTGAATTTTATTCTTTAAATGCCATTACACTTTAAGATACCTGTCTCAACAGACCAAATTTTGAGATACGTGAACGTAATTTGTTACGTAATTTGTTAGAACTTAGCCAACGATATTCTAATTTTTAATGAGAAATTTGAATGCCATTAATGAATAACGATAAATTATTGGTTCATTTTATGACATTTTGATGATTGGTTTGAATCACTAAATAAGTGAATGATGTGCAACTAACGCTCCTAATAAGTACGTAGCTTACCGAGTTTACCGAGGATTTCTCTCAACAAACGATATAAAAAATACTCTAATAATCTACGCAGAAGCGATTGTATTCACAACTACAACAGAAGTAGCCATTACTGAAACCGAAAAATTCCTAAATACTACTTCACCTCTCCATCGTAATTCTATCTGCTGAACAATTGCCATGGGTTTTTCAATAAGGTGCCTACCTTTTTTCGTCCACGTACAATACAACTGCGTTATTTAACACATGATGTGCTCCTCATCCTCGAAGCTTAGTTCCGAAAACTTCGCCAAAAAGGAATGCTCGTGACGGATGACAGAGAATACACGCTTCGGAAAGCAAAAGGAAAGAGATTTTTCCACGAAACCAAGAACGAAAAGAGAATAAAATATCGCCAAAAAGGCTTTTTCCTTCTCTCACCCTCAGAATCCATGGGAGATGCCAATGAACCCGAATGTCGAGGGAACCAAAAGATAAAGGATGAACGGGTGCGAAGCCGCACAAGTTATTACAAGTTAATGAGCGCCTTCCAAGAACAAGACACCACATTTGCCCGAAAACTTCAACCCTTACTTTTGCGAAAAACTTCTTACACGTAGCGATTCCTCAGGAACGTGGAGAAACCGGTGGAAATAAAAAGTTTTGATCTCCACCACCTTCTACCTTTTCCTACTCTACAAAGAAATGTTGGGGATGTCTGTCGGTTGATTTCTCGCGAAGAAGGGAAACGATGGGATGATACCATTATCAAGGTGACCGTGCGATAAAAAGTAGGAAACATCGGCAAAGGAGAAAACCGATGCTTGGCCACAAAACAAACAAACTCACATACACGAGTATTTTCTCCCCGAGAAAGAATCCAGACTAGTACATCTGCAATGTGGACCGCAAACATTTCTTTGGCTGGAGGGGAAATATTTGTGGAGGCTCCACAAGTTCGCCACCTTTTGACGAGGCAGAGGTGAAAATATACGACGAAAAAGTTACCTTACGCATTTTAAAACAATTTTGTTTCTTTTCTCCATCGCAGGCTGTCCCCTTCCTCGGTTAACTACCCCAGTATCATTTAATTTCGCATGGCTTTGAACGTGACTATCTATTTTGTGTAATCCAGGAAAAGGCAGCCATCGTAACAGTAACTAGTAAACATTTAATGAAATATCTAATGATATATTATATAGGTTAGGTTACTACAATAAGTAGCATTGCAGGCACCTCTCTCTCATCTTAAACAAGTATTTATCAACCGACAAGTAGCATCATTTTGCATTTCTAAAATGTTTTGCGAAGGATAGTTTTTATACAGAAAATTAGGATACAAATATGAAGGAAACGTTGGCATCTAAGTAACGTCAGGATAAAATGCATACCAGAGATATTTTCGACCTCTCTGCATGCGACCAGGATTGAAATGAAAAAATCCCAGATCACGTGATCACTCACCACTCTTTTTCAAACCTTTCCTTGTCCGAGAATATCGCTGCCGACTAGTTCGATATCGAGCGACGATGACATTGTTTCACTTAAAAATAGCAGTAATTTTGTTCACATGCTCTTTCACTGGGTTAATACTTTTGTTTCCATTGAGTTGAACTCTCAGGAACCAGGAAAGGTATCAGGATTAAATAAAACATAGCTTCAAGGTCTTAAAATACTAACATTTTCCTCATTCCAATTATTATATTAAAGATACAGTGACGTCTCTATTTATATTTACTCTCAGTACTTAACATGACTATAAAAACAAAAGCAGAGCTTTAAAAAAACTTATATACAGTAAAATCCCGTGAAAAATTCTAAAATTATACTCTGGCAAATAATAATTAGAACCAATCTTTCCACCAAAGAAAGCGCAAATGACCGTTATCAAGTGAACAATGGTATGATAGAGAAATGACGTTTTCTGAACTGTTTCAATAATTTACACGATTTATGACTGAAAATTTCAGGCTTAGTATGTGAAACCTTTCAATTATGAAAAATACAAGACTAAAACTTTGTTAGGTTCACTTTTTCATTTAAATAGGCATGACTCGGGCTTTATAGCATATGAAACTATGAAAATTCTGAAACCCTATTTAGATATACAAGTGAACCATACAAATGTTTACGCATACAATCGTTTATAAATAGTAATAAAACTTTACTTTTTAAGAAAAAAGAATTTTTGCTGGTTTTCTATGCAGCCTATAAAGTTATATTTTCCATTTTAAGCTGGTAAAAGCAACGGCAGAAAACAAAAAAGCCTATCGCTTGAAAACTTTCGATTACTCCTCAATTAAGGGCCACGGAGCTAACTCGGCTGAAAACCAATACTTCGGATCGGATATCAATACGCTTTTATGTCTTCGCCGCCTCTCACTCGTCGGAGACGAGTCGAAGAGAGCTGAACCAGGCAGTCTAAGAGAAAAATACATAAATAAGTACGCATAAGGCTAATTAATGTGTCATTTACCATTTTCCCATCTTATTGTACCCTTTTAAGCTACTGGTACTGAGTCGCCTGTAAGTAGAATACGGGAAAAAAATCCTCAGTAGCATCCCAGACCCTCAAAATCTAATTTTATTGGGTCAAATTCCCAATAATTCGAAAAAAAAATATTAATCAGCCGAAAATATGAATTCGAAAGAAAATATGAAATGATATGAGCTAGTCAAATGATAACACTAAAATGAAAAGATATCTCATATCTTACTGGGAACATAAAATCGCATTTAACTGTTTATTTGGTACGTTATTGACCATGTTCACAGGTCTTAGTGCCAATCATGCCTTGGCTGGTGATCCAATTTTAGATTAAATTTTAAATATAAATTACCTAAGCTTTTCCACACAACTTACCGGTTCGTAAGTTTAATTCTACGGAATACGAAAACTATGGGAGCGTGGTAGCATAGTTTGTAGAGCATTCATTTAATACAGTCCAAATGCAGCACTAGGCCAATCTCGAAAGACTGAAAATAACAAAGAAAAGAATTAACAATTAGTAGGTAAAACGTACAAAACAATTTCAAAAAAATAATATTCAACAGTATAATCATATAAAAAATAAGCATTCATAAGGTTGTGCGAGAATCAGGGGGAAAATTACGATGGAGATGGTGTCAGATAGATGAGGTATGAAAGGAAGTATCGAAATTTGGTACACTTTTTGAATAGGAGTAATTGGAAGAAGGGAGTCTGAATAGAAGAAAAAACTTTTAGAGATAGGAAGGAAATAGAGGTGAAGCAATGAAATATAGTAACTTATCTAAGTATCCAGGGTTAAATACCCTTCCCATAATAAATGAAATTCAAATGCCAATGGCTAACTTTGAGCTGTATCTGCACGTGAGAACTAATTGAAGGACTTGTATTTGAGTGCTAATAAATAGTGCAGGAAATTATACATTTTATTTGAAAGACCCAAGAGTAAAAGTTTTCCCGTTTAGACCGCATCATTAAGACGTAAATCCATTTACTCGCCGCGTCGTGTAGCTTTATTATTCCCTATATTTTATGCAGATGAAATTTTCTTGATGCATCGCGTACAAAATATGCATTATCATGAAAATCCCTGTTCCACTATTACCAGAAGAAATGAAAAATCCTCGAGATGAAGCGGTGAGAGTTCGTTAACAGTTTATGCCTCCAAAAGAACTCATCAAGATCCATTGATAGGATAATTTTGACGCAATAATATTCCCATTAAGTGTATCCGGGCATGGACACTATAAAACAATAATTCCCTTGAATTTCATCGTCATTTCTCCACCACTATGGTCGTCGACAGCCCCGCAGTACGTATCATTTATCTCCCCCTTGAAATTATTCGAGCATTCAGCAAAAGGGACGTTAGGGGACCCATAAAATCAATAAATTGGTCGTAAAAATATATTGGCAGGCACGGTAAACAAAAACACAGTCGCGACGGCTGAGCTCACACAATATGGGCCACCTCCCGTTGCTTCGCTCAGTTTTCATCCGCTCAACAGTCGTAAAACACGTCACATTCAGCCACCATACCAATGCATGAGAATAAAACTTAAGCAAAAAAAATTAAGACCACATTAGCAGTCAGACGGAGCCTGAGTTGAAATTTTTATCGCCTCTCGTTTCGCAGTTTTCACCGTTTGGTCATCTAAATACTTCACTATTTCCGTAACATAGATTTCTTTCTATGGTTCCGTTGGCATGCACGATAAATCCTTGTGCATCTGTGTCGGCCCTTGTGCATCATCATTTATGATATACAAGGGCGGACCTTAGATTTTTTCCTGGGGGGGGGGGGGGTACATGGGTCTGGCAGACAAACGATCTTCTTAAACAAGAGATTAAAAACAAGATACAACAATTACTGTACGATATATACTTTGTATTTTAATACGAAAGTTATTAATATGAAATTAAATGTTTGAGGCCCGTAATACACAAAACAAAATTAACGTAATGATAACCGTATTAAAAATGTTGTCGATTTTTTAAGCGTCTGGGGGGGCACGTGCCCCTCCCCCTAAATCCGCCTTGATGATGCATGACGTTAGGAAACCATTTGTATAGCGCTAATGGACTTCGAATTTTTTAACTTAATAACGAGAAGACGGTATTCATTTTCTACACTGTAAACATGATGAAAAAAGGTATGTAACAAACGTAAAAACCTATTTAATTGCGATATACATAGCGAAATATAGCGCAATCAGTAACGCAGTGGATGAAGAACCGCCCAAATGTATGACTGCAAATATGGTAAACAAGGCAGGTTCTGCACCATTCTCACCAGATGAGATTGACAACTTGCAAAAAAAACTGCCGACTTCCATCCTAAAGTTACCGACTTCAAGATCACAGTACGTCCATATTCATCTTTGCCCTTCCCTTCATCTTATTACCTTGTACCTCGGTCAGATTAATATGGTCTTCCTGTAATGTCCAATTTTGGCACAATTTATTCACGAGGAATTTATATTTCTCAAAGAATTCCCAACGTAAATGATTTTTCTCATATGTGACGCACTGTGCGGTCGTTTCTTGCTGTTGTACCTGTAATTATTGGGTAATAAACAGAATATCTGGCTCATCAAAATGCATTGAGACCGCCACACTTCCACATTTATCTGAGGATTTCCCTGAATATGAATACACGAACTTTGAAATAACAAAGTATATACCTTGCATTTAACGCCACGTTTTTCTACTAACTTTGGTCTAAAATATAAACATGATAAAATACAAAAACAACAAATATTTTCATGACCTTCTGGGGGTGGATTAATTTTTATACATATTTCTCTCAGCCTCGACACAAAGGGATGTGTTTTTAGGACTCAATAAAAATGATAAAAATGGAATATTTGCTCAGCATTAGCTAACAGAGAGATATGATGTACAGTTAATCGATTAATGGTCCTTGAAAATGTACTTAAATACGTTTTGGATAACTTATAATAACTTGTTTTAACGGCTTTTAGTCATTTTTTATTTTGAGTATACCAGGTCTAGCCACAATGATAATCTTACGGAGTCACCCACAATTCACAAATTGCGCAAAAATTCCACTGACAAAGTATCATTCGCTCTGACCGGGATACGAACCCGGACTCCCCGATTTCCGGTCGAGTGCTTTAGCCAGTTAAGCTAACGAGGCGTCATTCCTCTCTGTGGAAATTTGAGGACTACAAGGCAATTGATTTTTATTCTGTGCAATTTTCGAAAGCGGCTTTTAGTCATAATTAAAAGGAGAAAACTAAAGATATGTCCTCAAATAGGTTCTGGAGAATGTCCCAAACAAGCGGTGCCCATAATATCCGTTGGTTCCAGTAACAGAAATGTGTTTTGAACATTTTTTGCTGAGAATTTTCCTACAAAAACTATCCAGGATGGTTCAAAGCAAACCCAAACATACTATTTACCCTCACTAGCATGATTCGTACCTCATTCGTTGGGGAAATTCTGCCCCAACAGGATTCATACGACTAGCTCAAAATGCAATTACCTCCGCACAAATCCCTCCGGAGACGAAAGCACGTCAGATAACTTACTCCGAAACCCCTCACGCCGGTTGAAAGCAGGATAATAAGGCAATCTGGATGAGAAATCAGCGAGCGATATTCCAAAACAGAAGGGACCGGAACGAAGGAGATTCGTTCCGAAGCACGATTAATTAATAAGGCGTTCACTTCAATGGTGCTTAGGAGAGCGCTTCGATGTGCTTAGCCCACAAACCCTGAGGGCACGGAGTCTCGTCTCATTCTGGATGAAGCACACCTCCATCGTCCATCGGAGGGAACCTTTCGATTACCGATCCTCAATTGTTAATTAAGCGGCCAATCCCTTATCTCTCCTGCCGGGACCTCGTCCTAAAGACCTATTTCCAGGAACGCCCTAATCCCAACGGTTCTTTAGATTTCTCTCCCGGGGACAGAAGCGAAATATGTCGCCCCTTCCGCGAAAAATAATTTTTACCTTAGAAATAATTTTTGTAAGAAATAAGAAAATATTACCCTTCTCATGGACGTTTCCCAAATTTTCCCCAACTTACTTTTATAAGTTATTTTTATTTATTCTCCTACCTCCGAAAACAGCTAATAGTGGCCTTTTACGAGGGGGTGTATTCAACAATTATACGTGCACTAACAACCATTCCCAAGATAGTGGCAACCTATCCAGGCGAGACTCGAACCTACGACCACTTGTTTGGCAGGCGAGAACTTTACTCCACCGAAGCCGACAAAAAAGTTTTCAATACTAACCATTAAAATTTAATCACGAATGCGCTTTCAATTTATAAATACGAAAATAAAAATTCGTCAAAATATCATAAAAACTTAATTGTTGCTGTAGGAAAATTTATTACAATGACAGAAATAGTTAGCATAAGACTAAAGTTTTTAAATTTTTGTAACTACCGCGTCGGTTTCTGTGGCGAAGACAACAATTTCGCTGGTACTACTGCGATCGTCTTCAGGTCAAAGAAGAAGTAAAAAAAGTATCTTGGAGCTGAAGACGCTGGCAGTAATGCCAGGAAAACTGTCGTCTTCGCCACAGCAACCGATGTGGTAGTAACCAAAACTGAAGAAATTAATCGCACACTTCGGAAAACTACGTTCTCATATCATAAAACTAAACCACTGGCTTTAGCATTATGTTACGCAGTTTTTTCACCCAGAGAAATGTTGTTCAGTAAATACTTTTATTAAAAAAAAAAAAGATATTGGAAGAAATAATTTATTTTGGGTTTTATTTTGCTAATGGAATAGTGGGTTCAAGAGCGGTGGCCCGCTTTGTCCCAACTACGATATGACGCAGCAAATCCTACGTGCTCCCTTCCAATTTCGTAACGTGAGTTTCGTTTGGGCAAATTGATCGGAAGAAAAGCTTCCACTGATTATATTCCTCGGAGTTAATCTCCTTCTCCAAGGGTTACACCGTGCGGCGGATATCTCAGGATGGATCACAAAACAGTTAAAATAATGCTCACACATAAAAAATATGCCTAAATTGTAGAGAGAGGAAACTACTTAAATGACATATTACAAGTAGGATATTATCCATTAATGGGATTTAGGAACAGTCTGAATTCGAACCGATTTTGCGTAGTCAAACGAATTAAGCAGCGAGGAATCTTGAATGGGGCAAAGCGCAACAAACGGAAATGTAAATCAAAAGCCTTCCTAATGCCAATTTCCATGACTGATGTGACACATGAGTAAACTATCAACACTGCTAGCTCTCATTAGTTTCCTAATATTCAAACGCGTAACCGAGTTGAGCGTGCCTGAGAAAGTTGAGGGGTGAAAGCGACTAAGGTTTACAGCTCCCTAGAGAAGTTCCAACTACCCACTTCGGTAAATACATAGGCAAGCAAGATCATAATCCACAGAAACTACAGAAAGGACGCCTCAAAGTTGGGGGCTTGCTATCATATGATATCATCATGGATACCAATCACTCTCACATTCGATTAATGGCATAAATATAAGAATTTTGAGGAAATTCAACCTTATAAGTCAATTAACATTTGCTGACTTTATTCTATTTTACTGGCGATTCATTTAAAACATACTACTTATTTCGACCCTTGGTATCGTCTAAGGTAGGCATTAGTAAGTGAAGCGTTCCCCCGAATTAAGATACAGGGGTGTGGAATTCGCACATTTATGGTAGGAGGGTCAATTACTTTCCCTGTGTCAGTAAACCCTGCGAAGTAAGGATTTCCAATGAGTTCCAAAAGGCTACAGCTGGATTTGAATAATCCGATTTATAACATATTTACGCTTTAACCACTAATGAGGGTTAATAACTTTGAAATCGCAAGATATTTAATTCCGCATGAATTTCTCACTTGCTCCACTTGTTGGAATAACATTGAAGTCACTTAAATTAACCACATAACCTCATGTTCACCGCGCCCTCGTTTAAGACGCGCACCTTCTTTGTTAGGCAATGGATTTAGGGAGATGATAATATCAAAAAACATCGGCACAATAAAACGTGTAACATTAACGTGGCGAGTGGGCATAGCACGTGACGCCACTAGATAAAAGAAATCAAGACATTGCACACGCTGAAATCTAGCCTTGTTCATAGCAACGCGTTCGTGTTTCACCTATCGAATACAATTTAAAATGGATACGAGCGTGATCGGCTGCTCCCAGTGGGCTTCCCCCGCTCTTTTCAATGCAGGTCCACAGAGGGATTGGCGCGTTTCTAATTTCAAAATGTAGACAAAAAGGCAGAGTCTTATGTACAAATTTAATTGGAATGTTCATGTACAAATTGAGGTCAGAGAACCTTTTTAAACACAGAATAGGGAGTAATTAATCTATCCTCTGTTAAACGCACATGATGACTCATACTTACGTATCAACAGGAGACTTGAATGTGGAATCAGCCGCATTTTGATAAAAGTTATTTAAAGATTGCGAGATATTGTTGCAAATGAACAAATGTATCAGTTTGTGCGCCGTTAAGGTCAAAATTATTTACGGTTTTTGTTTTTTTTTTTATTATTTAAAAACCTATTTTAGGAAACAATGGCAATATTTAGGAAGTAAATTATGCCGTCGCATGTTCTCTGATAAATTCTGTGCATTTTGGTTCCTCATTTGTAGAGTTTGGTTGCGTATAAGTTGAGAAAAAGGTATCTTTACTGTAGAAATTATATAGAAGAGTTTCAGGAGACCCGCGCGGAAAAATAGGTGCGCACGGAACATGATAACATAAGGTATTTTGTAAAATTCCGCAGTTTTTCTGTCATAAATGGCGTCGATTCCAGTAAAATTTGTAGGGGACAGGCTTTCGGGAGGTCTCAGGGGAATGGAATACTTTCCGGGGGAAGGGGGCCCGGGGGCCCTCCCCCGAAAATTTAAAAAAAATCATTGAAATAATGATTTTAAACCATTTTTACCGCGTTTTACGTTAATTCATTCTAACCTCATTAAAATCTCTTGGGAAATATCCTCATCATCATCACTGGTCAGCAATCCTAAGATTGGTTGCCGAAGCTCTCCACTCAATTATCGCATCATTCTATTCTTTTTACACCTACGTACCTCTTCACTACCACATCCTTCCTTACCTGGTCCATACATTTTTTCGAGGACTTCGTTTTTCGTTCTTGCCGTCCTCTTGTCACTTTACGATTGTCTTAATTAGGCCATCATGTCTCAAAATATCGCCTATAAGGCTGTTCCGTCTTAAAGTCGAAGTTTTTATGAGGCTTCTCTTCTACTTTACTCCAGTGGCGCCAACTTAATGGCGCCTGAGGGGGCCCGAGCCCCCTCAAAAATTCGTAATGGTGTGACGAAAAAATGTGTCAGGCTTGTCAATTTTTCCCGGAGTGTTCCGATATCGAGATTCGAGTTATCAGGGTTCTAATGGTGATCATAAGACTTATAAAATGCTTAAAAACTTAAAACTCACTACTTATAAAATTTCCCGGCGCAAGATCCCCGGTTTGGGCCCCCCCAATATTTTTTTGTAAGTCGGCGTCCCTTTCCTACTCTTCTTAGGTCTTCCTCGTAGGTCGCGGTCTCCCTAAGGATCGACGCTAGTTGTTGACGGTACGGTTTTAAAGCTGTCTTTTTTTTTACTGATATGCGTCGTTTGAGAGGTCTTCAGAGGAGACGCTATCAGTTAATTGAGCGCGTTAATGGGCACTGACCCCGTAGTTACTTCTCAAAACCCATGGGAACAATGTTTCACGGCGGATATCCTGTCTCGCACCGACGTGGAGTCTAGACAAAAGACTGCTTCCCCCCAGTCACCATTGAGAAAGCCTTGTGTCCGGTGGACGCCCGCGGGCGACGCTCGGCAAATGTTTCTCCTCGGCGACGGAGAGCTGCCGCTTGGCGAGTTGTGGATCAAAGGCCCGAAGGACAGAGACATCTATGTGGAAGGTGAGGGATTTATTGGTCCAGCGTAGCACTGCAAACTCCTTCCTGATTTTCATTAGCTGAAAAGCTAAAGTCGACTAATCGCCCACTAGCCGGTTGCTTTTTAGAACGGATTGCGCTAAGGTCAAACTGATGAATTTCGCTGATCAAATTCAAATGTATCCACTATTTTGCAGAAAATTAATTATCTTCAGTACGGGCTATTATCAATTCAAGGGAAAGTATATTACAAAAGCATTATATTTTCCTCATATAAATTTACTAAACCTCTACTACTTATTGTGAAATAAATGTATATCGTTTAAATTAAAATAATAACAAGATTTACATAAATACAATGTCGAAAGGTAAATGATTGAATATGCATCAATTCCAAATTTTTACTTCAGTAATATTTATGTGATTAAATAGCGTTCCAAAATGCATTTGAGAATTTTAAAGTAACTAGTTTTGTTAATCTTACAAAATATGACTAATAAACGTCATATATAAAAAGGAAACACCTAGGTTTGACGGGAGAAAAGAATCTATGATAGGCCTTACGATATTAATTTGAAATTCGCAGTAAACGGCACTCAAATGTTTTTATACAGTGTTCTCTCTTAATAAAAATTCTCCTCCACAATAACATACACGGTTGCCTGTGAATACGAATTTGAATACAATAAATTATATTAGTATAACTTTCAGAAAAAGGACCATTTTAAATTTATAAAATCAACATTTTCCGACAGCACTTTGGGGAGGTTTTAGCAGAATTACGTGCAAAAGGAGTAAAACCTGAAAATGTTCTAACGGGTGACACTAGTCGTACCAATAAAAAATATTCCATGGGGTTCATTAAGCTTTTGACTCTAATGGCTCATTTTATCATTTTCGATGGTTTTAGACAGAAGTAACATCCCTTAGAAATTTAAGGAGGCAGGTTATATTGGAGGAATATAAATGGGATGGCTGAAAAAATGGTGAAGACATTTTTTCCTATTTTATTTTGGTCAGTTCGCAGATTAACTCTGTGAATGACGCCGCAATAGAAGCGGAATTCATGGAAACAACCGAGCTAGTAACTTTTCTGAAGGCAGCATGCAGATGGATACTAAATACGTACTACGAACGCTTCCATACGCACCAACAACTCTGGAGGCGCATCCAAGAGATTCCCATCCCCTTTGCATAGCACACTTCGCCCAGAGCGGCGCCAATCCCTTTGGCGCCATGCAACAGCGGCCGTTTTGGCGTCTTTCGGTGACCTTCTAAGAAAGCGCAACGCAGACACGATTTCACGGAGAGTTGACGAGCACAACACTTGAATAGGCTAGCGATCCAAGGCAAGTATCGAGTTTTACTGTAACAACAACAGCATTTTCTTACTGCGAAGAAGATTCATCACTTTTTCTTTGAAGGAATATTGAACTTACACTGCAAATCCTCTACGTCCACTAATTAATCACAAATTATACCTATAGTCTCATTCTTTATAGTTGGGCCAACTGAATAAAAGTACTTAAACTCGATTGTTTCAGCCTTTACTTTGTGAAAATCCACTGTACACAATAAAAAGTTATGGTAGTTTTTCACACAATAGGGTGGTTTCCTTTTATTTTTTTATTGCCTATATCGGAAGATTATTACTCCTGGAGTACGTATTTCACGCTTTTAGATTTTTAAATGACGATATCTATTTTTCGCGATTAAATGAAAAGTGAAAATTTTCAAGCGCGCGAAAACGCGACGGGTAAGGAAATCTCTCCGTGTGACGTATTTCTGGTTCCCCCTCCCGCCTTGTGAGGTAACCTTGATCGAGGCTCTGAGCGCTGATAGGACGCAGGATGCTAGAGGGTAGCTGAGTACCTTGCTGTCTGGTAGCGCTTGGCTTAAAAAAGGTTTATTAATACCTTATCAAACGAAGAAAACTTTCCGACCTTAGCCAGTTTTAATAGGTGATTATTAAGACATGTTTCCCTGAGCTCTGTGCTTCAGGCATGCATAATTGGTAACGATGTATAACTCCTATCTTCTCCTATAGAAACTAGGTCCCTGTGACGTCACGTGGAGTGGCATCGCATGGGCGCCAATCTGGCCCTTTTCAAATGAGGATAAAAATGGACCATTGCCATTCGTCTAAACCGGTATTTCTAAAACGAAATAATTTGTAGATTATGAATACAGTAATTGTGGGTAACAAATCGCAATCAATGCCTTTCGGTTTCTTTGATGAAGGAAACTACCCTATTTATGAAGACGACCGGTTTCGTCGCAGAGGCGACATCTTCAGGTATAGAAACACCTATGGGAGAGTGACCACAGGAGCGATTTTGTTCCGGAAATTCTCCACCTTGAGGAAAAGGGAAGATGGATGGACTGCTTGGAGGAGTTGGAGATCAGGAAACACATCAGGAATGGAATTTTAGCAAATGAAAATATTTTCGTCAACTATTCCCCCCTCTTGGAAATTCCCCTGAAGTTGAGTAACGCTCCAACCCCATCGCAACCCTCCCCTACCAACGCGTAATAGCAACGAATAAACAACAAAATAACTATAAAAGATAACGATTTCTGTACCTGAAGATGTCGCCTCTGCGACGAAACCGGTCGTCTTAATAAATTGTGTGAAAAATTACCATAACTTTTTATTGTGTTTAAGTACTTAACTTAAACTTAACCTTCGAAAGTGAAAGAGATGTCGCATATTTCACCCATTTGATCATATATTTCACTAATTATACTTGAATTCACATTGAGAGATAAAAGTCAAAATAAACGGAAAGCTGGAAAACGTTTAAAGAAAGAAAGAAGAAGAATTGACCAGTTATTCTTTTTTAATGAATCAAAACTACTGAACAGTCTGTAGATATGTTATTTAGTCCACCTTGCATACACCGGCAACATCCTAATCCATGATGAATCAGTAATGTGTATGCCATAAACCAACAGTGTGACCATTAATTCACATACTTAAAAGTTTTAAACATCACGGGGAAATATACCAGAGCCATGCATAAATTCTATTTCATGCACAACAAAAATATTGTCAATCCGAGAAATCAATGCCTCCTTCCTCATAGCATACAGCTATATCCCACTTAAAAGTAGCGAAGTGTAATACTAAAAGTTACACCGACATTAAGAAGCTAATTTTTGCACACAAATAAGGCAACATAAATGTTATAAATAGAGGAATTATCCTAAATCAGAACAGAGATTGAATAATCCATAATCTTTGGTACATCAACAATAGGAATAAATACTCGACGAGTACGCATGAAACAAAATTTATAGGATTGTAATATGTATGTCGGAATTGTGAGAGTCACACATAAGTATATCCTAAAGATATATGAGTGGCCTACTAGGTACAAAATTAAAGTGGAAATCTTACAGCGCGAGATAAGGCGGACTCAATGGACAAGCACCGGAAGTAAGATTGCTCTCCATATAGATAATTTAAGCCACATTCCAACACTTATTAGTGAGTCCCACTGCCTTATGTCTTCCAAAAATGTAAGCATACAACACATCCTCAGCTAATGAGCGCTAAAAAAAATTGCCACAAAAAAACAGCAACCTGACCGCCAAGGGTCTCGGATTATTTTGCTTTGGCAATTTAGGCCTCTACGGCGCCTGATTTTTGGCAGAGTGACATTTTTCTTATTTCTCGGTCAGTGAGCATGCATACTCGGCTGACTTTAAAGTAGCAATGGAAAAGCAAAACCAAATTCACCGAATACTCAGCAACACCGGCATGCATGCTTGCATCTAATATTTTCCGGTTGAATTAATGGAGCGGAAGAATTCTAACCAAGTAGTTTTATACGACTTCTTTAACTATACCCATTGTATACAAAAATCAACATTACACAACCAATTGAAAGTTCGAGATTAAAAGTGACATTAATTAATGAGTTAACGGTAGCTAGAAAGAGAAATTCATTGCAGTGTTTCCCTGGAATGAAGCACCAAAGTCAATTAATTTATAGGTAGACATGCATCAAAGAATGGAATTTTCTTATATCTAACGCACCATGAAATGGATACCCAATTCGCCGAGGACAGAAGTGAAATGGAGATAGGCTATTCATATCAAAATCCCAAACAGAAATTAATACATTTCTTGGCGTCTCGATCACAGGTGTCTAAAAAGCACGTATAATCTGGAGACTACATCGATATACATGTAAATAATTTTTTTAAAAACATGCGGGAGGTTTTCACTAGATGAACTCTGCGGTTACGTGGATTCTCTCTACGTAACAGTGTGTTCCTAGCTTTGATTTGTCTCATGTGCCGCAAAGACTTGTGTGGTAAGAAAGGCTAAAATGAATGATGGACGTGAGACGTAAGATCTAGCCAAATAGAAGGCTACAAATATCGGTCAAATGGAATTCGCTCTTTCAATCGAAATATAAAACACATGCATAAAAGGCTTCACAATTAATTTGCGATACACGGTGATCAATACGCATATTTCCGGTATTCAGATGGAGTGGAACATACCACGCGAATAAAATCAATTGTCATCGGGGTAATTTTGCCAAAATGCTTTGATTTCGTTTTAATGCGACATCATCTGAAGCAGATAAATGAAATAAATAATCTTAAGTACAACATTGATCAAGGATATCTGAGATTGTGTATTTCCTGTGCCTGTACCAGATAAAGTCGCCCCGCAATGAAACGGTCTATTAAAGAATGTGAATGTGAACGTCGGTCGTGAGAAGCTTAACTTCCATAGAAGATCCTATTTATGTCGTGATTTCAATAAATTACTTTTCATTTTCACCAAGGAATTTTTTCTACTTTCTAACTCCTACACATTGCAAGCTTTATGAGTAGTGTTTAAGCTAGGAGACATTCAAGTACTAAACAATTTAGGTGCTATAACCCTGCAGTCAGCTGCTCCATACATATACAGCAGCCGCTCACACTTAGAGACCGCTTTCCGCAAATATTCAGTAAAAATAATTTCGTTCATTAGTTTGCTTCGAAGCAAAGGCGCAGTATGTAAATGCACTAAATGTGAATTAGCTCAGAGACGAAGTTTCCAGCTGTGGAAATTATCACGAGTCAAAAATGAACAGAATTTTCCGCCTTTAGCCAATTTATTTTACTTTTTCCATAAATAAATAACAATACAAATAAACAGCATGTTACATTCAAAAGAAGGAATTTAGTGTGAGTGCCAAACTGTACCTTGATGCACGATAAAATCTTTTCTGCAATCCGGTGTGTATATTCACGATAAAATAATGGCACGAAATACACGACGCAGATGATATGCTAAGCAGCGATATTGCTTTTGGTCACGGCGGTCTCACGACCTATAACAGTCAAACATATTTCAGTATGTTTATACCTCACTCTATTTTCGCTGGTAACACTTCCTTCTTTCTACAAAGACTTTAATACGGCTTCACATACATGCAGAGAAAATTGGGAGTAATGTGAAGAAATAGCGTAATAATGAAAAATAAAACTGAACAACCCCCTTCTGAAGGGTATTCACTCACCTAAGTATTGGCATGCAATCTCTACACCCGGCCTTTCCAAGTATTTACTACATCTTCATCAAGTCGAGCTATGATAATACAGTACATAAAGCCGTTATTAAGTCATAATGCAGTGGAAAATTGCAAACTCTTCGTAATTATTTCCATCGCAACTAAATGGACCAAATTCAGTCTGAAATTCATTTGAGAAATAATAATCGATGAATATGTAAAAGAAATTGAATAATACATTAAGCTCTACTTTAAAAGCAGTATGGTAAATGCTGTTCTAATTATAAACCGTTTCGATTCATTGGAAGAGGATCAAAGTGGCCTTTACAGGAGATGTATTTAAATAATCGACCTTGTTAAGTTAAATCGAACGGGGCTTCCAGCTTTCAACTTGTAAAGCGAATTCTCAGTAATTGGGGCGTTTCATTGTATCGTTGAACCATGATTACCACAACCAGCCAGTTTACATATCAAAACACTTGGAGCGCATTCGATTTTGATGTGTGGGTATTATGTTTTTTTAATAACATGAACTTATTTACTAAATTGAGAATATTAATTAGAAAATTACCTCTTCCAACCACTCCTTACTCTACCCCTCCCACTTTCTTATCCTAATCACCTCACCCACCGGTCATCCTTTTAGTCCCTACATGTCTCTTTCTCGAGAAACGGTCGAAAAATTGAATTTGCCCGAGTAAATGTTTTCTTTTTGTGTCTTCGTTTCTTTTCCTCTCTTGGTACAACCACCTTCCTCAGAATTAGTTGTTTCTAACTCTGAGGTAGGTGGTTGTGGCACTGAAAATTTAAATTCGTGTGAGTCCCATTTTTATTGAGTATTTTACACTGTATGTTACCCAATTTTTCGTTATATTAGTGGTAAATACCTCATCGAGGAATATCAAGGTATAAATACCTATTGTGTACACAATATATTACGCGATTCGCTTTTCACAAGCAGCTACTAACGATCATCTTCTTTTCTACTAAACAGTGCCAGTGGAGGCGACGGCCTTCCTGGGCGCCGTAGCAGCCTTTGTCGTCCTCCTGCTCGTGTTCTTCCTCTACCTGAACAAAAAATGGTGCTTCTACGGGATTGGAGGGTTCCCGTGTTGCGACGAACCGCTGAGGAAAGCCCGAAGCGGTCATGGACGCTCCAAGGAACTCGGTGAGCATTCAGAGACAAATAAAGAGAATTATATGGTTCCCCGGAATAACTAACTCAGCAACACCGGCAAGCAAGCGTCAATATTACACTTGAATCCTGTTGCATTGATGGAGCGGAATAATTCTAATCAAATGGTTTTATATGCCTTCGTTTACGATACTCATTGCATACGAGAATCAACACCACACAATCAATATTGTAAGTGCGAGTTTAAAAATTTATGTCAATTAATGAGTTTACGATCGATAGATTGATAGAAGTTTTATAAATAAACAGAAAAGAAATTGATGGAGTTTTCCCCGCATTTAAGAACCAAAGTCAATAAATACGAATAAAGGCATGCATCAAAGAATGAAATTCAATTAGAATGGAGTTTTCTCATATCGAAAGGGGCCTCAAATTTTTATCTTCGCAACGGAAGTAACCGGACGTATTTATACACATTATTTACATGGTTAAAATAGTTCTACTAGCATATACCAACCAACACCAGTGACAAATGGGGCCATTGCAGTGAACTACTTTCATAAAACAAAATATTTAATGAACAGACGATTTGGTGACCGTTCGATTGCCCTACTTCCATTTACAAATATGTTCGTTTCATGATGCTCAACTCCGACACACTGTCTCTAAATAAATTTGGTGCTGTCCCATTTTCTAAATAGTGGCTAAATCAAATTTATAGGGTGACTCTCACTGATTAAGCAAGGCTAATTCAGGATTTTTTTGCGACTACATTACCCAAAATTACTCATTAAATCATATTCACTAACCTACTAAAATTTAAACAGATAAAAAACTTAACCGTCCACCTATCTCTAAAATAAACCATAGAATCTTTTCACAAATCAACGAAACCTCATTTCATACATTATAACATAAAATTAGGAATAATTGTGAGCTTTTTAATGTAGAGTTAAACAAAGTCGATCAACTAATACTGTAGCTTTCTGAAATTTAAACACACCACTGCATATTTCATCCACCATTTGTGTGTAAATTTGAAAAATGTTCCAACATAATGGCCAGCTCACTCGTAAGTTCATCACGCGCATGTACTGCACTATATTTTTTAACATTTACTTCACAATTTTCCACCAACAATTACAAATTAATCATAGCATTCTCTAAATTTGTATGCAGCTAAGAAATCAAAATCTGAATTATGTCATTGTACAAAGGCATAGCGTGGATTATCACATTCTTTTAACAATAAAAAAATTTAATCGAATAATAAGGGTCAGCTAAACAACTTCAAATATAGTGGAAAACTTCGTCCTTCCTAAGCTTAGAAGACTTCTACAAAAACACGTAAATATAGTATCAAATTACAACAACGAAAAAAATAACGCAACTAAACTGAATCGCAACTGAACAAGTGTCCACAAATGTAATTGAGGAAATTCCTATCAAAACAGGCGGACGATTCCTTTTTCGCATTGTTAGAAGTTTGGCAACTTTTTGTGAGAACTTCTGAAATGACAAAGTTTATAAAATCTTGGTCTTGCGCCAAAAGAAATAAGAATTCTTTGGCCTATGAACCAGGGTTAGTATTGAAGGCATAATGTTCCCATCAGTTCTGAAGCAGTGCCCAGTTTTACCTAAACGTCTTCTGCTCTATGCTTGACATGCATCAGAGGTTACAGATGGAGAAAATAAATACATTTGCTTGGAAGAAAAAAGAAAAAGAGAGAAAATGAATAGCTATAATGACCAAGAACGGGCATCAGATATATGATCGCCACAATGACTCTGCAAAATAATTAAAAAATACTGGAATTTAGAAGAGAAAGTGAAATGATTCCCTGATACATCCTAAAATGGACTCTATTTTCGGCGAGGTAATCAGCACTTTCAGGACTCAAATAAGTTCAGAAAAATACTATTTAGCCAATATCTTAAGAATCTGACTATGAAACACTTAAAGTAATGCCCACAATAGCCATAAAACCAGATATGTATCATTCACCATTTTAACAATAATTACACGTAGATAAAAAGTAAAAAGGTCGAAAGCCTGATCGCAGAAATCCAACACTAACTTATCCAATTGATGAGATGTGTTTTGCGAACATTTGACTCGTGGAATCAGATTTTTAAAGACCTTATTGATATTGATCTGCAATACAAGGAGGCGGTAACCACAGACGTAAAATGCCGAAAATATTTATAAATTTTAAATGAATGTTATGATAAATAACCATAATTAGCCAAATAATTTAATAATCCCATAAATAAAATAAGTGACAGTGCAGTCGAAACCTAATGAATTTAACTAAAATTAAATTAACTTGTAATCATCAATCATATAGACCCACATATACATTTAACTGCCGCGAGCCAATAATGATATATCTATTTCATTCATGCGCGTAAAATAGTTTTTCGGGCAAGGAAAAAGAAACTTTTGTTCAAGAAAATCCAAAATTGTAGGATGTTAGAAGTACATGACATTCAATAGCAAAAAACTACAAGCATTCCCGTCAAGACAAGCTACAACTTAACAGAGTACACGCCACACTGCCAATTATGTTTTTCTCTACGGCTTAAAGTGATTAAATGTTATCTAGGGAATAGTATTGGTTGAAAATAACTTTGCGACAAACAGTATAATACTGTAAATATTTCACCTCATTAACCGTTGCTAAGGACACATTCACAACAATGCTATCATACCAAACGTTAACGGGATGGTAAGTTAAGCTTCACACGAACGCAATCGTGAGGCGAGTAATTTATCCGCTATCCCTGAAAATCTCAGCAGCAATATAATAGCCTGCACTCATGGGGACATGGAACCGAAGCTTTGTTGCGACCCGTTTGTAGAAATTTCCTTCCCGCATTGTACACTAGCTTCTTTACCCTCGCAATTCTCCCGATTGCTACGAAAATGAACCTTTCTTGAGCCTAAAAAATTTCTCCTCGCATTGCGTAACAAACTTAGTCGCGCAGACCTTTTATTATACCCTTCGACCTTGATTCCCAGCATGTTTTCACACTTGGCAGCCCACCCTTTTTTTTTTAAAAAAAAACTTGAAGTTTGTGGTAGAGCTACTGAGGAACCCGCACTGGCCTCTCGCTCGTTAGTCTACCTAGACCCGCCAATTCCCGCCTTATAGGTCAGTCGTACTACGGCTGCGAAGAGGCCGCACCGGAGGGCACCAGCTCAGACAGCGACGAGGACGTGTTCCGACGTCTTCGGAGGTCTGCCTCTGCCCAGGCCCTGCCGACGCGACAACCCCCGCCCAGGCCCCAACAGAGGGAGCCTCCGAGACACTGGAGGCCCCCGCCGAGGCCGGAGCCGCAGGAGCGACCGGGTCCTTCCGGTAGGGGCCTCTTGGGAAGACAGGGAGCAGGAAGAGGGCGTGAGTATGCCATACAGAGCTGGACTAACAATTTCAACCCCGAGATCACCTCTTGTAAACAGTAGAACCATGCCAACAACCCGCGGCATTACCATGCAACTCTCCCGTCCGACAGATAAAATCGGAAACTTTTTCGGAAAATTACATTACGTGGAATGCGGAACTGTCGGATTGACTTCCTACGCAGCTCGAATCATATCGGATGTCAGGTAAAATCCTACAGGACAGATGTTTCTACGAAAAAACGTGAAGCATTATCATGGCTCTAACATATTTCACTTTGACTTTAGGCCACCACCAGATAATGTTACCCGCCATTAGTAAATTATTTCCATTACTGTAATGGTGGAGGCCGATAATTTTTCGAATTCGTTTTAATAATAGAAAATAAATTTGTATACAAGGACTCTATGCACGAAAAAAAATTGCTTCATATTGTTATTTGTGTAATAGCATAATGTGTACTGGTGTGCGGCAGACGGTGAAAAATAATGTTGGACACCAATACACCTCACCCAAGTAAACAAATAGTTAATATATTGATACGATATCTTCTACTGCTGCCAGTTAATATGTTAAAGCTATTGTAATGACTCAGCATAACGTTTTCGAAACATTAGTCCTATAAGATGTGAGTTGAGCCCGATGAGATATCGACACCTTAGGAAGTCAATTCGATTCCCCTAAGCGTAATTTTCGAAAAGAGTTTTCTACATCCGATTCAACTGTAGGATCGGTAAGTTACATGGTAATTCCGATGGCCTAACTGCCAGAAGCACGCATAGTATTGAGTCATGTCTCACCAACATTTCCCCGCACTGTTTCCCAGTGCACCAAGATCCCTTTCGCTTAATCCAGAGGCGCATGCTAAGCAACGCTCGATCAGACAATTTACCATACCTCCTTGTAGTACAAACAAGAAAAATTGAACAGTAATATTTTTCCCGACATGGACAGAGGACACTGGTGGATAACAGCAAAAAGTCATGAAATTCAACAAATTATGAAAGACCTACTAATAATGGACGTTTTACCAAAATCAAAATGAAACTCAACTATTAAAATGAATGCAACAATAATACAAGCTATAATCAAGTAATAAACCTTTTTCAAAATATTAATAGGTACAATTCACTTTTATAATTGTAGGGTTACGAAAGTTATTTTTACTCCCAAATTCACGAAAATGTTCAACTTTTAAAACGATATTATCACGTGGACGTAGCAAGTTTACTGTCGTTTGCACACAACATGACACACTTCACGGATTGGGAAGAATTTGGGTATTCTGCAATATCACAGAGTTCAAGCAAAATGAGACAATTTGTTTCACTTACGGAGGAAAATACATTGGACTAATGGCAGTGATTTTGTTGGTAAAATTTTAAAGAAGCGGTATTTTCCCTGAATGAATAAGAGGCGTGCTAATTTTTCAATCATAATAGAGAGGCTCAGTAAATAGAGAAAAAATATGTCTCAGAAAATGGAAACAATAAAACTATGACAAAATAATTCAGCGCCCTAGGTTAACATGACATCTATATTTCACACTATGAAACAAAATTTCGAAAATTCCGTTTTGGGTTTCGTAGAACAAGAATGTGTTTGGAATAAGAAGTATTTTAAAAAGAGTAACAGCACCCTTGAACATTCGCTGCTATAGCGGATCTCATATGGACGCCAACTTTACGTTTTATTCCGTTGTTACCACTTTATTTCATCACGAATTTAACTTATACCATGAAAGATGTGTACATGCCATCAATTGTGATGTTCTGTATTTTTGCAGTTTGTTTCTTACAAATAAAATACATGATAATAGACCTTATAAACGTAATTCATTTTTTTAATATAATAGTCGAAGAGTATATGAGTAAACATTACGGTCTGTTTCATAAATCTGTCACTGTTAGAATTTCATTTCAATTTTAAAAATGCCCATACCCAATCTAGCAAAACTATTCAACCATAACTTCCTTGTTTTAAATTTGAAGAATTTTGGTTAAAATACACTATTGATTTCAAATTTAATTATCCTTTTATGCTATCACACAAAGAGTAACCCGGAAATAGGTACGTTGTCTCTATGGCAGTTAATTTCAACTTTTCTCGGTCCAGACCACCAAAGCAAAGTTTTTGCAGGATAGAAAAGTGATTACATGCTTTTATAAAAAATCGATCAGAAAATGATAGCCCGAAAAAATTGTGTTACATAGTTTCATCTATGTGTAGAATTTTCTCATGCCTTCCTATTAATGTGATTTATAAGAGGACTACACTTAAATGAAAAAACGACTTCGTTTTCTTCCACTAATTTATTTTGACGGTACGACATGTTTCGACCTTGAGCGGTCATTTACGAGTACGAGACCGCTCAAGGTCGAAACATGTCGTACCGTCAAAATAAATTAGTGGAAGAATACGAAGTCGTTTTTTCATTTGTGAACTTCAACTTCCACAAAGTTGAGCCTGACACCATTGAAAGGACTACACATTGTGAAAACAATTATACAAAATTTTGAGGCTTTACACGTCAATGGAAGCTGGACTCGAGAATTCCATCAATAGGATTGGTGTGAAATGACAAAGAGGAATCTAATTTTAAACACAACTTATACTCAACTAAAAATGTATCCTATAGTAATGAAAATTATTTTGAAAACAATGGTTGCGGTTATAACTCAGAGCAGTGGCGTAACTAAGGGGGGGATGAGGGCATGTAACCCCCCCCCCCCGAAACCATCAGAGAAATCAAAAAATTATTTATAAATCTTGTCTGGATTTGATACATAATAACTGCCTCCGCTTAAAGTTAAATTATAAGTGCCAAAATGATGTAAAATGCATTTTCAGGCATTTCACATCATTTTGGCATTTATTTTTCAAACGTTTTCCTGAACTTCCCCTTTTTCTAGAAGGGTTGCCCCCACAAGCCCCCCTCATCCCCTTCAAAGTCCCCTCATGCCCCCAAGGCCCCCTCGTCACCCCCAAAGCCCCCTCATCACCCCAAGCCCCCTAAAGCATATCTCTAGTTACGCCACTGATTCAGAGTTATATATCCGTATACATATATGTGTCATAGCTCATAACTTTGCCAGTTTAATTAATGTGACAGCAAGCCGTGTCACCTTATCACCTCTGCTTAAGAACAGGCCAACTTCGACACCATGGACTTCTTAAGACTTTCCTTCCTTTAAATGTATACCATGGTGTGGGTGGAATACACCAAATATCAAACGATAAAAACAGATTATTTAACAAAAAAAACTTTAAATAAAATTCAAAATTCGGCATTCAATGCATACACAAAAGTATAAAAATTCGTGTTTTCAAGTTTAATATCAAAGGTAGACCAAAGTAATGGCTTTAGACAGTTGTTGTAGTCATTTCGCAATAGAATGAATGCTTTAGTGCATCCAAGCACGCACTGCACGCCTTTATATCTTATATCACGCACCTGCACACCCCGAGTAAGCTTCTATCCCTCTGATATCATCAAGTTCCACCGCCATCCTCACCTAATCCCATCACACACCCCTCATTATCACGGATTAAGCTTACGAAGATGAAAATCTTCCCTTAGTCACACCACAGAAAGAGACGAGCATCGTCGAAATTAGCGAGTGCCATGTTTGTGTTGTTGATGTTGTGATGAAGCAATGTCGTGTTGCCTTCCGTACCATTGCGAATGTTGGTATACGTTGGGCATAGTGTATCAGTGTCGACATAGCAAAAGAACTTCTTTCACAGGTCATTTCCTCAGGGGGTAAGTAGCCAATCTGCTCAAGCTTTTCAGTGTCCTATGGATTTATATTTGTTTAGTATGTATGGCAATTGATGTATCCCAAAATCTGACTTCAACCTATTTGTTTCCATACTGCAAATGAAAAAAATCGGTGCCACCAAACTAAAAGTCATTTCATGTAAAATATTTAAATCTCATCAATAGTGGTACATCAATGGTAATTGGTACATGATTAATAATTTTAAAATTTTCGATCTAGGGGGTATGATTTCGAATACATTTATTTTAATAGTAACAAAAATAGTTAATCACCGGCAGACTAACGTTGACAACTTTTCAACGATGGGGAAAGAATGTGGTATTTTTGGTATTTAAGTAGTTTTCTACACTGTTTGTAGCAACCTCTTGTAGTGGCAATGAGTTGCTGAAGCTGGTTGAGGACGAATAAATCGGGAATCGGGTTAGTGTGGTGACTAGAGTGCTGGCTTCCCGCCCCGTATTCTCGGATTCAAATTCCGGCGGTGGAAGAGAATTTTCAGAGGCTACCCGATCCCTGCTTCATTGCTGTATTGAGGACATTTCAAGTGCAACACCTGTCCGTCGGATAGAACGTTAAGCTATGGTCCCCTTGGCGCCTTTCATTAAGAGCAGGCTAATTTTTCACTCCACCCTTCCTTCCATACCCTCCCCCTCACGGCGCAAATGACTTCAGCTGTCGGTCACCTCCTCCAAACACAATGAAGAAGCAGGAGCAATTTCCACAGTTTTAAATTTATTGGTACTACCCGCATACATACTACATAGGTACCTGATGATGCTGTAAAGCGAAACCGGTAGTACCAATAAATTTAAAATTGTGGAAATTGCTCCTGCTTCTTGATTATGTCACGTTTCCACTCCACCTCACCTGAAACTTCAGATTATACCCTCCAAACACTATTCCATACGAATAAACCGTGAGGTGCCTCGTTGAAAATTACTTAAAAATATTCTTTCCCTAGCAAATATCGCGATGATTTTTCACTCAATCGCAACAACAATTATAATTATTGCTCAAAACGCATAATGACAAAATGAATTATAGCCAGTGTACCACATCAAAAGTCTATCACTGTTCCGTGAATGGTTCCGAGGACGGAACCACGTCGTTTTACGGTGATCCTAGCCCTCACGTACAAACCAAAGCTGTGGATTTGGAAAAAGAGTCTCATGCGGCACGGATGTCATCCCGGAGAAATTTCCGTCTGGACCACTCCGGAAGGGAGTGGTGATTGTTTCCTGCAACATTTCCACTCTGCAGAGTGAAATTCCACGGCATCAATCTTTCTGCGGGATCGAGAAATGGGCAAAGAGGTGGAGTCGAGATGGGTGAACGTTTGGGAAATGAAATATTGCACCAGACCCACCGAAAAAGCCATCTCTCCGCAGGAGATAATTTGCTCACCGCGTTCACGCCTTCCGCTGGGAGGACGGCGGGAAAAGCGGATACAGCCGCTTTGCATTTGTTTTCTTTCATCGTTAACCCGCTAACCCCTAGCGGTGCCATATGGTACCAACTGGTGGCGTAATACTAAACTTACCTTTTTTTGTTATTTATCGTAATTTGTTTGGCATTCTTAGAGTTTTAAACAGATAAGCATATTTATAATTACGATTTTCAGAAAAGTTTGCTTTTTAAGCAAGATTTGACATTTTAGAGTGATTTTTGGATGAAAATGAATCTTTCTTTTTGCGAAAAATGGAAAAAATTCAACGTTTTTGGCATTAAAATAAGAAATCCGAAATGCTTATTTGCACCTAATCATTCAGAATTTAATGGATTTTAGAATTGAATATCACGAAAAAGTTCGGTGAAATTTTTAATTCAGGCGTTACCGGGTTAAGGAGTTTAGGCTTCCCACGGCGCCATTCAAAGCAAATACTAATCTCCTATGTTAGAGAATCTAGACGACATCCTTCGGGGGAGTAAAGAAAAACAAGGGGACACATAATATGGATAATTAAATACAATAAGGAAAGTATTCCGGCTACTGGACTGTCTGAAAAAATTTATCTCACATTGCGCCCATTTTCGTCCAACCTTAGTTTTAATGCCCATAAATATCGATAGTATAAAATAGAATGTTGAAAAACCTGGAAACCCAAGAAAAACCGTTTTCATGGTAACTGCAAGGTGAATCCTAAAAAATGTTTGCGTTGCCATACTTTAGTAACTAAGGAGTTCAAGGACAAAAAATGCTTAAAACTGTCTCTCCTACCGCTTCCTGAAGTATTGGAGATTCCTACAGAAACATCCTGTAGATATCAGTGATCCATTGTATCCCTTTGCCACAAAATTTCTGAGTACCCTCATCAACTATTGTCAAAATTTTACATGGCACTTATTGTCAAAATTATAAAGACAGCACCTGTATCTCTTGACTTCTACTGTACTATACTTCTATAAACGGCCCTCGACAATGTACTCCACCAAAACGACGATTTTCGTCTTTTTGGTTTATTTTAAGTAAGAGGAACGATATAAACATCACCTTACATGAAAAGTTAAGAAATATAATATTTACGTATAGCATACGTAACTTCAATATTCATGTACTCCTCTAAACCTCGGAAATTGATATCTACCTTTCGGCCAATTCAAAAAACAAAGAATCGGTAAAATTTAGTTTTAAAAAGCTATTTGTAATGCAAAGATGTCGTTCTATCGTCTTTTTCTCAACTTATACGCAACAAAATTCTACAAATGAGGTACCAAAATGCACAGAATTTATCAGAGAACATGCGACCGCATATCTTACTTCCTAAATATTGCTATTGTTTCCTAAAATTGGTTTTTAAATAATTAAAAAAAAACAAAAAAACGGTAAATATTCCTGACGTTAACGGCGCACATACTGATATATTTGTTCATTTGCAACAATATCTCGCATTCTTTAAATAACTTTTATCAAAATGCAGCTGATTCCACATTCAAGTCCCCTGTTGATACGTAAGTATGAGTCATCATGTGCGTTTAACAGAGGATAGTGTAATTACTTCCAATGTTGTGTTTAAAGAGGTCCTCTGACCTCAATTTGTACATGGACATTCCAATTGAATTTGTACATAAGACCCTGCCTTTTTTTCTACATTTTAAAATTAGAAACGCGCCTATCCCTCCATGGACCTGCATTGAAAAGAGCGGGGGAAGCCCGCTGGTAGCGGGCGCAGCACGCTCGTAAAAAAAATACAATGAAATGCACCGATCAAATATTTTTCCCGTGGCGAGATGAAGTGGACGACAGTTTCGCCGTTTTCGTAGTTTTTCGCGTGTTCTTCTTCACTCTTTCGACCGAAGAAGCTAAAGGTTTACGTTTAAATAATGTTTAATGATTCATTGTTGTAGCCGAATGAACTATGAGTAAAACGATATATGACACGACCCTAGGGAGCTTCGGCAGAATTTCGTACAAATGTTTAAAGTTCAGCGTTCTACCTTTTTTGCAGCGATAGTAGTCACCTCATTTGATGTATCATTTAATAATTTAATAATTTATTTATTTATTCATTTAACTATGTACAAACAAGAAATAATGTTTATACAACTGTGTAAATTTTCAAATGAAAACAAACATTCTGGTCCCGCTAAGCCGAAATTGGCTTGTCAGCAGGTGCCAATTTAAGCTTTACAATTTGTGTCTTGTAAAAATTACTAAATTAACAATTTCACTAACAAACAAATTATGCATAAAAAAAAACATTCTTAATAGCAATTAAGCATATCAATATATAAAATACTGTTACATTCCATTATCAACAACCAGACAATATCCATGCCTTAATTTTTCTTTTTACTTCACTCAAAGATTTTAACTCTTTAAATTCGCTCTTCAAATCATTAAACAGTTTAGGTACAACAACTTTCAATTGCCTACAACCCTTATGCGTATAACATCGCGGAATCTCATACATTCCTAAAGCCCTTAAATCGATATTACTATTAATATTTCTTTTCCTTTTGTATCTATTATTAAAATAATTATCAATTATTAATATGTACTGATACAATTTATCAAGTGGTAATGTACCAAGGTCTTTAAAATACGATTCACCTGAATATCCACCATTTTCCTCAAAGTTAGTTTGATGAATCATTTTTAAAATCCTTTTTTGGTTGGACTTCAATCTTTTCATATTAGTCACACCACATGATCCCCACACAGTAAGGCCATATCTGAGAAGGCTCTCAAAAAGACCGTGATACATCATTTTGAGTACATTTTTCGTGACGCTGTCCTTCAGATAATAAAATTTGTACATAATGCATCTGAGCTTTTGGTTCAATTTTGATACATGAGAATTAAAAGTGAAATTACAATCAACAATCAAACCCAAATATTTATATTCGTTCACTTGTTCTAAAATATTACAGTTACAAGTTATCATGTTGGAATGTAGACATTCATGACCGTGAGATTTAATATTTATTGATTTAACATTAGAAGCAAGATAAGTGATGTGCATTGTTTTAGATTTTTTTTCATTTAAAATTAAATTATTGTCATGGGACCATTTTAACATATTATTGATATCATTCTGCATATTATTGACGGCATTTTTGAAGTTGACATGACTAGATATCAAGACTGTGTCGTCAGCATACAAAAGTAAATTACATTTTTTAATACATTCATGCATATCATTAACATAAATTAAATACAAAATTGGCCCCAGAATCGATCCTTGGGGCACTCCCATTTTTATGCTGGTAATATCACTAACAACATTTTGAACTTTCACTACCATCTTTCTATTAAATAAATAATCTTTAAACCAATCAAGCAACAACCCTCTCACTCCAATATTGTATAATTTTTTAAGCAACAAAGTGTGATCAACCATATCGAAAGCCTTTTTATAATCAATGTAAGTTATTACAACATTCTTTCCTCTATCTAAATTATTTCGAATATTCTCTGAAAAGTATTCTAAGGCATCCTTTGTACCTTTCTTTTTTTGAAAACCATATTGATGCTCAAAAATTGCTCTATTTTTGTCCAAAAAATTTAACAGCATGTCTGCCACATATTTTTCTAATATTTTACTCATACAAGGTAAGATAGATATGGGCCTATAGTTCTGTGTTTGAAGGTGATTTCCACTTTTATAAACCGGACGAACAATAGCTGTTTTCAATTCAACAGGAACAATGGAATTTTCTAAACTAGTGTTAATAAATTTTTTTTAAACCGGTATAAAGATGCTGTTAGATTTTAAGTCTTTAATTTTCATCCCATCAATTCCAGGTCCTTTATTTTCAATATTCTTGAGAATATTTTTAACATCTTTTTCAGTTGCATAATTTACCACTATACTATTATTTATTGTAACAGGACTATACTCATATAAAACTTCCGAACAATTTATTCTAAGCTCTTCGTTATCTTTTGAGAACTGCTTTACAAAGAGATTGACCACAGATTTTAAATTCATCTTACCAGAGAAATATTTAACAATAGTATGATCAGGCCCCTTATTTTTATCTGCTCCAGTGATTAACTTAACTAGTTCCCAAATCTTTTTTGCATCATTACCTGCACGAATTATACTATGATAGTAAAAAATCTTTTTTGCTCGGCAGATTTCTTTATTAACTTGATTTCTAAAAGTTTGATACTCCCTTCTATAACTCAAATTCGAGGGACTATTTTTCCATCTCTTATAGAGGCAGTCTCTAACTTTAATTTTTTCAATTATTTCTTTATTAATCCAAGTTTTTTTATTATCTTTATTATCCTTCCGGGAATGTTTTTTCATGGCTTTACTGTATATTCCTTGAAACAGACGAGATAATTCCAGATAAATATCATTAGGAGATGGCGAATCTAACATTTGAAGATCGTTTAAATCAAGGCTTGAAATCAGCTGTTTCACCGTTCTTTCACAAACATACGTTTCAGAAATTGTATTATTTAAAGTAGTCAATTTTAATGAGGAAAAATTATCTTTTTTAACCATACCAGCTGCTACAGCATAATGATCCGATATGCAAGCCTGAAATATCACCCCATCACAACGAAAAGCATTCCCTCGGTAGAGTATATGGTCAATGCATGAGGAAACTAAATTTCCATCTACTATCACCTCTCTAGTATTTTCTTTAATTAATTGTATATATCCTCTTTGAGCTAATGCATCTTTGTAAACATTAATATCTGTGCCAAGATTGGACATGAAATTAATATTGAAATCTCCACATATAAGTACATCTCTAGTTCGTAAATTAATAATTTCATCAAAAAATTCCTCTAAAAAATCTTTAAATTTGAGTTTAGGTGGTCGATACAGTCCCATAACAGTTATATCTACTCCTAATATATTTACAACACAAGAGATCGCTTCATAAGAAATACTATTAACCGAAATACAATGATAAATTTTATCATTAGAGACATAGATTACCACGCCACCTCCTCTACCAAAATTATAATAAAAATTTATAGCAATAAGTAATAATAATAAATAATTTTATTACTCCACACAAAAAATTACATGACAATAGCAAAATTGATTAATTTTAGGTAGCCGCGAAGGATAACCTGTTTGAGGCTACCATCCAAAATAATAATATTTATGCTTTACATATAGTGTAGCTCATTTTGTGTTACCTTCATAATCTATACTAACAAAGCTCAAGTGCGTACATGAAAAAACAACTAAAGCAGTATTTATTATTTGTTTACATCAATATTTTATAACAATATTTGTTCTACACTTTCTTTAGTGAGAAGCCAAGAATGTGCATTTTGCAAAAACTTTTTCAAAGACTTTGAACTACAGCATGACTGGGGTAACAAATTAAAAACCTTCGGTCCCACGTGCAAAAAACATCTTTTAAACAAAGTCAAATTTGGTTGTGGTAAGGGCACACTTATGTTACGCAGAGTAAAGGGAGAAGGCAGGGACTGAAATATTTTAGAGTTGCCACTTCTAGCATAAAAACATCGTAAGACCTTATAAATGTATAGATGCCTCAACGGAAGCAAACGCAAATGAAGAAAAAGTGGGAAGGATCTTTCAAATCTGTTAAAGTTAAGTGTAATAAATATAATAAGCGCTGAATCCCGCTATACATTTTGAAACACCCGGTACTTTGTATCTCAGGGAACCTTTAGACAGCCCGCACTCTTCCGAGGCGCGCCTCAAAAGCGTTTCCAAAGAGATGCTATTGAAAATGCGGTGCGGTGATTAGAAATGCTACTAATTAACTCACGTACGGGGCAGGCCTATGATGATGGTAACCGCAAAAGGCTACAAGAAAATCAGTATTCCCTTCTATTGAAAGGAATAAAGAGATGCTTCAATTGCAGCGAGGAATCCCTTTATCGGAGGTTTGATGGACGTGTAGCTACAAACTTACAAGGGCGCCCTTAGCAAGAGAGAAATTTCCACTTCGGGTGGTATGAAAAGCTCTTCATTAAACCACTAAGATTCACTCAAAAGGATGATGTTCAAGCGCCCTCAGTGTAAATATTACACCACAGAAACAGATCATTAGCTCACGTTAACAAGATATTTAGATACCTTCATCGCGCAGAATTCGGAATTTTTGTTTCTCCGGTAGAAAATGGGAAATGGCTGATATCTGAAAAGATGTTTAAGAAATATTGCAATATCAATCGGTATAACTTTCAAAATCCAGTAAAAAAAACCTTAAAAGTAAAATTTTTTATACCACATCTACATGATCAATTAGTATAAAATTAACCCGAGAAAATTAATGCTATTTTTAGCGATAGTCTACGATTAGTGTTACGATTAGTTAGATAGTCTACGATACGGTGCTATGGTGATATCTTAAAAGTAGTTGATGTTTGCATTTTACCTATACGATATAGTACCAATAACTATGGCCAATGTATAAATAATGGGAAATATAAGAACTGAAAAAATTTCTTTTCAAAGCTAAGTAAGTAAGCTAAGTTTTTAACTTTTGCGGTAAATAAGCCGTTAGGAAATGATGGACTGAAATTTGCAACTCGCTGGTCGCTGATATCATTATTATTAATCTTCCGTATTCATCCGTGTAACACAATCGTTCAAACAGTAGCCGGAATACCTTCATTAACATGCTATAATAGCGCGTATCGATGCTATTAATCTGTTATGCCATACACCATCAAATACGTATTATTCAAATCTTTTGACAGTGACGAGACTTGTATCGATAGTTTCTTTTTTCCCCAAAAAAAATTTACAACAATTTTCCCACAAGAAGTTTACGTTTTCCCTAAAATAGTTCTACTAATCCTAAAAACCTATATTTTAATAGGAATGTTAATAATTAAGTTAAGATAAATTACGTGACATTTCTTTTTAATTACCAAATAATTCGTGCGGGCTAAAGATATTTTCGAAACTACATCAAGGATGACGAGTGAAACATAATAGACAGGAAAAATTGACACGTTATTGCTTCATCTAAGGATTTCTCGCGATAGGACTGGCTTTGCGCTCGTCTGAGACAAGTCATTACGGACGCCTAGAATGAAGGAAAGGGTGAGCATGAATATGGATGAGCGTGAACTGCAGCGTAAAAGGATCTCAGAAGGACAGGCAACGTGACTTCGCGCTGTTGGCTAGCTAGCACTCAACAGCGCTCCAGAATTGATGGCGCACATCAGGGAAATCCAATTCCCATCCTTTAAGGTCAGGCACAAACGGGATGAATCCCTCTTGCCTCACAGGATCCTCCATTTCTGGTTTTACGTTAACCATAATCCTTGATTTTGAAACCCCCGTCGGATGGCACGTCACTTAGCCCGAAACTAATGAGCATTAATAAAATGCGTTGAAGCTACGCTATGTGTCTCGCCAAATAAGGATATTAAAATAAACTAACTCTCAATTATTCGTTGAATTCATGAGTAAATGGGTACAGTTTTCAATTCATTTCATGAATTACATTGCAATTATCGAAAAGTGTGTTATGAAAGTGTGTGTGTTAAGAAAAGTTATCCATGAGTAAATTACTGTAAATTTACAATCGAATGTAATTATCAAGAAAACAAATCACTCAATTAAACAAAATAAATGTATTTTTTATGTATGTTAGCACCAGTCATGTTCTAAATAGTGTATGATGGTACCTGTATGCATTAGAAAAACTGCCGGCAGATCTGTAATCACGGCAAAGAATTATTTATATCCCGGAGTCATTTCTTGGATACGCTGTCAGCTACTAGCGCTGGTCGTTAGTACGTTTCATCCTGGATTTATAATCAGCTTAGGGTATGAACGCTGAACGTTCGAGTTTATTCGAGGGTGAATGAATCGCCATATTTCATACATTTTTCATGTTTTTTTGACATCTAGCAAGAAAAATCACCCAAAAGTTTTTGATTTGTCATAGATACCGAAGTACCTCTTTCATTCCACATTAGAAATCATTACAATGAAGAAATACTCCAACGACACCACACGTGCAAGCGTAATATAAAATATACCTAAAAATAAAGCTCATCCAAAAAAATCAATTACGCGATGCGCTTTGAACCCGGGTCTCCCAATTTCTCTCGTTCCCACAAGATTCAGTTTCAAATTCTACTTTTTCCGGAGAGATATCGTGGAACAGCATATTGAATGATACTCAAGGATATCGAAGCGTCCTTTTAATTTTATTTTCACAAACTCTACAACACGTGTTCCGATTGGAATGAAATCGAAACACATGTATCAGAGTTTGTCAAATTAAAATTAGGTAGACACTATAATATATTTGTATATCATTCCAATTCCATCCAAGTTCAGGTTAGTTATGTAAATTTCCAGTTTTATGTGGTTGTCTAATTTGCAATGCGTCTTTTTTTAGATGGTACGGTATATTTGCTTTTATTTTTAGTGAAAAATCCATTTTAGCTTCGGTAGTAAAACGTATTATTCTGATGTAGTGATATTAAAATTTATTCTTCCTAAAACGGATAATTCTTACTGGATGACCATCACAAGGAACGAAAAGCAGACACAACTAACAGATTAAGGGTCCAGCACGCGTCCATTACATTTTGTGCCTGAAACAGATTATTCGAAGACCCTCAAAAGGGAGATGAGGCAGATAAAACCAATAGTACAACGATTTTTTTCCAGGTAAGTTCCATCGTATAGCGTATACACCCGTATCCTGTCTAGACGACCTCACACGATAACTCATGCAGGGGTTTAACACCCTCAGCATCCTGCTTTTGCCTCCCCCTTCTATCCTGTCCCGACTTCCTTCCCCGCCCGCTAACCCCTACCATACCTTCCCCTACAATCCTGGGTCATCATCGATCAAAAATGGAGCCGTGCGAAGACACCTGAGGGCACCTCCCTCCTTCCTCGCTTCATAGCGGCTTTCCCCTCGGTCCACGCACGCCAATCTGCGGCCTAATCAACCACCCAAGGCTACTGTCCTGACTCCGTCATCCTGCGACATATATTTATTTTATGTTATCCCAATACATCAAGGGAAAATAATTTTACAACAACTTTATTCTCGTTAAAATAATTCTTCCAAAACCTAAACATTATAGGGGAACCCGGGTAAGCGTTTTTTAAGTGGGAAAAAATCGGCAATAACAATAACTAATCCAGATGGGTGTTTCTTAACTTATAAGCAACACCAATCTGATAGATATAGTTATTGCCGCTTGCGCAGCACCTTTTTTACCACTATAAAAAATCGCCTACCCTGTTCCGCCCCGGGTTCTCCTTAATAAAATATAATGAAACATACATGGTATATAAACAATGCAAATACTATCACAAACGTTTGTTCATGATGAAACTTATCTCGAGGATGTTAACATTTTTATTCCACGATTGATCGAAATGTTCACCTGCATACATCCGTAAGCGCATTATTCCTTGCAAATTTATAAAGTGAGTTAGACAAATGTTGGATTCAGCATGGAATAACTTCATCAATTCCATCGCCCAAACATAGCAAAAAATGATCATTCATTCATTCATTCTGAAAATTCGCATCGTTTTGATCATAAAAAATATTTTTCGGTTTATTAAATCCGAAATGGAAGTTACTTATTCTCACAACATAATACACAACATTTCCCCAACGAATCCCTAGTTTCCGGCTGATTTGTAACTGTAAGAAAAATTACATTTCGGCAGAAAATCTCAAAACTATTAATTCAATTGAATTTCTAATCCACAATTTTTTATGAATTAGACGAAATTTTCAAATATAGGTCCCGTCTCTCTTGAAACAAGAAACGGATCGAAAGCCAAATATACAGATTCGATCGAATACCGTATCGTATTAATCCTCAATGGGATCAGATCAAAGAAAGTATGCACAATCTCGATAAAACAGAGATCGAATATGGAAAAATATTAAGCATGTAGGTGGCAAGTACCTGCGCCACTGCATGATTCGGAAGAGTATGTATTCGAGAAGGACTTCGCCAAAGATATATCACGGGATGATACATCTTAAAGTGACCGAATATGCACCACAAATATGAACATAATCCCTACTATTTGGAGGGCGCAAGTAAATTGAGGTTTTAATTGGGTAAATGCTGCGGCGCTTTTTATTATGGTCAAAACTAAATGCAAGATGGTGGAAATTGATGTGTAGAGCAGATTATTATGATCGGATTACAATAACATAACTTCCTCTAACATGAACCTTCTTCCAGCGTATGAAATCGTTTCAGGTTGACTTGATAAAAATGCGATATATCCGTGATAAAAAAACAATATTAATTTCCACATTTTAATGTACAACTCCACTATCGACCATGGTCACACTTATTTCATTCCTAAGGTAATGCAATAGGCACTTCCACATAAATTTATACCTATAAAAGGTATAATTACATGTGAAGGGCCTGTTTATTTCCGAGTACCTTGAGAATGAAATGGAGAGTCAAAATCATGGTCAGTAGTGGAGTTGTACATTTAAGTGTGGAAACTTTATCATGACCTCTTAAAACTAATTCTTACCTGTAGCCTTTATCGAAATAATTGAATGGAAAATCACGAAAGCAAGCACAAAACCCTTACTTTCCAATCTCTCGACGTATATTCTAATTTGAATCATGAGACGTATTTCCCCTAGTAGCAAAAAACATGCGAAATAATAATCTCGTTATAAATGTCTTACGAATCGTAATAAATTTCTTACGAATAATGAATGCCATAAAACATACGAATACTGAATAACTTTGTAATCGGATTGGTATTGAATATCACTCGACTTTAAGCAGAAACTTCGATAAAAAGTGAGGTTATAGATATTTATTACATATGTGAGCAAATTGTAGCATTCGATGGCGGCAGCGCGCTGTCCGGAGCCGAAGGTGATTTTGCCGTCTTATGATCGCCTGCACTCATGGTCGGAATATATTTACGTATTGCAAATCCTTAATAGAATGTCAAAGAAAGTGGAATTATCAGTTTTAAATGTTAAATAATTAGTAGACAAGGTTAAGTGAACTGATCGTATTAAAAGCTCTTAAAAAACACTCCAAATCAAAATATCCATTCAATACATTCTTTTTTCTTCTGTAAAGGAAGGTATTTTCATATACCACTTCCATTGAACATAGGATAAATTACATAATACCCTAGCAAATCCTAATCTTGAGTTTAATGCCCATCATTCTTAACTCTTTCTCAGCCTTGACTATTGACTCAACCTGTCACCTTTCCTTGTGACCCTTTTTCGGAATTTGTCGCATTAAGTTCAACTTCTATCGCTGTTGGATGAGATTTTGATGATCTTTGACAGTCTTTCGGAGCACCATATCCTTGCCTCACAAATAAACCAGCCTAAGAGGCACTGAGATTCAATCTATCAAATAAAGCGTAAAGGAAAATATTTTTACTGAAAGCAATGACACACCTAACAAAGCTTTCTTTATCACGAACTCTTGCTATTCGCTAGTGAAAGTCTATTTAAATAACTTTGTTAGCTGGTAAAAATTCTCCAAATTCTTACAAATTTATAGATGATTAGTAATTAATGGATGATAGATTGTAAACTATAGGTGAGTAAAATAATCTATGAAAGCATATGAAAATATAATTAATGGCCACATAAGCTTGGTCGAGAAAGATGAAATATTAAATCGTAATCTTCAAATGTTCATTCAGCTTTCCCTATCATTCCAAGCTTCTTCCCCCGGCCACCATATCTACGGTTACGGTTAGGTAAAAGAGCTGCTTCTCAAATCGTGCTCCCTTGAGAACTTCACTGAGGAAAGATTTCGCGAGATCGTAAATTATTAATAAACACAGAAAAGTTTTCAGCATGGAAGAAAAATGAGACTTTCCTACAAACTTGTCTCCAAGTTTTCCATTTCTTCTGACAAGTCAGAAATCCGTAGGCAAACGAGCCTTTGAGCTTGAAAATATTTTGGCTTCACAAGGAAAATCGCGGCAAAGAAAATACTTATTCCAGGAATGAATTAATTACTCTAAAAAGGACATGACTTAAAGGACGGTGTAAGAAATCATTCAGCCATCCGACAACCGAATCCTTCAAAGCGACGATAGCAAACAATCAGCATTATAGAGCTTCTGCCCCAAAAAGAAAGATACGAAGTGATTGCTGCAAATATTGGTTACTTATACTAAAACAGTGTGCATTGGTTTTATCATGAAAATTATTGACAAAAAATATATCAATTTTTAAGTTTTCTTCGCTCTCAAAACTGGATGACGATGACAACCGGTGAGGGCTCAGGGGAGCCTTTCGAGGATACAACGCACCGGGGCCGGGAACCAAGCCCGTGGCTTATACGCCCGATCACCCGGGGAGGGGGAGGAGAGGAAGGGAAAAGGAAAGAGGCGCCGCCGCGATAGGAGCCCGACGACGTCTCTGGGAGAGGAAAGGTGCGGAAGGGACGGGAGAGGGAAAAACACCCCAACGCTATAAAAGCGAAAAGGGCCCTACTAATTAGCGAAACCAGGCAAAGCCATTAATGTGCCAGCGATTTTAGAGGATTTTCCTATGAGGAAGAAAAATCCATCGATCAAATCGCTAGATGTATAGCGATGACAATGAATGAGGGCTCAGGGGAGCCCTTCGAGGTTACAACACACCGGGGCCAGGAACCAAGCCCGTGGCTTATACACCCGGTCACCCGGGGAGGGGCTGGAGAGGAAGGAAAAAGGACTGAGGCGCCGCCGCGATGGGAGCCCGCCGACGCCTCTGGGAGGGGATAGGAGCGGAAGGGAGGGGACGGGGAAAAACACCTCAACGCTACAGAGCGAAAAGGGCCCACTAAATAGCGAAACCAAGCATACGCAATTAATTTACCACCATCCCGAGGAGATTTTCCTATGAATGATGAGAATTTCCTATGGATAACGATGCCAATTATCACGAGGCATCCCGTAACGCAGACAGCGAAGACACTATAAATCTTGAGGGGAGCTCAAGAAGACTCCAAGAGAATAATGTGCCATGAAATCACACTTCATGTGGGACGGTAGTTTACAATAATGGAATTTGACCAAGAGAGTTGATAGAACGGCTTATAGATAATTTACTCACTTAATTGGGACCCCACCTACATAAAAAAAATGTAACGCTCCGATATTAAAAGCAGCAAGTGTTCTTCAATCTTTGCACAAAGTATACAATGAAATGCTTCATTTACAGGAAAAATATGCAGTATAGAATATAAGAACACATCTTTGAGTTTATTCTACAAACAAGAAGGATAATTCAGAAAAAATATTCTATATATTCGCCCGCATATTCCATACTATAGGTTTATATTCATCATAAAAATAATTCACACAGTTTTTAGATACATAAGTAGTAGCCAAAAGTTGCATTAATCACGTGATATCTTTCTTTATGGGGTCAGACTGCATGAAATCATGTAAAAAAACGCATTTTGATGCTTGCTTCTCTACGTCATCAACTCTCATAGCTTTTGCTCCAAATTATAGATGTATGTTTTAATGTCTCGTTATTGCCGTAAAAATCTAATCTTCCCCAATAAAAGTCTGAAGGCTAAAAGTTCAACACCAACTCTAAGCCGGGGGAAATACATTGGTAGGCAGAGGTGCTTACCGCCGAAGCAATGAGTCTAATAAATTTACGCAGCACAAAGATTTATGTATGTATTTGGCGGCACTATGAAGTAGAGAACTCAGCCGTATTTTTTTTTCAAAATTTCGCCTCTTACAAAATGTCGACTCTTTAAAATCAATCGGAGTCAAGTTTTCGAAATGAAAACCGATTGGAATATTTCCGATCAGTGTCAACCACATCCCTCGAAGGAAAGAATTACCCCCTGCACTGACTGTGTGATATTCACTAGCCTATGTGTGCGAGAGCTGTTAAGCTTTGGTCATACAGTATCTTAATGAGCAAAATATTTTTTGTCGGAATTAATCCTTAAACATGCATTTATACGCCAAAATTTATATTTATTTCACAGTAAACTGTTTGATGTGGGAATTATTTCCTTCTTCTCTTCACTGTGGGAATTATTTCCCTCTATAAGATCATTGAGGCATTTAAAGAGGTAGAATATGACGGGCATGCGGCACTTTTTATGCAGTATCTTAATGAGAAAATATTATTAGTCGAAATAAATGCTCAAAATATGCATTTATACGCCAAAATTTAAATTTATATCGCATTAAATAGTTGTCACTCTTCATTATGGAAACTTTTTCCCTCTAAAAGATCATTAGGGCATTTAAAGAGGTATTATATATGAAAAAGTATATAATATAACGCAAATTCGGCTTCCAAAAGGCAAAATTCTAAGTGATGCCACACGATGATGGCGCGCCTCTGACTAAGTCTGGGGTGAGCTGTACCTTTCAAAATCAACCATACTTAGAGTTGAAACACTTTTGGAGGGAGTGAAATGAAATTTGCACTGAAGGCAACTTTTTCCCCCTTTTCTCTTTTTCCCCTCTCTCTCTTCCCGCCACGCGAGCAGCCCTCCAGATGGCGCCCCCGGTGGCCTCGATGGCGTCCTCGGCGAGCGGGGACAAAGGCTCCGGGGCGGACCTCATCTCTTTGGCGGAGAAGGGACGGGCAGGCGGCGCCAGTAGCGGAGGCGGATCCTCCAGCTGCTCCACGACTAGCGGCGACGAGGAAGCGGCCGCGGGCGGGAGGCGGGGACACCGACAGCCCCCGCCGGGGCCGGGCGGAGGAGGCGGGGGACGGAGGGGCCTCGAGGGAGGAGGCGGAGGGGAGCAGGGGGGGCAGCAGAGGGCCCTCCGGCACCGCGACCCGAGGGCCTTCCGAAAAGTCCCGCCCCCGCCCGTGCAAGACATCACGCTCTTGTCGGAGAACCCCAGGGATCATGACGTGAGTATAGTGATCGTGTTGTGATTATTCCGCAAAATGTCATTAATTCCTTCCACTTCAATTCATTTTCTGTATAAAAGCTAAAATAAACTAATCTTAACTTAAGAAAAATAGATTCTCGAGTAATATGGTGCAACATCCTTGTTTTATATTTCTACGAACAAACAGGAAATACAAGACGAAAGAAAAAGAAAATTGGAAAGCACTAAAACAAAGAGAGTATTGGGATGAGCGTAAAGCTGCTATCCTCTATTTATTTTTTCTGTGGTTCTTTTTAAATGGAGTGGAAATTAATGAAATGATATATTATAGTTTGCAATCCACGTAGAATATTGAAAATAAAAGATGTTATTATTTCATGTTGTTCACGAACCTTCTTCCTGTAAGAACATCGAGAACGCAGATATCGCAACTCGTATAAAATCATGCGTCATATTTCATGAAATCTGAGTTCTTTATGTTCATTTCGGTTGCTTTAAAATTGTTAAACTTTCAATATATTTATATTGTTCCCCTAAATAGCGCTAACGTTATCAAAATCTGATGATGACCTACGACGAGGGCCCTGATACGTTGACATGCCGGTTTCCACAGGATCACCGATGTTCTGTAATCTTGGCTCGAGGGGTCCCGAATTTATAGCCTGACACTCTCACACATCCCCAAACGAATATCCTAGCGAAGCGATCTCCCTACCAATCAGAATTTTGCAAATGTACTGTGGTCCAATAACGGGAACTGTCCATCTACTAAGAATATATTTTATTTATACGCCAATAGCTCCGTTAAAGCTGAGCTCTGTCATCACCAATATAACCAACTTTTGTTTCGATACAACGGTGTGGCAATTTTCCACGAAATCAGTTATTACTACTGCTTTTGATAGCTCGACTCATGGAGTAATTAAATTTTTCTTTGGAAAATTGCCGACCCATAGGATTAATATCTTAGTCTTCCACCAGATTAGGTCTGAAAACACACTATACATTTCGAGCAAATTCAATGTTAAATGAAATTTGAGGTGAGTTTAACTATCGCAATGAACAATATCTCCAACTCGATGGTTGCTCTTATTCAGAATGGCTTTCACGCACGTAAAATGTTCGGTAACGTCGTTGAATTTGTTTCGAAAGTATTTTTTTCCTAACTTGAAGGTTTTCTTAAAAATATTTCTACACCAACTCCTTGAATACTAATTTCCTGATAATTAAATGTAAATAAGCATGGCTGGTAATAACTAATATTTTGTCTCAATCGATGATGCCAGTGAATTTTCTTTGCTAAATTGTTATTTATGCTTCATTTACTAATTGTTTACCTTGACATTCTCACAACATTTCCAAGCAATATTCTTTATGTTATTTTTCACTGTACTACATTTTGGTGAAGATTTCCCTTCATATAAGATGACAACTTCTCTAACGCGGGCATTGTAGGTACAGAAAATGGCAAAAGGACTTCATCAAAATTTCACGCGAAGTGGAAAGGTGGCTCGATCTATCGATCAGCTCACTACATTTTGCCGGCAGTAGAACACATTTTAGCAAGATAAAGGCAAGACATTGAGGAGCGATGACGCACAGAAGTCCTCAGGAACCAATAATTTGCTCACCCCTACCCTAAATTACCCTTCAGACGGATATCACACCGTTGAGCAAAGTTAGTCGCCCAAGAATTGAAAATAAATTATTAACACGATTAGTTCTGTCACTCAAGATAGAGTATATAACTTTCCGGGAATACAACTTAACAGGACTATCTATCAGGATATCAAGCATTTAATGGGGTTTTAGATAACATCCTTTTAACACCCTTATGCTTCAGAAAATTGACAAATGACAGTGGAAACTTAAATTACTAGCCCGAGAGATATAATTAATTGGACCTAAAAATTACTCGATAAATAACATTTAGCCAAACACTTTGGTCATTGGAAAGGCATGTAGTTAATTAACCGAAGTTTCATATCGCTGGAATACAGATGAAGTTCATCCTGAGAAGAAGAATAGTAAACAAATTACATCTTTATTTCTTCATAGATGTTATCAATATTTTAAAGTTTTGAATTCCTTTTGATGGAGGTAACTTAAGATTCTACAAACATAAAAACCTCCATTTCCACAAAAGTAATGAATTAAAAAATTATAATGCACAAAAAAACTAATTTCAGGTCATAAGATCAATAAAAAAAATTATTTCAAGAAGCTACTTCCATCATGATGAAATTCGAAGTTTTCAAAATTTTATGCATGATAAAATACATAAAATATGAAAAATTGGTCGATTTGTTTAATAAAATAGAGCAGATAGATTGCTTAACAGCATAGATTTCACCACTAGTACGAACTTGAAAACGAAGATTCCAACTTTTCATTCACACTGCATAAAAGTAATGGCAAGGCAAATGACCCCCTTCCAATTGTATACGACAGGTTAGGGTTCGTGATATGCAGATCATTCATCACAAATACTTTCTAAATTATACTTTTTCCAGAAATTCGAGCCAACTGTAGCATGATTTATACCTGATCATAGAGTTATGACTTCAACTATAGCATTTACTGTCTAATAACCTTTTACTAGTTTTGTGAATTTGTTCTATTATGACTCATGTTTTGGTCAAAGTTGATTGAATTTTTTTACACAAGCAATCACATTTTAATTACAATCAATGAATGAATTTCCTTTGCGCATAAGCATGTGGTGCCATAAGAGGTAACAGAAATGTTCGAAATTAAAGAGTTGCTCTTATATGTAATGAGGACAGCCAAATTTCTTGAGGAAAATCGGGAGAGTATCAAAAACAAGGGACTCGTCATTATTTTTTTACATGTGAAAATAATATTAACTTATTTGTTCCATGAAATCCCCTGAAATTTCCTACACAAATACCAACCCAAATTCGTGAAGATAGGAAGTTCGACAACACGTCGGACTAGTACACACAACTAATCGGAGGCGTATGCAGTTAGACTAATGGAGCAAGTTCTGCCCCCACTTTGAAAGGTCATCGCCATACTGTAATAAGAGGGCTATCAAGTGATGAGTTTCAACGACCCACTCTAACCGCCTTCTCAAACCTCAGGAAACCCCAAATGAAGGGGAATGTGTCCTCTATAGGACGACAACGAGAAAATTGAAGCCGAGAGCAGTCCTTTACGATAGTTTCTCACAGAGGGTTCCAACCTCACAGTTCCATCGCCTTGTGATCTAAAAGCTCTGAAGGGCCAAAGTTCACTGGATACAAAGGGAAAGTTCATCGTAGAGAATCATTGACTCTCGAAAGGCAACCGTGAAATGAAAGTAACGTGCTATACACGTTTTAAATGCTTTAAGTCCGAGTCCGTCCATTTCAAAACTTGATGCGTACAAGCTAAACCAACTTACGATGCTTAACTAAAGTTTATATTGTTCCTCCATTTCTGCAACACTTGGCTGAAAGCTGATCATTGTTTCAGGCATCGCATAGGGAAAGTGGCACATACTGATCCAGTAGGAAAAACTCGCAGTACTACAAGCTCACACAGCAGCAGAAATTGTGCAAAAAAGAAAGAAATACAAAAAAAGTGTTTCGACCAAGACATACTGTATTCACCGAATGCTTTGAGTCGACCATATGAAGGCAATGAGGTCATTAGTGCTGACGAAATCACTCAGAAGTATCCTACCACACATTTAACCCAGGGGTCTAAACTCTAAGAAGCCAAAATTTACATTATTAATGAAAAGAAAAAACGAGTCGATAAACGTTATAGACTCTCAAAATTCATGCCTAAAACTTAACAGCGCCGTAAAATGTTTTGAATAAAACTGTAATTTTTATTCATTTTTCAAAATATGACTGTCTAGATCCAGCGTGGAGGTTTTCGGGGTTATTACCGCGTAGATTCATCTCTACAGACGACAGTTTCGCCGGCATTGCAGCAGGCTTCTTCAGGTCAATGAAGTGGAGATTCGTCGTATCGCCGGTCTCTTATACACCCCGTCGGAGGCCGGTGTCTTCTCATTGGCTGGTTCAGGAGGCCCGGGTGGTTTCTCATTGGTCTTATCTTCCCTAATGATCCGAGGGAAGTATCTCTTTTCATTGGCAATGACTTTTTCATTGTCTTATTTCCGACTATGACAATGCAAAAGTCATTGCCAATGAAAAGAGATACTTCTCTCGGATCATTAGGGAAGATACAGAGATAACGATGACACCGAACAACCTCAATAAGGAGGACGGATACCAGCTTCCTAACACATGGAGAAGAGTCCTCAAGAGTAAACTTGGAGAGACAAGACAGAGGCAGGAGGTGCGGACCAATGAGAAGCCACCCGGGCCTCCTGAACCACACAATGAGAAGACACCGGCCTCCGACGGGGTGTATAAGAGACGGGAAATACCACGAATCTCCACTTCATTGACCTGAAGACGCCTGCTGCAATGCCGGCGAAACTGTCGTCTGCAGAGATGAATCTACGCGGTAGTAACCCCGAAAACCTCCACGTTTAATCCTCACCACAACACCGCGAAAGCCTACCTAAGAATTATGACTGTCTAGAACTCACAATGATACAATTGATATATTATCTGGCCTTTTTCAAATGAGGACGAAACTGACCGTTGCCATTCGTCTAAACCGGTATTTCTAAAACCAATAATTTTTATATCATGAATACACTAATGGTGGGTAACGAATCGTAGTCAATGCCTTTCAATTACCTTGAGAATTGAAGCATGGTATATTATTGGCCCCTACTCCATAATGAGCTTGAATAAATAAGATATCAATGAAAATTTTAAATAAATGAATTCTTGTGATTTTCACCAAGATATATAATACACAACCAACGCGTCAACAATTTCTTCTACCTTCATCTTCATTTGTTATTACTATTATCTTAATTAGAAAAAACTTGAGCAATAGAACCGAGGAATGAGGTAAAATCTAGCATTTATTTTATCTTCCGTGACACCAGTAATTTGGATGCGTAAAAAACAAGTTCGAAAAAAGATCCAGTTAACATTAATCTAGGAGATTGATGATCTCCTAATATCATTTTAAAATTTTAAACACTGAATGACTTCTTTCCCTATTTCCGTATATTTATTCTAAATGGTAAATGCAAGTTTTCCGTAGAAATAAAGATTGACCCAAAAAAATTTCCAAATGGGAGAACCAACCTTTGGGTTGAAACACGAAGGATGAATGAATGAGTGATTTTTTTCCCTGAAAACAAAATATTTCACATCAGTGATACAGAAAATAAATTTGTTAGGTTTTAAAGAAAAAAAATTGATTTGACGAGAACCCAACAAAATATTCAATATCAATAATACAAAAATATAAGTTTTAAGAAATTGTAAAAAAAAACTCGTATGACTATAAAGTTTTTATAACGACAAAAAGAAAAATGGTAAAAACTTAAATGAGGTTCTCCAAATAACAGTGCAATCTATGTCTAAAGAATTGAAGGAATTGCGATGATTTGATAAATATCGAAGTGGTAAGGTGAAAAGAGTTGAAATACATATAATTGCGGGATAGGGGTTTCGTTTGGAGGATAAGTTTTCAGAATGGATGAATGAATAGCACTCAGGAGGCTTTCCCAGTACTTATCGTTGCAGTCAAACGCCCACAATTCGCATACCCCTCACAGCATTTATGTATTGTGGGTTGCGTTGTTCCCTTTCAATATATCGCCGTAGGGAAGAAGCTTACGCTTCATCAACCGTTAAAATCACTAGATAACATTATTCTACCTAATAAAAGCAGCACAATAATTTTTTTCCTACAACTAAGTTTTTTGTACGGAGGAAAAGCATTTTAATTCATGTTCACCGAAGGGATTAATACCCACAGCATAGCGGCAATTAATCTGAATTGCTTGGCGGCAGTACAAGAGGGAGAAATAAACATTAAAGTAAGAAAGTTATATCATCTGCAACATAAAGTGATATTATTTGCAACATGCTTTGCAAAAATAATTTTTCTATAGTTCCTTAACCCTTGAGAGTGATGTATACTTAGGCGCTAAAACACATTTTAGAGAAAATATAATTTTCGTATAAACCTTTCCAAAGTTTTCCTTATCGAGATCTTGAAAATTGCAACCTTAAAGTTTTCCATGTCCACCAACAGCAAAGTCATACAGAAATAAATAGTATTTCAAGGCTGAAGAGCCGAGCAACACAATGAAAAATGATACCTCATTTGGTGTCTCCGGAGCTTCATTAAACACCCTCATTTGTCATGCATAACCGCACGCAAAGGAGTAAAATCCGCATGGGGAAATGTGACACGCATAAATCCTCTGAAGTTTTCCTCGGTAAAAATTCCTCCACGGTATTACCTTCGTTACCCTTGTCCCCTTTGAGCGATAATGGACTCGCACTCTTGCATCAAAGCGTTTGATTATGGCATCCCACCCTGAGGCTGTCCCCTCACTCCATGACGACGCAATTCGCCTAATGAGGCCTGGCTTTCCTCGCCCAGTTATTTCAGTGAGGGGACGCACCGGGAAGCGTCTTAACCCCTCTCAGCCCTTTTGCGTCTTTTTCCCTCCAAAACCACCCCACAACCTCCCGAAAACCAACCCTTATCAACCCGTTTTTTATTCCCCTTATCCCTTAAAAAAAACCCGCAACCTTACAGCGTTATCGCCTTGGCTCGATCCTTAGTGACGTGGGTTGGGACAAATTGAAAGTTATTGTCGTCTGGGGTTGCCATGGAGACCGGCGTAGGATGAGCTGTGGGAGGGGGTGAAGGGGAGTAGGAATGGGAGGGCATAAAGGTATCCGTCTTCCAAGAAGACTGCGCGTTGGGAGAGGGGAAAATTTATAGAATCGCTGGAGAAGGGAGGCAACAAGAAATCAAATCACTCGTGGAGGTTTGTTTGTTGACACTCTCCTCTCGAAAGGAATGACGCTGAGTCCATATAAAATCTTAATCTCCAGCCATATACATCGATTATTTTCATGAGATACTCGACAATAGGCCTACATTTGAATAAGATAATATCGGAGACGCGACAACGGAAATAGAGTTGGTTATTTTTACGTAATATATCATTTTCATTCATTGATTCAGTAGAAGACAGTAGCGTAGCCAGGATTTTTAATGGGAGTTTACCGGAGATTTCGGGGGGCCCTTCCGGGGTGTATGGAAAACATCCCAAGGAAAATGGGGGTCCAGGAATTTTTGATGCACAAAACAGTATTTTTAGGACACAAAAACATTCAATTAGTACGAGTATTTATTAAAATGAAGTAAATAATATATATAAACTACAGTAAGAAAGGCTTAAGAGGGGTTTATAATCCAAAAATCCCCCCGTGGCTCCACCAATGCGAGAAGATACATGAGAAGTGAAATACCACGGGCTGACTTCAGAAATAACCAAGCACAATAAAAGAAATCGAAAGAATTTTAGAAACTTTCAGGCTATTAAAATGATAAAAGAATTATCCTCAATGGCCACATCAAAGTAAACATATCGTCTAATTTGGAAGCAATTGACAAATATATAAAGAGAGCGATAAAATTTCAGCCCGCCAGCTGAAAGTCAATTCTATAAATCGACCGACTTTCATGAGATGCATAAGGCAACATTTTTAACTCATTAGTTCAGAAGGTGAATAAGTAAATTAATATACTTTAAGTGAATAAATACATTTGACTTTATGACACTCGGTCGCAAATCTAAGGCTAAAAGCCATATCATAATATACATAAAATAAAGTAATAATAAAATAGCATTGTATTGCAACAAATACGAATAATTTACAAAAACATTACCTGAGCGTCAGTCTGTCTCTTTCACTAGAATGTTCAAGACGGGAAGGGTGCGATTGAGAGGACAATGCTATCTCAAAAGTACGAATATTTTAGAAAAAATTTTCATGGATATCATGATTTCTAATAAACTACTAACACATTTATAGCGTGTGCTTCATAGCTAAGTTTGAGTTTCCCTTATTTTAAGCCCAACAAATCGAAACAACATGTTTCTAAAAAATACTATTTTGAAAATAATTTCACTTTATTCTTAAAATATTTTTATAAGTGTGATTTTGAACATAAAGAGGAAAGGTGTAAATACCTTATTCCCACTATATCGTCTGATTATTAGTGGTTAACAAGAATAGAAATAACGGGCAGCTACAAGGCCATAGAACCATAGGCTGATCGCAATGAAAATAATAAGATAATTTAAGGACTTATTTTATAGTATTTTATTACATTTTGATGTCATTAGTGAGTCATTGATATCATTATATTCGCTAATTATGTTCATTTATGGGAAACGCCTAAAACCATCAATCGTAGCCAGGACTGGATGCTTTCATCCAGTCCTGGCTACATAGTAATAGATCGTAGCATCTATTGCTGGTCATTGAGGTGAATGGGAAGAATACGAGTATAAAAAACTTTGTCAGGGCTAAAATGTGTATATCAAAAATAAATTCTACATAAAAGAAAGTAATGAGTTTAATGCAGTCTTAAAACGCCATTGAAAGGCTAATAAATCTGAACGCTTGAGAAGCGGGAAAATTGCGCTAACTCTAGGCAACAATTTATGACCTGATACGACCCCAAGCTCGCCCAATTATCACACGCGACCTGAATCCTGTGATACAAGGGGTAAAAATTCTCAGCGCAGAATTTCGAAACCGGTAATTGTACGCCATCGATGCTCTAATGTCAGGGAACACCATCTAAGTTATATAGGAAATTCTACGACACAAACAGTAGAAAACTAACACCCAACCCGCAGACAAAATAGCGACGAAATTTTAGGTGGCAAAGAGATCTAACAATATCTTGAGTCTATTATCACATGTATTGTTTTCTCTATCATGATTCTGAAGGAGAGTACATATTGATTCCTTGGATCTTCCGTTCTTTCTAAATAAAAACTGTTTATCCGGCATTTTTTCTTCAATTTTCCTTTCCACCCATCGGATCATTACTCGCGTAAGTATTTTTAATGCATGTGACACTAGACTTCAGTTTCGATGAAGCTCACATCTCTCGATCCTCGCATTTTTCGGTATCGCTATCATCACACTCCTTTGAAAGCCCTCTGGAACACTTCCGCTTTGGTAGCTATATTTTATTATGCCATACCCTTGGCTTTATTTCCGAGCGCCTTGATGACTTCTCCGTCATGTTGCCTCTCCAGGTGCTTTTGTTCATCTTAAGGTCCTTCATAGCTCTCTCCAATTCTCTCCTCCATGGCGATCTTCCTCGTCAACTTCGCTCTCATCCTTTACGTTCATCCTTCCTCATCACTCTCATCCTTCCTCAAGTCCAGCGGCTTCGGCCCTTGGTGGAGTTCTTAGATACATTACCTTTATCAATACTAAATTACACTGCCTACAAAATTTTCTCTTCTATGAGTCTTTCGTATGTCTGTCATTCTTCTAATTTAATTCATTACTTGCCAGTATTTTAATGCTAGTGCTTGCATCATGTAAATCAAATTGAAAATAATTTGTTTATTGCTCATCATGTCAAAAATAAAAATTTGTTTTTAATAAAAATAAAAGAACTATGCACAATAAAAAAAATAAAAAATAAAAAAAAACAACAATGGACAAACTTGTCCTATTGTGCAATGAAAATAAAGGAAAAAATTGATAATAGTAAACTTAAATCTCACCAACTCAATGAGCAAAAGAAAAATAAAATAATAATAAGAAACTTTGAAACTTTTAAACTTTCTACTTCCACACAAACAACATTTTAACACAGCCACTTTTATACAAATGCCACTTTTAAACTGCTCATGTCAAAAGGCTGGTTGTGGTGAGGTTGACTCACCGGTACAGCCCATGTAATCGCGCCTTCGGCGCGGCCATTAATGAGATCTAAATGTATTTACCACGAATATAACAATAGAAGATCCTCAAATCGTCCTCGTAATGTGTTGTAGACCACCGCGCATTCAAATGAGTTTACAGAAGTCGCCACTCGCGTCACTGACGGACAAATTGATCCGAGTTTCACGGGGAAATAAGGTATAATTAAGGGTTTAAACCGAAATTTACATACATGACGATGTGATACATCAAATTCATAACTTTTCAATGCTATTCCTCGCAACCACAAACATTATATTGCAAAATACTGGAAAAAAGTGGATCACATTGCACTCATCACCGCGGTGCGGATATTTTTGAAAGCCGATTAAAATGAGACCGAAGAGGAAACAGAAATTAGCCTTATATGGGCTGGAATTGGGCCTCCTTTATGGAGTCCCCTTGGTCTTCATCCTCGAGCAGTATATTCCCGTGCGCATCCCTGATGTCGTTGCTTTTCATTTTCCTTGTCTCGAAGTTCCCCTTAACCAGTTCGTGGGCTGTTTCGGTGCTCCCTTTCTTCATGCCTTCGTAGAGTTCTTCGCAGTAGCTTTCTATCCTAAACTCCCGAGCCTTCTTGCGTTCTCGATTGACTTGGCTCCCTGGTTTCTTGTATAGATTTACCAATTCTCATTTCTTGCGTTCTGGTATTATCTACTTTCTTCTATTAGTTCCCGTATCTCCGTCGTCATCCATGTCTTCCTCATGTCAGCTCTCTCACTCACCAGCTGCTCTTCAGCAACATCTGCGGCGATCCTCTTTAGTTCATCCCACATCTCTCCAGGACCCATATCACCATTTCTTAGTTTACTTTTAATTGCTGAGCTGAATATTTCACAATTTTCTTTCTCTGCCAACAGTTTTTTGTTCCCCTTCGGTCCTCTTTATTTTCACGTAAGCTGTCGAAGAGTACAATGTCGTGATCACCATTTACATCTGCTCCAGTATAGCCCTTATATTAATTCGCCCAATTCTTGTATATGTCTTTGGCAAGCAGTCCATCTGGTATCTGGCAATGCCCCCTGGCATCTTTTACACTTACATCCTCCGTCAGAGTTTTTTAAGAGCGATAAATCAACCACTATATTCTTCTTTTCAATGAATAAGTCGACTAGTCTCACCGCTTCAACGTTACGTTTTGCCAATGCGAAGTTTCCAACGCTTTTACCCTAATTCCATCTCCAACCACTGCGTTGAATTCTCCCAGTAAGGTGACATTCTCGTTCCCCTTCACCTCTCTTAGATAAATTCCAATTGGTCGTACACTTCTTCATTTCTTCTTCCGTATAGCTAGAGTTCAGCAGGTAGACCTGCAGAATTACGATGAGTAGAATCTCCTTCCAGCTTCACCATCAGAATCCTTTCTCTGTGCGTCCAGACTGGCTTCGCTTACCTGCCCAATGCTTTCCTCAGTATGATTCCGACACCTGCGATCTTTTAGTTGCCTCCCGAGCATATCACTCAATATCCCTTGCTCAAGTATTCGCCTGGCCCCGCCCACTTTATCTCGCTGACTCCCAGTATGCTTACTCCCAGGCAGTCCATCTCCAACTTCCTGATCACCCCTAGGGATCTTACTCTCCAAGACCCTATCATGTTTTCTTTCATGATTGGTGTTTTCTCCTCAGTATTCGCCACTCGTAGATTTTTTGGGGGATGTTAGCTCCTGAATAATTTACCAGGAAGATTGCCATCACTTCATGTAGGTTGAGTGCACAGCTGCATCTCCTAGGGAGGCTTATTTCGTAATTTTCCGTTACCTTCCACAGCTCAATACTGAGGTCAATTCCGCGAAATTCACTGTCTCCCAAAGAAACGAATGATACCGGCCCGATCTCAGAAGACTGCTGCCTCTCAGTTTAGGGGTCATATTGTGTAGCGTGTAAAAATCGGTGACCAAAGCCAGAAAAATATTTTTGTCGCTTGGTATTCTGCCTAAAACCCTCTAATTAGGAGTCGAACACGCTGCCATTGGTCCACGCCGGCATTGGTGTTCGGCCCGTAAAAATCACTGATGAAAGTATCATATCTTCAACCAGCTATTACTGTCCAAATTTTAGCCGCCTTTTCGGCATCAATCCAAGCAATGAGAATTACCGGAATCCTATGTAATCTTATGACGGTATACCTGGCTTTTCTATAATAAGGACACTGAAAAACTATTTTCTAATTCAGCAAGTCAACTCCGTGCTGCTGCAAAATAAAGTCAGTAGCTCCATCGCCAACATACTGTCACACTGTCAAAAAATTAACACATCGACAAGCAAATGAAAGCATTCTATAAATCAGTCAAATTAATATTATGTTGGCTAATTTTTTTCGGCCTCCTAATTTAGATGAAATGCGGAGGAGACATACGGTATGGATGGAGCGAGTACTTAGCGGGGACGGGATGTTGAAAACAGTGTTAGAGGGTAGAATGCTAGGTAAACGAGGGAGAGGAAGGGAAAGAATAGGATTTTTAGATAGAATGAAAGAGAGTAGGCCTTATTGTGATTTAAAGAGGGAAGTGCTTGATGGAGGGTAAGGCTCCCAGAATTCTTCTTAAGTACTCCATGGAAACCTACCTTAATCGGTAGAATACTTCAATAATAATTTTTCCTTGGTTTGAAAAATCAATAATTACTTTGGTCCGAAATTCCTCCCAAATAAGTTTCGCTAGGGCTCGAGTTTCTGAACTTAATTTTCGCGACGACATCCATTTATCTCGCTCTCGTCTCTTTTTCTCAATTTTTACTCAGGTCAACTTACCAAAAAATATACTTCATTTAATATCGAACATAAATCGTGCGATGATAAAACTCGATCACAAAAAAAGAGGTGAGTCAATAACACGGCTAGGTAGTCATTAATGAGGGGGTCCATCGCCAATGTTTACACTCGGAACTCCCCACCCCATAAGGCTTGAAGCTGTTTATCGGACGTAAACAATGCGATCGACCACAACTTGGATCCTAACAAACCGAGGAAAGGGCACGAATCATTCGGTGATACAACGTAATGGCCAAGGGGAGGGAAAAAGCCAGTTGACTGCGAGAGACGACGAATAACCCCAGTTACGCGCATGCTCACAACGATACACACGGGTGGGGTGGGAGCGAAGGGGGAAGAAGTATCGAAGGAGGGGTGGTATGGACTTCCGCCCACGCTACCTTGCCCCCTTGCCCCCCGCCTATAGCTCCGGCGACCGCCTGACGGGAGACCGCGCCCCTGGTAGGCCAGCCGCGCGCTTGACAAGCGGGCACGGCAATAACGTACTCTCGTGTTTGTTAGCGGGACGTGGAGGCCTAGTGGGGCGAGCGTTAGGCTGCTGACCGCAGGGTCACGGGTGAAGTCCTTGGACATCCCAAACAACACCTTTCAGTCAGGCGGCCTCAGTAAAGGAACTTACCCTAACCCTGAATGCGTGATATTTACACTGGAGTGACTTAATTCGGGGTGATCTGTACTCAAACCAACATCCAGAATACAGTACGGGGCGAGTAATAGGTAGGGTCCATCAAAAAAGGCCTCTTAGTCTGGAGTGAAGTCCAATCTTACATCTTCAACAGCATTCCAGCTGATGCACTGAGCGAGTGATACTGATACGGTACATTCCTGCTCGCTCCGGAAGAAAACACGACCAAAGCTAGGCCAAAGGAATACATTTCCGGCGGAGATGGTAGGGCGAGACCACCCTGAAGGGTGTGAAGCACCCGGGGAGACCGAGACCAGCCCTTGCGGTACCCCAAAGCGTTCCCCTCCGCCCGCCGCCGCGAGGGGCGCCCGCCCCAAACTCTCCTGGTTCGTCAACAACAAATCGGCGGCCGTCGACCTGGAGGACCCTCCGTCGGAGACCTCCTCGTCGCCGGCCCCGCTCTCAGCCACCTCCTCAACCGCCCCCTCCCTGCCCCTCTCCCCGCAGTGCATCGTGGTCGTGCCGCACGAGCAGCACCTGTTGGAGGCGTACCCCGGGGGCGAAAGTGGGGGTCGCGACTCGGTCGCCCCGCAGACGGCCACCACCACCTCGTCCTCCGGGTCGCCGTCTCCGCCGCCGCCTTCGCAGTGCGACCACCCAACGCAGGGGGGCGTGCAGCAGCCGCAGACGGGGCCGGAGATCCAGAGCGCCCCATCGCCCACGCCCCTCGTGTCCAAGTGTGGACACTTGGAGGTGGCGTTCGCCTACGATGCCCCGCTCCGGAAGATGTCGGTGCACGTCCTGCAGGCGAGGGGTATACCGGCGAGGGACAGGGGTGGCTCCACCCACACGCAAGTGAGTAACGCCCTGCTTCCTTTCCATTCTATCGTAGATATTAGCCGCGGCATCCATTCCTAATGGCCTTTTTACACAGTACATAAACCCGTTCTAGTTGATGTCTAAATTCATGAACGATTTTAGAGCACCGGCATATAATATGTACAAATGAATGAACCGAAGTCGAACATGCTGTTTTCTGTTCATTTATTCGTACAATTTGGATGGTTACACGGTGCATTTTAGAGTACATTCTTGCAATCATGCAATGGAACATGTACAAATGTATGAAGCGAATTAAAACAGGATCTATTTTCTGCTCAAGCACTCGTTAAATTTGGGTAGTTATACGGTGCATTTTGGTGTTCATTCTCGCGTTCATAGATTTCGTCAAAAACTCGTACAGGTTTATGTATCACGTAACCAGATCTTAACTAAAAGGATTTGTTATACGATGGATAAAATGCCCAACGGTTTTGGTAAGAAGGTTTTTGCGGTGTGGTAACAATGAATTCTGCTTTATTCTTCCGGGTAACCACCCCTATGATGTGGCTGGCGACAATAGTTTCGCCTACTTTCGGAGAACTCGAACCTCGTACCCTACAAAAACGGAGGAAAAAGACTCATTAATACCCGAAAAATGCAACAAAATTCACTATCGGGTTTTCATCCAGGTGAGGCGTTTTAGTGCTGCCGTCGTTTATAGGTTTCTTTTTCAGCCTCCATGACTGCGAAGTCACGTCCTCGCCTGACAACCCGAAGGTCATCGGTTCCAATCTCGCTTGGGAAAATTTTTCCGCACTCGGAAAGAGGATGTGTGTCATAGACTATAAATTAGCCCATTTAAATAGAAGATCTGATGGTTCTAGATGCTTTCATTACATAAATACGACATTAATATTAATATTATTAGGTGAAAAAAGTTCCTTGAAAAAATTTCCTGGAAACGTTAGCCAAAATACCACCCTCTTTCCATGACATGGCATTTTCTCGTCTCAGCACAAAGATAAAGCATAAGGTGGATAAGTTTTCTCGGTTTTTATCCGAGTGAGAGGTATCAGTTTTACTCTTCTCGTGGCAGTAGCGGATACAGAAAAAATTCAAGGGGGGGCACAAAAGATACCTTGAATTACCTGTACTTTTATCGTAATAAAAAATAATCAAGTCACATTCAAAGTTTAAGAAGGTTTTCATTAAATAGATTACGTAAAAATACAAGAAAATGCCATCTTATGATATAAAAAAGTTTAAACTGTGGTTCTGCAATGTTTGGCAATACGGGCGGCCCCTCAAAGGGGGGGGGCGCGCCCCCCTGCGCCTCCCATCTGTATCCGCCACTGTCTCGAGGTACAACAGGTTCCTCGTAATTATTAACTCGACGCATCCGCCGCAAGAGCTCCCTCCTTTCTATTTTATTGGCACAGCATCAATTCTTCTCGGCGAGGAGATTTCTTTTTTATACATTTATATTCATTAATTGGGTGAAGTTTTCTCGGGTTTTCATCCAGTTGTGACATTATAAAGTTGTGCGTCTCGAGATCCGACTGTTTTATCGTAATAACTTCCTCATAACGTCTGCCAAAATGGCAATTATCAGTCGTATGTAAACGATTTTCCGGTGATGTTCTGGATAGGCACCAGAGGTTCATCAACTCGATGATCATCGCAGGAATTTCAGCAAATAACCCCAAGTGCGAAACATGGAATTTGCTCAATTTAGAGGCACTGTTGTTACAAGATTGTGGAAAAGAAATTCCTCAACATTTTACTGAAATTCTATGAAAAAAAAATTTATCTTCCGAGACCACTAAAATTTTGTCGTTATAGGTGTCATGCCAGGATTAATTTTTTTACTAATTTAATGGAGAATTTATGAAAAGAAGTAATGAACAGAAATATATATTTCCATGTATCATGTGGGGTACGTTTACTTAATCAACTCTTCTCTAATGCATCCCTGAGATCTCGACGATTTTCCTGGACATTTCCTTGATTGATTTCCCTGACTTTTTACATCTCTCAATGATGAGTAAAGGGAATTAAGACACTAAATTTAAACACGGTGCACCCATTGCCGTAACTATTATATACCCCAAAAATTTCAGGGACGAAGAGCCCTTTGACCTCATCGCTCTCAGTACCGCCTTGTTTTAAATACCAATATGAGAGATATGGAGGCAATCATAAAATCAATTTTCCTAAACACTTGAAGTTATCCCAAAATTCGTTGAACTGGAGTAATTAAAATGACTCATGTTTATCCGCTCTCCATTTTATTTTATCTTAAATGTTAAAACATACATCTTTCATTATTTGACCTATGAATAATTGTACCCATCCTTTAGGTCTATTTCCTCAAGTTACGTCTCTTCAGCTTTTCACTTAGGATTCTCGATGAATAATTATCTAGTAATAAATTTTAAACAAATAAATCTGTCAATAAATTACCTATGCATTGAACACTCCAGCGGTAGAATTCCATAAGTTAGTTTAGCTTTTTACAGCCTCATTATTAGAAATCCTATCTTTCCTCAAATCGGCAATCGGATTGAAATACATTCAAGGAAAATTTAAACTGATGGATACAGCATCAACATTTCAAGAGGCGATGCCTTCTGTTTTATCTCAAAAAAAGTTACGTCAAAAAATTTCTTGAGGAAAAATTTTCTTCTTCATCTCACTTCACTTTTATCTAATGTGTAAGTGACTGGATTTTCCGGGAATGTGTAAAATATATACATTGACAACAAATTCTGCGCTCCGTCACACCGCTGTGTTTTAGTTCGCTTCGCTACCAATCTTCATTTGTCTTTGCGTAGGACAACAAAATTTCCTCCGGAAGATTACTTAGAGGTACACTGCTTTATAATATCCATTGTACAAATACCTCTAATGAACATTACCAATTAAGCATAAATAAATTTACTTGGTAATTGTTACGTTGAGAAATGGATAAAGCGGTAGGTCACTCATGGCCTGGGAGACGACTGGTATCATTCGGGCTTTAAAAAAATATATAAGCCTCCTGTTCGAACACATGCAAATATGCAACTCCCTAAACGCACTTTGACTCTGGCTCTATCCTCATTTCCATTGACTGATGGATGCATGTTCTCGGAAAAGCACTTCGACAATGGAAACGACCATAGACAGGCAAAGTGATGGGAGAAGCCCTAAGCAGGAGACGCCATTCACTCGCCGTGACCTGCAGTCGAACGCAGTTATCGACGACTCGCGACTTATTATGTGACGATCAAAAAGCTCACCGAAAACCGAGCTGCACTTTTTTCGCGTTAGCTCAACCGACATCGTCGACGGTACTTTGAAAATATCTTTCACCAGTCCCGACATTAATTTTGATACCAAAAAAATGGCGTAAATTTCGTGAAAACATTAATAGAGGCTTAGACGTTAGTTTAGGTTCCACAATGTCAAATGATGTGCAAATTTGGAAATAGAAACTCATTTGAAAAGAACGTTACAGAAAAAGAAAACATTTTAAGAGAATTCATGAGAAGACGAAAATTGATTAACTCAATTTTGCTGATAAATATGCGAAGAGGGTATTATGTCAGTGCCGAAGATATTTACCTTCTTCTATTCGCGGCCGTTTCCTAAGCAATTATTTCACAGCTCCTGATATTAAGTTTAACCCCAAATAAAAACAGCGATAAGAAAATATAAAAGCGTATCATTCTGAATTTCGAGAAAATTCTTCATATTCCTGTTATAATCAATACAATGGTAGCTTTCATTTCAAATTATTTTAAGCGTATCATTCTAAATTTCGAAATTCTAAAATTCTTCATATTTCTGTCAAAATCAAAATAATGGAATCTTTCCATTCAAACCATTTTAATTACTTAACAACTAGTCATAGCTATATATCAAAGGGTCATTTTTAAGGCACCTCCGTTCACTGAAAAATTTCCCCGGGTAGTAAACCCGGAGGGATTAATCAGTGAACTGATGCCTCGCGCTTTCATAAACTCTGCAAAACAACTCTCCCCGCTACGCCCTGCACGCACGAGTCAACGATGACGCACAACATAACGCCTGTCATCATCATGAATGGCAAAGGTCATCCATCACAGAGTAATGATGACTGTCTCAATCAATTCCCTTCCCTATTTTTCAAAAATCATTAATTGGCATTGATTACTCACGATTCATTACATGAACAGGAAGATAATTGAAAATAAAGAATCTCCTAAATTTTAGCGAGGACGCCTTCGCCAGGAAACGGCTTTTATAAACGGCTGCCGGCCTCGGTGGCAGCAGGGTAACGTCCTCGCCTGTCAAACAAGAGGTCGCGGGTTCGAGTCCCGCCTGGGTAGGTTTCCCATATCCAGGGCATGGATGTAAGTGTACGTTAAATTGTTAAATTTGTTGAATACCCCGAGGTAAAATGGCCAATATGAGCTGTATTCGGTGGTTTGAGAAAAAACAAAATAAAAAAATAAGCTTTCATTTCTCCAGTCACTTAGCAGACAAGGATCACCAAACCCCTAGCTATGTCTCCAATGGCCCGGGCTTCAACTACAGAAATAGGATTGATCGGCCTTATAAGTTTTACCACCTGAGTAATGAGGGTGAAATGATATTTGGTACTCAGAAATCGCAAGTATTTCTAAATTCCTGAAGTTAACAAAGAAATGACACAAAAGTGCGAGAGAAATTATTTTTACATCTGCAGTCAAAGGCTATGAATTCTTCGTTCGAATAAATTTCGAGAAGAACGACCATGTAATTTAGAGATACTAATGATGTAAAAATAAAGGAAATTATGATCATCAGCATTAACCCGAACGGGGAAGATAGTTCCATCTTCACGACTATATCATCATCAATGAAAAAGGTAATAACTTTGCATTAGAGAGCATCGGAAACATTTTCCGAAGAATGATGTTTCGTCATCCTCTTCGGATTCTTACATTCAAAATCCTCTTCAAAATTTTGCACAGTTTCCATAATTATAATTTTTCCTTCAAACGTCAATCACACATCATCAAATTAAAACTATGTACGGAACAAAAGTTTTTTCGTGAAACTAATTAGGGAGATACGTTTTTCGAAAAAAACTACCGGCTGGAATATAGATGAAAAGAAATCACTGATAGAAGACCGTCCGGCTCACAATAAAATAAATCTATGAGGTAATTTAAAATTTCATTATCATTACCATCAATATATTTATCACCTGAAGTGAAAAGAAAGCAATAAAAACTGAACCACATAAAAATAAACAAGGAAACGTACTCCAATACCAGGAGATTCCTGATGCGGTCAGAACTCTCCTAAACAATATAATAACAATTACGAAATTAATGTCAGAAAATTCGCTTTTCTTCTTAGCGTATACACAAATTAGCTTTCAATTGAACACAAAACAAGTGTTTCCTTTAATTTTCGAAAATAATTTATTTTCAACCCTCAACTTCCCAAAAATCATCCGTAAAAAGAGATAAATAATCAATTCCATCCCTTGACGACGTTTACATTCTCCTCGATTGCCCCAAGTAAAAAAGAATAGGTAATTCAGAATTATTTTTTTAAACTGAAATGTTTTAATGTGAAGAGACCAAAGCTATAATATATATCTCATAGAAGGAATTTCATGCAACTGTGATTTCGAAATCATACTCATTTACCAGTGATAAAAATCTCTTCTCCATACATTTTCCTGATCACATTATAATTAAAAAATTATTTGAGTTTTTTTTGCGAAGTTTCGGAAGTACTAAACACTTGATTCCCTGAAAAATTGAAGACGACAAACGCGATTGTGTGCCTTTTCAAGCATTAAATTTATATAATTACACCAATGTGATACGGAAAATTAGAAATTGCTTTTACGCTATCTATGCCATATTGCATTGAATGATGAAGTCATGTTCCCCTAATCTAATGCATTAGCTGCAACCTTGAAAAGGACACGCTTCCATTCCGCTGTCGAAGATCGATATCCACTACTACGGTCTTTATCTCCCAACCTCCAATCAATTCCATCGCGTTAGGAATTTGTGCGGAAGAACCAAATTTTCGCTGGATGACCTAGTTATAGACCAATTATCTTATTAAGAGGATGACGCATAACGTTCAATAAGACGGCATGCCATGAGATTCCTTGCACGCAAGCTAAATTTCAGTACTTAACAAATATTATACGATAGTGTGAATGAGAATTTGGGAGAAAACTTTGATATATTAAAAATTTGTTCCCAGCAATATAATAGTCAATTCAGGTACTTCTTGATACGCCCCAATTTTCTATTTCACATTTATTTCCGCTGCACGGTGTACAATTTTATAGTATTGGGCAAGGAAAACAAAATCCTTTGTACTTTTTTGGAGAATACTGCGACAGTCAATAAAAAGCCTAATAGCGACTACCCGCGGTAGATCTGCTGAAGAGACTGCGAACACAATTGCATATATCCTCTGGCACTCCATTTTTCGATATTATTATTAAATTATTCTACTGATTAACCCTCTCTAACCCAGAGGCGCTTCTGGGAGAAATTAAATTTCAAGACTTCTCACATTAAAAATGTGAAAATTTTCTACGCAATCATACTTATCGTGACAGCTACATATTCCGCTATTGAACTTTACAGCAAAAAAGAACACGTAGTTTAAAACTTTCCTGAATAGACCTGAAAAGGTATACATTTCTGATATTACTTAGAAGCAATATTGGGTTATAATGGGTTAAGGTAGGTTTGCATAGAGTATTTAAGAAGTATTATGGCAGTCTCCCATCCTTTTATGGTCTTCTCTCTTCAATGCAAAACAAGCACTACTCCCATTCATTCTATCTAACAACACTTGTCTCATTCTTTCTCTCACTCGTTTACCCAACATTCTACCCTCTGACGCACTTCAACATCCCCTCCCCGCAAAGTACTCGCTCCATTCATACCTTGTCGCTGTCTCCTCCATATCTCATCTAGAAGCTGCCTCTCCTCACCCACCATGTCAAGCACTTCGTCGTACCTACTACTTTCCGTCCACTTTACCTCCTCCACTCTCCTCCACACTCACGTTTCGAATGCCTCCAGTCTTTTCTCGTCCTCTTTCTCTCTCCTAAGAGTCCATCTTTTATAAAGTAACATTTCACTATAGCTGCCAGCAACCAACGATGAATTTAACTTCCTTTACTATACAATCTATACATAGATCTGATTTGATGAAAAATCATGGTTTCCAAACGTGTGAATTGAAAACAAAATATCAGTTTAGGCAACCCTCACACCACCATAGCTCTTCCCATCTTCACGACCATGTCATCGTCAATAAAAAATGTAATAACTATGGATTAGTGAGTATTGGAAATATTTTCCGAGGAATTATGTTTCTTCATCCAGTGCGGATTCCTACATCCAAAATCCTCTTAAAGTTGGGCACAATTCCCATGGCTCAATTTTTTTATCCTCGCAAACTTCTGGCTATCTGCCTGGCGACGACTAAAGAAATACAGCAACGTGTTTTAAATCTGGAAATTTTCACACTTTCAATGAATATCTGAATACTGTTTTTGGTTTTCCGTTGTTCATTTGAAGTTACTTCTCCTGTTTTTTTCATGACCAATCCCGCGCGACATCCGAGGATCTAAATTAAGAAAGGAATTGTTCTCACTGCATCCCACGCAACTTGCCTCGTCACTGACGTCATCGCGGATTATTTTCTCATCCCGTTTACCTCTCGTCGAAACTTTCACTTTTAAGCCCTTCCTAAAAATATAATATTTCCTTCACTCGATGATAAATTCCCTTGTCTAGAACATTATTCGTACATCATTCCTCTCTAAAAATACAGCTTAAGCAAAATGTGTCGTCGCAAAAATTATAAGTTTCGCTCTAAGTCCGCCTGGGGTGCACGGTGAACTATTAGCTATGCAGTGAGAGACTACAGACCAATATCTCAGCCCATTTCAGCCCACCATTATAGCCCTGTGGATACATCATACATTGCTGAGCAAATGCACTTGACGAAAAACTGAGCACCAAATATGTTTCCAAATTGCTACAAATATCCTTAAGGTTTTTTTTAACCTTATCTAACTATTACTTTTTTTTATCCGGTAGAAGTGATTCTACTAATTTAAGAATACCGGAACTAGCCACGGTGATATCTTTACGAAGTCACTTGCATGGACAAATTGTGCGAAAATTCCTCAGAGAAAAATATCATTCGCCTTGGTCAGGATTCGAACCCGGATCCGCCGATTTTCGGTCGAGTGCTGTAGCCAGTTGTGCTCTCCGGCTGTGGCGCTGTTAACACAATTTATACTCCTTGTGGCATCATATGCTCAGCAGTCCATACCACCTCGTCCGGTATAGTCCTCGAAGAAAAATGACGCCTCGGTAGCTTAACTGGCTAAAGCAGTCGACCGAAAATCGGAGGATCCGGGTTCGAATCCTGATCATGGCGAATAACTTTTCTCTGCATATTTTTCGCATAATTTGTGATTCTACTAGCTGAAAGAGACGGGTGCAAATCGTATTTTCAATTTCGCAGGGGAAATTTACTGTCTGTAAATAAGATGCAAGCATAATAGAAGTAAAAATAGAAAGATAATGAAAAGATGATTTTAAATTCCCTTCACCAAAACTACGCTTTCCCTGAGTTTTCAATCCATTCTTACGCCGATATAAAATAGATCACATTAGATTTTGGCACCATCACCGACCAATGTAGCCACGGGTCATTCCAAGAGAACTTTTTGATGAATGCATGACCAAAATATTTAAAAGGATTACTTCAGATGATCGTAGGAACACCTAAATATCTTCAAAATTGCAACGTGATATTTTTCTCGGCGGAAATGGGTTAAGCTTAAATGTATGTGTGCTCCAATCGAAAATGGCTTAATACTGGTGACAACCCTTGGTGTCATGTTGCCGAAACTAGCTAGCAAAAGATATAATAGTCAAATAAAACACTTTTATCAATTTTGCTGCCTCAAAATTTCTATTAAATAAATTCGTTACCAAAACAAAAAATTGTAATAAAATGTAAACAAATAACTTGTTATAAAAAAACACAAAGAGTAATATTTCACTTCTAAAGAAAGTTAGGGAAAAAGCGTTCCGGCACTGCTAATTTTGCCATGTCGTCACTGGTGAAAGTACTATTCCTCTGTCGAACAGATGCGATCTACGGATTGACGGAATTTGTGTGTGACTACCCATCTAAGCCAGATATTACAAAGGGTTAGTTCACCATTTATTTATTGACCCTTTTGACTGTTTGGAAATACAAGCAGCCCCTATTTTTCCGTTTTGCGATACATCCCCTACTTCTTTATGTGCTCGCGAGGGGTATTCGACAGCCTAAGACCGTTAGAGGGTAAGTTGATGACGTAACGCACCGTAGCCGAGTGGGTCGCCATTCCTTTACTTCTCGCATTGTCCACACGCGGTTCCTTTTCTTTTAGAGTATTATGATCGAGTCCTCCCCACAATGAGCGACTCTACCTGAACGAGTCAATGAACCGGAACAATAATGACGTTTCCAAATAATGAAAAGTGGATAACAACTTTTGCGTTTTCTTTTTTTTAACTCATGAGAAATTGACTGAAAAGAAAAGATTTTTTACGTCGCAACGTATATTTCCCTTCCATTCAACGAATTCTGTTAGTGAATTGCGATTTCGGGTCAGAGCTCTCATTCTGACAACCTGAATGAATCAGTTCCAAAGTCTGCGGCAAGCCAGCTATATCGAGATCGACGGTTCCGAATAAATGGTCGGCTAAAGAGCATTCGCTCGTGTTTTGTACGATCGCGAGTGCATTTTCCTTGAACTCATATTTACCGTATTTAACAAATAATGCTTTGGTAGAACTCACTGAAGTACCTACCAAACTTAGATCAATTTTTCATTTTCTCTTAATTATTATCCGATCGAATCACTAGCAGAAGATCCGCTGAAAGGATTTTAAGCCTTCTTAAGTATTTAATGGACAATGCTATCTTTGATTGTAGTCAGCAGATTAATTTACACCAACGGTATGATTACTACGCCACATAGTAACCATGAGTAAAATTAAAATGCTTTTATTCCAACAAGGTCACGCGGAATTGAAATGCATCTCGATTACAAGGATTCTAAGGAAACCCTTTTGTTATCAGTCGAAGGCGTCGGTGACTTTTTAGAAATTCTACTACTACTCTCGTTTTTTCTGAAGCATAACACTTACGCACGCTTATGTAATATAAAATAAATGTGATATAAAATTAGTTGACAGCTATCCTTGGTGAAAATATATAATCGCTATCAATGTTCAGCACCGGTCCCAAAAAATACCTAAGATAACCCAAAACATCATCATGTGTTAACGTTAACGACACTTCACCTCCAAGTAAACCAACATAAAAATAATATCAACTTGTAGAGGTGGCGACGAGAAAATCGCTTACTTAAAAACGCCGTTTCTCCCCAAAGAGGGCAAATATGATGTTATTTTGATCACCACAGACAGCAATAGGGTGGTTTCCTATTATTTTTTATTGCCTAAATCAAAAGATTATAAATCCTGGAGTACGCATTTCACGCTTTTAGATTTTTAAATGAATATATCTATTTTTCGCGATTAAATTAAAAGTGAAAATTTTCAAGCGCGTGAAAACGCGACGGGTAAGTATGTATGCTGGGAAAACTCCGTGTGACGATCTGGTTCCCGCTGCCGCAAGTGAGATGACATTGGGGCGAGGCTTTGAGCGTTGATACGATGGAGGCTGCTAGCAGGTAGCAGAGTACCCTGCTAGCTGGTAGCGCTTGGCTTAAATAAGGATTATTAATACCTTATCAAACGAAGAAAACTTTCCGACCTTAGGCAGTTTTAATAGGTGATTATTAAGACATGTTTCCCTGAGCTCTGTGCTTCATGCATGCATTGGTAATCTCAGACAATGTAAAACTCCTATCTAATCGTATAGAAACTAGGTCCCTGTGACGTCACGTGGAGTGGCATCGCATGGGCGCCAATCTGGCCTTTTTCAAATGAGGATAAAATTGACCATTGCCATTCGTCTAACCCGGTATTTCTAAAACCAAATAATTTGTATATTATGAATACACTAATGGTGGGTAACGAATCTCAATCAATGCCTCTCGTTTTCTTTGATGAAGAAAACTGCCCTATTCCAGGTTTTATAGCCATGAGTAATGAAAATACCCCTGGGTATCATAAGAACCTTCAATGAAAGGGATCGACATTCGAGGTCACGTTCGCCACGAAGATGAGAGAAGTGGGTTGATTTGTGGGCATAATAATTAATTTTAAGAGGGCAATTGAGGACTCGGGAGTTTTGGGGAGACATTCTCCTAACAAGATCGGCCCAGAGAGAGAGAGCGATAGGCACGTGGATCACATTTTACTGCCCATCTCGACAGTTTCTGATTAATAGCAAGCTTACTTCTCCCCTCCGCCTAATTTACTCACCGATCCAAAGAATGCTGCGAAGATAAGAGGATACTGATGTTACAAGAAGATGCAGCGCAAAAACGTTATTTCTAAAACACGATGCTTCCCTAAAATTATATTTCCATTCAGATAATTTTGACTTCAGCAAAAAAAAATATTCTGTGAATTCCTTTCCCCGTAGAAACGAGTTACTTCAGTAGATTCCAAAATTATATTCTCGGTGTAGTAGCTCTAACTGAAAGTAGGCATATATGTACAGTCACTTTCAAAAGTTTTAGGACAAAGTTTGTGGCGCCACTTCTGCTTCTCAAGAAAATTTAGTTTCCCTTACTCCATTTGTTTTCCTTGCTCACGCACTGCAAATATTTCGCCTCCATGTGAAGATATATGAACAAAGAGGGAGAAGTTACTTGCTAAATTTATCGTTTTGTTTCGATCTTTGATGGATTTAATGATTAATTTCGTGTGCATACTGTGTGTCCTTGCTCCGGTTTTCACTGCTGGTCTGATATTATGTATTACAAAAACCTCAACGTCAGAAGTCGTGGTGGCGTAGTGGAGTTAATGCGACGTCGTCACAGTAAAGGTTGTTGGATCGATTCCCCTGCTCGGAATTAAGATCTCAACATTTTTTTTCCTTGGTAACTCCTTTTGTATTTAATAATGGGTTTCAAAGAATTTAAATTCGCTGTAACCGTTATATACTTTATAGTTTTTTTAATGGTAAATGGTAATATACAAGTTAAGAATTGGGCAAGGGTTGACGTATCATTTTTATGGATTGCTAGTACACATTTTGAAAATTAGGTATTTGCAAAAGGGGTAACCGTAACCCGACGGTAAGGGGCGCATTCAAACCCAGCGTTGGTATTAACTTAATGATTTTAGATTGGCAATGAAGGGTCACGCATAGTAGTTTATTGAAAATTTATTAATTGGTTTAGAAAGCTGTTGATTGTTATGATTCTCTGTAATGAGCTCCATACTTTTCACCCGTCCCTTGAGACGGGTGATATGTGTGTCATTATATGACGTCCAACTTGACTTACATACAGCAAATAGCCTTTATAATCATCACATACTACTTCATTTGGGTTTTGCGGTGAATGTGTTTTCTAGTTTTCAATCAATGCAAAGATCCAACTAATTTGTCAGAACGGATTCATCCAAGTAATCGGCGAGCTGATAATGGAAACCTGTTGATGTTATACCCTATTGCGAATGGACAATCTAGAATTTTATCCAATGAATTAGAAGAAGGCCTAAACAGCCCTAAGAAATAAAAAATACCTTAAGAGACCTCTACCCCATCATCAGCGCAAATCGAAGTACTTCCAATCTCCTCCCTTCCCGCCCTTCTATCACCTACAGAAAGGCACCCCACGTGCGCAAATATTCCGATCAACCCGCCCCTCTCTCCCCCGCACTGCCCCACTATCTTCCTCCTCCTCAACATGCAACCGCCCAAGATGCAAGTGCTGCTTTTAGTTTCGCTCCACCTCCCCACCATTCATCAATTAATCTTCCTCTTCTCCTTTTTCCTTTAAATACTTCCTTTAATTCCATCTACCGACTATCCTACAATTTCTGCCCTGCCTAATACATTGGAGAATGCACCACGGCAGTATCCATTCGAATGAACAACCATCACCTCTCCACCAAGTCCCCCCCATTCGTTGAACCAGTACTCCAACACAAAATAGTTCCTTCGAGCAGTGCTTTTCCCTTTCCTAAATCGAAATACATACTACCAGAAAATTCACCCAGCACACCTGGGTGGAAACAGCGTTCAAACCGCCAGGGCTGAACGTCACTCAGTAGCCACTAGCCAATCCCACCCCATTTCCCCCTCACCTCCACCTACCCCTTCAACCCCCCCCCCCCTAAACTCCACAGAAGACATCAGCAATCCTGTCTCACTCATTGAGAATGGTGGGTAACCCCATAGAAACGTCTGAAAAACATTTTGTCAGTGTCCCTTTTTCAGTGTTTCTATGTTATTTATTTAATCTAAGTATATTTATATTCATAAAAAAGTCGTAAATCGTGTTAATTACACTATTTGTAACCCGAGAACGGCTACACATATTTGAACGATTTTCTAGATGAATAGAATTTTTTGGATTCGTATCAACCTCGAATAGCAGAATTAACATTTAAAAATAATATCAGTTCATGGAAGAAATTAATATGGATGCTAGGGGACATTTTTAGGAGTTGGCAACACTTCAACAGCTCTAGTTCAAGTCGGTCATTCTACTTACTAAATGATCTCTTTTGTTTTTACCAATTTAATGACTGAGCCTCATAAAAATTTTTGACTCTCGGTAAAGGCCGTGTTCTTGTCGACGTATCGAGCGGATTTATTTCATATCCTCGGCATTTTTGCAATATCGTTTCATCGAAAGATGAACTCCTCAACAAATTGCTCTCGAACATGACTGATGAGCACAATAATCACAAATTTTAGAGCGAGCGAGCGATTTTGGCGGCTCAGGACGAAGATGTGGATTACTTCTTCGAAACTTCGAAATTTGCAAATAATTGGTAATCTGCATTTACTCAAATCTATTGACTGTGTTACAAAAATAGATGAAGTCACCAACTATCCATCTGCATTTTTAAACTTCTGATATGTGACTACTTTCTTACCACCGCACAATATACAGCTGAAGGTTGACTCGGTGGTCATGAACCTTTGAAACCTAAAATATGCAATGGAACATGTTAGGTGATAAAAAAACAATAATCAATGTGATTCACGCGGTTATATTCAAAGGAAAATTTAAAGATGAGGATATTCTCATTCCAAGGATTCCCATGATCCCATCTGATATGCCCTATGAGTTCAAATAAATTCAAATTTCGGCTTCGTGTTTCATTCGCGATGATGATTAGCTAATTACTATGTCAACCTTTGAGTGTTTGTAGTCTGAATTAAGGAAATCCATGTTTTTCTCATGAACAATTATATGTCTCATGTTCAGTGTTGGTAAACTATCCGCTTCATTTGTTCGTGCGTCTTAAATTGCTAATATTTTTTTCTATTGTTTTGTCAATCATGATGGAATTGATTAATACAACATCGTATCTATGAACATATTACGTTCATAGATACGTTCAGCGGCACATCCTTACAAGGAATAACTCAGGACGCCTCAGCAAAAGTTATTGGGGTGCAATGACGGCTGCAGGGCCTGGGCCTATAGTTTCCACGTCTCGAAGACTGAATGCATAGGAGGACGTGGGATTCCTGACGAACCATCTTCTACCGTATATTGAAACGGTCGTTCCGCCTGGCGAGGAAGTGACTTTCGTCCAGGACAATTGCCCAATCCATTGGGCAAATATCGTTTCTAATTTTTTTGAAGAGCATCCACGGATTCATGTTTTGCCATAGCCATCTAATTCCCCAGACTTGAATCCCATAGAAAACCTTTGGAGTGCAGTGGTGAGAGAATGGGACATTGGGAATTAATTTAATGACGCTTATTGCAGTTCGTTATTTGTTCAATTTGCCGAATTGGGTGGCGGCGGGGTAAAATGCTCGCCTGTCAAAGAAGTGTCGAGTTCGAGTCCCGCATGGGTAAGTTTCCTTTATCAAGCGCAACGTTGTCGCAGAATAATTTATTCACGCCATTTATGTCAATATTGATCCGTCGGTACGTATGAATTAAGTATGAATTTTGTAACGTAAAGCTAAATGTGGAATAGTATTTATTCAATAAATTTGAAAGAAATAGATTCTTACAAAAATACCAACTCCCGTAGAAGTATTGAGAAAGTAATGCAAAGCATATTCCGGAAATGTTGTGGATTCAGCGGGCCAATTTTTGAAGCGACACAAAAATCGTTCATTTTTTCGGGGACTCTCAGCCAATTTCTTAAGGGAACACCTTGTGATACGTTTTGTTAGGAAATCACTGAGGAATTTCAGAGCACCTGGATTTTCTCTTAAATTCAGCCTCAGCAATAAATAATGCAGCAAACATTTTTTTCTCAGTGAACAATTTTTCCCCCATTTTCATATTATTTTATGGATATAAAGTAGAGCTGAGGGTATGAAGCACATTTTAAAAAAGCTAGAAGTTCCCATGGAAATACCTCCGTTAAAACGTCCAAGGGATCCGCTCCAGGGTGTCATAAAACGACCGTTTTCGAAATTAGAATCCTTAGGGTCAGGGATCGGTGATTGAAGAAGGTATAAGGGTCTCAGCTGGTATCTTTCTGGTAGGTCTTTTTGTATGAGTCCCAGGAAAACAACTCACTTTGTCGAGGTTTGAACGCTTTTAATAGAAGCGTGGTCTTCGATCGTATCCAAAGATAACGAAATGAACTTCGATGAAACGTGCAAGTACATCGCATAAAAAACCTCCACTGTCTTCACCATAGACCATTTGAGAATCGGTGTCTTGAAGCAAAACATAAAAACGGTGAATGTTGAGCGTTAAAACCCATACAGCTTCAATAACCTTACCGCGGCGCGGCTAATCCAACTCCCAACGCGCGGAGAGGAACCCTGCCGTGCGATCGAAAAATCTATGTAATTTCCGGCGACGCAAACTTATTTCAAATAAAACTGCATAAAGACCTCAAGAAATCTTCAAACAATGCTGTCATATAAGTTACTCTGCGCGACCTTGCTGAAAACCTATTTGAAAGTCTACCTAAATGTAAAACTTTGTCGAAAAACAGTATCCGCCATTTTATTACTGCACGGTAAGAATTTATGGACTGTATTCTTTAAGATTACGGAAAATCTAAGAAAAAACACCATGCTAACAGATTATGTGGTTTTTTATTCGGCAAGAATCCACCCATAACTTCACCATTCACTTACTTTGGAAGATTTTCAGAGAAAATTGAAGACGGGCGTTTTTATGGAAATTTGCTCACGTTTTAGCCTCTGTACCTCAGTAACGGGTAAGATCTATGTCAAATGAAGTACATATCAATAAATTTCAATCATTTTTAAGTATACCTGCGAAGTTTCAAGTTTATAACTCAAAAAAAGCCATTTTGTAATTTTGTCCGGCTTTTTCCGATTTCCGCCCACTGTGCCTTGTCGCCTTTCGTTAAGAACAAGAGAAAGCCGATGCTAGCTTTCTCTACTCCCTATCTTTTTTAACGTGCTCTGGACGCGCAAGTGAAGTTATTTGTCGTTCGCCTTAACACAGTACTTGAAAGAGGATTCAAATATAGGCGAATTCCTTATTTCCGCCATCTTTAATAATGGGTTCATATGCTGGAGTGCCGACTCATTAAAAAATATTGGGGAAGCCCATACCGGCGGTCTTGTCCAGGGAATTTTTATAAATAGTTCGTTTAAAAGTTTAATTTCGAAGATCTATTTCGAATCCCTAGACTGAGGTTTGTGGTGATGAACATTGTGCTTTATCACCCGTCTCAAGAGACAAGTGATGAAGGATGGTGCTCATTGAAGAAAATCATAATAATCAACAGCTTTCTAAACTAATTAATGCAATAATCAACTGTATGACCCTTCATTGCCAATCTAAAATCATTAAGTTAATACCAACGCTGGGTTTGAATGCGCCCCTTACCGTCGGGTTACGGTTACCCCTTTTGCAAATACCTAATTTTCAAAATGTGTACTAGCAATCCATAAAAATGATACGTCAATCCTTGCCCAATTCTTAACTTGTATATTACCATTTACCATTAAAAAAACTATAAAGTATATAACGGTTACAGCGAATTTAAATTCTTTGAAACCCATTATTAAATACAAAAGGAGTTACCAAGGAAAAAAATGTTGAGATCTTAATTCCGAGCAGGGGAATCGATCCAATAACCTTTACTGTGACGACGTCGCATTAACTCCACTACGCCACCACGACTTCTGACGTTGAGGTTTTTGTAATACATAATATCAGACCAGCAGTGAAAACCGGAGCAAGGACACACAGTATGCACACGAAATTAATCATTAAATCCATCAAAGATCGAAACAAAACGATAAATTTAGCAAGTAACTTCTCCCTCTTTGTTCATATATCTTCACATGGAGGCGAAATATTTGCAGTGCGTGAGCAAGGAAAACAAATGGAGTAAGGGAAACTAAATTTTCTTGAGAAGCAGAAGTGGCGCCACAAACTTTGTCCTAAAACTTTTGAAAGTGACTGTACAATTTGTTTCCACTGATAAAACGCACCCAAGAGCATCTAGTTAGAAATCACTTTCGAGTGAACATAGGAAGCTCTTTCATGAATGAATTATCCTAAGCTGATTCCACAAATACGTCATTTAACACACGACGCGCTTCGAACTGATACCGCCTCCATTGCAAAAATATAGTACACTCAATTGCACTAGGCAACTGATAAAGTTTTTTTTGTTGTCATAATTTGCGATAGAGATGTACTTTAAAATTTGTTTATTAACATTATAAAAGTACAATGATTCAATAAATGAATGTTTGGCGTTTCTTATTTTTATAGATCGTCATCGGTCACAGCGCGCCATTCCTCTCTCAGTCATATACCACATCCCCACACGGTTAGAATAAGTTATTTTTTAATTGACTACCAAAATACTCACTAGAAATAATTTACATGACAAATCAACGTTTTCTGGGTCAGCTAGTAATTAATGAATGTCTCATTTGGCACCACAAGACGTTCGTCATAATTTAAAGAAAATAGGTGTTGAACTGGCAAAATTTTATGTGAAATAATTTGACATAAAATATTTTGAAATTCTAGACTGGAGAAAATATTCATTAATAATTCGTGCATAATTCCAGCGATTAAACACGCATAATAGGGTAGTTTCCTTCATCAAAGAAAACGAAAAGCATTGGTTGCGATTCGTTACCCACTCAAGATAAAGGTGGGTGGTGAAAAACTTGAGCAGGTTGAGCAATTCAACTATTTAGGCAGTACGTTAAAGGAAAACGGATACAGTAGTAAGGACATCAGGAAGAGAATTGCATTAGCGAAGGAGGCGTTCATGAACAGGAAGGAGCTTCTGAGAGGAACCTTATGTAAGAGTTTAAAGAAAAGGTTAGTGAAGAGTTTGATCTGGAGTGTAGCGCTCTACGGTGCGGAAACGTGGACACTGAGGAAAGAAGACGAGAGAAGATTGGAGGCATTCGAAATGTGGGTGTGGAGAAGAATGGAGATGGTGAAATGGACGGAAAGGAAAAGGAACGACGAAGTGCTGGACATGGTGGGCGAGGAGAGGCAGCTTTTAGATGAGATACGGAAGAGACAGAAGGTATAGTTTGGAGCGATTACTTAGCGGGGAGGGGATGTTGAAATCAGTGCTCGAGGGTCGAATGTTACGTAAACGAGGGAGGTGAAGGAAAAGAATAGAATTTTTAGATAGATTGAAAGGGAGTAGGCCTTAGAGTGAATTGAAGAAGGCAGTGCTGGAAGGAAAGGGAGGCTCTCAGATCTTTTCTTTAGTACTCCATGGAAACCTACCTTAATAGAATGCTATAATAATTAATAACACTCGCGAACCCGTTTCGCGGGAGATTTCGCGGGAAAACGGGGCATGCAGACGTTGCCACTTCTCTATCGACGGCGCCTGTGCAACGGGGTTCTCCTTTAAGTGGCTCCACAGGTGGATTCAGCCACGCAACACACCCTGCACGTGGGGAGAAAAGACACCCTTCCCCCTCCTACATCCTTTCACAACTTGGTCGCAGGCATGACGATAGGGAGACCAGCTGATCAGTTTCCACCCACCTCCACCCCTCTTAACCTTAAAATCCTCCCCCTCTCCGCTCAGCAGGTCCCAGCCCCGTCTGAGAAGCCCCAGCACTCACGAAACCAAGGAAGCGAAAGTGACAAGGGCAGACGGAAGAAAAACAAAAGTTAGGAAGAAATGAATGGAGTGACGAAAAGAGGCGGAGCAACAGGATGTTACAATCAATCACAAGAAAGCCGGTTATCTACTATACTAGCAAGACACCCGGTGTTGCTCGGGAAGGATGGACCTCGGAACTCATGGTCATATAGACCTCTCGATGGGAAAATATGAAAGGACGAAAGAAGAAACACGATTTGTCGGAATGCATAGCTAAATACGTCAACGTCTCGCTACGTAATTTACGTGACTTTTTCTCTCTCTTATTTCTTGCGAAATTGATAATACGATTGGCGTTCACCTTTTGACATAAAAGTAACACTTCCGCCATTGCAACAAGTAATTAGCAATACAAATTGCGAAAAAAAAGGCAAGCACATACGATTTTACGTAACATTCAATTGATTGATTTTGACATAGATTGATTGATTCAAATTCACTTTTTTCCATACCCATTAAATTGAAATGCATAATATGCAATTAACAGAAAAAGAAATAGCCAAAGTATTTTACACAAATGGCCTCAGCATAAGGTGATCAGCTGGAATTTTTGAGATTCCGGCGTGGTGAGCAGGGCTGCGTCACTCCTCGTCAGGAAACAGCTGTTCGCTCTCCAAGGCAGCGAAACTCCTCCGAGCTCCGCCAGCTTCAATGTCAGTCAAATGGCTCCCGCTCGTACTGATGTCCCAGGCGGCGGCCCGCGATGACTGTCGAACGTTGACTGCTTCTCGCGATCGTCAATTCGCAACACATTTTCTCTTTTAAAGCGAAATAGAACCGACTCTAAACCACAAAACTACAACCACAGAAATACACCACCACGGTCTCTGCTACCAAATAATGTGCGCGCCAATTCTGCAGTTCTGCAAACGGAACCAGTATCTCGGAATAAGCTAGAATAGTTTAAGGATTAGTATTCTGTGGTTGAGGTAATCGAAATGAAATTCGTCGTTTCGCTTAATTAAAAACAACTATACTCGTGGCATAGAGATACAAATTGACAAAGATACACAACGAAAGAGTCTTTAACATGTGACCGGATCGACGCTTATACACGGAGCGAACTTAGGCGAGTGATATGATGGTCAGTCTGTCTGCCGTCGAGCAGCATGTGACGTGGCCCGAAGACAGTTGCACATCGATATTCAACCATAATGTGCACGCTATGACAGCAAGGCTATTCGTGGACTGTTTACCTGTGAACGATGAAGTCGTGATAAAAGGCAGTATTGGAGCTGGAAGTCGCCAAATCGGCCTTCTCCTCGCACCCAGCCCGCACAAAGACATACAAACATGGCAGATTGAATAGGGATGTAATCGGAAGGTGAATGAGCAAGCATCGGGTGGGGAATGGGTGCTAAGCGGCGCTGAGCGCACTTGCAGGGTTCGGCAATGAGAAAACGATGCAAAGGACGCGTCGGACGCAACCGAAAATAGCACTGCGGTCTTCGGGAGAATGAGATGCACCGATTAACTAACTTTTGCTGCAATCCATGCAGCCGTATAGAAACGAATAGCGGACAGACAAACAGATAACCTCTTTTATATATGTACAGACTAGCAGGCCACCCCGCATTGCTAGGTAAAGATAATACCCAGGGAAGTGGGGAAATTGGTATTCATGGTCACACGGCAGGATTTTTAGGTAAAGGAACAAAGCAGGCACGATGATGTAACAGCAAACAATGGAAAAAATTATTTCCGTACATCGCGCACGGGATCAGCTTATACCCCGTCAATACCTAATTTCACGTCCACCTACCGAACTCATAAATTAAACTGCGAATATAGGTTATATTAATTAGACATCACGATATCATTATAACATACGTAGACACTAATCGTAGTTTATGTTACCGAAAGAGCAATTTTTAGGATAGTGTTTACGCAAGCCTACGAGTGAGTGATGAGCAATTTTTAAAATTAAATTTGTTCAAGCATCCAAATCAGCTAATTTTTTACGTTGTTACCCACACAATTAGTGATAGAATAACTATTTAAGTCATGGCGTTTAGGCATTTTATGCAGCTCCGGTTTTTTTATACAACGGCAACAGGATAAAAATATCGAAACTATTTTTAAGGCCGTCTTACTCGGGGCACGTAATTGCACAATCCGAGTAGTGTACGATGGCCCAATCAAAAGTGCGTCGCGTAAAACGATGAATTCCTATGACTCAAGCGAGAATGCATTGACGTGAGATGGTAAAATAGCCCGTTCTAATTCCGTTCAAACAGTAGCGTAATTGCACGCCAAAACCAGAAATTTATACCCGTCAATAAATGTTCTCACCTGAGCAATTACGTTCCCCGGGTAAAACGGTCTTTACAGTTATCGCTTAGAGTATGGAGTACCTACCTGTATCCGTTGAGTTACGTACACCGGAATATCCCCTTCAGATCCATACACTACGTCCTGCATTTCACTGATTAATAAGCTTTTTCCTTAATTAGTCACGCAGCAAGCAACAGAATACATTGCAAGTAAAGTTACCTGGATGCCTGGATCGAGCAGATCGATGAATGATGGCCGATCGATACCATTGATCGACTTTGATATCGTCATTCGTCAGAGTGACGCGACGCGACGATGTTTTATTCGAGGCATGTCAAATCCTTGTAGTTGTTCGTAATTCCTCATTTTTGTCATGGATTTTTATGTCACTAATCCTGGCTTATACTATGTTCCTTTTTTATCGACGCTAGTATTGTATTTGTTGCCTGTATTTATTTTCATCACCCTTTAAAATTTACCTCTTCTAAAAAAATCATCTACCTCCCCCAAAAATGTCTGGATTCCTCTCTCACTAATTATTTTTCTACATTTCTTTCAATACTGTACACTTTTATCCCCTCTTAACATTTTATCGTCTGATAAAATTTTTTATTGCAAGGCCTTACCGAGTGGGGGAGTCAAAAGGGTTCAAACCTGCCACCAAAGAAATGCTTGATAGATGCAGTGAGCTTAAGTATACCCTCACCAAATGACACCCCCCCATAAATATTCCCCCTCCCAGATATATAAAACCTTTCTCCTGGCGAACTCTCACTAAAACATTTTTCTAGCTGTGATGGTATTTATTGTCTGATGATTCAGATGAAAAATAATCTTAGTTAAATGCTGGGCCATACCCAACAGGTCAATTAATGGTCTGGCTATATTCCATAATTAAATATGTTCCTTTAAGGACCCAATCTTCTACTTCTCAGTAGGGGTTGGACATTGCGAACATTTGTTTTTGCCCATTAACGATTCCAGAAAACCTGTAACCTTAGCCATCATTTATGTATGGAGAGCTGACAAGAAATTTCTACTAATAAAGTATACACTATTAACAAAACCCTAAGGGCCCCCGCGGACTGGCAACTTTTACAAAGCAACTATTTAGTTGCTCTGTGGATGTCCAAATGAAACACACGAAATTGACTGTGGCCCCGCGTACGGGCAACTTTTTAGTTGCCGCAACTGCCGTGTGTTCCATAGGGACTTCCTCAAAGCAACTAAATAGTTGCTTTGTAAAAGTTGCCAGTGCGCGGGGGCCCTAAAATTGTAAACTGTATTGGAAAATTTTACCTTTTCTTGAAATTCAGGGAAAACAAGAGTTAGTTCTACATTTACCTATCATTGCTTGTCTATCCAGGGAGGAGAATTTCAAAGGTGGCACTACTTAGGTCTGCCAGATTGGACTGTTTACAACTTTCTCCCCTATTTTTAGAATGATTTTACAATTAGATATGAAAATGAAAAAATAAACTTTGCTAGGTTAACTATTATACATTAGTGAACCTAACAAAGTATTTTTTTCATTTTCCACAATGGAAAGGTGTAACAAAGTCAAGCCTGAAATCATCCATTATACAATAATAATAATCCTTACTGTCTACCATGCATGGTGTAAATCAGCTTAACTCCCAGTAATCTTTTCAAAAAATAAAAGCTTTCCTATCATTGAAAATAAGAATGTTCCAGCTTTCACTTTGGCCACTGCACTCAGGGGCACAGCTAGGAATTAAGGCTGAGGGGGTTAAGGTGCAACTAATACAGGGGTGTGTGGGGTATGGAATACCCACCAGGATAAGCGGTAGGTGCGAGATTAATAAATTGTGGAAGTTTAAAATAAATGGTTCAAAATGGTGAGTTTAACGGCTTTCTGAGGGATATTCTATTAATCCTTACACTATTCTATTATATTCTTTCACTGCACCACTGACTACACTTACTTAATACAGCATGGCATTAATATTTTTGTTCTTTTCAATCTGAACAGGTCCGCATGATACTCCTTCCCAGTAAAAAGCAGAAACACAAAACTAAAATTCGACAAGGTGATAATCCACAATACATGGAAAGTTTCTTACTCCACCGTGTAAACCCTGGTAAGTTTAATTACAGAAGTTCTCCTGAATGTTTTTTCTACCATCAGCCACTAGTTGCCCCTATGGCTTCTCATTTTTTTTCAAATGCTTTCACAGAGGATGTAAACAGCATGGGAGTGAGATTTCGTCTGTACGGGTGTGAGCGCATGAGGAGAGAACGCCTCATAGGTGAATATGTGGTTGGTTTTGCAGCAATCAATTTGGAGCTGGAAACTACACTTTGGCTACCTCTGGAACCTCGGGCAAGTCTCGCTGTAAGTATATCAGTCGAGCATGAAGTTAGGGCATTAAAAGTAATATGAAGTTTACAGCAATATTATATAAGCATTTTATGACAATTAATTAAGTCCAACCTAAGATAAAACTCGCTCTAAAATTTACCTAAAAACCTTTTCATTAGATTTAACTCTTAAAATTCAAAAATTATGCCATTGAAAGGGTGTAAATTATAGCCAGTAGTTGAACTACAGTTCTCTCAGTTATGCTCACATATTAAAGTTAATTATAAAATATTTTTCACCAGTCATTCATATCATTTTTCATCTAGAAAGTTTTCATCATGACCTCAAAAAGCAATTCTTCATAGATATACACAGAATATCTCACTCATATTCATTTTCTTCAATTCCCTAAAGCCAGAGATAAATATGTTCCATTTAGGAAAATGTAATAATGATATAAGAATTTAGTCCAAAAACTACTCATAAATCATAATTTGGACTTCCACAGCTATTATCTCGTGAACATGTCACAGTCGAGATTAACCAGTCATGGCACTCCAGCCTACAGCAATGGAAGTTCAGAAAGATTATTGATGTTGCACTCCTTTTTAATACATATCTATGTATCATGATTTCTATTCCAAAAAGCCTGAAGAATCATAATAAGCTTTCACTCAAAATCTAGAAAACCCACAATAGTCACTCAATGCTGAGCTGAAGGAGTATTTACTAAGCATGATAATTTGCAATAAAAGATATTGATGGATCTCACATGAGGAGGGACCCAGAATTAAACTGGACTGGACCATTCATAAGCGTAGACAAAGTCCTTCTTCTAGATAGTGATAGTAGACATTGGTATGGATCCCTCTAATCTATGTCCATTTTCATAAGAATGCCCATTAACTTCCCAATCAACTCCATCAAATGCTCTTTCAAAATCCACAAAGCAAGCATAATGTTCTCGTTATATTCTTGGTTTCTCTCTGCAAATGACCCCATCACTACTGTTGCATCGCGGTTTGACTTTCCTTTTCTGAAACCAAACTTACAGTAGCCCAAATACTCAATTCAACTCACCTCCATTCATCTATTTAGAATCCTGACTATAACTGACTAACCTGCATGTGTTATAGTCTCAAGGTCTCTGCATTCCAGGGCATTATTCTTTTCCAGAAGGTCTGTCTTCACGAAATCCTCCAGCCAAGGCTCTTCCTCATATCGATACCTCCACCGCAAAAATGCTCAACAATCGCCCACCGAATCAAATCCGCTCATCTAGTAGCCCAACAATATGAATCTGCTCAGCTGGCAGTGTCTGGAGCATAAACGCTCACATCCAAGCTTAGAGAATATGAGGTGAGCGCTTAAGCTCCGGACTTAGTAAATATGCTTAGTAAATACTCCTTCAGCTCCAGACACTGCCAGCTGAGCGGATTCATATTGTTGGGCTACTACGTGAGTGGATTTGAATCGGAGGGTGATTGTTGAGCATTTTTGCAGTGGAGGTATCAATATATACTGCATACTAGCTAAAAAAAACTTGTCCTAACATCCTTCCCTGAATTCTTAAGATGAACATAAAACATTTAAAACTACTGGTATTACTACATAATCTGCAGGTGAGACAAAATAGGCAATGGCATCTCTTGTTCATTCAGCTAGTGTGTTTGACGGTGGCTTTTCACTCGTTCGGCACAGCACCAGTCCTCAGCATCTGATTTGCTGAGTCTGGCACGGAGCGATTCCACCGGATCAACCCATTCCATGCAGCACGGGGGAGTGCCAGAGCTCCTCCTGGGTCTCGCTTATAATGGTACCACGGGACGACTTTCAGCAGAGATAGTGAAAGGAAGCCACTTCAGGTACAGCATTGTAACTTCTCGCTTAACTGAAAGGAAATACATTTTTTTATCGTGATATGAATGCAAAAATGATGTAGAAGCTTTATTGTAGCTAGTTTTTTTGTAATCATAGAAGAATAGAAATAAGTCTCATAAGTAATCAGAGAATTTCTTTTACCTGTAGTGCTCTCTGTATTTTTGTATGGCTAGTTGCATGTTTGCACAGCACCTAATTTAAATTTTCCTTTGTACATCCACTTTTTCATTGTTGATCAGAATAGTTGTTTGCTTCAAATAAAGACATTTTTATTTCCCATGTTTGCCTTGAAAATGCTTTTAATAAAGAAATTTTTGTGAATTTTTTTCTTTTAATTTTTCCTTCGATTAAATCTTGGTAATCTGACACATATGCAGCCATGGCATTGCTGGATTTTTGGAAACATACAGGAAATAAACACAATGCACATAAAACTTTTTATGGTATAATTTTGAAATTAAATACATATACTGATGCCAAATCTCCCATCCATAACGGAAAAGTTATCAGGGAAATAGGTAAATGATTATGCCAGATTACTGGACATGTCGAATCACACGGTCAGATTACAGTGGTTGTACAGTACTCGTGAGCATCCAACATAACCAGAGAAGGTATAACCACCTGCTTGCATAGTCATTCCTGCCGAGATATATTTTTCAATCGAGATTTTAAGAAAAGAAAAATGGTTAAACCCCTATTACTTTCCATGAAAAACCAAGTCCAAGCTGATTTTAGTAGCTCTAATGTATTAATATTGGAAAAAAGCACCATCTCAGAAATTTCTAAATATTATTGGCAGGTAAGCGATAGAAGAAATCCAAAAAAGGCAGTGTATAAGAAATATTGGAAATGAGGCAAACTTTGGGTATGAAACAAGTAAAAATTACCTTTCTCGTTGGTAGCTACAAAGGATTTCCCTGTGAATTCTCTCCAAAATGGTGCAAAGTGATTGTAATAATTATATTTCAAGACTATGAGATATATGGAATGACATTTTGGGGAATGTTAAAGCATATTTTAAGTATTTAATTATTAAATAGGGAAAATGAGGGATTATAAACTAAAGGTTGCTAAAAAGAATTCATTTTATACAGGAATTTTGTTCAGGGGGGGTCCAAAACAAGGGGGGAAATTTTTGAAAAACAGGTTACTAATTAGAGAGTTTCAAACTAATTTTAACACTTTTTATAATCGAAAAAACTTCATTTTTCATAGAAATCTTCAGTTAATTCGTGATTTTTCAATATTTGGTTTTCTTTTGTGATGCAAAGTGAGTAATTTTTATATTTCAGGGGGGTCCGGACCTCCCCCCCCCCTTGCTATGCCACTGATTTCATAAACTTAACGTGGAAGCATCATACTCGTTTCTGAACAGACCTGATTGTGTACATAGTTGCTATATGTACCTACAAGTTTCCTTCTTGTAGACCTTGCAGCAAGGTAAAGACATTCTATCTAATTAGCACTATACATACTTGGAGTAAAATAAGAATGACACTTACACAGCCAGGCCCAGAACCAAGTCTCAACAGGGGCAAAAATGCCCTCCAATAACATCACTGGTATTAGGTAGGTAGGTATTTAAAGGAAGCAATTGACATCTAGGGTCATTTGACCATAGGGAAGGGAGAAGAGAAACCCAGCATAGGCATCAATCTGCAGTTCACGTATAGCACCCAAAGTCCCATCCAATAGATGGAGTGCTGTACATTAATGGCCCTCCACAGAACACTCTAGCAGGGACCATACAGTGTCTGAAATATCTTCACCAATGGCAGAATTTGAACCCCAGCCCACTGGATGGGAAACCAACACTCAAGCCACCGCATCAACCTATCTCCTCATAGGCAATCCGGGACCCCCATGGATATACCCCTTGACTCTTACTTCTTACTGGTCTCCTTTCAATTTTGATACAGCTGACCAGCCTTCAAAATATTGTGCATGAGTAGAACACAGTACAGAATTTGCTAAGTATCACGTAAGTAGTGCAAGAACCAAGCCATCAAAATCACAGGAGTGTGGGATGCCTTGGTTGCTGAATTGCTTCAAGAATAAAAATGCATGCCATGATTTTTGAAGTATTCTGGTTTGAATTTTCAGTAGAATTTTTTCAATGTAAGTGCACTTGCAGTAAAATCTATTGGTTCTCTGGATCCATATTAAAGTCATCATTTTGCTTCATAATGGAAATAATGAGCAAACATTCTTAGTTGCTCCACAAAAAAGCTTTATTACACCACTGAGGCTATGTCGAGAATCGACATCATCATCACTTAATGATTTCAATAACTGATGAAACCTGAAACCCAGGGCGTGCAATAGTATTTTTTTTTAGTAGAAGAACTAAGTATCAATGCTCATTATTTGTATGACTCCATTAAAGTTTACCTACTTCTGGATGATCAATGGTAACTTTTTAAAATCAACTCATCATCTCACCTGACACATGCGTGATGTATAGTGCACTGTAATTGTAGCCTCTGACTTAATTTTTGCTATCATATCGCATGGCTTACTACACACCATTCCCCAAAGTGTACCTGTATCTTTTGCACCTTTTTAAATGTTAGTGGTCCAAAGGTCTGGCATGATATTTGTCTCCATAATAGGCATTTAAAAGAGCTGTTGGATATACTGAGGATATTTCTTACTGTAAGATGTACAAGCTTATGTCCAGAAATGTAGTTTTTTAATCTTTTATGAATGGACCCCTATATATTTCCATCCTAAATTGGAAAATGAACCTTAATTTTTTTATTCCAGATTTTTTGCAAGTGGCAAATTAAAAAATATGCTAAAAGTTTAAAAAATGCAAGAATGTGCATGCTCAAAAATCACACAAAACATTATTTAATGACCCAGATAAGGAAATTTTTTATACAAGGATGACTTTTAGATGATACTGAGAAAATGTATGCATCCATTTTTTCATCTCCTATTTATACAACCAATTGAGTAATTCCCAAGATACTTCAAACTTGGGTATTTTGACTTTATGCAATGACTGTAGGATACCATGCTCCCATCGAAGTAAACTTGAGTGAAAATCATGATAGCAACCACATTATTAGTTTTGTCCTCAATTGATACAAAAATAATTACTAAATGCCTGAAGAATAGATGTGTTGCGTTACTGCTCCATCATAAAATCCAGTACATTTAAGAGTAATTATATTTAGGAGCTGTTAAATGGCATCAACTTCCATACAACACGATCAGATGGCTATATAAAGAGGCTCCATTGTTGAGGCCTGAGGAAAATGCACAGAATATGTATTTTCCACAGAGTCAAATATGACTGTCCAATCTCTCCTTGGGCTCGGATCCCTAGCAGGAACTATATATCTTCAATATACTTGGGCTTCGAAGTGTTTAATAGTTGATCCACATTGAATTATGAGTTAATGGCAAAACTTGTGGTTCTTCAGGCATTAACTAACTCGAGACAATACTCCTCAACTAGAGGCCACCAAGATCAGGAATGAAGGTTCTCATTTGACTAAACAGAAGAGAAGTTTACATCTGACCAGGACAAACATGAGTATATTCCACTCCCAGCACATTGACTCTGAATGGAGTAATGATAATTTTGGAGAATTCTGTTAGAATATCAGAATCTATCTTTATGGATACACCATAAGCAATACTTAAAAAAATGCCACAGAGCTGTATTTTGGGATTTTTTTATTCAAAACAGGGAGAATGAAGTCCTAAAAAACAACCAGACAAAAGATATAGTAGGTACTTTCATAATGTCACCCACAAATACACAGGAAAAGCAAAACTTTCACAAAGGGCAAATTATTGTCCAGGTATTTTTTATCTTTTAGTTTCTTTCTTAACTACTACCCATAAAAAACTCTTCAGTTTAACAGTTTTTAATTTTTTTTAATGTAATTTTTTGCAATTTCAGTAAAGTATTAATGCACTAAATAATGGAGCAGTGGTGCTACATTTTAACAAGGGTGTAACATTAACAATGGTACAGGTAAGACCAGGGGTCTCCAATTTACTAGGCCACGAGGGCCACATTCCAAGTTCCGAATCGCCCCGCGGGCCGGATAGCAAATTTGCCGATGACTGACGTATTCGATTTCAACGTCTATTGAAGTATCCAGTGGCGTATTTCTTATTTACAAACATTTGAAGGCGATTTCAATATGCAGTACAGTGCTGCAATGCTCCAAGTGGCATCTCACAGAGTTAAACGAGCGAAAATCGTGCGCTACTTGAAACGAGTGCGCGGGCCGGATGAAAGCCCTCCTCGGGCCGGATCCAGCCCGCGGGCCGTATTTTGGAGACCCCTGGGTTAGACCATGAAATGGAACACAATGGGTAAGACCTTATTATCAATTAAAACAGGAAGCTCAAGAAACATCTTGTACTCACAGAGTAAAGAAGGTACTTGCAGAAATATTATACAGAATAAAGAATCAACGCTTACCGGTCAACAAATTCAGTGAATATACAAGGTATGAGCATTCATCTTGGCACTGAAGGAGGTTAACCCTTTCGCGCCGGACCTTCGTTGAGGGAAATTCTTCCTCAATACGAGTCTCTTGAAAGTTTTCTTTACTCCACTGTACGAAGCTTTTTCGCATCGACTGAAGGTAGTGGTTCCCTCCCTAACCATTTTTAGACCCAACTCAGTGGGGCGCCGATCCCTTTCCTCGTGCAGAAATTTTAAACGAAGTTCTAACGTTGATATAGACGGATTTAGTACATTTACTAGTTGGTCTATAACTCTATTGATATTAACGTTAGAATTTTGTTTGAAATTTCCATGTGGTCATCAAAAAAAGATGAATCCACATATAGCAATAGATATTAAAAGTAAGCAACAAATATAGTTTTGGAAAACACACTGCAAATAACAGTGGTTGACCGCATGGAGAGGATAAGAAAGGGTCGACCTGAGCGGCCGAAGATGGGACTGGGCTCCTGCTAAGGCGTATCACGAGGAGCGAACCGCGTCCGTGGGTCTATTGTGTCCGCCATGGTCACTTTTTTCGACCTGTGCCGCACATTCGTTGCTTAGGTTGGGAAAATTAACGCCGCACAGGTGTGGCATTCGTTGTTTATGGAAGAAAATCCTCGCCGCACAGGTGTGGCATTTGGCGCGAAAGGGTTAAGTCCTGGAGGAATTTACTGTACCAGCATATAGAATCAACTGAGATAATGAATTCAAGAGTTTCATACCTACCTACACATCTTCTTCTAGGGATATGGCTATGACAAGAGCTCCTGACACCCATGTAAGGCTGTGTCTAGTCAGCAGTAGCGGGCAAGAACTGGCTCACAGCAAAACATCTGTAAGAAGAAGTCAACCAAATCCACTGTTCAAAGAAGTTTTCATGTTCCAGGTGAGTGAGGATGGGATAAAATTATTCAGGTTACCTTAAAAATTTCAACTGAGAGAATACCACCCATTTAGGCTGTATCACCCATGTTCTTTTGGTCTTTTTCTGCACCTATTTCAGTTGATAGTGTGAGATGAAAAGTGTTTTGATAATCGCCACAATCTTTAAATGTTTTTCCTGAATCAACAAAAGACTAGCGATTGGACCAAAATTTCCTATATCAATTATTCTCGGTACATTAAGTAATATCAATATTCAAATACATAGATTGAATTTTCAATCCATTATTTTCATGTTTACTGTTATTGCAGTGATTAATAACCAACTTATTTATCAAAACCACATTTTACAGATTAAAAATATATTTCATTACATATTCTGGTCTGGTCTTTAGCTTTATAAGTATTGCAGTACACTGGTCATCCTTTTTCCGGCTAGATATGGAAAAATTAAACATCCATTTAGAATAATGACTCAATGTGCACATTAAATATGGGAAAATATGTATGGGAAAGCATTAAAAGACGGAATTTATAAAAATAAACTAGAAGTTAGCCAAATTACAATAGCATACCCCATATGCACATTAGCAGCAATATACAAGATAATACTTTCAACATGATCAAATGGAAGGTAGTAAATCAAATGTCAAGCTCATATTCCGTGACTTTTCCAAATAGCATACATATATACTTACACCATTCTCCAGATTCACAGGAATAGAAGGATCAACAACTTTGCTATTTCCACATGGTAATTTATTGAGACCGACCATGGTTTCCTTACAGCGTAACATTATCAAGGAACTTGATATCCATGGAACATGATATACCATGTGGAAATAGCAAAGTTGTTGATCCTTCTATTCCTGCGATTATAGATTTCCACCAAGGTACGCCCCCTTCTATTACTAATTATATTCTCCAGATTGTTGGATGAGATGCATTTTGAGGAATATTCAAAATTATGTCCATGTAAATATTAACAATGTCATTATTCCCCACTAAATATTACTACTGATGCAAATGAAGTCAAACTATGATGTATGCAATAAGAATTTTAACATAGGTATGTATATAAAGCATGCCACAACATCATGTTGGCAATTTCATGCGTGGAAGATTTCGAATTTAAAACTGACAATCCATGAATTCAAGTCCCAAAGGAATTGCCTGACTTTCCAGTCAGGCATATAGCAAAATATTTTCTTTGGGAGGAGCTTACATGGTATGCGAGTTGCCTATACAGATTTTTCATTATTAATTCTAACAATTTGAAAACCATATCTAAATTATATACACATTCACACATAATGTTGAAAGTTTTAATCATTGTTGGTTATAGTTGATACGTATTGAAAAATGGAGTGTTACAGTGCCCCTGGGCTAGTGGTCTCCTCTGCAGATGTATCATGTGTAGTTGCCACAAGGGAAAAAATTTTTTAGGGTCTTAGCTATAATAGCCATCTTATTAGCTTCCAGCCATCCTGAAATATCAAACAGTGGTAGGCAAAGTTATAGGATGCATTATCCACACTCCCCTATCATTTTCCCTTCGTTCTCATATTGTTGAGGGTACTAAACTTATCCTGCTGGTTATGATGATGAAGTTACAAGCTCTCCCCAAAAATGGAATCCTAGATCTGATCCAGACAGCGAAATCTTACCTACTTACTTCAAATTCCTTCTCATGAGGGGAAACTTGAATTAATTTATACACAGGGTGGAAAAAAATTGTCACGAAATTTAGACCCTGAATAGCTGATGCCAGTAGGAACGAAAAATGCAAATAATGTTTAGGTCAGAAAAGCAACATTTTTTTTTTAATTTTGTGCTAAGCACTTCGATTAGCCACGAGTTTGCTCTGTTGCTGGATGTTCTAGACAACTCATGACCTCAAATGCTTTGCCTGCCAGAGATCACAATGTATCCAAGGCCGCTCACTAGCTCAGTGGTAGCGTGCCAAACTCGCAGCCAAATAGAGCTCATTGGTGCAAATTTTCTGTAGTTTAAAAATGGTGTATTTTCGATTTAACTTCTATCGGTAATTTTGGTTCCTTCTAGCATCAGTTATCTAGGGATAAACTTTTGTGGCACTATTTTTCTCCACAGTGTACATCTCTTGACCAGATATTACATAAATGTTTTATTTTGTTGAATGTTTGCCAATAATAATGTATTTTAAATCCAGGCCTTTTCAACAAATTCATTGCCTTCTTCCGGGTTGAGAACATGATGAAGAAACTGGGAAAAAAATCAACCATTGATCTTTTAAGTATAAATTATTTTACCCCTGACTTATGTTCCGAAAAACTTGCTGCCTTTTTCAGGGTAGAAATTTAACTAAGAAATGGGGAAAAAATCAACTACTGAGCCTTTAAACGTGGATAATTTATAAGTGCAGGAATGTAATACATATACATACATTATTATTGATCGCCACCCAAGAAAATAAAACATACATGGATACGTTAATGTTAGAGTTCCTTACAATTTCTAAGGAACTATCTATGGAAATTTCTATGTTCAAGTGAATATTTGAAGAATAATTTACCATCTTCTCAAGTAAAAAAAAGGATGTATTGAGGACACTGACACTAATAATAATACTTTTTCCTCCAATTTCAGGTGGCTCTCTTCCAGCTCCCAGATGTCACTTTGATGATATCTGTTTATAATAAGCGCAGCATGAAACGCAAAGAGATGGTCGGGTGGTTCTCCCTTGGCCTGAACAGCTCAGGGGAAGAGGAACTAGCTCATTGGAACGACATGCGGGATGCAAAGGGTGAACAGATATGTCGGTGGCATGTATTGCTGGAATCGTAGGGAAAGGTACCATGATCCTGTTTTCTTTAATCGCAAAGGAACCTTCTACGTTTGGGAAGATAGTGTTCCAATTGGGATCTGGTCCCATGAAAATTAACCGGCTCAACACTTTATCCCCATCTCACACCATACTTAATTCTATCTAATTGTGCTTGCTGTCTATGCTTGAAGGCTGCAAGGCTCAGCCGGGAGCAATTGCTGCAAAGCCAAATTCTCTGTAACCTTTGTTACTGAATGGAGATGGGCTTGAGGATATGGTTCATCCACAGAATGATGAACACTCATGAGTGTTTTGGCACGGTTTTCGCCATTTTCATGGCAAGAGCCTCCTCCTTGTGTAAGGGCCAGGAAATTTGCTTCTCTGTCGCCGAGAACAAACATTGCATTAAAAAGGTATAAGCCTGTTTACCATTTCTGCCAGCTTCTATTTCTTAACGGAGGCATAATGCCAGGAATGGTTCAATCCACCTCTAATTTGCTTCTATGTGAGGGGAAGAATTTTCCACTTTGTAAAAGATTACTGGATGCAAGTGTGATGAAATTTGATGGTTAAACAAGCATGTTTTACTGAGTGTTATTATCTTCACATTTCTATCTGAAGTGACTCTTGTTGTACTCTGCTGTCAATATCTGTGGTTACACCAATGAATTTAATCAATTTTTCATGACTCAAGCATTCTCCACTTCCCATATTTACATAAGAATATACATGTGGTCACAAGGCTGTATGAATCATAAGTACAGGTTTAAGAAACTAAGAGCTAATCACAGTAAGAGGAGAATATTCCATTTTGGGACAATTCAGTGGTTAGTAATTGTGATATTCTTTGAAAGTGACTCATCTTGATAATTGTATTTTAATATATGCAGCACTTCAACACTTAAATCTTTGATGCACTATTAAATTTATCAAATGATACTTTCACACTTTGTTTTGTGAAATAAAAATCTTGGTTCATCCAAAAGGACAAAATGCAAGATGTTTTCAACTAAAAAAATTCAACTGTAAATTCATAACCTATTTCCTAAACTTCAGCAAATGGTATGGCTCAGCAGAATATAAATGGCAATACCAATTGCCAGAGAAACATTATACCTACAGATATATGTATGAATTGATGAGGGTTTAATTAGGCTATCTAAGTATACCAATTGCTCCATGAACTTGGAATGAATAAGAAAATCCAGTTGAATTTAAAAACTGTCAGAAAATTTATACAATGACCATTTGGCTAAGTATGTATGATACATAGGCATTTACAGCCAAATTGGATAAAGAAAAACTCTTATTAATCAGCCTCAGTATGGCTAATAGCATAGAAACAGCAAATTCATGAATTGTGAGTCTCATTTCCAGCTTACACCAGTGCTGATATACCTATGCTTATAGAGGAATTTAAATACAGGTCAACAAAATCACTGTATTAGGTTATATTTTGCAATATCAAAATCTTTTCAATTAAATTTATTACAGGTAGGCATTACTCAATCAGTATCACTTTTAATAGCTAAACATTTACTTTAATGAATGCATTGTAGCAGTAATTATAAAAATTTATTCATTAAATCTCCAAGGACATTATGCATTTAATGTACTTAAGTATTAAGATATCTTCACTGCAAAATTAATGATAGAATTATTTTTGTATCGGCTGAGATTTCTACATTTCACTTTTACCCATGTGTTCAGTGATGAAGTCAAGCACCCAAAGAAAGAGAAGAAATATTATGAATTATTTATTTAGGCACTAACAGTGTTCATTTAACATTGCAAAAATTACTTTTCTTCTACTGTAAATATATATTACGTAAGATTTTTATTTCCAATAAGTCATCAGTTTAAAAAAAATTTATTGGGACTTCATAGTTAAATAGACATTTAATACTTATCAGGAGAAAACAAAAATTAAGCAGAAGGCTATTTTGTCTTTCTCTATGAATTATGCATTTGTCCATTCATAGTAAATTGTAGCCATGATTTATTAAAGCAGAAATAGGCTTCTGTCATTTATAAAGCTTAATGTGAATACTTTAACTTTATTGCAAATCTTGCGTAGGTATCCATCTACTTATAAGATTTCTTATTCTTTAAAGGCACCTTCGTCTTTTGCCTCTTTCTTTATGCTTTCACTTTCAGTGCAAAAGAAGGGATTTCTTTTTCAATCCTTAAAAATTTTGGCTGGGAAGTCCTTTGACTGATAAATGCTATATAAAACATGGATTTGAAACATCCTTACATCAACATGGTTGAACATAAAAAGACTGTTGAATGGATCGCACAAGTGTAGCTAGGGATTTTAGGAAATAGTTTACAATAAGTTACATATACATATTGCTGTCTCTCGCACAGCTAGATAATGTCCAAAGTTTATTTTTACGAATCTAAAATTCATTCCCAATGCATACACTACACATATGAAATTTTGAAGGTCGCACAAAAATGTATGTTTGTTGAATGGGACCCATGTAGTAATGTTTAATTGTACAAATGAGCAAAGGGAAAATGAAATAATATGTTCTCCAAAGGTACTGTTCAAATGTATGAGTGTACAGGTTTGGGAAAACGCTTTTCGGTGTTGTAGTAACTATTGTGTAAAAAGAAAAATCCATGATCCAGCTATCTTGATTATTCCTATACCTTTCATTAGACTATCATAGAAATATCCAAAAACCAATTAAAGTAATCGATCATGCAGGTTGTACCGATGTAAAGGAGATATGTGCTATGTCTGTGATCATCATGAATGATAATATAAAAGCATGACACGAGCTCTATAAATATCAAAACGTAAAATACATAGTATTTAGCCATTCTTGTTCATTCATCAAAACAGGCATAGCACATAACAATTGTGATGTAAAAATTTGGAGCAATTATGGTAACAATATTAATGGTTTTTATCTATGCATATACAAATACAAGTGTGGTGCAACCATAGCAATTCATGATTTAAAATAATGTCCTCTGATATTTTAAATTAACATTAATTTTCCTACTTTTTCAAATCATTTCATCGCAAGTGTAATGTTATAAAATTTCTTAAATTTCATGTAATGTACAATGACGGTATTTTAATGAATCAATTTTGTACCTTAGGAAGTGTATGATGCATTTATTGCAAATTGTAACCGCAGTGGATATTTTTTAAATAAAACTGCAAAAAATAATTACCTACCTAGCTTGTTCATAAACCACAGTAATTCCACATCACTGAGAGACCCACATAATTCTCCACCACTGTGTGAAGTAAATTACCATACATTTAGTAATAGCATGAATGAAAAAGTGTTGAATACAAAATGAAAATTAATAAGAATAAAACCATGATACTGGTACGCAGGAGAAAGAAAATGTTGGGGAGAGAGTTAGGACACTAGCCCTTAATAAAATGGAAGGAAAACAAGTGGGACTTGGAATTGATGGTGTACCACCTAGAATGTACTAAGTCCTTTCATTATTGAAAGAGAAATGAATTCCTATGTCTGTCAATAGGGTAGTTTCCTTCATCAAAGAAAACGAAAGGCATTGATTGCAATTCATTACCCAACATTAGCGTATTCATAATATACAAGTTATTTGGTTTTAGAAATCCCACTTTAGACGAATGGCAATGCTCAATTTTAACCTCATTTGAAAAAGGCCAGATTGGCACCCATGCGATGCCACTCCACGTGACATCACAGGGACCTAGTTTCTATACGAGTAGATACGAGTTTTACATCGTCTGAGATTACCAATGCATGCATGAGGCACAGAGCTCAGGGAAACATCTCTTAATAATCACCTATTAAAACTGGCTAAGATCGGAAAGTTTCTTCGTTTGATAAGGTATTAATAATACTTACCTAGCACTAACTGCTAGCAGGGTACTCTGCTACCTGCTAGCAGCCTGCATCGCAACGGTTCACATGTCCTCGCCCCAAGGTCACCTGACACAGTGGCAGCGGGAACCAGAATGTCGTCACACGTGCTTTTCCCAGCATTCATACTTAGCCGTCGCATTTTCGCACGCTTGAAAATTTTCACTTTTCATTAAATCATGAAAAATAGATTTCGTCATCTAAAAATCTAAAAGCGTGGAATGCGTACTCCAGGAGTAATAATATTTCGATATAGGCAATAAAAAAATAATAGGAAACCACCCTATTGTGCAAAATATATCTCCTATTTTATCATTTCTGTATGGGTTGTAAACATGAAGAGGTTATAAGATTGGAGGAAGACACGCAGAACCTGACCCTATGTGAAGCCCATGAAACGTTCACCTACAACATAAGGTAATCCAAAAGAATAAAACATTGCTATAAGATCTTAACATAACTTCGGCTACTTTTACCCAGACCAAAGAGTGAATTAGCCCACCAATAAATACGCATGACTTTAATCCTTGATATTGGCTAGGAATAAATTAAATTGAACTTAAATTAGATTAAATAATGGCAGCCCAAAGTTGAGTTGAAACACTTTAAACTTTTGTAAGCAAGAAAATACCCTTTCAAGAAATCAACATGAATTTTATGTCGAATAACAGAAAGTTGTCATGAAAAAGGCCTAATCTTAGTCCCTTTTGCACCGGATAATATTCGTATTTTTAACCTTCCCCTTATTACAATGAACTTCATCATTTCCATATTCATAACCTTGCTGGTGGAACAAGTGTGTTAAGTCATGTCCAGTCGATAAAATTACAGTGACCATACATTTCATCACTTTTCATTCAGGCCAATTTGGAGTAAGAAAAAATTACATACATATGTATAATGAGAGACAAAAGCCCCACTTTCCCACCCCATTGAAAAGGCCAACCTGAAGACAAACCCACTAACTCAATAGTGCTAGCTCGTGTGTTAACTGGTCATGACTGCAATTGTTCACAGGCATTACCTTCAGGGATACCAATCATTTATTGCCATAAATAGTGGGGAATCATTTCTAAAGCATGCTACTAAACTTTATCTATCTCAGACCTGTATTACTGCCCAAATTGCAGGAGGCTCTGGGTCAGGAATGTTCAAGATAGCATTATTAAAGGTCAATGTAGATACACATGATTTACATAGCTGGTTATAAAATTTACAAATCACTTTGGCCTGTCCCCAAACACATTGAGCTTACCTCTTCAATTCATAATAATTACTAATTAGCTTCATACATCTACACACTTATTCTATTTCCTACCTCCTCCTGTGCCACTTATAGGAAATTCTTCCAGCCAACAATATTTTCAGCATCCCCTGCCTGCTTAACAGTCACTCCACACAATCTTTGCCTCCTTCATATCTCCTGTACATATATTTTTTTCTCCATGCCCACCATGTCCAGTACTTCATCATTCCTTAGCAGCAGCTAACTTTCACTCAGCTTCTACCTGAATAGGTCCAAGCACATGAAATCTAAATGCCAATTTAAGTTGGAAGGAAAATAACCCCAAAACCTGTTTTTCAATTGTCAAGGGCAATCATGAACAGGGAGGAGAACAAGTGATAACCACAAGGTGCCCTGCTAAAAGTTTTTGGCTCCTACCCTTCAACAAATCGGGCATGAATGGCCCTACTAAAAAATTAACATCCCAGTGCACCTCAATGGGTCACTGAAGTGCCATAGGCTTTCCACCACAACAAGGTTGTAGTCCAAGAAAATGAACCGAGAAATAAAGAGAGACAGAACTCAATGAATATTACTGTAATTCGAAAAACATATCGTGGGTGCTTTGACTGACACAACCACCACTCGTCAGACTTGTAGGACACCTGAGTCAAACAATAAAAAAAACCATTCCCACCTCCTTTCAAAAGGAAAGCAAGCAGCCCCTAGATGATGGCACTTGACACCAGACAAGAAGCCTAGCAATTGACCAAACAAGGGAATCAGACTAGTATCACCCATAACTTGTGCACTCAATCATGCCTCTGTAACTCCTACAGTACAAGATGAGTAAAAAACTAACAGATCACATCATTACTACTTCATATTTTTCACCTCGACAATTTTTGCAACAGAAAAATTCATCTTACCAATTCCATGAAACATGAATCAACATTTTTTGTAACCAGAAAGAATTTACCTTGACTTCAAACATATATAAGTATGAGGACCTGAATTATGACCAGATAAAATATTGTTAGGTTTACTTCACAAAACGTTTTCTTCCAAAAAAATTGAAGATTCCCCTTTCAAAATGACAATATAATTTTAACTACTAACACCTAAGAACAAATAGTCAATGCATCTAATAAATATATAAATTTATTCCAAAGAAGAAGAAAATTGCTACAAGAAAACAAATGCCATTAATAAAAATGGATGACAATTGATTTCAGTAGTCTCAGAGGATCAACAATTACTACACGAAAAAATCAACAAACAAAAATTATCATAAGAGTTTTGATTGAAGTTTGCCATAGTTCCTTTGATAGGAAATATCCCGGCAATATAAAAATATTGGATTCATACAAAAGTGAGCATCTGCAGACCTTATTCTCAAGTGCAAGGTGATATATGAATTGAAATGTAATCAGGAGTCATAAATTATGCACCTCACTCTCATTCAGTCGAATACTAATTTCAATCAATTACATTTCAATCATTTCAATTTCAATCATATCATTTTAACATGCTGCGTACGGATGGCGAGAATTCTCGTCTTTTTTTCCCCGAACGTTCCGGACGGATGACGAAGATTCTCGTCATTTAGGCACATCAACCTAAACAATTTTAAAGCGTATCGCAAGCGAATACGTATTGCACGCTTAAAATTGTTTAGGTTGATGCGCCTAAATGACGAGAATCTTCGTCATCCCTCCGGAACGTTCGGGAAAAAAATTACGAGAATTCTCGCCATCCGTACGCAACGTGTTAAGTAATGAAGTAATAGGATCCATCACATCTAGCAAACTTGTAATTTTTTTATGAAATACATATGCCACAAAAGTGGATTCCTAGTTGGCAGTGACAGGCGGTGATAGGGAAAGTAATCACAGCAGTGCGTAGTTACCTAAAATAATGTTATAATTTTACCCTACATGTCAGATGAGTTCTAAATGGATTTCATGATTAAGATAAGAATTCTTATTAATACAGCATCTCATCTGAATCATCACTCTGACACATGAGAGCAGCAACACTGTTTTCATAAGCAAGAGCTAAGCTCTCACCAATTGCATTACTCCGACTGAAATTAACATCATTACTGGACATATTATCATCTGGCATATCACAGACAGGCGAGACATCACTCTGATCAGTTGCTTCATCACAAATTTCTGAAAGCATTTCTGGGTATTTGGTCACAGGTTGGGATGTAAGGGTATCCAAAAAATTAGTCTCCATGCTGTCCTCTAAGTCCTCGGTAGGAGGAGCACATTCACCAGTAGGTATACAACATGGATCACCACTGAGACTATCCACAGGATTACTCTCATCGACATCACAGCAGTTATTCAAACACTCACTGAGCACAACATCGGCATCGGAATTATCAACTTTGCTCAGCTCAATCCCTGGTGGCCGCAGAATTCCACAATATATTTCTAAAGCTTCAGTTTCCTGCACACTAGGAGAAAAACTGGAGTCATTACAAAAATGTTCTGTCTGACTTTTACCTACAATAGAAGTTGCCCCTTCCTCGACTGGTAATGGATTCTGAAGTATTTCAGCGGTTTCTGAAAGAAGAGCACTTTCATTCATGAAGATTATACTACCATCAATGTTTTCCATTTGTACATTATCAGCACCCTTCTCTTCTGCCTCCTGCACAAATTCATTTCCTAAAGTCAGTGTATCAACTAAAACTACGGGTGTCTCCGACGACATATCAGACAGGGAAGACAAAGAAACTTGTGCTATAGAGGTGGTATCCACTGGGATAGCAGGAAGGATGACTCTGGGTTTTGAACGAATTTTTTTTATGCTTCGCTTCAGACGAGGTTTAATTTTCTTCAATTGTGTAAACACAGATTCTTTTTCTGGGAGAGCTTCACTGCAGAAGTCACACCAACGATGGCTTTTCATATGTCCCCGTAAATGCCATATCATCACTGATTCATAACCAGTTTTAAAGCTACAAATCTTGCATTCGTGCATTTTTTGTTGACCACCTAAATATTGCTTCATATCTTCGTTTGTAGTTGAACTATTTGCAATATTAGAAGCTTTGGAATACCTTCCATTTTCAACATTCTCTATACTCTCTCCAATTAGATCACACTTACTATCTGTTTCCCCACTCATAGTTCTTTCCTCTTCGATGGACACACCTGAGCAAACTAATGTATTAGAATTTAAATCAGCCTCATAATTGGCAGTCTTGGAATAATCAATTTCTTCAGCACCTCCATTTACATTCTGACTAGTATCAACAGTCACCTTTTCTGATTCTTTCGTTGAGTTATTATCCTCATCATACAATGATTCGTCCACAGCGACTGAATGACTTTTGTTTTCTTGATCATTATCTTCTGCATCAGTCTGGAAATAAAGATCACATTAAATATAAATGCACACTTTATCCCAATTCATTTACATATGATCACCTACTTTGTCACAGTAATTAATATCTAAAATTAAAGACTTCAATTACACTAAATTTGATGATGATCACCCATGTTAGGTGGTACTGGAATTCTAACATTACAAAAATAAGAATTTTCCAGACCATACCAAACTTTCAGACATGCCAATTAAAATTTAAACGTTTAATCCCCGATGAAAATAAATTCAATCATGATTCCAAAAACCACACCGCATTTTCAACAACAAGCACTAACCTGTTCAAGAAACAGCTCTTCTAAGTCCATCACATAATTCTTTTCTCCTGTAATAGAGAGAGGTATTGGAGAAAAATCACACTTCCATTTTCCAAATAAATACGAATAAAAGAGCAAACTGACCAAGACATACAAGGTTGGATTACAATAAGCCTAAATGACATGAAGCGACAATTGAAAGAAATACTTCTGATAGAATGTAGACCAATTCTTGCCATTGCATCATATCAAAATTATTTAGACATTGCCTGGGCATTCTCTGTCATAGTGAGTTTAATTGGGGATCCACGAGTGTTGTCTCTATTTGATGGCTAGGAAGCACAGTTTATGTAATCAACTAAATCGTACCAGGAGATCAAGTTCACTTGCCGACACAAAAAGTACATACGTTGCACATAAGTGCATATCCTTAATTAAGACTACTTTTTCATGCATTTTTTCATTAGCTAAAATTAAAAAGTACTTATATGCATAAACATTAAGAAACATTGACGTATTAATATTATATTAGTACCACAGCAAATGCATCAAAATAAGTCAAAATATGAGAGTGATCAAAAATACACAATACGTGTTAATATCACATGCTTTACCAGAAAATAAATTCATTAATACAATATCTGATCATGAAGCAAGAAGAAAAAGGAATTTTATTCCAAACAAAGTTAAAATTTTCAGCCATAAGATAACAAAATTAGAATATAATGAGATCATAAAACGATATTCAATGTAAATTCATCAACTTTTTCACTGGGCTTTTATTTATTAATGGTTAGCTGTGGGAGATGTAAGATGGTGAGATTTTATCATGAAATGCTAGGTAAAATATAATGGGCCAATTTAGTGAAACTAAGAATCATATGCATCGTTTTGTGAGAGCATGTATTCTAAATATTCACTCACACAACATCCACATCAACTTGCTTCGATTTCCAAATCTCGTAATTCCTATTTCCTACCAACTTGAAAACCAAAAATCCCCCAATATTGAATTTGATTATGCTAGAAAAAGATAATCTTACTATTTAATACTATTTTTGTAATTTTTTTGAAGTTGTTTCCCAGGTTTACAAGAAAAACAACACAATTCACAAAAATCAATGAATAAAGTAGAAATACACAATTAATTTGAAATGATTAAAAGAAAATGCCTCACCAATGCCTTTTGAAAACCTCTCCAGCAGCTGCTCACTTCTGGAAACACATGGCTTATCTTCTAACTCTTGCTTCACACACACTGATATAGCGCCTTTAACAAGAGCCACCTCAGCCTCTGTTCTATCAATGTAATTCAACAATGAAGAACACCTTCTACACAGCACCTCACGATCACTAATTCGGCACTCGTAATTTAAAACAGCTTCCAAACATTCACGAAGAATTGTCCTTGAGGCATCAGCGGGAATGTTCAACTGTACATCAAAGCCTGGAGCAATCACTTTACCACAAACAAAACACCGTGACACTGACTTCTCAATGACTCCAGAAGTATCCCCAAGATGAACTGCACCCTGAAACACAAGAAAATGGTTGACCACACAGATTCATAAAATTTGGTCTAACTAGGTGTAATACATTTTAGCCTGTTCTTCATAAAGTTGACAGTACACACCTTTGTAGCCAAACATACATTCAATCATTCTGAGGATGTACCCACTACCACACCAAAATGAAATGGCATTTTTTTCTTAAAGTAATATGAATTTAAAGCAAATGAAAGTGATTTTTCCAGCAGGCTGACTTCTAATTTTTCCCAATAAATCATCATCCCTCATTTTCCAGGTAAAATGCAAGATTTCTTAGTAGAACCTGCTTCAGTGACGGAAATTTCTTTGACTGACAGAAACTGTGCATTATGCATCAATATAAATCCTCAATCAAGAAATTCTTTTACATTACCAAAGGACACACAGCCTATTATTCAGTAAATCCCCTAGGTATGCTCTGAAAGAGATGTAAACCTTTTTAGATGTTTAGTAATAATAATAATAATAACTTTTATTTGCCCAAGGGATACATTGTAGGCAATCTCCAAGTATATAAGGCACGTCAAAAAAAAAAACATATCAATACTAGCAAGACATACACAATCATTGCTGATGTTGTCATTTACATTATAAAAACAGTAACACAATAGATAATTATAGACTAAATTCTTGAATACAGCCATTGTTTTTTCTTTTTTTATAAATTGAGGTAGGAGCTTGTACAATTTTACACACATATGACGAGGTCCTTTAGAATACATGGCAAGAGTAGATGACAGCACATGCATATCATTACACCTTTTTGTCTCATAGTTATGGAAGTTCTTATTTGAGATAAAATCAGCTTCATGCTTTCTTACATACAGTACGGAATAATAAATAAATAATGAAGGCAGAGTTAAATTTTTTTGTGACTGAAAAAGAGGCCGACAGTGAGCACGAAAGGAAGTCAGTAAACTCGATATCCTAGCATTGTAAATTATTTGTGGATGCACAATGAGTAAGTATCAACTAAACAGTTTTGGTCCCATTTAAACCCAGAAATTAAATTATAATCCATTTATTTTAAGAATGTACTTTACAATTAAGTTCAGATGTTGCCTTGACAATTCGTAATCACCCATACAATCCACCCATAAATAAAATTGTTTATGACAATACATCCAAAAGAAGGAAGATAAAAATAAATTCAGCTGAGATGTGGAATTCTGTACAAAAAATACTAGCTATGATAGAAGTTTAAACAATGGTGTAACTCTTACCTCATCATCAAGGGTAACTTTTTCTGGAACAACCATACTCTTCATGATAACAGCCTTACCCTGTTTCTTCCTTGCTTTCACTCCTTTAACTCTTCCTGTCGGCTTTAATTGTCTCCCGAACTTAACGACAGCCACTGGCACAACTCCATTCTGAAAAATGCTCACTTTAGCTCTCAACCCAAAAATTAAAGGCTTCTTCCATTTGCTCCACAAATTAAATATTGCATTTAAATTGCAAATTACAGGCATGATAAAACCAAAATCACCCATAGCAGGTAATGCCATACATGCAACACATAAAGAACATTAGTGCCAATGGAAGAAATTAAAAATTTTCAAGTAAAACTGCTAGACCAGAGAAGGTATTCTGCCTTTAATTATAATTTTTCTATTCAAATTAACATTTAATTTTGAATTTCCAATTTTAAATAATAATACCGATGAAATAGACATTGAGCACCGGAATGCGTTTGCCTCAATGAACAAATATGTTTAGATATTACACCAATTTTAAAGAATGCACACTCTCATTTAAAATTTCTCCATTTAATCATTAATCATTATGAATTGATCTTCTATTCTTTAAACTGGAGCTAAAGGTGGTGTTAACCAAATTTACTAATTGTTAAGGCAATAAAATATTAAACAGTAAAAAAAAAAAAATTCCTTCAAAATTAAAGCTCATGATCAGTGATGCGTAAAAATCGCATATGCTATAAATGCGATACTGATGCGATGCACATGAATAAATGCAACATAGGCGCAATGACTGGACTTTTGTGATATTTTAACCGCAAATTTGCCTTACCGATGGCAAAATTCGTAAATTTCGTGCCGAGTCCCCCCCTCACTACGCCACTGGACATTGGGCCTTACTGCTTCAAAGATGTTACATCTATTTTCATCGGCAGCTACTAGAAAGGTTGAGAGGGAACACTGGTAGCTTCTGCGATGTTAAGCGAATATTTCGTGCCATCTGCTTAGAAAAAACTGAGTCTGATAATGCTGCACTCCACACAATCTGAGCACCAGTTAGCATCATGGGTACAGAGAGGTTTTTCAGCCAATACAATCTAGTTGTGACTGACAGACACAAATAGTTGAAGGAAGAAAGTTTTGAAACTGGTTCAATTTTGATGCTCAACTAGTATAAATGATATTCAGGCTACTAATATAATTTTTGATTATTTACTTTATGTCTTATTCCTTAATTTATTATTGCTAGACCCCATAATTATTTAAACTATTCCGTGTTTTTTCAAATAATTGTGTTTCATCACACTTTGTCATCAACTACTGGTGATACATCACGAAAATAAGGAAAATAATAGATGCTACAAAATGCTATAAACTCTAATTGAAAGTACTATAAAATTAAAATGCTAGGTGCTATTTTCATTATTCATTATTAAAATTAAGTGCCATTTTCACGTATCTCTACTCATGATCCCCCAAGGTAGGTTACGAACCCTATTCCTTCTAGTATTGAAAGGACTCCATGCGAAATTATTGGATAAATAAAAGGGCGACAGAAAGTCATTTCATGACAATGGTTATCCTGACATAAATTCAGAATTATGTTAAGAGGGGAATAATCCCACTGATTTGTTACTATGGATGGTCCACAGTATTAAAAAAAAGACATGTTTTTTACTGCACTTCAACAACTAGTCACTCATGAATTTTCAGAAATTTATACTTACATCGCTTTTCCTCTTCACCTGTTCTCTCGTACTTTCACAATCTCTCTTTTCTATCACACTAAATTCAGAATTAACATCTGGGTTTACATCCACTTCCTGCAGAAGAAAATTTTAAAAAATACATATTAAATGGCTATTGCAGAAAAGCCGATTGACTACAGAGCGTTAATGCACATTCACATCCTCACCTTTGGTTTAGGCTTATCGACAATTCCCATGATATGAAGACTTTTCAGCTCTTTCATCTGGGAGGATCTTTCACCCATTCCACTAGTACCACATTCAGATGAGCTAACAGTTTGAAACTTCTCATTTTCAACATGATGGTGGGCCACAGATTCTTCAGCAATCTATAGCAAGATTTAAAAAATATTTCATATATCACATAAGGAATTATTTAAGTGGCAGGATAATTAAACATCTTAAATTGTAGCAAAAATATATCAAAAACAGAAATTTATAGCAAACCTAGAAAACAAATTTTTTTTACAAATTTATAGCATGACAATTTGATGACCACTGATGATAACTGAAACCTGAAAACTGGATTGTCATAGGGTAGTTTCCTTCATCAAAGAAAACGAAAGGCATTGATTGCGATTCGTTACCCAACATTAATGTATTCATAATATACAATTTATTTGGTTTTAGAACACCCAGTTTAGAAAAATGGCAATGGTCAATTTTAACCTCATTTGAATAAGGCCAGATTGGCGCCCATGCGATGCCACTCCATGTGACGTCAAAGGGACCTAGATTCTATTAGAGTAGATAGGAGTTATATATCATCTGAGATTAACAATCCATGCATGAGGCACAGAGCTCACAAGGAACATTCACGAAGTGTCCACCGCCGATTTCGTTCAAATTTGGTAGGATGGTAGTGTTCCATAATTAATGGAAATTTGCAAAATTTCCCGTGCCCTTAAGCCCTGTGGCCCGAGATATCTGCATCCAAAGTTTTGTCAGGGAAACATTTCTAAATAATCACCTATTTACACTGCCTATGCTCGGAAAGTTTCCTATATTTGATAAGGTATTAATAATCCTTATTTAAGCCAAGCGCAACCTGCTAGCAGGGTACTCTGCTACCTGCTAGCAGCCTTCATCGTAGCGACGCACATATCCTTGCCCCAACGTCACCTCACACAGTGGCAGCGGGAACCAGAATGACGTCACACGGGCTTTTCCCAGCATTCATACTTAGCCGTCGCGTTTTCATGTGCTTGAAAATTTTCACATTTCAAAATTTTCTCCAATAAGTAGACTATTATAAACAAAATTAAATTTTTTCTGGTGAATGGTATTCAGGAATTCTTAAAGGGTTCTACACGAGATTGGTTCAGTCATATTGGCTTACTTTTAGGAAAACGACTCTTCTTCATTCTCAGGGCGTGTTACACTCGGAATGAAAGTGGAAAAGGCATGTTACACTCTGAGTGTGAAATTGGTCATTCGGTGTGTAACACGCCTTGAACATGGAAGATAAATCGTTTTCCAAAATGTCGACCAATACCACTGAACTAACCTGGTGTAGAACCCAAGATGGATTCCTGAAGACTATTATAGCTAGTAGATGGAAAAGAGGTAAGATACCATTTCGCATGTGTCATACCTACTTCCCTGGACCCCTTAACCTTTCCACGACCAAGCTTGCACCTCAGAAACATTTCTTATCAGGAGAACCAACCCCAACCCATTTTCTGATCGGCCCACTCACTGCTCCCTGAACTAAATCAGAGCATTAGATACTTGACGCTTTTAGTGCGGCAGGCTGATATACCGGCTTTTGCCACTCGGGCAAAAAGTGCGTTGGGCCAATACATCAGCTCTTATGTGGTCCATTATTTAATTTGCTGTAACTTATTTCAGTAAAGGTAAAAGTATTTTGTCAACATTAACCAGTTTAACCTCATCAATTTAAAAAAAATGCACATGGATATGTAATAAAATAACTTTGTATTGTTTTCTTTTTTGTAGTAACTACACTTTTATAAAATACCCTCCGAATTTCTCCCCAGTACCCCAGGCAGATGGATAGCACTAAAGGCCTGGTTACACGGTACATTAGAATGTACAAGATTCTGTAAATTTTTCTGAATGGTTTTATAAACAGATTCTTGTACATTTACATGGACAAGATCCACGAATAGGTGGTTATAAGGCACATTTTTTCAGACATTTTTAAATGCGCAACAAATTATTTCAACTTCAAATATAAACCAATGGGGAACATGTACACTTTTTTAAAAGTAATAGAATAAGAATATCCCTATCTCAAATGTACTCGCCAAAAATTTTGCGGATGAATAATGCTTTTTTAGCTGGGGGAGACCACGTACCTTGCTCAGCCTTTTTCGATACCGTATTTTTTATGGCATTTGGAATGGCGAACACATCTCTAAACTGATAGTGGTTCCAATGAATGGGCCTTAGTTTGGCTATAATTAATTTTCGAGTGGTATTTTTAACATGCACTATCTTCTATATTATTTCTACTGTATAGATACCTTTTTCTCAACTTATACGCAACCAAACTCTACAAATGAGGTACCAAAATGCACAGAATTTATCAGAGAACATGCGACGGCATATCTTGCTTCATAAATATTGCTATTGTTCCCTAAAATTGGTTTTTAAATAATAAAAAAAAAAAAACACCGGTAAATATTCCTGACGTTAACGGCGCACAAACTGATACATTTGTTCATTTGCAACAATATCTCACATTCTTTGAATAACTTTCATCAAAATGCGGCTGATTCCACATTCAAGTCTCCTGTTGATATGTAAGTGTGAGTCATCATGTGCGTTTAACAGAGGATAGTGTAATTACTTCCAATGTTGTGTTTAAAGAGGTCCTCTGACCTCAATTTGTACATGAACATTCCAATTGAATTTGCACATAAGACCCTGCCTTTTTTTCTAATTTTAAAATTAGAGACATGCCTATCCCTCTGTGGACCTGCATTGAAAAGGGCGGGGGAAGCCCGCTGGGAGCGGGCGCAGCACGCTCGCATAATCCAAAAATAACACAGCATCATGCAGATGGGTCCATTGGTTTAGTGATGTGCGTCTCAAATTAGTATAGTCTTCATATCTCCTCGTTTGAAATGACTCTACTTAAATACCTAAATGCCGTAGTGATGATAGAAAATTTTTCTCATTCCTATGCTTGCTGCAATTAAAATTAGTGAAATACTTGTTGCCGCATGATCAAAATGAAGACCACAAAATATACTGCTGTGACGAAGCCTCGAACCCTGGAACCCACTGCATGATGCTATGTTATTTTGGGATTATATAGCGCATGTTAAAAATACCGCTCGAAAATAAATTAATTACAGCCAAACTAAGGCCCATTCAATGGAACCACAATGGAATCAGTTCAGAGATGTGTTCGCCATTCCGACGGTGGGACAACCTCTATACATAGAGTTTAGCTGCTATTTAAGCAAATTAAATCGCAAAATAAGCAGTTGTGGACAAAAAGAAATGCCACTTTAAAGTTTGCATGGGTCTATCTCAGGGTAAGATAGGGCATCTAAATGATACATTAACCTAGGGCAGATGCCTTGACTTGGTGACTGGAGGCTGCCAAAAAATTTTTTCTCCCATCACCCATGGAAGAGGGCAGGATGAAATTCTTTTAGGTATAATATTCTGCAGATAAACTAGTCCCCCATTCGGATCTCAGGGCAGGGACTACCACAGAGGTTATATCCGTCAATTGTGATTAAGTTATGAAGATAGGAACATGAACCTTGCGATCGCTTAGTACATGTCGTAGGCCTACCACCTCAAGGTACCAACATGGCCCCTGCAGCTTGTACTAACACTGATACAACCCTATGCTACCCCATTAACTTAAAAATGCCCAATCAACTTACAAATGCGACTTGATCGCCTTCATCAAATGAAAATTCAATCCTTGGCTGCACTGTCTGCTTTCTTTTGCTTCGAATAACCGGGCTGGCGACAGAGATGGTAGGAACAGCATTTTGTTTTAGTTTCTTCAAACCGTCTGCTCTGTGTAATTCATACGCTGAATCCTCAAAGTGCGCCTGAGAAGAAAAGCGAAACTAGTATTACAAGAACATGAAAATATCTGTCATCACCTAAAGCTTTCTACCATGCAAAACCTTAAACACAGAAGTTAATAATGTATGAATAGATCACGGAGAATTACACTGACGAAGCTATTAAGTAGGACATACGATGGGAGGGACACAAACCCGAGAAAACACTTAGACAACGTTAAAACCTGTCTGTACTCATCCGGCAAAAAAATATAAACAGAGAGCGCAAAGGCCAGGTGACACAAAATATTACATTGAAAGGACGGCTAAATAACACTACATATGGAATTCTTCACAAAACTATTTGACCATCACAAGTTCGGACAAGGAGTGCAATCTAGAAAAATTATAAACCAAAAATAGGTGATTTTCTAGCAACATGTCGAAAAAAACTTCGCTTTACCTCGCAGATAGAGGCTCCTGACCCAGGAATCCAACCTTCTCTTCCGATAAAATTGATCCACGCTTGCCGGCGCACTGGATCACGCGGGATGCGAAATGTTTTGAATCCCTGATCGGATCTATTTGAGCAGTTTATCGCAGAACAACCGACCATTATGATTCCTAAATCACAGGAGAGGATGCAACATGGCGTACCGGGGATCTCAATTCATTTTCACAATTCATACACGAAAAAATGGGGTCTATGCTCAGCGTACTGAAGAAAAAGCGAATAAAATCACTTAAATCCACATGCATAATCCCACATTTCAACTCCGCCTGAGTTGACGGGTGCATGAACAACGTAAACAACCTGTGATGGCGATGTCATGCCCTCATATCGCTTTTCGACCGTGTTTTTCTATTATCCGGCGCGGAAAGTTTAAACGGTAAATTTGATCCAGAGGCGCCGCAGAAAACGGAAATTGAGGCACATATTCAATGAATCTACTCTTTGCCACTTTAAAATCCACAAACAATAATAAATTAATGAGAGGGCGACTCACTAGTCATTGGTTGCGCTCAGCAGGCACAGGAGTTATCCACTAATGTTCCATGATTATACTCACCGACCACCAAACACAGGGTGATAGTATTTAACACCGGGTATATAAGATCGCTATTTCGATGAGTGACCACACAGCAAGATCGATCACTCAGTAGATTGCCCAAAGAAAATTATCATTGAAAAGTATCTACATTAACCCCAAACTATAAACCGTGCAGGCTTGAAGGATATTTCAAATTACTTTATCCCTATCACTGATGTATACTTAAGTCATTGATATGGAATTATAAATGTTTTTTACTCTTGATCAGTTCTATTTGAGCGGTTTATTGCACAACAACCGACCATTATGATTTCCAAATCACAAACGACACAATAAATTCAAAAATATATGTGCATAAAAACGAACTGTATTTTTTTACATAGAAAAAGAGTCAAAACAAACATATATTACCTCTGTAAAGAAATCAGCTTCCTCTGGGAATATTAACGGCACAGAGTCTGGTAACTTCTGAATTTCGACATCACTCAATGGTGCCAAATCATATGGTTCATTAAGGCACTAAAATATAAAACACTGACATAAGAACATATTAAAATTTGTTGAATTTGAATATACATTACATCCTTCAACATACATGCCTCTGCAACTGAGAGGTGAGGCTACAGTTTTTGGATTTTGGGTCGAAAGAAAGTCTTTAGATACGTTCACCAAAATTTTGACATACAACTTGTGTACTGTCTTCAGATTTGAAGTATCAATTCATAAATACTTCATCCCAGAAGATGATACATAGGTCGTGTATCACAGCATTGGTGAACACAGGCCACCTCAACCAATGGATACCCCAAGATTTTTTGACTAAATTTACGTGTTTGAGTTGGTCTGAAAAAGTGGCAAAAAATGCTTGCTATGGCATTCCTTTAATGGAATGGAAATCCCAAGATTTTTATACCAACTTTCCATTTTTCAATTGATTTGTACCAGTAGCTAAGCGATGGCTTGCTATAGCATCCCTGATATGCTAGTGCTTGAAAATCAAAGAACTTTCATTGATCCAACATGCAATTCTATTTAGCTTCTTCTTTTCTAAATGCCATTTTACATAGGGCATGTCATTATGCAGGTTAGCACTGAAAACACTTTTGAAATTACAAGAAGTGACCTCAGAATTGAAGCAGGGGCTATTTTGCCTTGACGCATGTGTTCCAGTAATTCATGGCATTACACGACGAAATATTGACTGTGTTTTTGTACATGCGTCAGATTATGCAATGACATGCCCCATGCAAAGCGGCCTAAACAAAAGGTTAAAGCAATCTCATTTTAAACTTATTACAACCACAAAGAGAACATAAACCAAGGGAGCTCAAGACATTTATGATGAATTTTAAGGGTACACGTGTGATGTATTTCATGATCAGCGACCTAGATACACAGTAAAAAAAGTACTACTTTTTAATACAATTTTATGCTTGCATTGATTTCAGAAAATGTTTTATTTCAAACCTAGGCTGGTAGGGTTTCTGATCGCTAAAAATCCTAAAGGCAACTCAGTGGACATAACAAGTTGTACAAATAATGAAGCTACCATGAATTTGTTTTTACGTTAACCAAATACCTACCACATCACAGATGGGAAAAGGGTTTCAGAATATTAATACTGCTAAGATCATGCAGATCTCAGTAATAAGTAACAGGAAATGACGGGTAAAATTTGAATATATGAAAAGCACTTATGGAAACATAAGCAGCTGAAACTCCTTCACCCAGCCTCAAACAAAATAGATGCTGTTATGCATGAGTTTACAGCCTAGACTCAGGGCATTGGTCAAGCCTTTATCCATTGATAAATGGGCAACCATGTCATTCCCTCCATTACTGAGTGTATTGAAACCTCAGAATGATGATTATATGGCCATGTACTTCGTGACTAGGGAAAATTGATAGAAGGAAAGACATTCACATGCATTGTGGTGAGAAAAAATTTCCCAGGTCGGGGAATCGAATCACGGAGCTTTGCCTTTCCGGGGCACTGCGCAAGTCGATACGCTATCCAGGTTCATTCTTTCCCAAGGCAATTAAACCAGGCCAGAAATATTAGGAACCTAGATAGCTTGGTGGTCTGCCCTGTGGCCCGGAAAGCCAATGCTCGTGGTTCGGCCGGTCCCCGGTCCACGAGGATATTTTTCTCAAAGCGATTCATTTAAATTTCACAACTGTTCTCGCGGAATTATTGAAATAACACACTAGGAAAGACGTACCTACTTACTTCTAATGTAGATGAATTTCCAAAGAATTTGCTTGTGCATTCGTCCTAAAATGAAATACATCAAATCAGAGCAACGGAAATGGAAATGGGCTTCTTTTGATGAGAAGTATATGACATAACAAAATACTAACCAAGGAAACTGTATGGGATGGAAATAAAGTAGGTATAGCATTATGTTTTAACTTCCTGGCCCCATCTTCTCGAGTTTTCTCGAACTGAGAACTTTCGAAATGACACTATGAAAGAGATACACATAGATATATGTCAAGTACAATCGTTTTGCGTGGATTTCACAGCGGCAATCGTCACGCTGAAGTCAAGCAAGACTTACATCGCACAACAGCTCCCAACCTTTCCGACGCCAATTACTCCCCCGAACATTTTCAGCCCAAATAAGGGCTCTTTTCTCGTCGTTAGGAAATCTCTTTAAATGGCAAACACCGTTCCCCGTGATATGTTTACACCCTATAGCACAACAAACTGTGGGCATTTCGGTGCAAATACTTGATACGAGTAACAGTCACTAGAACGTCATTAGTAAATCGGTACACTGGAAAGCGTTCCCATCCTGCTAAAAAATAAAGATATTATTTATCGGTAATGGAAGGCCTCTACGAACACTAAGTAATAATACCGTAATAATTTGTCAACAAACTCCACACATGATTACTCTCTGCGCCATAAGCCATGTTTACAAGAAACAAAATACGATCGGAAATTATTGAAAACGGCTCGCCGTTTGAATTATCCACGAGGGCAGTCAATTGGCATTTTATTATTTATTATGTTTATAAAGGGATATTTAAGTTAATGCATGCATAATTATTGTATTTAGCCAGTCTTTTACTCCGTTTATAGCCCAAACAATTTTGCTCCGGGGCAAATGCACTTCCACACTTTGGTAATTTCATCGAGCGGGTAGGAGCAGAAGGTCCACGACGAATGATATTCGATTCGACAGAACTCAGTGAGTATATTCACACAATTTCCTAATAAAATAGCGTCTTTCGTACCTTATTGTGAACATCTAAAAATTTATGATCATTTTCTGCCCTTAAAAAGACGCATTGCTCCCGCTCGATCAGTCATACTTCACATTTTTTCTTGACTTTCATAAATTTTTAACCTTTACACTTTTATCTTATGATTTTCATGGTAAAAATAGACCCTATTCAATATTTTTCAGTAATACGCATTGAAAATTGTACCTCTGAGAAAACACTGAGGTAAAAACTTTCATATTTGAGACACCTGTATATGCTGAAAGGGTTCACTCTGTGTCACTTAAAAATTCCAGTATGATAGCGTAAGATAGAAATACGTAATAGACTAATAGGTAAGTCAGATAAATGATCAATTAAGAGGGAATTTTTGAGTCCTGACACAACTATAACCTCCAATAGCATTAAATTACCTGATTCGTAACTTTCATGATTGTTTCTCCAAATTTGCACCAAAATATCACAAATAATTTTTTTTCTCTCAGTTGGCTACTTGGTATACATTATATGTTCAACTAAAAAATCAATCCAGCAAAGGTTGAAGGGGAAGCGCGGCAACCCACAACCCTATCCCCCGTTTTCTTTGGAGAAATTGAAAATATGGTCACCCTTATGGTGGCTCTCCAAAGAAAGATTTTATTTCAGCAGCTTAAAAAATAATAATTTTTCAAAATAACTTGTGAGTATCAAAAATTCACTTGTCTACGCCTACCTGACATCAGATAATCATTGATTATAGGCGTTGCATACCATAAAGGGGTATCGTAAAATGATGAACCCCTCCCCCCCCCAAAAACAACGACCATAATCCGCCCCTGTCTCAGCTGCTTGTACCTTATTTTCAGTCTTTGTCATTCATTTGGTCTTTATCCGTAACCCCCTTTCGAAGTTTGAACACAATATCATGACCACACCGAGTTTCCCCTCGTATTATGAACAATACATGGATGTTTCTCCAATATACGTGGTTACCCAGCAAAGAAAAACTGATTTCCATCAGGTTTGACACTGATCTCCACCAGGTTTGACGCACTGATTTCCTCTTCCTTTGAATCAGTTTCGAAATTGAAACAGCTGGAAAGCAGTTGGAAGGCAATTGGAAAGCAGTTGTGAAGGTCCAATTTGGCGACTGTTTTCCTACTCATTTCCATGAATGTGGTTTGACTCTTGTTTCCACCGTTCAACAGAGTTGAATCCGGTTTCCCCATTTTAACTATTTCGAATCTGTTTTCCACCTTCATACCAATCTGAATCTTGTTTGCGACTCGAATCTCACCTCCTTTGACGTGCTGATATGAGGTATTTCCGCCGATTCGAAGTTTCGCATAGCTATACTCACCCAACGTTTCTAACTTCACATACTACATCTCTATCATCAATCTGGATGAACACTCGGCAGAAAAAAGTTTACAAAATACAAAATAACAAAATGAACTTCATGCAAGTCTCCCACGACAATAAAATAACATAGGCTCTTTAAACGTATTTATTAAGTATGCACAAACCCTATCGGAAGTGCATACTCAATTGAAAATACATAGTCATCTAATTTGGTAAATTTTTTAGGCAGAATACGCTTAAAATCTCAATTTCAAGCATTCCAACTTCTAAAGAAATAATTTAGGGAAACATTGAGTTCACAGATGAAATATCATTCTCAATATATTTTTCATCCCAGCACGAACAATACAAATGTCTCTTTAACTATTTACAAGCAATAATTCCAATTGTACACATTATTCATCGCATATCTTCATCTTTGCTGTTTTTACCCAGATTCCTCCTTTTTCCATTTTTTTTAAATAAGGTCGACTTAGCATTCATAAAAGTCCATCATTGTTTGGCGGAATAACAAATTTCTGTATCCATTAATCTTGCAAAATATCTCGTAAAACGAATTTCTCTACCCTTTCGTCCGCAAAATATCCCTCTTATTTTACCTGTTATTTTATTTCTTGTGCCTGCCGGACATGAAAATATCGTGCTGTTTGATTAAGCAGTTTCCGCGTTATTCTGAAAGATATCTGTTCCAGATTTCTCAAGCTATCAAAGCGTGGCGCGTAGGCTCCGGGTATCAAGCGGTAAACCAGCGGAATTCGCGCAAAGTCGAGCAACAATGCCTACATTTCCATCGAAACGACGAATTCGGTTCGGATACATGGGCTGCGTCGTCTACCCATGACGAAATGTTAGTTTATTCCATCATATCCTTCTCATCTTCGCGAGAATCGCCGTTCTAATCTCGACATTCTCTGTCCATACTTTTTCTTTCCTCTCATATTTCTTGCCCCATATATCCCTTCCGGGTGGGCGCGGTTACAAAACTGGTTGTTAACTGGTCCAGTAGCCATTGAAAATAACCCTCACAGGATTAGGTAGACCTCGTTTCCTCGAACTAAAATTACCAGAAGTCATGAGGGTTCAAAACATGCCCCAATTGTGCGTTAATTTTTTTCTCGCGGGGGACTGGGGGAGATTCCTTTCCCTGTCGCTACATCACCTATATTAGCACACAATCCCAGGAGATTTGAGAAAGAGCAAACTATTGAAAAAAACAAACAAAATGAAAAATAACGTTTGCCGGTTGGTGGCGGCGTTGAGTTATTTTAAATCTTTCTGGCATATTTTTATCATTCGACTTTTCCATTTCATGGCATCTTCTAGAATCTTACGATTTAATTTCATACATAGATAAAATGAACAATGATTTTCAGAATTTATGAGACTAAAAGTAAGGAAATAAAACTTTGTAAGGTTCACTGTTATTTAATTATGGGCACGACCCGGGTTTCGTAACTTGGTTACATCGTCAGGTGACTGATCTTGCATGCATCATACATTTATACACAAAGTACACAAGTGGCAGTGAGGACATCTATCGGAAAGGAAAAGGACTGGTTGAAAGGGCGGGGGTGAGGGTTAAACACGGAATGGAATAGAGAGAGGGGGGGTTAAGGGGGAAAGGGGCAGCCTTGATTTGGGACGAGGGTTTTTCCTGTGAGGATAGGTATCTGACCAGCCAGGGGAGGGCGGGGTTAAAGTGGGTGAGGAGACGAGAGCTAAAGAAGGTGGCGGTGTTGGGGAAGAAAGAGAGGATTAGCGGGGTACATTGAGTTTTCTAAATCACAATAGTCTATGGAAGGTCGTTGAGTCCGGCTGTGGAAGGTGCTGGTATGGGTTAATGGTTACGACCCGGGTTTGGTAACCAAGTTACGAAACCCGGGTCGTGCCCATAATTAAATAACATTGAACCTTACAAAGTTTTATTTCCTTACTTCCAGTATGGAGAGGTTTCACAAAGTAAAGCCTGAAGTTATTAGTTATATTATGAGACTAAAATTTTAAAATATCCTGCAAGCTTGGCAACCCACATTACACCCTACGTTACTTAGTTTTCGGGCAGTGCCTTCAATAATGGAAACAGTAGATGCTCCGCTGGAAAAAATCTTGTCCTCAACATGAAATTTATTTCAAGAGGAGTCACTAGGATATTTTCCCGGAATACTAGCGTCACACGCCTGATGAATGAGCTGTGTATGCGCAATCCACAGCAACTCTATTTAAGCTATGTCCTGAATACGCTCTTCCGGTGAAAATATGAACAGCGTGACGTCAGTGTTCCGGGTCAGTGGCCTAACTATGGAGAGAATGAGGAAGATAGAACTCCCCAGAACCCTAAAAATGAAAAATATTCGTATCATAGCTAACCTACTTGTTTGAAATATAGTAATTTAATGTCATAGTTTTAATTTGTCCTTCTCATTCATTCATATCAGTAGTTTATTTTCATCATCAACGATTTCTAATAGGTTTATTTAATTGATACACCGAGTTCTCGCTTTTCCTGGTTAATAATACCCGGAAGCGGTTGGCAGGGGCGCAGCTAGGAATTCAGGCTTGGGGGGGGGGGGGGGGGGGGGGGTTTCAGGCGCAACTAATACTGGGGTGCTTGGGGTATTGCATACCCGCCAGGGTAAGCGGGAGGTGCGGGGGCCTTCCGCCGGAAAAAAATTGTGATAAATGGTTCAAAATGATGATTTTTACGGCATTCTGAGGGATATTTTATTAATCATCACACTATTCTATAAGCAATATTAATACAAAAGGGTAGTTTCCTTCATCAAAGAAAACGAAAGGCATTGATTGCGATTCGTTACCCACCATTAGCGTATTCATAATACACAAAGTATTTGGTTTTTGAAATACCGGTTTAGACGAATGGCAAGGGTCAAATTTTATCCTCATTTGAACAAGGCCAGATTGGCGCCCAAGCGATTCCACTCCACGTGACGTCACAGGGACCTAGTTTCTACACGAGTGGATAGGAGTTATACATCGTCTGAGGTTACCAATGCATGCATGAGGCACAGAGCTCAGGGAAACATGTCTTAATAATCACCAATTAAAACTGGCTAAGGTCGGAAAGTTTTCTTCGTTTGATAAAATATTAATAAACCTTTTTTTAGCCAAGCGCTACCAGCCAGCAAGGTATCCGCAAGGTATAGCGGGTAGCCAGCAAGCTACCCGCTAGCATCCTGCGTCCTATCAGCGCTCAGAGCCTCGATCAAGGTCACCTCACAAGGCGGGAGGGGGAACCAGAAATGCGTCGAACGGACTTTTTCCCATCATTCCTACTTACGCGTCGCGTTTCCGCGCGCTTGAAATTTTTCACTTTTCATTTAATCGCGAAAAATAGATATCGTCATTTAAAAATCTAAAAGCGTGAAATACGTACTCCACGAGTAATAATCTTTCGATTTAGGCAATAAAAAAAATAATAGGAAACCACCCTATTAAGTAAAATAGATTTAACTTAAAATTTCTATGAGCTCTGGGGGGGTATTTATCCCCCATAGCTCCCCCCTCGTTGTGCCACTGGCGGTTGGTATTCAATTTGATTGATTCCGTCACCACCCAAAGTCCTGGTTACTCCACTGGCCCGTGTTGATGTTGGGACCAACTGCCTCAATGGTAAAGTATATAAAGAGGCGTCTCTGTTTACGGATATGATCGATGTGCACTGCAGTCGCAAGGCGGGCAGTCTGCCATGGGTGCACTTTCGAGGGGTCTGCACTGTGTAGGAGTGGATTGAGGCTGTTGTTTTGGGTGGGAGGGCTGTTCATTACTTACCGCGGCGCCTTGGTGGTACGTAATAACTCAAAGTGGAACTGCGTCCGAGGTTTTATATGCACACAAAAGTGGCTTGTAAATATCCATCAATTACTTTTTAAATTGTTCGTTAAGCTGGAGAAATAAAAACACTAAACGATTACATTACATTACAGGGCCAACATTAAATATCATTGTCTCAATTTCTTCAGGAATTAAGGGGGGTGGCAGCTCCTCAACCCCTGTGCCCCCTTAACCTTTTCTAACCCATAGCAGCTTCCGGGAGAAATTAAATTTCAGGACTTCTCATTTTAAAAATGAGAAAATTTTCCACTCAATCATAATTATTGTATCAGCTACATACTTCGCTATTAAACTTGGCAGCTCAAATGAACACGTAGTTTAAATCTTTCATGAATACAGCTGAAAATTTATACATTTTTGCTGTTCCTCAGAAGCAACATTGTGTTATAATGGGTTGTGTTTTATTAAGGTTAATTCGTTCTGACACAATGGCGTCTGCTGATGGCAGCCGTGTGTGCCCGAGGACGCCAATCTCGACAGTCGACCCGGGCATCACACGCTCCATCTAAAGCTTGAATCACACGATCATTTTTATGGCCCTCAGGGTGATAGCTTCAGCGATAGGTTTTTAGCGACCATAGAAATGATCGCTCGACCAAGGGGCGCAGCTAGGAATTAAGGCTGGGGGGGGGTTAAGGTGCTACTAATACCGGGGTGTGTGGGGGTATGGAATACCCACCAGGATAAGCGGCGGTCGGTGCGAGATTAGTAAATTGCGGAATTTTTAGATAAATTGCTCAAAATGGTGAGTTTTACGGATTTCTGAGGGATATTTTATTGATCCTTACACTATTATATTAGTAATATCAATCAAATTAAGTAAAAAGATTAAACTTAAAAATTTCTCTCAGCTCTTTATCCCCCAAAAGAGAGAAAATTATTTTTTTTATTTATCTCACTGCGCCACAGGCTCGACCCATCATTTCCGGAATCACGGTCATTCCCACCGTCCCTTTTTACATTACTTTCCGCATTTACAATTGTCATTCAATTGAAAGCCAAGCGAAGCGCTACAATCGCTGTTAGCGGCCTTGCGTTGTGATTAGGTGAAGGACGGTGCCAGCAACGGAAAAAGGGATGTGCCGAGTGATGGAAAAAGGGATGGAAAACGCGTCCCTCGAGCCATCACGGAAAATGATCGCGAGAAATGGTCATTTTTTTCGCCACCGCTTGAGCTATCCTTCCAAAGGATCGAACTGATTGATTGGTTCAGGCTTTAGCGAACCAGTAAGCATTTGCAGGAGACAAACAGCTCATCTCAATCGTGTCAATTAGAAAAGGGATGGTAGGTGAGAGTGGAAAAAAAATCCGGCGTCGCGTAACGAAAAAGGGAGTAAGTATAGACCACAGCTGATTGTCTCATTGCCGATGAAGATGTGTATTTTAAGTGTCGTCCACATAACCCCCAATCAGGGATCGGTATTTCTCTGGAAATACTATACCACCACCGGGAATTGGACCCAAATCCACCGAATTCTAATCTAAAACGCTAAAAACATCATCGATTAGAAACCTGATACTTTCAGCTAACTATCATACTGAGATGACACTATTTGGGCAATCATAGTCGGCATCATGGGTCCATCCATCGATGAAAACAGTATTAACTACCGGCATGCAATTGTCTTCTGATAAATAAAATACTAACATATAAGAGAGTATTGATTAATTTCTTGAAAGTCGCATTACTCCATACCCTAGAATAGTAGAAGGAGCAGTGGCTCTCCTTCACCACACATATAGACGCGGGGAGAAAAAGGTTTGCAAACTTATTACTGCCACTATCAAGGCAATCGAATCTATCCAAGGAGGAGACAATTTTAGAAGGTTCCATGTTAAAAAACTGAGTACATTTAAAGGATGACGGATAACTCGAATAGAAAATAGCCAGCTGTCATGTTCATGCGGCACTACGGCGTCGAGCGTTGTTTTCTTAATGCGATATCTGCGTCATCCTTGAAATGTTCCATCGACCGCGCTAACGCTTTGGTAAGAGATGGGGATGTTCTGTTATAAAATATTTCTTGACCAGATGAAGCATTCCTGCAAAAATATCAGAATTGATGAGTTACTAATTAAACAGTATCCTATCGAGAGAGAAGTTTAACTTGAACGGATGGACAAAAGACCCTTAAATTTCGGTTCGAAACGAGACATTACTAAATGAAATACAAATTAAACTTTCCTTATGAATATGAATTGATTTAATGACTTCTCATACATGCGTATTAACTTCTCTTACATGCATTTAGTAACTTTTCGTGAACGTATTGTAAATCATAAGGAAAGTATAATCTCCTCATGAAAATGATTTACATTACAATTCTTCAGGAATTACAAGGGTTTAAACAGCAGGTTGAAAATTTGAATCTCTCCTTTTCCTTATAAAATATTTACGGAAAATAAATGCGATAATTATTTCGTTGAATATTAAGAAAAAATAGAAAAAACCGTACCAGAGTGTCAGCTTTGTGGTCATCCACTTTAATTCACAGATTGAATGCGATTCAATTTCACGAATAAAATGAAATTTCCAAATTGTTATAGTAAATCGATCAAATCATCAACAGAGCGCTTAGTATTTAAAGTAAGATATCAGGGTCATTTAGTTTGGTGTTCCGGGCGATTCCAACAGCCCTCTCCAAAGGCCCTTAACACATCCGTATTTCTTATTTTGGTGTCCTAAAAAGGCTTCTCAAATATTTTTCGAGCACTTGTGTTTCAACATTAATTTTCTCTTAGGGAAAAATCAATAGTTACATGGCCAGGCTTTCATACATAGATATATTTTTAACAAACGCGTCAGTCATTAACTGAGAATTAATTGAAATAAAAATTATATATTTAAGTGCATTACCGAGATTCCTTCTTCCCAAAGTCCAAATGACAACTCACTAGGCAGAACCTCGTATCTATGACGTCATGTGTAGCTTAAATTTTTTATATAAATAAAGGTATAGTATAACTTAAATTTTGCGAATATTTTCGAAAGTGCCATGGACTTTCAAAAAATCTTTTTCCAAAATATTTGCGCCTTTTTGCCCGAAATTCAGTATTATTTTCCGTACTCCTATCATCGCATGCTTTCGTTACCAATGACAAAAGTTGTTATTGATAACGAAATAAAAAGTCATAATTATCCCAGGAAAAAAATCAGATGAATTTTAAAATTTACTGCGGCAATAGCAGGTTGAAAATTTGAAAGAGTATCTCTCCTTGTCCTCATAAAAGTTATAAGGCAAATAAATGCAATAATTGTTTCGTTGAATATTAAGAAAAAAACATAAAAAACCTTACCAGATTGTCAGATTCGGGGTCATCCACTTTAATTCAGATGGTACTTATGCTTGCGGAAAAACTTGCAGCCATAATTCAGTTAAAAAATATCAGCATTTCTGCGTGAATTTGGAGATGTGCCCATGTGTACGTGCCTGCTTGCCTCGGCTTCCCACCGAAAAACTCGAGCAGCGTTGTGTTATCGATCTTACGACCAAAATATATCCCAGATTTTTGTAAAGGTCAAATTAAATTGGAACACAAAACTAAATAGTCAACATAATCTAGCATCGGTATTTATGTATCTTCAGTTCCCGCACCCCAAGGGGGATACTCTTCCGTAAAAAAATACACGAGCCCATTTATTCGAGGCCGTGAAATACTCGTCGAAGCACCGAGAGCTAACAAGGTCGCCAGAGATGGAGATAATCCCGAATATTAATGAGTCAAATAAATTTACTCCATGGCCATTCCCATTAAATAATGATGAGAAGAATAAATAATCATCAATTTGATACTAAACGACTTATTTCGGTGATATATTCCATACTAGAGGTCAATGCTTTGGTTATGATATTTACGTATATGAATTGTAGATATTTTCGCAATTAGCCAACAAAGTGGTCCCAAAATAATTAAAAAAAGATTATTATTTTATATGAGATTATGTTTAATCACGACCTTCATGTGCAACACTTCGATAAACTACTTCCAGGAATCAAAGAGCTGGGGAATAAATGGTTCTTGAAATAAATTTTCGTAAATCAAGGATGATTTTGTCGGAGTCGAGAGAAGATTTATAATTCCCAATCATTACCTCGAATAAAAACACTTCACTGCAATATACTCAATAAACTTATTCAATGACCTTCACCAAGTTACCCCTTCTAACACAACCTTTTGTTTTCTACTCTTTGTCATGCGTGAATTCTCGTACGAGAATGCTCTGCGTCTCTAACCCCCCGAGCCCGCCACGGGGAAGTAATCGATATTAAACCCCGCCCTCTCCACTACTCTCTCGAGCCCCTTATTTTTTCATCGAACACCGTCGTCCATTTCAGACTGCGGAATCAACAACGGCCGCCAAGACATGACAGTGAGCCCCTTAAACCACTCGCAAGCGACGTGAGGGCGCAAGCCCTCCCCACGTAAACATTCCGAGAACGCGAACAACGTCCCCGCAACAAAGATGGGCACCCACTCGTCCGGTGGGGCCGGACATCAAGGCCTCGTCGCCCTGCTCGTCATGATACTCGTACTCTGCTTCATCGTGGCGTACTGCTGCTGGGGCGCCTGCTGCCGCATCTTCTGCCGCAGGCGGTGCCCCGGTTTCGAGGGCGATGACGCCGAGGGAGGCTGGGGATCCGAGGCCGGAGCGGCAGCTTTCTGGCCCGGGATCGACCCCGAGTCGCAGCTATCCCGCTCCGCGTTCGGCATCTCCCAACCAACGATCATCCTCTTGCCTTACGGCAGAATGGTGGTCGTGGACAGCAGCGTGTTCGAGCGGCTGCAGGCTGACAGCGGGGTGGACCTGGTGGAGCTAGGAGAGGCCAGCGTGAGGGACCTCCCAGCTTTGCCCGCGCCGACGCCGCCATCGCAGTCCGAGGGCAACACCACCCCAGTGGACTCGGAGGGGACCAAGGGATCTATGGCGTCCCTCGCACCTGTGTTCCCTCCCCCTTCTTACGACTCCATCTACGGCCTGGCGGACTTGCCGCCCTCCTACGACGAGATCCTCCGGCAGCTCCGGGCGGAGGAGATCATGCTTCGGGAGATAAGGGAGGACAGGTATTGGGAAGAGGAGGAATCGCGCGAGGCAAGTATCCGGCAGGGAAGTGCTGAGGTGGATGGAAGTGTGGTTGAGGGCACTGGGGTGACGGAGGAGAGGGTCGCGGTGACGCTGGCTGAGGAAGAAGAGGTGGACGACGTGGGAGAAGACGAAGAAGACGAGGAGGAAGGAAGTGAACGTGAGAGCAGTGGTGAAGAGAGGAGTGTGGGCTATATGGAGGGAGAGGTATGTGAGCCAAGAATTAGGGAAAGCCGTGTATAGCCGAGAGGGAAAAAACTTCCCTAAACGTTCCAGATGGAGTTTCTGTGATACATAAGAAAAAACGATAAAATGCTATCTCCTATAGGAGGGAGTGGGACATTCAATTTTATAGAAAAAATACAGCCTTATCCTCGAAATCTTTAAGTGTTATTTACATGAGAACTTCTTAAAAGAAATTTACATTCTCAAATTGCCTGCCTAAGCCTTTCCATGTGTCGTCAGGGTGTATTGTATTTGAGTGTTAAATTGGTTCCTATAAGATGCCCAATACATGATGAGTTCGTATGCAAAGCTGGAAAATATTCATATCTTGAGCAACAGGTCTTCAAAGCTATCACTAAGTAAACATGTAATATGACTTTCATATTTAATCTCTTCCATGCAAGTTTGAATACTGATACCAAGCTCTTTATAAGACTTAACTACGGTATGGTTACACCACCAAAATAGGTCCAGAAGTATTCATGGGCGTTAGAGTATTAAGACATTCAATATTTTTCATGCTTCGGAATAAAGGGCATCTTCATTTGCGGCCATGGTTACAGGTTTATTTGTCGAGGATTTTGCAACAAAGTATAGCTATTTTGCTAGATGACTTTAGTACTTTCCTTAAGCTTTTTTACTCACATCATTTTCTCCAAAGTAATATTGTGATAACTTTAATTACCTACCTAAAGGCATGCTCAAATATACACATAATACTCATACAAGAGTATTAATAGAGCAGAAAGTGGTTTTAAGAATGCATTATTTTGCCAATGAAATTTTATGCTAGCAGTACATCTTGCTTGGTATTTTGTACTTTTGACTTAGATTGTGGCTAATTTTGCCATGAAGTTGTCATTTAACCAATCTGTTATAGACACATAAAAACTTGATCTTGAAAATCCCTACGATAAAACAATAAGAAAGAAACCAATTGATACCTAAAGCGAAGTAAAAAATCTGCCTTCATCAAAAACAAAACTAAAGTTGTTATGGAATACACCTAATTAACTTAAAGAATATACGAGAGTCAAAAGTTAAGCAAGATTAATGAGAGAGATTTTTTCCAATTGTGATGATGTTCCCTTTTGGGCATTTAAAAATTATACGTACTTACTCAATGAGGAAGATAATGATTGAAAATGTTAGGTTGCTCAATGTGTGAGCTTCTTTCCCTTTTTTTGCATTCAGTTTAAGCACAAGACACCAAGAGTTGCACCATTGAAAAATAAATAAACGAAGCTGATGAGACATTAACTTTGTCCATGTGATAAATGCGAAATTAACTTTTGCTTAACAGTTTCTCCGTGCAACGACACACAAATATTTGTACCTGATTTCAAAGCAGCTTGCTTGATGCTTTATTCTAAATTGAATATTCTAATGCTTGGATGCAGGAAAAGGATGCACATGATGTGTTCAATGTATGTACCTATGACATGAAAGTTGCTGGTACGTTTGCTTTTTTCTCAGAGGGTAAAGTGAATGTTGATTCGATAGCATTGTCAATGAATGAGCTCTGTAGTACGGTTGATATTTTGTATGAAAAAGAGGATAGTATTACTGTGAAAGACAATATAGCCTTTGAGTTTTCAATTGTGTGTATAGAATAATATGTTTTTGTATATTCTTAAAGGCTGGAACAAAATTTACTCCTGTTTGGAAATTCTAAGAGAATAATGTTGATGTCTACAGAGAATACTATGTATATGCATGACAAAAATTCCCACTAACCTTTGGGAGTTTTAGAGGTCATTGAGAAAGTATTAATGCCTTTCATAAATTTTATTCACACTATATGTCCTATAATTGTATAATTTTTCAAGATGAGTACCATTGCATGACTGAAGTTCATTGATGCACCGAGTCAGCAAAACTAGAAAAAAACATACTATTTTCTGTTTCATGCTGTTTTGCTGCTGACCTATAAATAGAGATACCCTTTTGGTGAAGACGTCTTGACATGTGAACATCATAAAATATTTTAAATACTAATATAAACTAGAGGATGAGATAATAATTTCTTATGAAGGATATGTATTGAACAATCTAAGATACGAAGTTGCCTTAAAATTTCCAATGAATGATTGATTATACGGAGGAGGAATATAATAAAAGAACTTCAACTATTGAACATCTAAATTTCCATGTATTCTCTTAACTTGATAGTTGAAAAAATTTACTCATAATTATTATTACATATAAGAACATATTTAACAGTGGTTTTCCCATGCTACACATTGGAACACAATTAGGATTTAACTTATTTCGGACTTTCTAACTTGAAAGTTGCATCTATGACTGTATTTTAATAACAAAACGAAAGTGTAATACTGTGATTCCATCCCATTTCATCCTCTTTTCTGTACAATATACAAGCAAGATATTGAATAAATGCTTTTTCCCTCTCAAGAGTGAAAGCCCTTGATGTATATCATAATTTAAACAATACCTGAACTATGCAAAATTATATAAGCACAAAGATGAACACAAAGAAAACAAAATTTTCTGATGATGCACAGGCCTGAGGCATGCAATTGATCGACACAAAAAACATTAAACTTATAAGGATGAAAAGGCAGCACAACTAAGACTAAGAATACTACTTTTTTCAACTTAGCTTTTGCCTCTGCATGATAACTATTTTGCAAGATAAAATACTTTAAACATTCTTTTACCTTATCTCCAATTAATATGGTTAAAAAACTTGGGTTATCAGTTCATAAATATTCTAGGATTCAGCTCATAAAATAAGATTATGTTTAACCATTTAATACTGCCAATGCCTAAGAGATAGTCTATATTTAGTATGAAAAACACTAACAACAACAACCAGTTGTGATAGGTGAGAGGTTATCATGGAGGGACAGTGGAGGAGTGGGAATAAGATGCAATCAGCTTTCACCATCCTTAATGATTCCTTCCAAGGTGCTCATAGAGAGACTTTGCAGAAATAGAGATTTTTTAAATGTTTGGATTGCCAGAGTAGGAGGCATTGGGTGTGAAGTAATGGCAAGAGATGTTAAATGATATCTATGAATACAGGTTGGGGAGGTGAGGGGGATGGATGAAGTAACAGGGGAAAACTGCCAGGATGTCTTTTATACACCCTGTGTGCATCAGAATCGACTTTATGATTGGAGCAAGGAAGGCTAGGAAGAACTGGCGACATACAGCTCCTGGATGATATCCACAAATATCATGCCAGTGCATCAAATCTGTTTTATTACCAGCTGGAAGTTCTGCCCCTGACCACAGATGACTGCTTGTCACCTGAAGAGAGGGGGAGGGCTAGAAAGGTCTAGGAAGCAGTGGTGTAGCCAGGGAGGGGGTCTGAGCGGTTCGGACCCCCCAAAATATAAAAATAAATTCATAAGAGGAAACAAAATATTGAAAAATCATGAATTTACAAAATATTTATTTAAAAAATGAATTTTGTTCGATTAAGAAAATTGTAAAAATTAGTTTAAAACCCACTCCTTAGATCCCTGTTTTTCAAAATTTTCCCCCCTGGTTTTATACATAAAATGAGAAAACTTAACCAAAAAGTGGACGAGATTGGGCCCTCATCCCTTAAGTATCTGGCTAATTAGATACAATTTTGAGAGTATTGATGAGTGCAAGAAGAAAGAAAGGCTGTAATCACTGTTTCTTGCCCATTCTTTCATTTTTCAGTTAATGCATTTACAGGGTCCAAGGAAAATTAATGGCACTGAAAGGGTTCCACACTTTCCAAAGCCATCCAGGTGCTTTTTCAAGCGCGCGAAAATACGATGGCTAAGTATGAATGATGGGAAAACTCCATGTGATGTCGTTCTGGTTCCCGCTGCCGCAAGTGAGGTGACCTTGAGGCGAGGCTTTGAGCGCTGATACGACGTAGGATGCTAGCAGGTAGCAGAGTACCCTGCTAGCTGGTAGCGCTTGGCTGAAATAATGCTTATTAACACCTTATCAAACAAAGAAAACTTTCCGACCTTAGCCAGTTTTTAATAGGTGATTATTTTGACATGTTTCCCTGAGCTCTGTGCCTCATGCATGCATTGGTAATCTCAGACGATGTAAAACTCCTATCTACTCGTATAGTATAGAAACTAGGTCCCTGTGATGTCACCTGGAGTGGCATCGCATGGGCGCCAATCTGGCCTTTTTCAAATGAGGTTAAAATTGACCATTGCCATTCGTCTAAACTGGGATTGGTAAAACCAAATAATTTGTTTATTGTGAATATAGTAATGGTGGGTAACGAATCGCAGTTAATGCCTTTCGTTTTCTTCGATGAACGAAACTACCCTATTGAACAGCCTTCATTATCAGTTATCCATTTGAGTTTCCATCCATCACAACAAAGTACAAGTGCCCCAAAGATTATTTGAATCTTTATCCAAATTCACACAACATGCTGCAGGATTATCCAAATGAGGGTGACTTCAACCAATTCTCTAGTCAATAAGGAACTAAACTAGGAAAAAACATGGTAAACAAAAACATTATTTATTCAGCATTAAAATACAGAAAACTTACAGCTACGTCATATCTACATCTTCCTCATCTGAAGATGAACTTCCTTCAGACATATTATCATTTTCCTCATTTTCTGTTTCTTTGTCCCAGTCTTTTAGAGAAGGATCAGTCAAGAAGTCATCTCGAAGTACACTCCAGATAGGTTGCTGTGACTCTTCTTTTTTCACCTGAAAAACAAAAAAAAATATCAAGAAGTCTCTACCTCCACAAACTTGAAGGTGATATTCCCTTTTCCCATTAGTCTTCTGATATTGAAGCCTTACTTACAACTTCAGGTGAGAGTTAAAAATTAGAAAGTAGGTTTAACATTAAAAAGCACACGGTGACAAATAATATATTTGAGTCAAAATGACATGTTTCCTTTCTATGATTCCCCACGGGGAACAGAATTTTACTCTGAAATACAAAATTGGTAATAATGTCAATGCACTTTTTTCAGAAAAAAGGTAATAAATTAAAGTGTATTTCATGCTCTCTTTATGCCAATTTAGAGGCAAGCAAGCACTTCTTTCATTACTTAGTATGTACCATTAATGATACCAACACCGAAGAATATAAATTATTATAAATAACCTTTACAGTTGATTACCCTCCGAATCTGAAACAGCTCCAAGAAATGAACTCCTGAGCTCTGAATTTGTTGATCTAGATTAGCTGTCAATAAGTTCACATCCTAACTAATCATTAAATGAGTGTTACGAATGAGTGTTAGGGAATTAATGTTTTTAGAGATTAGTTTAGAGACTAAATTTAAGAATGATTTCTTAACTCTGAAACAATGACATATAGCTGATTACACCCTTCACTTGTTAGTGAACCCCTGCCAGCAAAGGAGGAATGAGGACAAAAGGGCAGTCGACTAGTAAACTTCACCACGGCAATGACTCATTCACTGAAATTCTGCACTTTCAGCCTCCGGAGCTTAATTAGTCCCTGAAATGCCACCATCACATCTCACACAGTAGAAATTATGTTATTAATTCTAGTGAGAATAACATAACCAGAGATCATGACAGAGGAAATGGATCTCAAAATGTAAACAGTAAGGTGGGCTTAATAATGACTATTTTTTCGGAATCAAATTTGTCCCGTGCCGGAAAGTTGTGAACTTCTATCAAGGTCTCAGATCCAATTTTTTTTTCAAAATTGGATAATAATAACTGTTGCAGCCTGAGCCCTTACGTTTAAAATTTTGCAAAAAATAAGGCTGACTTTACAGACAAAAACCTATTGAGAAAAAATTACGGTAACTATGTATACTCAATTCTTAAAAATGAATTATGATTATAACTTTAAGCATCATATAAATGGAGTTAAAAGTTTATCCAAGGAATTCAATTACAGTTTTGCGATGGGTGAGAATGGTCAACTAATTTTGATTTTAGGCATCCCGCAGGTCACCCAAATTGTATGGCTGCGTGTGGCATCACTTCATATTTTTAGTTTTAGAAGTCGAATTATGTCGAAATTATGTAAAAATATGTCAGAATAGATAATTGTATATTTTGTCATATAAATTGGATAAAAAGTCATTTTTGGCCCACCCTAGTAGACATTGCTAATCCAGAACAGCATTCATCACGGAACAGGGTGTATTAACATTCGATTCCGCAATACATACATCACTTATTTATTCTTTTTGTCCATACTTGCCATCCTCAAACATCTTAAAGAGTTGTGATAAATGCACATTGAATTCACTAATAAAAATTTGATTGATTGAAATAAATTCTGATTCACTTTCACAGACAAAAACATTGTAGCCATAGTTAGTTGTATGCTAATGCTAATTAACCCCAGCAATGAAAATTAAGGGCTTCACCACCTAGAAGGTAATGGACATTCAAAATTAGCTTATCTTAGGTAAACACTTACCTTTCCTTTGTTCTCCGACTTGACTGGGCTATCAACTATTTCACTTTTGGTATTTCCCATCAACACATCAAGAAAAGCACGCTTGTCCACAGACTTCAACACCCTTTCACGTTTTATTTCTGACCCACCCACTTCCTTTAGTTTATTCTCCACTTCACTCTGGTGCTTCTGCACAGCATTGAAAAGCTGAACAACTCCTCTGAGAAAATAAAATCAACGGCATAAGTTAGTTCTGGCTTTAGCACCCTCAATACATATGTTATAGGAATGCAATGAAAGTAGTATAGTATAGTATATTTTATTATCCGAAGACCAGATTACACTGATATAGGAGTCGTCAGGTACATAAAAAATATAACACAGGTACATAAAAAAATATAATAGACAAATAATTATACACTATTACCCTGAAGAAATTCATCCACGGAATAATATAATTTTTCTAGTAAAAAGCGTTTAGCTTGTATTTTAAATGAACCAGAAGTTTTACAATTTTTTAAACTGGATGGTAATTTATTGTACAGGCGTAACCCTATAGTTTTTGGGCCTAGAAAGGCTGATTTAGTCCTGACATAATTATAACGAATGGTATCATGACCTCTTGTGTAATAATCATGGACATCACAGTTTTTAGGGAACTCATAGAAATTAGTTTTGATAAACATGAGGACAGAAAGAATATACACACATGGGAGTGGGAGAATATTGAGTCTTTTAAAAATAGGTCGGCATGGGGCATTATAAGGAGCAAAGACCATAAGTCGTGCAATTTTCTTTTGCAGCCTAAAAAGCTTAACTGAAGCATGTGATGATCCCCAGTAAATAATGCTAGTAATGATGCGGGAGTAAAATTGGCCATAATAAAGTGTTAACAGTACTTAAAATTAAGAAAGAAGAACTTTGTACTTTCACATTAATATTTAATCACGACCATGGTTTCAACGTTAGACGTCATCATCAGGTGAACTCTACAGAGGTCCATCACATCACTAAAAATGTTCCTATCTTTTTTGAATTCTTTGGACCGCAATTTGAATTTCACTTACGAAATAGAAGAAAATAACTCTCTCAACTTCCTAGATCTTAAAGTCACTAAGGTCAACAATCACCTCGAGTTTTCAGTCTTTCGGAAAAACTCCTATACGGACCAAGTGATCCACTCCAGTTCAAGACATTGTTTTTCCCACAAGTTATCAGCCTTTCACAGCATGTTACATAGGTTGCTGCATATTCCGATGTCCCCTGCCAAGTTCAATGAGGAATTAAACACAATTAAACTAATTGCTAATAATAACGGATACAACGAACAGTTAATTGATAGCTTATATCGGAAACAATTAAAAAAACAAGCAGTGGGAGAAATTTATGGATCCCGAACGCGACAAGAATCCACGGCCAAGTGGCGTAGAATCCTTTTTTTAAAGGACGTTGGGCCGAAGATATACAAAAAGGTGCCCAAGGATAAAATTAAAGTTGCGTTTTACAATAAATCCAACCTCAGGAACATTCTTTCCCTCACCAAAGATCCCATCCCAAGAGAAGAAAGGAGTGGGGTGTATAGACTAAAATGTGAATGCAACGCGGTGTATGTTGGGCAAACGGGGCGACAATTTCAAGAGCGGGTAAAAGAACATCAAGCCTGCCAGAGAAATAAAAAGACTACTTCACAATTTGCTATACATTTGTTAGATAACAATCATCAAAGTGATTTTGTGTTTGAAGTGCTTCATTATGAACCTAAAGGACCTAGATTAGACGCTTTGGAACAAATGGAAATTTTGCAGCACGTACGTTCCAATGACAACATTGTAAACGAATTTTTGTATGACTACCATTCCCCTCTTTTAAGCCTCCCACTCCTAAATTCCTGGGCTAATGACATGACGAACTCTTCGGCCTCTCTCTCTCTCTCACCTGAACCCCCCCCCCCTCCACTTGCCGTGCCCCCCATAAGGGTGCCTCCTCCCCCTAACTTCCATACCACATGACCAAGGTTTTTTTTTTTTTTCCCCCCTCCCTCTTCTCTGTTAACCAATCCTTTCAACCTAATTACCTTCCTCCCTCCCCCTCCTAGCCTGGTATAAAAGGATGTGATGGACCTCTGTAGAGTTCACCTGATGATGACGTCTAACGTTGAAACCATGGTCGTGATTAAATATTAATGTGAAAGTACAAAGTTCTTCTTTCTTAATTTTAATTATGAATCGCTTTCACCAAGTTACGCCTCAAACAATTAATTTTGTTAACAGTACGTCAGAGCTAACAGAAAATCTAGTGAAACGTATAAGAAAACAAATGGAGCATAGAATTTTAAGTAGATAACAGATTTTCTTCCCAAGATAGATTTGACGAGATTGTAAGTCCTAGGAATTTAACATCTTGAGCTTGGCGCATGAATTGACCATCATGGGCACGATTAAGGTCAACACCATGTTTTCTCCTGAGATTAAAGTGCATGGCTAGGGATTTATCAACATTTATATCTAAGCAGTTAAGATACTTTTCCTGATATTTCATGTGATGTTTTTTGCCAATGTGTTTGGATTGTTCCAAATACTTATTTTTAAAGACTGATTTTTTGCAAATTAGTCATTTTTCGCCATGAAAATACCTTAAAATACCTGATTGAGTGTGAGAAGCTATTCTGGTAAGCTAAAAATAACACAATTTGATTATATTTATGGATACACTTAATACTGCACTCCAAATTGATGCAGCTTTGTTTTAATTGTCAAGATGAATCTTGATTGCTTAAAACTTTCTTTTTCATGGTGCAATTAAAAATGTACTAGCCTTTAAAAACATCCAAATATTCGACACCAGAATTCAAGGATCTGCTTCATATCTTCATGATTAAAAAAATCAAGGATCCACGTACCCCTACTATAAATAATATTACATAGTAATAATTTATTTATTTAACCATTGACAATAAATACAGCTCCATGGCTTTTTTCAAAACAGATAAGATAAAAATGTTAAATAATATGGAAATATAAGGAAAAGAAATCCAAAAACAAAGACTTGACAATTTCCAAAATACCCTATTCTATGGTATCTATTTAAAGAGAAATGGTCATGTTACAAAAGTGAAAAAGGCCCGACCAAAATAAAATACAGCATGCTAGCTAAATATTTTACAATCCATACATTAATAATGATCAGCGTAAAATGTTAACATGAAAGAATGATAAATCATACTATTATAATTGATGGGCTTACTACGCACCATTCCCATAGCATCGGTTTTCAGTTTAATTCTTCAATAGCTGTGATAAGCACAACATTACAGCTGGTTAATAGCTGATTTTTACAAGTATCTTAAACTACATTTTCGTTAAACATGCTTTGTGATGGCTTATCTGAACTACTCACTTGATAGCTATCTTTGAAAGACTTCTCTCCCTCTCAGGATCAGGATAAACTGGTTTAACTCTTCCCCTGGATTCCCACTCTTTCTTCTGTAAAAAAAAATCAAGCTTAAAATACCAATGACACAGCCGCAAGTGAAGGAGACATCAAAATTTTTGGACCAAAAATTTTGATGCAAAAACTTGTATCCAACGGGACGGGGGTGTCCCAACATGCATCTCATTTGGACGAAAAACAAACGAAAGACAATATTTAAACAAATTTGGAAGCTTGTGGAAGTGAAGGACTCTGTCCTTTTTACCAGGCGAAATTGTCTGAACAGGCCTCTAGAACATTAAAGAGGCAAAAAAAAAGAAAACAGAAGGAATGCTGAACTTGGCCTTGGCTGGAAAGCAGGTATGAAAGCATTGGAATAAGCGTGCTAAACATGTTGGCATAATGAGTTGGTCGCCGATGTTCCCATATATTATCGATAATAATTGAAAATAAGTGAGGATATTTTCATGTCCCTCATCAGCAAGGTTGAGGGCAGAATAAAATGCCTGGATACAAACATTAGGCAGTTTATTCCCATGAGGAAAATGTTATTATATATATATAACCATATATGTCATTTATATATTTTATATTTAACCAATATATATTTATATATTTGAAATAATGTTTTGTGAATTCACTTAGCGGTATGATGACATTATAAATTCAAAACTAAACCCTTTAGTATTCCATACAGTACTATTGAACAGACTCAACCGGTTTCGATCTTTTCAGGTCTTTATCTAGAGGTTTACGATTATGATAAAGACCTGAAAAGGTGGAAACCGGTTGGGTTTTTAATGCATACTGTGTGGAATACAACAGTTTATTTTTGTGTCCATGATATATATTTTTATTTATTAAAATGCTCATGCAGACGATAAATAAGTTTAGCCTCTGTGTCAGCGCTTGGCGATGCTTTTTTGTCAAAGGGGGTGTGTGTCAGTTGCATCAAATTTTGATGCAAATTTGACCGTGGGACATTGGCTTTAGGCAAAGACTAAGAATTATAAAATTTATTATTCAGTGCCATAAGGCCGGGTTACAGTGTGCATTAACCCATCCAGATTTGGTGGATCAGAACAGAAAATGCAAAACAGACTGCATGAAACAAATTAGAAACGGTTCTATTTTCAGTATTCACATAGGGAGGTTACACTGAGCATTTTTAAGATCATTCACGCATTTATACATAGACATGAACTTGTGCAGTTATGGGACCAGGCATTTAGAATTCAGGGAAATTACATTAGGTCCATATTTTTGATACCATAATTAACTGGTTTTAAGTTCAAAAAAAGAAAAAAAGTATCGTTGAATGATTACCTTACACCCTACCATAAACTCAAACAAAAACAACATTTATAACTAAAATGTCGCAATCTTAAACTGGGAATGACTGACATGATATGATACTCACCCTCACTTTGTAGAGGACTGCTGGAGTAGGTTTTTCTTCCGGCTTCTCTGTGGTGTCTTTCTCCTGTTTGATTTCCCCATCGATTTCGAATGTGATTGCCTTTGCCTTTTCGGCCGAGATTTTGCTGTCACTTAGTTTCTTAGCACGTGATAATACGACTGTTCTTTTTTTCTTGGGCTTGTTTGTCTTCAAAATTTTTGACATAGCATCCGCCCATCCGGTATTACCCTTAGACAATTCTTTCTCAGATTCACTTCCATCACTCTCATTAACTTCATCGCTAGATTCGATATCTTCAGATTCATCCGACGAAGCATTTGCTTCAGACTCGGATGAGGTGGCTGCTGCATCGTCTGAAGGTAGAAAATATATAATAATATCCAATGAAAAATAACAACATCTTTAAATTAAGGTATGATGCTTTCCCGGCAAATATATGGCTGGAAGCCCGAATAGCCTTTTCCAAATCTTTAAATTGTTTACTATCAACACCCACTAACAGCTTTATCCATAGGTCCATAGTTTCCTAGATTCATAGTTTTCAAGGTTTAAAAAAGTCCCACAATATCACTCGTTCGGACGAAGATTAACGATGTGAATCAAAATATGGTAAGCACATTGTTTCAACTAATAGCACTTTCCAGATCTTTAAAATGAAGAGTAATATCAACGCATGAGTATTATGAATACTAAATAAAATGAAGATACAGATGTGAGAGGGATGTAAGAGAGATTCACCACGGCTCAGACTCAATACAGTGATTTTATTCCAACCAGATTCAATTACTTAATGAATTAAATCTACACGCATTATTCGTTCAGTCAACTTGAAGTACTACACCAGCCACATAAATGCTATTAAAATTCATGCAAGAGAGACATGTTCAAATGAAAATAACAACGAACCATTCACAGGGTGCTCGTAGTCGGCAACTCTTTCCCCCAAAACAGAACTTCTGAAATGCTTCATGCCAGAGTTTTGTGGATCACTAATAAATTGAGTTAAATTAATAAAGCTGGACGCTGACTGATGACCTGTGAGGTATATATAATCACCGGCAATGACAAATTATGTCAAATTCACACAGGCACATGGCGGGTCCATCTGGGTCCATCTCACACACAGGGAGCATGGAGTTTTAAGTAGAGAAGGTTCGAGTACACCCAAATCTTCTCGATGAGCTGTTGTCGCATCTGGTGCTTTTTCATGGGTTCGAAAAATCGCCAAACGATGGCGCTACGAAAAACACTCGCCGTTGCTCGCCGTCATTCCTGTCTCAGAGGTGTCAGAGGCTGAGAGAACAAATGGAATAGTGTTAACTTATCTTCTTGCATGGCGCTAACAAATCACTGCCTAGCCGGAAAACTGTTCCGTGTACAGTATCTTTTTTTCATAAAATTAAAATACAATGTGATGGCTTCTGTAAATCCCTCCTCAAGTTATCCCCTTATACGCAATAAACGCAAGCTCTTTAGAGGTAAATTATCTTAATATGAACGAAAAATCATTGCTTTTATCTATATATTAGATCATACATATATTAGTAAGTAGATCCAATATGTAAGATCAATGAAATGCCATGAAATGGCCATAAAATTTGCCCCGCGACTTTCCCTATCGCCGATGTTTGTAAGTTTGTAACTAAAACAAATGAGTAACGCGGAATCGCTCTCACACGACTCCTTAGTAATTGCCAAATCCTGTATTCAAACATACATGCTTTACATGTGTCCTTGTTTACATTTTGTCGTCGTTACAATACAACTGTTATTTTATCGGTTTATTAGTCCAGTCTCAAATTTATTGTGTGTTACATTTTGTTTCGTTGATAGGGTGTTGTGGATTACATTTTGTTTCGTTCACTTTTGCGTCATCATCACTGATCAACAATCCTAAGATTTGTTTCACACAGCACTCCAATCTGTCATCTTATCTTGTTGCGTGTGCATATTTCTCCTCTTTTAAGTCCTTTACTTCGTGTGTACATATTGCTGTACACTTTTCCACACAAGTTCTTCCTTTTCTGTTCTAGTCATCCATGCTTACTTGTCCCTCAAATTTTTATGTGCCCTTTAAAAAAATGGTCTATGTGTCCACATCTGCGTACAGAAACAATTTCACTCCAAAATTACCAAAAAGATATCCTCAATGTGAACATACACTGTCTTTGACTGATAATTTAAGGTTGCGGTGCGTTGACTTTAGAGCGGTGAATAAATTTTTTTCAAAAGTGCAAAGTCGCTCCCAAATTTTGTATTAATATGACTTTTCACCCCCCACCAGAACGGAATCTCAGGCTTCTGGTTACTTCTCTGCTCTACTTAATCAGTGAGATGGCTAGCCCTAATTTGAACATCACTGGACAACATTCACTTATATTCATTCACCTCTGAGAGAACTATGATAAGCAGTCATAAGCATTTTTGGTCTCAATGCAGAGCGCTACCATAGAAAAGATGAAGGAGTTACTAAAGAATGATTTACCCTGTTTAACATTTCATTCGTGTTCTTTTTCTTACATCTGAATGTCATCCTCAATCAAGTGCATTCCAAATCCTTGACACGCATAAAATGCATAGATAACCTCAGTATCAGCTCCAAGCGTGAAATATTGATAAAATTATTTTAAAGCGAGGAAATATTTGTTGATATAAGTGTTGTATATTAATGCATGTCAGCTTAATTTCCTTGGCTTCCAAAAATATGTGACTGGGGGTGTCAGGATACCAGAAGTTATTGCTCAAATGAAATTGCGACTAGCATTCAATAAATCAAATCTGTTTGACAAAATGTCTCTCTTAATTTATCCCATTCCTCATACCTGGAAAGATAGTGGGGCTCTTATATGATGCTCTCCAGTCTGATGTTGGTTTTTTCAATGATGGAGCATCTGCATTTCTCATATCTGCGAGGTCATACTGATGCTGTTTGAAATCTTCAAAATATCAGAGCTACTTTGAAGCTAAAATAAATTGATATTTAAAATTGATATTGGCACATAAGTAAATGAGTGTTTTTACATCGTGAATATTTTTCTTGTGGAATGTGGGAAAGAATGATGCTTAAATTTTACTCTATTGTATTGAGATTTTTTTATTTTTTGGTACAGATATTTAGAATGGTAATAGTCAATTGTTAGTTGTTATTGTTGTTGGAAATTTCTTATGTAAATACATAAACTAAAGGTGTAGATACTGTGAACTGTGGTCATTGTTTTGTCCTTCCTTTGCTCATTATTTGTTCTTGTTCACCTTTTTTTCTGTCATGAGGGGATGCAATATTTCTGGGTCCATGTTGGTTTTAAATTTTCAGGTATGGTCAACCCAGCATCTTAAAAGTATCTTCAATGATATAAGTAAGATGGTGGCTGACTGGATTCCCTTGCAGTATGACTACCTATATTTTGTTATTGGAGTTGATGAGATTACCTCATTTGAAGATTTTTCTTTTTATTCCTTGTAAATACACCATTTGCAATATTTTTCTTATTTTTAAATGAATATGGAATGGCTTACTGTCTAATTGAGAGTCAGATAAAGAAAGGACTGTTTGCCTGAGATGAATCTGCCTTCATGGAGGATCCTCTTTGGTTTATGAAGTATATGCACTTCTGTAATGTAGTCTTTCACCATGTTTACCTTCTTTAGTAAATGCTTGATGAGCAGAAAGAAGAGTGAACAAGAATGACTTTCACAGCTAGGTGAACTAAAATATCATGAGAAAAACTATCAAATCATATGTAGCATGAGAGGAATAAACAATTGAGGACCTCAAATCTGGAAAGCTTGGGATCAAAGGGTTTCTGATTTTAGGGTCTTTAGCACGTGGAAAGTGGTAATTTTTTTTTGAGAATTTTAATGCAATACATGTCAAATCATAACCGTAGCTTCCATAATATTAACCATACGTGTTAAATACTGGATGAGAAGGAGCAATAAATACATCTTTTTCTTCATGCCCATTAGCTTTCCTTGATGGCATTCGCTAGCAGACGTTGTGATATTTATTGATACCTTCCTTAGTCAGACAGTAAATCTATGCAAATGCTTCTATATTTTGTTAATTAATTAATTTATAAATGCGTTCAGGCTCTTGTGTTCAATATTTGAGATCCCTACGTGTCCCTGCCTAGGTTTTTAGCATATGCTCATAGCATGTGCTTACTTCCTCCTCGTCCCAGAATAAAGATCGGATAGTGGTGCCACGAGGTAGCAAGTCAGAACACTATGCAGAGGAATTTTCAAACATTCCTGATTTCTGGATTCCGGATTTGACGTCCTCAACTGTACTTCAATCGCTGAAAGGGATACATAGCAATACAGGGAATATGAAAAGGAATTATGCACCAAGAGAATGTATAACTTAAGACAAATGGAATTAAAATTTTGTTGCGGCCAGCCAGAAGCAAACAGGTAGTGCCCCCTCTACCAGCTTATTTAACTGACCCAGATGCTATCATGATTTACAATAAAATGTAATGTTCCCCATACAAAAACATTGTTTTGCATTTGCAAGTGGCATGTAATTACACCGAGGATGGAATTCAATTAAGAAAAAATATAAAAAATCACTCACAGGCACCTGATTCATCATCGCAGCACTAGAGAGCATATATGAGGTAGTTATTTTTTTCCTTATCTTGACCTCGTTTAATTCATGTTAAAATAGTTCTTGGAGTGTAAGTCAACGTTAAGGTAGCAACGAATATATATGAGGTAGGGGAGATGATTGTCTCTCATAATACAAGGAACTGAATACTTAAAACAATGATGAACACACGTACAAGTAAGTACCAGCTACGACCACAACGTTACCATAAAAAATATTTAAATATGAAGTATTTTATGCAACAAAAAAGTGAAAAATAATTGCTCAATGCTCAGCACGAATTTGTATCCCCTTATGAGCCATGAAAACATAAAATTTTCAATCAAAATGGCCATGAGAATACTATCTAAGTTTCACACGAAATAATAAGCTGAAAGCAATATTATATAAATATTACTAATTCACGAATATTTCATCCATAAGACTGATTAAAAATACATTTTATTATGCCAAACATTAAAAAAATTTTATTTGAAAAAATATTTCACTCTTTCAGTCTCACTCAAATCTAGCAATAGACGATCCAATTAATCTTACTATAGTTTAAACATATGCACGCTACACTTGCGCCCTCAATTGATAGCAGCCATTTATGGATATTACTTTATTCCAAAGGAAAAGTGAGCTTCAAATAAATTTTAACTCGATTGAACCCCCTGAATTCACGTTGCCCGAATAACACTTTAAGGTCGCGTGTTGCAGACATGCAAGGATAACGACTTTTATGTCGTCATTTTTAGCGAAGACCTAGAGTATGGACACTGAAAATGCCATAAATAGAATCAAAGTCAAATATGTAATGCAAATTTTTCTTGTGATTACTATTGCTACGAAACATTTCAGAGACACAAATGGATGGCTGATTTCCTTTCAATAGGGTGGTTTCTTATTATTTTGTAATTGCCTAAATCAAAAGATTATGACTCCTGGAGTACGTATTTCACACTTTTAGATTTTTTAATGACGATATCTATTTTTTGCGACTAAACGAAAAGTGAAAAATTTCAAGCGTGCGAAAACGCAACGGCTAAGTAGGAATGATGGGAAAAAGTCCTTACGTATTTCTGGTTCCCCCTGCCGCCTTGTGAGGTGACCTTGGGGCGAGGCTTGAGAGCTGATACGATGCAGGCTGCTAGCAGGTAGCAGAGTACCCTGCTTGCTGGTAGCGCTTGGCTTAAATAAGGATTATTAATACCTTATCAAACGAAGAAAACTTTCTGACCTTAGCCAGTTTTAATAGGTGATTATTAATACATGTTTCCCTGAGCTCTGTGCCTCATGCATGCATTGGTAATCTCAGACGATGTAAAACTCGTATAGAAACTAGGTCCTTGTGATGTCACGTGGAGTGGCATCGCATGGGTGCCAATCTGGCCTTTTTCAAATGAGGTTAAAATTGACCATTGCCATTCGTCTAAAGTGGGATTTCTAAAACCAAATAACTTATATATTATGAATACGCTAATTTTGGGTAACGAATTGCAATCAATGCCTTTCATTTTCTTTGATGAAGGAAACTACCCTATTAGAGAGAGCTATGAAGGACCTTAATATGTTAGAAATTTCAGAATTGACAGACATATCACATTAGATTTTACCTTAACAACTGTCTTAGCATTTATTTTTAATACAAGAAAAACACCTTTCCCTCTTAATACCTACGTACTGGCAAATGAAAGTCTTGCTCACTGCAATCTTCACATTGTCAACTGAAGGAGGAAACTAACTGCTTCATTAGGGAATGTGGTGAACAAGTAGGTGAAGAACAATAAAAGCATAATATTTACTTCCACTATCCAGACCTCCAGAGTAAAAATTTTGCAGTACATCTTTCCATCAAGCCTAATTAATCTAGTTTTTCAATTTGGAATTAAAGACAATTACATCAACTCTTTCTTATCATAGCCAGATTTGTTGGCAAATTAAAACTGATGTCAGGTATTGATGAACCAAGGATTAACCAAATGCCAACAGACAGCAACACCGTTACCGACCGAAATTTTGCACAGTTAACAACCCAACACCGTTATTTGCCATTGTTACCAAATTTACCAGGTCAGTTTCCATCTAAATAGATTATTCATCATGTGTTATTTCTTGGAACGTAGCATAAGAATGCCTAGCGAAGTCAGGAGTACCCAAAGGAGGGAAGTTATTACTGCAAACCACTTAATCACTTCAATGAAAATGATTAGATAAGAAACTTTTGAATGAAGGAAATCAGCTTTGAATGCCTTTACCTCACTTTAGAGCCAAAACCTTGAGCCAAATAAAATTCTGCAAAAAACAGTGCCGTTGAGAAGTAAAGCAGCCATTGGATGATCTATGGCAGATCCAGGATTTTTTTCTGTGGTGGGTGGGGAGCATAAGGGTCTGACAGGAAAATCTTCTCATATTTGAGATTAAAGACAACCTACAACAATTACTGTACCGAATATTCTTTATTTTAACATGAAAATTATTAATACACTATAAAATGATTGTGGCTCCATAATTAAAAAAAATGAACGTAATGATAACCATATTAAAATCTTATTTTTTAAGCATCTGGGGGGGTTCATGCCCCCCCAAGAATCTGCCTATGCAGATTATAATGACGAATCGCAATGCACAACTCAGGTGACCCCTCAGCTAGGCCACAGTCAATCCAAGTCAATTTCAGACTGGTTTTGAAGTTAGCTCACTCAGCTGGACTGGTTTACCGACCCTGATTGGTCTTAGCTCCGTTCATAAAGATAGTAGATTTAATATTTAGCTAAAATGGCTAAGTTGGCCATTGCAGGTCAAGTTTTATGATACAGGCTGAAGTATTTAATTCAGGCAACCTTACCTCACCCAAAAGAGGATTAAAAATGAGGAAAAAATTAATGTGACATGGACCAATGAAGTACTCTATAAAAATCCAATTCAGCAAAAATGGCTTTTCTAGTTAATGGTAAAATTCTTCAAGCATTACGGTGAGCACATAATTGTCACCAGGTCACAGCCGAATTAAGTAAGCGACACACTTCAACTCAATCAAGAGATATTGAACATTAATTAGGGAATACAGGGATGTTGAAAAATTGATAAAGATTCATAATGCCATGAAATAAATTAAACACAATTAATGGTATTTTAAGAGTTTATTATGAAAAACACCTACAAAATGACTCCCAACATCTAATTCTTTCTCAATGCTTATTCTCAACTACCTGATTGTGGTAATCATTACGGGATTCTTCTGATATAAGAACTTTGGTGGTTATCCTTACGAATGAAATATAAAATTGAAACCCAAAGATGCATCATTGACACTATCTAACGACACAGGAGAAGGGTGAAATTTCAATGCACAGTGAACAAAGTTACAAATGGAGACAGGACAAAAGATCACAGCAAGGACGGACAGTAAATGACTAAGTACTTTTGAAAGACAAAAATACTTTATTCTCTAATGGAATCACATATAAATAAAGCTTTTTGCTACCAATCATGTCACAAGTGCTGCATAGAAGCACTAATCACAAGATGAGCAAATTGTTACTTCTTAAATTCTACTATATGCAGCAATGTCAGTTCTGAAGAACAGAACATGTTCAGCTTCAATTGACAAAGCCAAAAACAAATCTCATATTTGAGATCATTATGTACTCAGATGTATATTTCCATAAAAATAGCAATCATTTAAAAAAATAATTCCCACAACTGTACATTTCCTGAAGTGCATGGACCTCTGGTAATGTGCAAATTTGTCAGTCATAGGTACCGTTAAGTTCCCATACTGCTCACTTGCTCTCAAATAACTCCAAAAACTGCATGATAATATTAACTTGGTGTAAACAAAAAAAACTTACAAAAAATGAAGATCCAATTAAGGGAAATACTTAGGTGGTAAGAAATGTATAACTATTTGAAATGACATACAACTGTTATGTCCCAAAATAATTGAAATGGGTCATTGGACTAGATGTATAACTTACAGGTCAAAACAACATTACAATGAGTAAACCACAATGGTATTGAATAACCATCCGGTAACACAATCTGACATTATTTGTATGAGAAAAAGTAGATATTAAAAATAATTACAAAGAGGGAATACCTACACAGCTAAAAAAAAACATGAACAAAGACAGAATTTTTGAAAAAATACTGGTACTTCAGAAGAGTCATTTCCCATCAAAGTTGCACAAACAGTAGAAATGGCATACTCCCACAGAAATAACTTCAGCAAATAAACTATTCACAATTGAATAATATAAAATCCTGAAGATGTAGAAGATACCAAAGTTAGGGCAAAAATGATCAAAGATCCAACCCAACGGCACTGAAGTTGCCAACAAGCACCAACTACACAAATATTGCAGAAGTTCACTTTCATTTATACAATATGCATTAGTAAGATAAGAATAGCCTGCTTTAGTAAATATTCAGCAGATGCATTAATTTCATACAGTGAAACATGTAATGAAACTTCAAAAATCCACAAACCAGGCTGCCCATATGCAACAATACTCAAATTCATTGTAAAATTAGCAATAGCTTTGGCAAAGATCGAAAAACAAAGCTAAACCTATGGCAAAACGGGAAAATAATTACATATTAACCTTTCACACACAATAAAGATAATTGAAAATGTCATTGCTTTCAAAAATATTCAATTAAATTAAATATAAAGATATAAATAAGTTTCCCTGCATAGTGTGATATGTACTACTAACAATAGGTCATTAGGGTGCACAATTTCAACAACAGTAGAGCTTCAATTATCTGCAATTTCATTCAACAAACTAAAGCAAAACTGCTTAGAAAATGAAAAATGAATTCTCTGTCTTCCATAATTATACGTTCGGGTTTTTCCTTCCATTAAGGCAGATGATAGAAGCTCTCTGTAAATACTTTTTATGGTTGATTCCTGGTCAGGGTAATTAGATTCAAAAGACAGTATAAGCATTAATATAGTCAAGCACCATTAATTTGAAAATCTGTAATCCTTCAGCATTGCTGAGGCCGAAAATCAGAAAAAAGAAAAAATAGGCAATAATAGTTTCTATCCGGCTGAAATTTAATACTTATCTTTTAAGCTCTATATTAGACTAAAAAACTGAAGAATTTTCAACGTACGTACCCCACAACAATTACACTATGCACCAACAGCACTTTAACCCCTTGCACTGAAATGATAAGTCCTGCTAGTCAAAAACTTCAGACTTCTATTCTGTTATACTTCCGAGCAAATTAATTCATATTTAAGGAATAAAGGCTAATCAATTTATGTAGTTACACCTGTACTTTTACCCATGATTAAGACAATAATATATTCCATCTAAAATTCATTTAAAAGGCCGGATATTGGATTGTTAAGAATGATGCTACTAAAAATGTCCATGAAAGAAATCTTGGAAATTGATAATTTTTCTAGGAAATAAATTGAAATTGAATCCATATTTTGTATGTTTTAATGATACAACAGTGTTACTACAACACTATTCCTTACTTTTATCACACTAGGAGAACCATTTCTGCTAAAACCTTGTATAAAATTATATTTACAGCACGAAAAGTAAAAATTTTCTTGGTTAGAAAGGAAAAACCAACCAACTCTCGATGTGCGATGTAATGCATCACCGGGGTCCACAAAAGCATTAGCCAGGCGTTACTGGGATCCTGGTGGTTCCAAATTATAAGTGCTTGACTGAATTTAGAAAATGTTTTCAATTATGGGGAATGAATCTCAAGATAAACAATGGCAAAGAGAAACTGTGCATAATATTTTTTTCCCAAATATGATAATTCTCCTGACAACCCAATTCATTGAAAACTGAGGAATTCCTGAAATTCCACTTGACAAAACTTAAACAATTGTTCACCATCACATTATTTAAATATGAGGCAGGCCATCTCACGCAACAAAAGTAATAATTCAACATGAAAACAAAAAACCAATAAGTACAAAAATTCTTCTAGAACATGGGCAGAAAAATATTCAGTGAATTTTGAAGGGGAAAATATAATTCTTGGAGTTCACTAGGAAGGAGTAACCTAAGAATGTATCTTTAAAAAAAATTAGGGTTAAGATGGGATTGAACCCAGACTTCCCTGCTCACCACATACTAGCAAGGAAATGTATCAATGCTCTGAATTTCCTAAGGTATTCAAATGCACTCTAGAAATTGCTGTTACTATAAAGGGTGAATTTCAAATGATACTCTTTGGGTACAAAACTTTTACTCCCTCCAAGTAAAATACAATCCCCCATAAATTGCACCAAAGATCAGCATAAAGAAGGCTGAAATATACTTCAAGAATGGCTACTAACAGATAAATACAAAGGAAAATTTATACTACTAATACAAAATGTAGTAATAGAATACATTCAACCTACTACAAAAACGAAATAACTGAATTTCCACCAAAAATCTAATTTTGGTGAAATAAGTGCAACCAAGGCAGAATGACATTGCCTCTTTAAAAAATCTCAATATCTTCAGATAACACAATAACAAAGAATTCTTTTGAACAAATCATGGAAAAGAGATAGAAGAGCTAAATTGTATATTACACTAAATTATTACATTCAAAAACCAAGCAAAGAAATTAGAAAAAATAATGTCATTTCTCAAGAAAAATTCTCATAGGCCTCAGTTAACGGAAAAAAGAATGATGAAACTACAAATTCGAACGGTTCAATGAAAAGCAATGAACCTCACAACCTTAATGATCTTTGTCACAAGTCAAATGACATTAGATTTTCAAAAAAAGTGACGATATTAAAAAAAAAACTGAATGTTAAAAATGTTCCCAGTCTTTCATGGAAAAACTGTCAAACTTCATTACAAAGTAACTAAGTAGGAATAGAAGAGATTATTAAATGGAAAGTTAGAGGAATGGCATTCAGAAAATCTTGAAATTATCTTGCGTGGAAAGAATCATTCTTCAGCAATGCACAAGGTAAGTATTCAAATTTTGAACATCAATACATCAGCCTATATCTAAATTTGGCTTTAACAAAGAATAAATCATAGGCATAATCCATTTCTCAATGGATGTAAGCAATGAGGTCCATGATTTGAAGAAAAAAATGACAAAAACTATTTATATACCTCAAACGGCTTTCAAGTGGTAACTAACATGACGCAAGAAAACGATTGCAAAGTTACCATGCTGAAACATGATTAACTGGTATTTACAGCAATGTTACAACAAACACAACATTTTAAATTTTCTCAGGAAGGGTTTTTAGAATGATAATTAAGAGAAAAAACACTTTTGTCAACATGCATCACAGTTACTCCATTCATTTGTAACTAGCAACGTTGTAATTGGGAGTCAGAAAAGTCATTCCCACAATACATATGTAAAGGAATAAGTAACAATATATAAGTGGGAACAAGTTATACATAAATGAGAGGAATGCCTATGAAATGTCGATTAAACAATGATATACCTAAAACAATTCACTGCTAATAACGCGAAATGGCGGGCTAAGCATCTTCACTCAGGAGCAGTACCTATTGATGGGCATGCTCAATCTCTTAACAAGGAAAAGACTCATATTTCAGTTTCTGTAGTCTCTTTTAGACTTAGGCTCAGCTACGATTGGTTGATAAAATGTAGATCATTAAAGAAAAGTGAATAAAATCTGTCTGGCAAGAGACCTACGACAAATCACAATACAAACATTTTTATAAAACGATTCTTAGAATACCTCCAGACGAAATTCATTCTTCATGTATGGGAGGAGTAAATGTTTTCCATTTTAAATTAGTTAGACAGCAGAACTTTAGTGCAGGGTAAACAACAAAAATATTCCATTATTTGCTACCCTTTGTAGCAATAACCTCAGTGACAAAAAAACTATCAAATGGATCAATCATAAACATATATATGATGAGCATCATTTCCTATAGTTAAAATAAAACACAAGCAACCATAGCACATAGCTAGATTTTGATGGTCTAAACATCAACTGACAGATTATACATGCACAATTCCGATCAATTTTATCAATAAATAATCTCAAAATTGATCATTACAGCTTCAAGCTATTTTACACAGCACACCTGGGGCCGTATTCTGTATTTCGTCGGTGCCGCACCGGTCGGTTTCCCTTTCAAGCCCACCGACTGGACATCAAACCGTACCGACAACGGATTCCGCACCGACGACGACACTTTCAGCGATTCTGTAAGGTCGTCGGTTTCAAACCAGTCGGTACGGTTCCCCTTCCTTCCCAAACAGGGAAAATCCGAATATATCCGAAGTTTGACGTGTCTCCACCAATGAAAGAAGGGTAAAAACAAGTGAAGACTCATTGGCACAGTTTGTTGTCATCATTCTCAATCTTTTTATTTGCGGAAATTACGACTTATTGCTAGATTAAGATAAACGATATTGGATAAGTTGTTAACAATGCTTATATAATGTGTGGTAGTAATGCTGTACCTACAGAATCGAAGGAAACAATATTACAACATCACAATAAAGTTTGTATGTGATGGAGATTGTTGTTGCTGGAATGAATTATTGAAACTATCCTTGAGATCGTAGTTTCTTTTTTTAAATATTGGTTCCGTATAATGCTATTTATTCATGATTTGGTAATATAGTTGTCATTAAGTAAGTTCCGTATAAATGTTATCAACGGAAGATTATGCCATTGGCACCGTAGCAGACGAAAATAGCATACCATGGAACGTGAACGTAGGATTCAAATGCAAATGTAATATTAGAGGAACAAGTTAGGAAATTGTTATAAAAATATGGAGCTGGGTGCAATTAAAAGAAGTGTAATGACGAGGAAGTAAATAAATTGTGATTGGGTGAAATACATATGTATAAGTTGCGCATTCCAAGTGAGAGAAAATGATAATATTGCGGTAAACCTCATACTTATTAACAAATATCTTCTTTTATCGTCAAGGGAATCAATGGCTGACGATGAAATGAAATATAGTTGCCCGTTAAAAATGAAAGAAACTGATACCGTTGTGGCAAACTTCATACTTAAATAAAAAGATCTTATTTCTATGCCGAGAGAAACGCCAAATGATGATTGAGTGAAATAATAGTTGCCTATTCAGAGTGAGATAAAGTGATAACATTGCGGCAAAACTCATATTTAATCAAAAATATCTTTTTTATGTCAAAGGAGCAAGTAAATGATGATAGAGAGAAATAAAGCCTATTACAAGCGAGTGAAAGTGCGGTAACATAAATGAGAGAGTCATTATATGTTAGCAAACCTCATTTTTATTAACCATTATCTTATATTTCTGTCAAGGTAATTAATATAGATGATGACACAGTGAATTATAGAGGCGTATTCGAAGGGGCAGAAAAAGATAACATTGGAGAAAACCTCATTATTTACTCGGTGATGAGGTAAAAACAAAATAAAACGTACAATGCGCACCGGGGAATTCATGAAACCCACTAGTCGGTGGCCGTACCGACACCTCTTTGCTGTCGGTACGGCTACCGACGATCTCCCGTCCTCTCGTCGGTGCCGCACCGACCGGGTTCGTACAGAATCACACGACTTCTTACCGGGAGTCGGTGTGACGTCGCACCCGACGAATCGGTGCCGCACCGATCGGTTTGGAGTTACAGAATACGGCCCCTGATCAACAGGTAATTCAAGGGCAAGGTGGTAACTAAGGGGGAGGAAATTATTCCTATCTGTTTCAGTTTACCTCAACAGATGACCTAACAGGTTCAGCTGTCCAGCAGCTCAACTATAAATTGATTATGTAGCAGCATTGTATACTTGGGAACTCAATGAAATAATTTCAGCTGCTAAAACACACATTAGCTTTGGCAAGGCAATGGCATCAAAATTTGGCTATCTGTAATGAGCAGTTCTGAATTTCCCAAAAAGACAGTAATTCTCAAATAGGTATAAGAGTGAGAAATATTATACTCATCGACACATCGTCAAAAATACCAAAATATATATGTAGTTCGATCTTAAGCCATCAATTATAATGCAACACTGCCTAGGATAATAAATCCTAGTTCAAACAAAATTAAAAACTAAATACCACTTAATTCATGCTCATTACTTGGAATAAAATAAGAAACTAATTAAATGATCATGGCACATTATTCTTAACCTACCCATTCGCCAGCTAATTTGGAATAAATACGGACAGCCCACCTTAACAACAATAGGTGACACTGAATACCAATTAAGAACAGGGAACTAATGTTTACCCACAGTTGTATGAGTTAAATGTACTGTGATCATAAAACCCCTGCAGTATGTATACTCTTACTCAAGAGTAGTTTTACATAAAAATTAATGCTATCAAGATATAAATTCAGATTAAAATGACAACATGCAAACCAATACTCTCAACATAGAAGTTTGCAGAGAAATTTGGCATGAAGATAAATTACTAAATGGATTAGAAGATATTGAACTCAAGAGTCGCCATAGTGAGTAAATCAAAATGCCTAAGCAATGCCTTGTAACATACTGATCATCATAACCACCTCTCCATTAGTCACTAATTAAGTTTGAGAAGCAAGAATGAAATTTAAATTGGCAAAATTTTAAGACTGTGTGACATGACAACTAAATTACAGGGCAATTTAGAGAAGTATGTACTGGTACCTATATGCCTTCAGGTGTCAAAGAGAGCACAGAAGATATTTTCCACGAGGAAGTGGAATTAGTAGATGCAAATCCTAAGACAACACAGTGGAATTTTAACCATAAATTCTGAGTGAAAACTAAAGATACATGTCCTACTGCTGAGATGGCATCTTGTTTCAAATATGATGTGGTCCCAATCTTCAGCAACAATTACAATTAACCAGAATTCAGAATCATATGGTTTCGGAAAATTAAAACCAACAATTCCCGTCAGCTCCCATCGCTAGCATTGCTAAAGTTACTGTTGCAGTCCTCAAAGTCAGGAGGCTGGGTCGTGAGAGACACTCTTCTTCCATTACGCCATGCAGGAGATGCAGTTGGATGACTCATTTCCTCCTTCGTCCAATTTGCAGTCGGAGGAAGTAATCGCAGAATATCAGTGACCTTCTCTAGAGTGTAATCAGGCCGAGGGTGATTACCTAACCCATTCCCATTTGCTTTAGAAGGCAATACCCACACAGTGGCACCAAATGCCGCCTCTTTCCCACCCTGAATGTCAGTTTCAAGCTTGTCGCCGACCATCAGACATGCCGATGGTGGCACACCAAGGAGGCGACAAGCTTCATGGAATATGTGGGCATTAGGTTTCTCCCAAGGCAAGTCACCTGATACTAAAATGACATCAAAGAGCCTTGCAAGATCCAGCCGATGAACCTTCTCCCACTGGGCGCGAGATGGACCATTGGTGATGAGTCCGAGATGAAAGTGCCGCCGATGAAGCTGACGCAGAAGGGCTCTCACAGCAGAGGGAGGGGCCAAGCATTCATACCGAAGTTTTGCCCACAGCAGGCTTACCTCTCCTATTGGAATATAATGCATTGAAGGCATCAACACATGGCTAAAACCAATGAAGGTCACATTGTGATAGCATACTTGCATTTTAAAATACTACATGATGATAAACTCTCTTAAGGCAGACAAACTTCATGGGGTATTATCGAAAAAAGCTGAGAGGACTTAATGAAATGGAGCACCTTAAGAAAAAAATTAATGAAGATATTTTTAAAATATTCATCCTTTTGCAGGTTTATACATTATTTAAGTTGAAAAGTTGATGATGGTAAAAATATTTCACCACATTTGAAAAAGAATTGTAATTGTTGCAGTATCATAAAATTCAAAAATATATTTCGATAGAGTCTATATATTGGCCCGCCCATCTAATGGGTTAATTGCACTGACATCAGCAAACACTACACAGAGTAATCCTAGAGAATCCCAGCAATAGGCTGGCATTCTCTATAATATCTTTCAATCCCAATTTCCAGGACAATGTCAAAACTGAAACGCACTTATGACTACGTTGCTGATGTCACTATGTGTTTATTTCTATTGCTGTACATCTTACTAAATGTACAAGTTGAGGAAAGCCAATACCAAATGGCAGGAATCAAACTTTGAAATTAAGATTACTGGTGGCTTTTAACACTGTTTTTCCATTAAATATTTTAAAAGTTCACATTATGGCCTTTGATGAGGTTATTACTTCAGTCTTGAATTCAAATTCCTTGACTTTCTCTACACAAACATTTCTGTTTCCCCAATCTTCTATATTATTTCTACTGTATAGATACCCTTTTCTCAACTTATACGCAACCAAACTCTATAAATGAGGTACCAAAATGCACAGAATTTATCAGAGAACATGCGACGGCATATCTTACTTCCTAAATATTGCCATTGTTTCCTAAAATAGGTTTTTAAATAATAATAAAAAAAAAAAAAAACAGAAACCGTAAATATTCCTGACGTTATCGGCGCACAAACTGATACATTTGTTCATTTGCAACAATATCTCGCATTCTTTAAATAACTTTTATCAAAATGCGGCTGATTCCACATTCAAGTCTCCGCTGTGGTGCCCATGGCGGCCATCAACTGCACCATTCGATCAGTTTAAAGACATCCATAGACACGTATGGTTATTTGAAAGCAAGAAGCGCTAGCAGTTTGGGGTAGGGAAGGAAGGAAGAGAAAGGATAGGATGAGATGGGGTTCTCCCTATTAGCGGACGGATCGTCGGATGTTCAGCTCTCCACTGAGTTTCAATGCAAAAAAAATCATTTTGACATTGGGCAAATCTAATATCTAATTCTTCAGGTGAGAAAGCGTCTCTTTCTAGATGTTTCAGCATTGATAAATGGGAAATAAATTTTCAAGTTTCTTTGCATCCGATTATTTTTAATTATGTGTGCTTTCACTGCCTTTCCTGTCAGATTGGCAACAGCTGTAATCAAAACTAAGGGATTTTTTTTATACCTAGCAGCTGTCCTACCTTCCCACAACACCTGGGTGAGGGGGACCGAAAGGGAAACCACAACATGAAACATTTCGGCCAAATTGTAATTATTCAGTAATATGGTTACACTAGAGCTACCCAGCATTCAGTTCGTAAACACCACCGTGAGTGGTTGTGTTTTGCAGTAGGACTGTTTTCTTTAATCGTGGTTCCAGCTTTAAATAACGAACGAAGGAATTTTAAAATGCCGAAAGCTAGTGATACCGCTCATACCAGGGCAAGTAAATTCAGCTCAGAAGGATTTGAATTTGAAAGATATGACACGTTTTTAAAGCACATCAGTAGCCATACACATAAACGTGCGAAAGAAGGGGCATAATGACAGCTATCATTTGGACACACAGTCACTCAGTCAAAGAAAGTGAAGGGGGAGCTTGTTTTTGCTACTAATGAAGCATTTATAATGGCTTTAGTTAGTTTAGAGAAACTTGACAATCAAAAAATTCTGGAATGGCTCTCGAAGTATACACATATAAGGTAGTGGGGATTTACCGTTTGACGATCGTCTTTGCCGAGACTACATACTTGAACCATTCATATACCTTAAACCAGTATAACTTGAACCATTCCCTTCATTTAGTTTTATCAGAAATGTTGTACAATTGAAATTGTGTCAAATTTTATGTAAAATGCTTAATAAAGGTATAAGTGTTCATGAAGCGTGTACCATAAAATAATAAAACACCTATAAACGTGTAAAAATTGTAGCATTATAATAACACCACCAAGATTTTCTATAATACCGAAATCACGTGGTTTTAAAACGAATTTTAGCAAAAAATAAAACCACTTTCACGGACCTCTGGAAATCAGCCATCAATTATAACGGTATTGATAAATATTTTGGCATTGGAATAGTCGGTTAGCTTCATAGCTCAGTTGCTTGCAATGTACCCACTTCAAGGCTTAAAATACCAAATAGGAGAGTGAAATAAGATAACCATGAGTCAAGTGAAAGTGTCATCATAAATCTAAAAATATCCTTGGCAAGAAAAGCTGTCCCATTCCCAAAGGTTATTCTCTGACATTTCATTTCCAGGAACTTGGCAGACCTCTTCAATACACATTCTACTAACAGATGAGAGATTGCATCTTTACACTTAGGTACAAGTAACTCATTATTAATAAGATTTACTCACTTAATGATGCTCATTGAGAATAGTATGTGGTAACATTACTTATTTAGAAAAAGTTCCACCAAAATTACAAAATGCTTACATTCTTATCAGCCAACAAAAAACGAAATCCTGACATAGTGTGAAGAAATTGATACATATTGGTAAATATGATAAAAAAAATGTTTATACATGCAACTGAGCTAAATGAAGCAGTTTTCCTATTACATCCACATAAATGCTTCTTTGCACTTCAACCAAGAAAAGGCAAAGAAAACCCTACGATCTGAGTTCCAAATCTTCTAACAGAATAAAAGACAATAATGACCTGACCATCAGAAAACAATATGCCATAACTTATTCTCACAAAAAGAAATCATTAGAGTGAAAACTTCACAGAGAAAAAATTCATTGACCTTTACTTATTCCTCGAATTTATGCAATGTCCTCTTGACCAATGGATTTACTAAAAATATGCTATCAACTGTCACTTCATGGTGGCTAAAGATGAGAAAACATTATATGCTGCTTTCTCATCTTTAGCCACCATGCCATGCTTTATTGCCATAAGGCAGCAATATTGAGCACTCAGTGTTGCTGTCATACGGCCAAAGCCAAGCTTTGAACACCAAATGAGGGCAGTAGACATATGTTAACAAATGACCACAGACCTTCATGCCCAGGAGAAGGTAAATAACTTTCCCTATGAGGAATTTATCCACTCCATGTGCACTTTCTGGTAACAAGTAAAACTTAACCACTTGCTAGATCATAACTTGCCAGGGTTATCACAACTTTTTACTGCATCATTTGCCTGAATATTCCCTGGCAGTTTTCTCCATAATATCCTAAGAAGTTGGTAATAACAGGTTTTCAGTGCGTGCTGATAGTGCACCAAAATACATTTGGACCGACGGAGCAATTGTTCAACCAAGCACACTGGCAACTGTACTGCACAGTATACGGCGCTAACTAATTATAAATTCCCACATTTCAAAAAAGATTCCAAGATGCCAGACATTTGATGAAATCAACTGTGGAGACAGATACTTTGAGGAAATCTGTAGTAGGATATGAAGTAAAATACTTTGCGCTTTTCCACATAAATATTTATCCCGGAATGGTTAACTCCTACGCAAGTCCAGATGATACTGCAAGTGCAGTGAAAAAGTTGACTCTCCTTTTTAAATAAAACTTTATGTGAAAAAGGGCAAAGCATTTTATTTCATATCCTGTCAGAAATTTAGCCGTTCAATATCTCTAATTTAATTTTCCTTGTTTGCTCCTAAAAATACTTTTCATTTATTAATTTCCTAATTACAATAGCTGATAGAACCCATCAGGAAGTAAATAATTCAAAGTGCTAAACAGACAAGTGACTTTGGCAATTATGCATAAAGGTACAAGAATATGACCATGGCAGGATAAAATTTGCAACAAACAAATCATCCCACTCACATCTATGGATTATTCAATGATGGCACACTACAGAGGAAGCTCGCCTTAGTGAGTATGGATATAATGAGAATTGAATTATAACGAGAGATGGGCAGTGTACTGCCATAAGGATTATGCTTAACATGCAAAAAAATATGGATATAGTGAGGCTGAGACGTCCCTGCCATGGTATGCACTCAGTATATCTTTTCCAAGTAACTGGCAACTGAGGATTCACGGACAACATCCTGATTGGAATGTTTTACTGGGCATACATTCTTGCTAAGGATGGTCTAAAAGACTGCACCTTAAATAACTATTACTGTACTACAAGAATAAATCATTACTATACATATTATTATTTAAAATAAAAAAGTATACATTAGAACTTCTTCCACAAGAATTTAATGTCTAAGCCATTGGCGATAAGCAAGTGTAATTATTAGATAAGTCTTGGTGAAATTAGAGACCAAGAGATAACCAAGAGAATAAGCTTAAATTTGGGAATACACCCAATTAAAATTTCACCCTGATTCGCTCCCATTTTGAGGTGGAAGTAAGTAAATAGGTTTAGTATAAATGAACTTGCAATATGGCACTATGAACAAGTCTCAGTTACTAGCCCAGTAAACATCAACTACGATATATACATACGTATATAGAAACATGCTAAGCATACGCCCTCACCAGCAATAGATTTATAGTCATTCCCGAGTGCTTGGGCCCAAAGAAGATGTCGCCATTCATTCAGAGACATGGTAGGGTTTTCAGTGCAGAGCCTGAAGTTCTGGAGGAATGTTTGAGATGCTTGCACAGCTTGCTGATGTGGAATTCCATATTCACTATGTAGTACTTCAACCAGCTGTAAGATAAAATTGCTTAAATTCATACATGCTTATCTAAATTACATTACTTTCAATCATAATTTAGCGTACACTGAATAATGCCAATGATTCTTACCAGTGTTGGATTTTCTGAGATTTGAAAAAACCCTTAAAGATGCTACCTAGGAGTATATGAGTTCTTAATAACTAAGCAAGTCAATATAAAAACGTTTGCTTTCTATTTCTCAAGAAATGCTGATGGTTCTGCAGATTTTAGGTAAAGAGTGATGTTGTGTTTTCAAAACATTCATTTATTGTGTCTCTAGTAAAGTACAATAATGATGGTTTATTACACATGAATCAGTATATTGAAATTAACATAATTTTAAAACTTCAATGAGAGTAAACAACATCTTCAAAAAATAATGCCAAACAGAATAAAATTGTTTTCTTGATTGTTAAAATTGTAGCAACATTAACAAAGTCATATAAAGTACTAAAAAAGACAAAAAAAGGTTAATCTGTGGGCTGCCATACCCATAATTATAAGAAATTGAAATTTCCATCCATAAGCTGGAATTAATGAGTCATCAAAATATATCTGATTTGGAATGAAGCATTTAATTTCAATTAGAATATTTACTTTTTACAGTTTTTAGTAAATGCAAATTTGGAAGAACAACATGAGTTTTTCTAGTCAGACAGCATATATATCTGGAGTATGTTTACAGCCGAAAAATTAAGGTGTGTGGTGAGACAAAAAAAATAGCAAACATTCTAACATTACCTTGTCCAGAGGCATAAAAGCACTGGGAGTGAAAAAAATGCAACAGCAATTAATGACACACTAAACCAAGAACTATAAGAAGAATAGATACACAAAAAAACATTCACTTAAATATTAGTCCCATTTGTGAATTTCAATAAGTCACGATGGCATTCACTTAAAACAAAAATGTAATGCACTTTGTACTGATTTTAAAGTGACTAGCAGACATGTTATTACTCAGTCTTTTCAGCAACAAAACCTTTCAGGCTCATCAGCCTATTTTTTGTGCATCTGCACATAGACAGCAACCATTTTTCCTCTATGAGAAATAGGATTTTTCAAAATGCAACATAAAAATCCTCACAAAAGTCCTTCTGGACTCTCCATATTGTTCTGAACTTGAAGCACTATCAAGGTAAGGCAAAATGAAGGAGTATCAGGTGGAGGGACATTTCTACACGTTTTAATACCAATTGGGACCTGGGATGAAGAAGGATCAGGAGTATTGAGGATCTGGCTCCCGGGATGAATGGTGATGAAGGAGTAGGTGGCAGAGGCAGAAGCTTATGGCAAAGAGCCTTGCCTGCCTCACCACACACTCAGCTGCCAAAACAGGTGATACACTGGAAAAACACCAAAAGATAAACGCTTCGGGAGAACATAACAAGTCACCCATAAATCCCACCCTAAGGAGATTTGTCGAGAGGAGATGGATTTCCTCTAACTCAAGAACCTATAACATCGTTCCACCACTGCTCTGCTTCCAATGCCAAACAATAGCTACACCAAGGAGTAAATTAAAGTGGTAGGTATGAAAATGAACACAGGGGACCAGCGAGTATCATATGCCTTCTCACATCATCTAAAGCAGTGAATAAGTAACAGATAAGGAGACTGACGAGAAAATTCACACGTCCACGTCACTTTATTCCCCAAAGAGACGCTTCCCCAGCTCCATTAGCCGATGAGTGCGGCATGTGGTGAGAATATCGTTACTCTTCAGAACCTCAGCTACTTCCTTGTTAGCAGCAAGCAACTGGCAGAGAAAATCTTCATAGGCTGCACGCACATTATGTGGCAAGGCTCCAACCCTGACTTTCCTCAGCATTATTGCAGTGCCTTCAACCCAACCTGTTTCTACAGCAAACTCAGATACCCAAGGAAGCTGTGACAACAGCCCACTCATTGTTTGCATTCCCAAGAACCATAGCTCGCTCAGTTCTATCCAGCGCTCTTTGTAGGTCATTGACACAACCAAGGAACCTGTTGAGACATTTGTCTCTCGTCCCTCATCAATGACATACGCATCCCACAAGAAGCGAATGACTGACTGAACATAACGACAGATGGAGAAATCATTCTTGCGTGCCTTGCTGGCTAACTGCTTCATCAACAAAAGACCGAAGACTGCTAAATGACCCTGCAAGACCAAGTTTTCCGGGGTGGATTTCACTTCAGGAAGTGCATCCATGACAAATTTCATGAGTCTGTCAAACAGAGGAGATGACTCCACTCGTTTAGGTTCCAAGACGGTGAGATTCATGAATATGTTGCATGCTGAAATCATGGCCACTCGGGAATCTGCCATCTCAGCAAGGGTTTTCGCATCAGGACCCATGTCTGGGGCTCTAACCTTCTTGCGCTCAGACTTGGGTACGATTGGTCGCTTATAATTCACTATGGACCAATGATAGGAAATGCATTCGAATAGAACTTCTTCCTCTTCCTCCTGGAACAATATATTGCGGGCCTTATCATCAACAGCAAGATGGCACAATGCAGGAAGTAACAACCTGAGAACGTCTACGTGCCCCCAGGGATTGCTATCTTCCCCATCAAGTTCAGCAGATCCAGTTTTCGAAGCCAATCTACGAGCCCTCGAGGCTCTGAATGTTTCATTTGCTACCTTGAGTATGAACGGAAGAAGAGCAATAACAGCATTGCGGTTGGCAGTTGTTTCTTGGGCTAACCATGCAGCCAAGACTCTCACAAGGGCACAGGTGAATATTCTCTCAGGACCACTGCCTCCATCAGGGTGTTCCTTGGATATTTTCGTCAACAGCGTAGTGGTTGCATTGAAGGCTCCCTTGAGGCCAGTGTACATTGTTTGCTTTTCCTTTTCTTCCAAATCAATCTTACCGCCAGAAGCAACAAATGCAATCGCCAACTCCATCACCGTGAAGCATGATGTGATGAGCTCCGCATTTCCAATGACCTGCTTCAATGACCGATCTTCCAGTTGCATACGTACTTCAACAGAACACAGCTGAACAAGGAGAAGGAAGAATTGTTTCGGCCTTTCTTCATCAGCTAGGCACCACTCAACACCGAGGAGTTCAACAATAGTAGATACGAGTTTTAAAGCAGGATCGCGCTGAGCTTTCCCAATTTTACTGGTAAGAATGTCTGTGATACCTTTGTATGTGCTGCTAGGCCATATTTCTTCATCAGTCGATGAATCAATGAAGTCTCTAGGACAATTGTACAAAAGGGTATACAAGATCGTGCATAATTCGAACTTTTTCTCACTCTGATCGGACTTGAAGTCCAATGATATCTTATTTAGAATGCTGTTGAATATCTTGGGATCATTACCCCACGCCACAGGGCCTAAATGACTAACCAATACAACGAAGATGTTTAAAGCTTCATCGCACTGAAAGCTTTGCTCGATGTAAAAACCCAGGAGTTTCGAGGTAACTCCAGATTTCAAAAAAGCTTTTTGTCCCTCAGAGTAACAGGCAATGTGCTTGAGGCACTCGTAACTCTCACTAATTACCATCAAAAGGTCATCGTCATCGGATTCTTCAGCTTTTTCTATAACGTCAACAAACACAGGAATATTTGCAAGCATATCTGGATGCGTTGCAATTTCAGGATCAGAGCAAAAGCAACTCAGAATTGACAATGCAACTGATTTGTACACTAATGGCGGGCAATCTATAGGCACATCAGAACTGAGCAAAAGCTTCTTCAGAAAGTTAAATCCAATAGCTTCAAAAATGGCTTTCTTCGATGCTGAAGAGCAATCACTCCCTTTCACTAATTTTGTAACCATAAACAGGCCAGCAAATTTAGATGTATCACTATCAGCAACTTTCAGAATGGCAACACATTTCTTGACCGGATCAGGTAACTTATCTGCCATTTTGGCTGTTATTTTTGTGATCCACTAATTTAACAATCACCAATCTGGTAACCGAAATAACAGGAACTCAATTGCTGTAGAGGGTGCCGGATATTTCAAGGTGGTGGTGTACTTAGGAGACAAACTTACACGACAAATAAACTCACTTTGCCGTTAGGATACCCTCTAAAATGTCTCCCAAACCTACAATCAACGCTTTCACAAGGAAAATTGGCAAGTTCTTGCCCTTATTGAAGAGAAAAATTGTCAAACTTTAAACACTTGCTCTTCCTCGACTAGAGTCGTTTCACGTGTGAGACACACCCTCATGGATGATTCTAATTTAGGAGTTCCTGGCTAAGGTTTCCCCTCATGTTCATTCCTCCTATCACCAATTCTATTTTGGTTTTCATGCTTTTATAAATAAAAAACGTAGGCAACGAAATGCGTGCTAGCAGTTCGTTGGCGACGCCTAGGGGGAAATGCATGCGGTAAAATGGACGAGCAAATAACTCAAGTTACCTGTCGGAAATCGACGAATACAACATGAGCTGCCGCAAATAATATAATAAATTATTACAAATTCTTACTTTACCTTTTCACAAGCTAATTTATCTCCTTTTCGAGTCTGAATGAGGGTGTTGTCCAAGTCGAAGAAAATAGTGGACACAAGTGGTGACCTAATACGTCTGCTACAGGCGGCCATCTTCCTATCAAAAGTATCTTATACCTCATTGGTTGGTGAGCTATTTCCTCAATGATAAACCGGACGTGACGTTATTTTGGCGGAAAATCTGACGTCTCTCAAGTTGAAACAAGAGTTCTTTTAGTGTGAAGTGATATTCTCAAGTTTCAAGTGGAGATAATTTCAAGTATTAATGTTATAACGGATAAATATTAGTTGAGCTAGTTATCGAAGTAGCTGCCTATGAATATACTAATGCTTCTCATCGGACTCAGGCAGCAATAATGCTATTATACTTTTTAAAATTAGGTTGTTTAGTCTAAAAGCTGGAGTATCATCACTGCTCGATTTTTTTCTGGAACGTCCTGTCTGTTAGGATCTTTTGCTATAAAACTAAAATCAGGTTATCTTATTGGTAAGTTCCTCATTTTCACGGCAATATGATTACTGCCGCTCATCCTCTCCAGCAAGAAGCCGAAGAGCTCGAGGACTTTGGTCCTCAGTCAATAAACAAGCTAGAGGTTTGTGTTATCTCAGGCATAGATAAATGTTGGTAATTGGTGGATTAATAATGTCCGGTAATCCCTTATAAGATTCTGAAATTACATGCAGGGTCTTGGTATAAGTGCAGCGGATGTGAAAAAGCTTGAAGAAGCTGGATTCCATACTGTGGAAGCAGTTGCATTTACGCCTAAAAAGCATCTTTTGACAATAAAAGGAATCAGTGAGGCTAAGGCTGACAAGATAATTGTGAGGATTTTAATTACTGGTAAATGTGGATGTTTTAAGTCGCAGAATTTTCATTATGTGTATTAATTTGCAGGCAGAGGCATCGAAATTGGTGCCGATGGGATTTACTACAGCTACTGAATTTCATCAGAAGCGATCGGAAATAATACAGCTCACTACTGGTTCGAAGGAACTTGATAGACTGCTAAGTGGTGGAATAGAGACTGGATCCATTACCGAATTATTTGGTGAATTCCGCACTGGGAAAACACAATTATGTCACACATTGGCCGTGACTTGTCAGGTAAATGATGAACAAATGTACATGTATTGACACATCATTATTCTCGCATTCGTTAATGTGATAAAGAAAAGCTAATTAATTTCTTATTGGTGCTTTTCTGTCAACGTTGTGGTTGTTTACCTGAAAAGAAACGTGTTAATACTTCAACCGTGAGTATAAGCCTGCAAGCCTTGTGAAACACACGTAAATGATAAGTGTAAAAGGTGTGGGCAAATAAACAAATTGTCTTGTATTGAATCAATACAAGTACTCTAGCCTAGTGCAACCTTGCTTTATTGGCGTATAATAAATAGGCTGTTTGCCGATGCCAACTTCCGGCCTATGGCACCTGTGCCTATTACGACGATGCTTATAAAAGTAGCTTGAATTTAATCAGCAATACTGTTACTTGCGCGACTGGAATTCCCAAAATGTGTTCGTAAAGTTCGCTAGTTGTGGGTGAAGCGTGAAACTAAATTGGCTCTACATGAGTTTGTGAATGATGTAATATTTTATGGATATGAACCAACTTCCTGGGTGATGATACCGTTATTACAGTACATTTCATCGCCTCCCTAGTAATTCAATATTGATGTATGCACAAAGTCATTGATAGATTTATGGAAAATTAGTCCTTAACTATCAGGTATTATTTAGAAGAAGAGGATTGTTTTATTTATGATCACTGCAATCTTTTTTTAACTTTAAATGATGTATTAGCTCTTGTTATCTTCCATCCTTATTAATTGTTACTGGTGTCTATTTAGTTCTCTTGGAATTACATTCTACCTCTCCCATGTTCCATAATATATCTTACCTCTTAAAATCTTGTACTGCTTAAAGTCAGCCTTAGAAGATTTGCTCTTTCCATTTTGCATTCAATGGTACTTCTTCATTCATAAGTGTTTACATAGACTGCAAGTGGATACTATCTGCTCACCACATGAGAATTTATTCTGTGATTTATTTTTCATAGTTTTTTTAACCCGTTCATATTCTGTTCAATTTGTATTTTTTTAGTCAGGGTGCTTCTTAAGTTAGTACTTATGAACGTTATATTACTGACCAACATTGCTAAATGGTATTGGTTTTGAAACATTGCTCCCAATGAAGTTACAGTGATATGGCTTAATGAGTAAAGAGTATGTATCCATATTCGGCCTCATTCTGTTTGATGAACGTTTAGTTGATAGATGAGACTAATACATTTTACTACAATCCTGGTTTGTGCTATGTATGGTATATTCTCATAACTCATTTTATTGTAATATTGATTTAATTAATTCTTGAATGCAAAAATGGATATTGAATAACTAGCTGTAATTACTTAGTAGCTGCAATTCCCGAGCTAGCCTATAGGAAGGATGAGACATTAAGTTAATTGAAAAGTAATTGCTTTTATCAGCAGGCATATCTGGAATTATCTTCTTTCAAGAGTACAAATCACTGAGATAGCCTTAAAAAAGAACATATTTATGTAATAGTGTCTAATAGTTTTTAAGGAAAGTCTTATTTAATATGATAATGTACAATGACTAAAGGCTATTTCGGTATTCCGTGCATGGATTATAGAAAATTCCTGCTGGGTTTTAGGCTGCCTTTTGCAAAAATTGTCTCTCTAAGCACTTATAAGGCCGTTTTACACGGTACACGGAATTGTGCAATCTGACATACGTGCGAAGGCGCAATCAAAATTGCGTCGTATAAAGCGGTGAATGGCTAGAACACATGCGAGAATGCATGGATGCGAGACGGCAAAATAGCCCCTGTTCTAATTTCGTTCATGCATTCGCGCAATTCCACGCCATTTTAGAAATTAATGCAGCTCTAACCTGCGCAATTCCATGCCCCGTGTAAAACGGCCTTTAGTCTTTGTAATCTTTTCTCCCAAAACACAATATCAATAGGGTGGCTTCCTATTATTTTTTTATTGCCTAAATCGAAAGATTATTACTCCTGGAGTACGCATTGCACGCTTTTAGATTTTTAAATGGCGATATCTATTTTTCGCGATTAAATGAAAAGTGAAAATTTTCAAGCGCGCGAAAACGCGACGGCTAAGTATGAATGCTGGGAGAACTCCGTGTGACGTCGTTCTGGTTCCCGCTGCCGCAAGTGAGGTGACCTTGGGGCGAGGCTTTGAGCGCTGATACGACGCAGGATGCTAGCAGGTAGCAGAGTACCCTGCTAGCAGGTAGCGCTTGGCTTAAATAAGGATTATTAATACCTTATCAAACGAAGAAAACTTTCCAACCTTAGCCAGTTTTAATAAGTGATTATTAAGACATGTTTCCCTGAGCTCTGTGCCTCATGCATGCATTGGTAACCTCAGACGATGTATAACTCCTATCCTCTCATGTAGAAACTAGGTCCCTGTGACGTCACGTGGAGTGGCATCGCATGGGTGCCAATCTGGCGTTTTTCAAATGAGGATAAAATTTGACCCTTGCCATTCGTCTAAACCGGTATTTCAAAAACCAAATAATTTGTGTATTATGAATACACTAATGGTGGGTAACGAATCGCAATCAATGCCTATCGTTTTCTTTGATGAAGGAAACTACCCTGTTGGATTCAGCCAGTTTTATTTAGTCCTTGAGGTTAGCTAATCACTCTTGGTTCATCAAATTTTACATTTTCTTAATAGAAGTCTCTTATTGTACTCTTTCGCTCACCAGTTCCCACCTCACCAGTCTGTTTTTAGACAAAAAATAGTGCGGTTGTCCACCAATGAGTAAATTTAATGCCTGTATGTACTGAGGAGGCGTATCAAATTCCCTATTCTTTGTTCCCACAGTGTAGTTAGGTGTTGGCAGGGGTGCCGACTTATAAAAAATATTGGGGGGGCCCAATCTGGGGGCATTTCCCAGGAAATTCTATAGAGTGAGTTTTAAAGTTTTTAAAAGCATTTTAGATGCCATCTGATCAACATTAGAAACCTGAAAACTCGATTCTCGATAACTGGACACTCAGGAGATAATCATAAAGCCTTACACAATTTGCTTCACCCCCCATAATAAATTTTTGGGGGGGCTCGGGCCCCCTCAAGCCCCATGGAGTCGGCGCCACTGGGTGTTGGTGCGTTGTCAGCAGGGATGGCAATTGAAACTTAATGGAAGTCAAAACCAGTAAAATTTCAAGTTTTGTTCCCGGGAGTGAAATGTAGAAACGATATGGATTTAAACCAGGGGAGCTAAACTCAGGGGGGAACGAAATCGGAGTCAAAAAACCTTGGGGTTGAAACTAAACTAAAACCCTGGGACGAAACCAAACACAGATAATGTTTCGCACCAAAGGGACCACGTGCTTCACCTTCGAACAGTTTAATTTCAAAACACACACCAGGGCACTCATATTTTTACTACTAACAGGAGAACGGTGAACGCAAACTGGCCATTCAATTTTTTAGCTCGATGTTTAAAATTTTCTACACGTATATTAAACACAATGGGTCGAAACTGTTCCCTCTTATCCCCCTCTTCTCAACTTCTGGGAATGAAACTTAAGTATGAGCAGCAGGGTTTCGATTGATTAAGTTTCGTTCCCAGGAGTAAAGTTTCGTCCCGGATCGAAATGAAACTGCTTGGTGATTTTAATTTCATGCAGAAATGAAACAAAATCTAGGCCTCGTATTTTCGTTTCCCTCCGGGTTGAAACAAAACATTTTCGTATTTAAGTAAATGAAAGATCGTAGCACTTTTCCACAAGAATTTTTAATGCATACAATGCGTTTCGGCTCACTGAGCCATCATCTGGTACAAGACCAGATGTCTTGTACCAGATGATGGCTCAGTGAGCTGAAACGCATTGTACGCATTAAAAATTCTTGTGGAAAAGTGCTACGATCTTTCATTTACTTAAATATGTCTAACTTCCACCAATTGAAGCCTGAATCTGTTGAACTCAAAACATTTTCGTTTTTTTTTTTTAACTTTCCTTCCCTCTTTGTCAGAATATCAACTTTCATTTCTCTGGAAAAGTGCCATTATCGCACAAAGTTTAGATTTTAGCTATACTTCTATCAAGTTTCTTTTTAAATAGATTTTAACCTCATCTATATCATTTGGCTGGAGATCTACATTGGTTAGATAACAATTTTCATGATGGATTTCTTTCCTTTAAAATGATGTATTTGTTTGTCTCTTTGTATTTTTAAGTCAATTCAATTCTGTATTATTGCCTTTATCGTATAGCTTCCCATTGACCAGAATGGAGGAGAAGGCAAATGTCTGTATATTGACACAGAGGGCACTTTTAGGCCAGAACGTCTGCTTGCAGTGGCTGATCGCTACAAACTTTCTGGAACAGATGTGCTGGATAATGTGGTTTATGCACGGGCTTACAATACTGATCATCAAACACAACTACTCATTCAAGCATCTGCTATGATGGCAGAGTCAAGGTATGTGTGTTACAATTGGTGAATGTCTTTGGAAGGGTTATAATGAACTTAAAAATGAAGGTCTTCTGTTACTATTGATGAGTCATGGAAGTATGTCAAGGGAAAATAAGTTTTGTGATAATAGGGATGAATGGTTACTTCAGATATGATGTAACTCAAAAAAGTGTTAACAACCTTGGGGTCATTCCATGTCAGTTCATCCAGACATGACACCCACCGACTCGGATTTTGATGAAACTTGGCAATTTTCATCCTTCCGTGTAGGAATGAAACAGTGTAAAATATTTCTAGGCTATCTCTAATAGCTTTTTTTTTCACGACCATTTGAAGTTTGGGTGAAACTGCAGTTTTTCAATGAATGCGGTCTCCAGAGGGAAATAATTTGACTCAGCCATAGTTGTCATCCGATTCTTATGAAAATTTGCAGGTTTACTATAGAAGTCATGAGGATTCCAAAAACTAATTGAAAAATATCCGAGGGATATTGGAAATATCCGAGGGATATTGGAAATTCTCTAAACTCATATGCTTCATAAGATTTTAGAAAATTTTGCATCAAAAACATGGTTCTATTAAACATCAAATTTTGACCTGAAGCAATATCTGAATCAAGCTAAATTATTTTTTCTAATATTCCTTAAGGTATTACCCACCACCTGTAAAAATAAAATTCATGGCTTTTTGCTTGCTTTGTTGTTAAAAAAAATTTATGTAAAATAAATCCCTTTTCACGACTCTGGTAGTCAATGTTGGGTCCTCCTTCAAGTGTGATGAAATTCTTGTTTTAACTGTTTTCTATATCTAAGAAAATATTTACAACATGAATCTAGTACATAATAAGTTCAAAAATTAAAACATTTTTTATGTGCAGGCTGTTTTTGGTCTGGATCAGCTAGTTTTGTATATTTGTTGTTTTCTTGATTAATATTGGTGAATTTACATTTATATGTAATACAAAAGTACATATTAATTATTTGAGCTTTCATATGGGTTTCTGTGCTTCCTAGGTTTTTGTATACAATCTAAAAATTCGAAGGTGGTGCCAGTGGTGAGATGGACACCGCACTCTCATATCATTCATGGAATCGTTCAAGCAAATTCAAAAATGCTCAAAATTTCATTCAAATAATAATCAATCCAATGAAAATTCACACTGTAAAACGGCCTTAACTTTAAACAGATTGAGGCAAAAATCATAGAACATTTCACTATTAACCCTCTTGTTGAATACTAAGGTATAAGTTCCTCTAAACTTATTTATCACACACTATACCCTTACCGATCAAGTACGCGTCCAACAAATGGTGATATTAGAGTCACCTTAGCATCAGCACATGCCACAGCCTGGCACAAAGAGAACAATAACGTAAGATTGCAGAGGATACCATGATCCTTCTCGAGTACCCTGAAAAAGTAGATAAGTATCAATATTTTAGGCTGAAGTAATTACGGAAACAGACTTCTTCCTTTCATATTTAATTTCGGAACATTTGGTATTACAGGATTATCATAGGAATGCAAATTGAATTATAATATGACAGCACAAAAATTTCAAAGAAAAACTGCAACTATACAGAGACATTTATCAAAATTATGAAAATGCAGATAATACCCCTAGACATTTTGCACAAAAAACCTATGGATTTGAATAAATACAGTGAGTCCTCTCCTTGGGAGCACCCAACTTCTGAACTTTCAGAGATACCAACATTCAAGTATGTCCAAAATTTCAAATTTAGTGCCACTGGAGTAGGACGATGAGACTCAAGAGTGGCAAAGAGGAACTTGCACTTGCATGTGACAAATTCTACTCAAACATGTTCTAGGCCCGTGGTTTCTCCTCATATGTATAAACAACCTACCATAGCTGCTGAATTGTATCTAATACACTTCCCACATTGTATGCCATGGACACTAATTAGTGATAAAATCAAGTGATAAAAACCACAACCAAACCCAGTCTGACAAGGTCACAGTACACTTTCTTTCTGAACATGTTTTGTGAGAAAACATAGCAGTTTTTGATCTTTTTTATAAATTGATTTGAAACATTGGATTAATTCTTCATGCCTTAGAAGGCACTTTCTTGTTCATTGGTTCCTATACGTTCCTTATTTTAGCATGCTAATTTCAAAATGAAAAACTTGTTCATCAAAGTAAAAAGTAATGACTTATTTATGCAAATAACTCTTATGCAAACTGATCAGATTGTAGCATACTGTCAATTTTTATTTCCCTGATATTTAATTGCTAGTAGGCAGCTTTTAAATTTGCTGGGAATATTCTGTACAGTGCTAGTAAAAGTAATGTATCAACTTTCTGTGGAGAAAGTCAGAACTTATCCCGAAAGTCGTGCCTCAGAGGATGTGAAAATTCAGGATGAGACAGTTCAGCATCCACTCCACTTGTGTATTCTGTTTGGGCAATAAACGCCCCAGGCCTTCTTAGGACAGTGAGTGACTTAGGATGAACTAGCTTGAAAGTGTGAGACCAAAATATTTTGCCTACTTGTCTTCCTAACGTGTTTCAATTACCATGGTTTTTGTGACTTCTGAAATGCGTGAAATCACTATTATTAATGGAACGCCAATCAAAAAACTTGAGTTATCACCATTCAACAAGGATATTAATAAAACCTGTAGTTAGCTCCTAAGTTGCATAATCTAAAAATTAGATATAATAAAGTGCCCAAATTTCTCTGGTTCCACCTCTGCCTCAAAGCCTATTGTCATGGAAGGTTAGAGGGAAGGGATTATAGGGTCTGGGTGGGTTGCGACAGGCTGACTCTAGCAACCATAGCTAGTTGGTTTTGTACAGCTCTCAAAATATGTGGAATTGCAAAAAATAACCATAAATTGTTGATCAAAAGTCTACAGTAATATGGTGGTTTCCTATTTTTTTATTATCTTCATCGAAATATTATTACTCCCAGAGTATGCATTTCACGCTTTCAGATTATTAAATGATGATATCTATTTTTCGCGATTAAATGAAAAGTGAAAATTGTGAGGGTTGGTCAAGTGAAGACTGGCTGACCGCAATGTGCCCTCTGTTTAAACATCATCAACCAGAAAATCTAGCTGGAGAAATTAAAAGACAGGAAATTATTCTTACCAGAAAATATACGATCATTTCTAGTTTCAGCTCAATTTGGAATCATCCTCTGAGTTGAAATTTTGATTTGCTGGCCAGGTAGGATTCGGATGAAATTTTTTGCTCGACATATTCGATAAAATCTGAATCTCTTAATAATCAGCAAGAAAATTGCTTTCATCTATACTGGAATATATCCGTAATAACTTAAATACTCAATGTGTAGATTCTACATTACAAGCCTGTGTAATGCAAAAACAGTAACAGATGATTTATGGTGAAAAATGTACTTGTTTTTCCTAAATACTGTTTATGTCTTCTTCACAAAGCCTTTCTTGATAAGAAAATTTTTAAGCATTTGCCCTTTGGTGATGCCTGTATGATGAACCCACCTAAGACATGGTGTTTGAGATGGGGGGGGGGGGGGGGGGGGGGGTTGGCACTATCAAGGCCCCAGTAGAGCTTTTGAGAGTGTTGCCATCAGTCCAGGCTTGAGTGGTTTATTTTTTCTATCCGGAACTGTGCATACTTTTTTTAATGAAAAACTAGCACTTGGGGGGGGAATTAATAGTTGGTGGAACATTATTTTTCTCATGAAGCAGTCTTATATGGCTATATTATAACCAAATCAAATCTTCCTGTGACTATTGTCGTTTGAATTAAATGTTGATTTGATTTGTGTGTCATTCTTATGTACTGAATATTTATAATTCCCTTATACAGGTATGCCCTTCTCATAGTTGATAGTGCAACTGCCCTGTACCGAACAGATTATGCTGGAAGAGGGGAGCTCTCAGCCCGTCAGATGCATTTGGCTAGGTTTTTAAGGATGTTACTTCGCTTAGCTGATGAGGTATGTTTCATTAAGCATTTTATTCATATAGTGGTAATCAATAGTTTGTGATTGTTGTCCTACTGATATGTTTAGCTTTATATCTCTCAAATGGAACATGTAAAAGGTATAATACTTATACCATCACACCATTGGATCTCCATAGGGTTGAGTCAATCTGTGCTATCATTGCAATTTGATCCAAACTAAACATTGCTTCCATTGTTAGTTAGTGAATATCATTTTAGCTAATGCTGACTATTTATTGGTAAGAAGTATTAAAGTTATATGAGCAAAGTTCATTTAAAAATTCACACCTATGTCAAAATTAAGCTTGAATACATGAATTGGGTGTTTTTCAGTGTGGAAAGCTCAGAAAAAAGAAAAGGATGAATACTCACAAGTTTTACGTTAATTTTTCTTAGAAACGAAGGGAACATTACAATTGTTCCTCTCACTTGTCACAGTGCAGTACAAGACATGAAGTTCATGTTCCTGTACCCATAGCTATGCACCCGATAACTTCCTATTTTGCCACTTCATGCTTAGTCCTACCAGGTCAAATGGGATGAGAGTTCTTCCACTTGAATCATGTTGTAGTTATGTTTAGGCTGTCTGAAAATGCTATTAGTTATAGAGCAAAAAATCCTCAGAGAAAAACATCATTTGCCTTGACGATTTTTTCTCTTTGGATTTTTTACACAATTTGTGCAATGAGGGTGATGCAAAATTGTAATCCAGTGTTGAACCATTTTGCACCAGAGCCTCGTGGAGGGAACTTCTTCCACGTTGCAGGTCCCTTCAATATTTTTTGCACTCCTCTGTACGAAGCTCTTGAGTTGACGGAAGGCAGAGGGTTGCACCCCTCCAAAGGCACCCATCTCAGCAGGACACCGATCCCTTTCCTCAGCCTCTGTCCAAGGCCATGGACAGATTAAAAGACTCCTCCACAGTGCGATCCCGTGGTCAACTGAGTGAAATAGCCGTGTTTTATATAAAAAAATATTTGTTGTTCCCATCAAGTTTTTAATATATAAATTGGATTCCCTGTGTTCTTCTGAGCGTGAAGAAATTTGAACCGAAGTTCTAACATTCATATTGATGGATTTAGTTAATTTCTATTCCATATCGACTAATTTAGAACTGATCTGAACTCCTTTGATATTAATGCTAGAAATAGGTTTGAAATTTCCATTTGAATAGAGAAAAAAATTCATTTCTAACTTTAGATTTATGAGATAAGCAACAAATATACAGTGAGTCCTCGTTTAACGTTGTTGATTCGTTCCTGAAAAACTCGACGTTAAGCGAAACAACGTTAAACGATGCAGTGTTTCCCATAAGAAACAATGTAAAAAATTTAAATTGGTTCCTAGCCATGTTCCTAACAATCCATTTCTTCGTGAAGAATCCAGAATTTCCCGGGCGAGGATCCAAGGAGGCCAATTATCGGAGCCGTAACTTTAAGCAGACTTTGTGACCAATCGGGAGACACCTGAATCAGGCCAAAACGAAAAAAAAGCACGAGGATGAAGGGCGAGTCAATTTTCGTGATGGTATGAATTCTTAAGCCCGGCGGAAATCGCGAGAAACATTCATTACCGATTATTCACTTCAGCATGATAACGATTCATTCGAAACGAAACGAATTTTCATAACGAAAAGGTTGGGAAGAAGGCATTATTAAATGAAATATAAAAACTAAAAAGAAAGTATTTTAATGGCGAAACATCGATATTTTCAGTAACAGAAGATATTTTAATTGTAAAAACTCGACCTGCAAACCTAAAACTCGACCGATCTCTCCAGCAGTTGCACCTACTTCAATTCTTTTAATAATACCAAGTTTTTGTTCTAATATCGCCGTTTTTTCTTCACGTCTGAAGAACTGCCAGGATAGTCACTCTTCTTCGTGGACATTTTTTTCGGTTGGCATCAGAAAAATAAATGGATAATGGGTAAATGAGGCGATAATTATTCGCTCAGACGCATATTTAACATACGCTACCCACACCAACCTTTTCTGTCGAGCGAAAATTACCAATCGCATTAATATAGTAATAATTACTATACATCAGATGCGCTTGCGTCCTATTCGCCATTCATTTTTTTTTCGCTGCGCATAATTTGAACAACGTTATCGCGAAGCAATAACGACGTTAAATGATCAAGGGTTTCAATTTTTGGACAACGTTATCGTGAAACAACGTTAAACGGGACGACGTTAAACGAGGACACACTGTATATTTTTTGGAAAAAAAAACATTGCAAATAGAATTGGGTGACCCGTGACCACATGGAGATTCGATGAGTGGTTAGGTGAGGGTGGATCTGAGAGGCCAAGGAAGGGCTTGTGCTAAGCTAGGTCTTGAGGGCCGACCACGTAGTTCGGTCTATTGTGTCTGCGGGGGTCACTTTCCTCGAATCAAATATATGTGGCTTTTGTTCTTTTCTGAAGAAAATCCTGCCCTCGAATGTGCGGCATTCGGCACGAAAGGGTTTAATTGAAATTATGTTGATGTATGTGGATCTCAATGGCTTCCTTAGTGATTTGGTCCCAATAGCCCTATGACTGGCAAGGAATTTTTTAACCTTGGCTATTAAGTAGTTTTTTAATCAATTTTCTGCCACTGCTGACTTCATGACTATGGAGAAAGCGTTTGGTGTTTCTTCAACTTAGCCTCAACAGTTTGGCTGGTCTCACCAGCATACTTTTCGACACTCACATAGAACATAGTAAATCCTGGGTGTATTTAAGCTGGCAGAACGTTTTACCAATTGGTTATTTGCCTCATTTTGACTATCAAAGACGTGTGACATTTGAAAGAAAATTAATTCCCCAAGGCCGTACTCTTTGGTGGGCAGATGGGAGTGAGAAGTTTAGTCTTGATACAGTGGTACTTATTTCGTTCAGTATAATTGCAATATTTTTGAACATTCTCCTTTGAGGAGGCCTGCTTGGCAGGAGAAACAAACTTCTCACTCCCATCTGCCCACCAAAGAGTACGGCCTTGGGGAATTAATTTTCTTTCAACTGTTTAACGGCTGTAGTTCGTTCAATCACTTATACGTGTGACATCATTTTCCTTTTGTGTTGGTATCTGGGATGCATCTCATCAAATCTGAGATACTTTTCATGCATCATTAGGGAAGTGATAGACATTATGAAATCCACGACAAACTTCAACAGGGAAGCTTTCCTACTCATGGAAAAGAGTGCTCAAAACAACTTGGGAGAAAAAGGGAGAGGAAAATGCCAGGGAAAACAGACCATTGAGAAGCCTCCTGCACTTCATTGATCTGGAGAAGCCAGCTGCAATGCCAGCAGAAGTGAAGACTACAAAGATGGACACATGCTGTGCATATCTTGATAATCACTCTTCTGAATTATAATTTTCTTTTGAATGTTTTTTGGTATCTCTTCAGTGTAATACAGTTCATTGGTGGTTTAGTAGATATGGGCTAGAATCTAGTCCCCTGAATTTTAAATTAGCTTCGCTGGATTATAATCATTCCCAACGCCTTATTCTTCTCCTCATCTTATACCCTTGCATCAAAATCTTATGATTGAGACTCCTATTTCATCCTTTTCTACCTAACTTTTTTTCTTTGATTACTTTTGTGTTTAGTTAGCTTCCATCGAGGAGAAGTTAAAAGAAAAGCTAGTGCAGTCTAATCTGTAGCACATCACTGGAAGGCATGAAAACATTGATGCTGTGGAGGGTGTATAAGAAAAGACTGAAGGTAATTGAGATGTGGGTGTAGAAGATAATGGGGAGACTGAGATGGATGAAGAAGAAAAGGAATAAGGAAGTGCTAGGTAAAGTACATGTGGGAGGAAGGACTTTTAAAAGAGATATATAGGAAGAGGAGGGTTTGGATGGAGTGAGTACTTATTTGGGTGGAGGTGCTGAATACTATGTTAGGGGGAAAAAAGTTATGCAAGTAAAATGGAAAGGAAGAGAAAGTTTATGGATCACATGAAAGGGTGAGGGCCTTATTCTGAATTATAGAGGGAGGGACAACATAGGAGATGGTGTAGACCAAGGCGATTGACAAAGTACTTTATTTGAGTCTACTGATACTGGTTTTGAAAATTTGTTTATGCTTCCTCAGGAATTGTTTTTAATAAGCCGAAGGATTGATTATTCATGCATGAACCAAATTCCAACTTGAATGATGAAGGTTACCAAAAACAGATTTTAACATGCGTCAATTTAAAGTATCTTGAATATTTAAAAAATATCTGCCTTCTTTTATACTCTTGAATTGTAAGTGTATTAATTTTTTAAACCATTCCTTACAAAGTTTGGTGTGGCTGTGGTGATAACCAACCAAGTTGTGGCTCAGGTGGATGGTGCTGCCCTGTTTGCTGCTGATCCTAAGAAGCCAATAGGAGGGAATATCATAGCGCATGCCTCAACAACTCGGTAAGTTTATAAAGTTAATATTTTCTTTGTCAAAGATATTGGAGGAAGAATGGCCATGGTGAAGAATGGTTGATGAAGATAGCCATTTTTTTCTCCTTGGTTTCAAATTTGTGTGTTGCTGTCGTTAAGAGGGGGACAGAGTAATTTCTTGCCTGGAGTTTAAATTTTTGTGCTTGTTTGTGGAAACATTATATGAATTCTTGATATTATCCACATCCACAATATCGGTGTACATCATATTTTCCAGTCTTTCTTATCCTCTCTCTGTATTTATGTATGTCACATGCTCTCAAAGTTGGCAGTCAACATTTTTTGTTTGGTTTTATTCTCTTCATGCGATTTCATAGTGCAGTTGTGCTCTTTATAAGCAATTGCATCTTTTTTGTACTATGTATTAAAAGTGTGACCAGTTGAAGACATGTATGTTATTGAGTCTCTGCGAGGCCATTTCTACAAGAGCGTGGTAGAGAACATAGTGACAATAGACCATGCAAAACCTACACCAGGACTCAATGTGTGTCAATGAATAAAATGAAAAGTAGGCAATTTGGGAGAAAATTCCATCCTGACACTCAAAAGAAGTGTTAGTGGTTGTCTAGATACAAAATAAAGAACAAGTTGCTGTGTTCTCTAATAGCAAGCCCAGTGAGACGGATTTTCTCTAAAACTAATTATTCATGCTTCATTTGATTACAAATATTTCTCCCGGATTTCTAGAATAGAACCCTTTGATGCCATCCTAAGTGCTGGGTAATGACTCATGTTAACATATCTACACCAGGTTTATTTGTTTTGTGTAACTACTGGAAAATAATCATGATAATATTTTTAACAACTATGATTATCTGTGTGTTATTGAAATACCTTAGTTGTGAGTAATTGCTGTTCCTAAAGTACACTACTATCTTACCAGTTTGGCTTCAGTCCTAAAAATTCCCCTGTGTTTTTAGTTCTTTCACTGTTGTTGCACAAGTTAATTTAAGGGAATCTGCATTTATGGACATAACACTTAAATGTACCCCTTATATCATGTCCTAGTTTACAAAAAGGTGTCATTAATTATGCTTCCTTCTTTTATGGTAGTATTTGTGATGTGATGTAAAAGACATCTTTGAAGCTCTCAAAAAGAGAATGTCTGAAAATCTTGAACATGAAATAGGTAAGGGAGACCCACTGCATGAGGAAGAATATGGGAAGGGAAACATGAAGGATGGGGAAGGGAGTTACACTATAACCATTCTTTCCTCACTTTCATGGGTTCCTTTCCTTTGTGGGATTATTACTGAGGTTTATGGTTTTTTTCCATGGCAACTAATGTACGAGGGTGTATTGAAAAGTAAGGTATCCAACGATGCTATTTCCGAACACGAGTCGCTAGGAAAAATTTGACCGCAGCACTACATTCCTTGGTTCCTATGCTAAAATTTAAAACCACTCATGTTACTTTAAGCCATTTAGTCGCTGTGTAGCAGTCGTCAAGGATGAAGCTCCCACTTAGCTCGCCCGCCAGGTGTGAACTATGCTAAGTTATTCGATTTTTGAAAGCGAAAATGTTTTCCCGGATAGAAATTTGCTACCAGTTAATGTAGGTATATGATAAGAATTGTATGGCCATCAAAAATGTGCGGAAATAGTGCCAGGAGTTTTCTAATGAGTGGAAAAATGTCCATAATGAGCAGTGGTCAGGGAGACCGAATTTGCTAGAATCAACAGTGGCTGCAAAAGTTTCGTCCTTTCAGGATGTTCAATGCATATATGGCACCTGTTTCTCCATTGTAATTAGGCTATGAAATGTATGCTTATTTTCTTTGGACCCTCATATCATATTAGCTTCTGCTCATTATGTCAATTGAAATCATGAATATAATATATCGCTTTCAAATTGCTCTAAGTAAACACACTTACCAATGAAAAATGCGATGGTGGTTGGCGTAATATGGTGAAACTCCTTCATGATTCACAAAGGTTAAGAAAAGACTTAGCTGTGGGCTTAACTTAGTGGGCCAAACCTCACCCAACATAACATTAGTTAACGAGCAGTTGTATTCTCACCATTCACCACTTTTCATTGTTTTTTCTGAGAAACCATTACGGATGACACTCACTACTCCATAACACCCCTCCCCGTATTTCGTCATCATACACCAACCCTCGGCTACCCCGTGCAGTGACCCATCAGCGACGTACTTCCCAAACCTACCTTCCCTTCCCTTACCCCCTCCACCAAATAATACACCGCAATTCACGACACCTCTTCTCTCACAAACTATCAGCAATACATTGTATGCTTCACAGATTATGATTGATTCCATCGTCGAATTACAACAGGATGAAGGAGCTAAACACAATCAAACTAATTGCATCCAATAATGGGTACTCCGAAGTTCCCCCCTTTCTCCACATCCACTCTACCACCCCTCTAATGCCTTCAAGGGTATAAATTGTATGTACTGATACTTGTAATTGCCAGATGATGATACGCTGTATCGAAACCGGTCGCAAATATATTTTATTTTGTGAAACAGCTAAGTCTTTTCTTAACCTTTGTGCAACACTTACCAATGTCTGCTGAATCATAAAAAATGCCTAGCACACTAATGTGGCAGCTGCATGAAATAGTTGAATAGAAAAATGTACTGTCGTGGTAAATGCAAATATGCTTATTAATTGCTATGGAGTATTGTGAAGTAATATATGAATTTGTAATAGGGATGTGCAAGCAGTACTTTTTGATCTCGAGTGGAGTATTGAGCCGAGTTGAAAACTATTCGTGTGTATCGAGTTGAGTGAAGTCTTGCAATTCCTGAACTAGTCAATACAGCAATGCATGCTTGAACATATTCTCATTTTTCCTATCCTCATGTGAATTATCTATTCTGTTTAATATTATTTACGTAAATAAATCATGTAATATTTTTTCCTTACAAAATCTGATGCAGGAAAACTAATTGTTCCACATGCTCGGGCAGCAGGTTTTGATGTCTCCATACTACAGTGTTTCTGCATGCATAAAGTTGTCTTTTGCAATACACTTGAGTGGCTGGACAAGTACTTTCTTTAAAAAGTTGCAAGATGGGAACCTTGAGAATTTTTTTTAAAAAGTTGTCGCAACGATTTTTATGGATCTTGAATCTTCCAGGAATATAAGTGAACAAGTGAACCAACGATGGCACATAGCTTTAGCTATATATACCAAAAGATTTTTCTCTGTATTTCTTTCTTCGTTTAATCAACCATAGCAACTCTTTTTTTGCTAGTTCAAGAAGGAAAGAAAACGGAACAAAGAAATAAGCGACAATTAACGTCGTACGTATGTGGTACTTAAAAAGTCTTTAAAAATCGTGATGCCAAGCACCAGGAAAAAGCAGCATTGTTCGCCAAAACCTAAAAGTTGCATTTTTTCCATAGAAATCTTAACAATTTGTACATATCCTCTCACAAGGGGAGACCACGAAAGTTGCTCCGCCTTTTTCAATGCCGTATTTTTTATGGCCTTCGGAATGGTGAACACATCCCTGAACTAGTAGTGGTTCCGTTGAATGGGCCTTAGTTTGGCTGTAATTAATTAATTTTCATGCGGTACTTTTCACAAGCCGCATATAGTTTCATGATATCGCTTGCATCGACAGGAGGGTCAGGTGGGGTAGTGGTTAGAGTTTACGGCTACCACCCGGGGGACCAGGGTTCAAGGCTCTGTTCTCGCTATGTATTTTCTTGTCTCCTTTGTGATCATACGGCGTCAACTTTTTCATTAATTTTAATTGCGGCAAGCATAGACATGCGACTAATTTTTTATCACCATAATGGCGTTAGGTATTTAAGCAGTGTCATTTCAAACACGGAGATACGACGACTGCACTAGCAAGGGTTGGTGTGCTCCAAAATGTTAATTTTTTCATTGCTTATACTGATCAACTTCCACGTTAAAAATGGAAACCACTCTTGCTCTTGGTTTTCACGAGGCTTCTCTTCTCTCCTACCCTTCTTAGGACTTCCTCGTTACTAACTCGGTCGATCCATTTGATTTTCATCATTCTTTTGTAGCACCACATTTCAAAGGCCTCTATCCTTGCTTTCTCCGCTGCGGTCATTGTCCATGCCTCACTTAGTTTTTTATATAGTAAATTTTAACATAACCTTTTAATGAAACCCAAATTTTAAGTGCTAAAATTATGTAAAATGTCTTTGCAGGCATGTCATTTTTCCAAAATTTTCCTAAATGGGGGAGGGGTGGTGGGTGGGAGTTCGCCCTTCCCCATCCCCTCTCATTCCCCCAAAGCATATGCCACTGCAATGAGGAATGTATGAAAGAGGGAATGTTACAAACATTGAGAGTACAAAAGTTGAGTATTGCCTGTAACATAAAGAGTGCTCTTCTTAAAGAATGGTATTCAACTGAAGCAAGTTTGTCGGGACATTTGAGTCCTGTTGATCACATTCAAGGACTGTTTTAATTTACATGAAGTATATGTGCCATAATAGGGTAGTTTCCTTCATCAAAGAAAACGAAAGGCATTGATTGCGATTCGTTACCCACCATTACTGTATTCATAATATACAAATTATTTCGTTTTAGAAATACCGGTTTAGACGAATGGCAATGGTCCATTTTTATCCTCATTTGAAAAGGGCCAGATTGGCGCCCATGCGATGCCACTCCACGTGACGTCACGGGGACCTAGTTTCTATACGAGAAGATAGGAGTTATACATCGTCTGAGGTTACCAATGCATGCATGAGGCGCAGAGCTCAGGGAAACGTCTTAATAATCACCTTTTAAAACTGGCTAAGGTCGGAAAGTTTTCTTAATTTGATAAGGTATTAATAATCCTTATTTAAGCCAAGTGCTACCAGCCAGCAGGGTACTCAGCTACCCGCTAGCAGCCTGCGTCGTATCAGCGCTCAACTCGCCTCAAGGTCACCTCACAGGGCGGCAGCGGGAACGAAATACGTCACACGGAGAGATTTCCCGGCATTCATACTTACGCGTCACGTTTTCGCGCGCTTGAATATTTTCACTTTTCATTTAATTGCGAAAAATAGATATTGTCATGTAAAAATCTAAAAGCGTGAAATACGTACTCCAGGAGTAATAATCTAGGCAATAAAAAAATAATAGGAAACCACCTTATTAGTGAGATAGAATGGGGGATGAAATTGGTATTATGAAGGACAAGCACGTCTAGAGGTTCTCTGACTCCTGTAATTTGCTGTTAAGTGGGTAGTGTTAATGGTAGGATCTGTTTCTTGAAGGAAAGAGAGTCGGGTTAGAGGTTGATGCGGTGATTTTACCTCATAAGATAAACTTTTTTGCTCCTTGCTGGTTTTTCTGAAGAACTAATGTTATTATTCCAGCTTTACCCTTAATAGGCTCATTTCACCTCATATTTGATGTTTGTGAGTATGAATTTCCAGCTAGAATCTTAGTTGAAATGTCTTCATTCTTATTTGTATGTAACATAAACTTTATTACAGTTTTGGATGACTTTTTTGAGACATCTTCCCTTATTCATAAATGACCATAATATTTTTCTCACACATTACCCCCACTGGCTTCTAATTAATATGCCACCACAAATGAAACTTAAATTAAAATGTAAGAAAGTATTTTTACTCAATTAATTTATTATTCATTAAGATATTGCTTCTAGCCACCCCCTCTTTACCTATTTCCTCTAGCAACTTTTCTATTTTGCCGCAATCATTTTTCTTGCAAATCCTTGCCACCCTTGCCTTCTGTTTCCCACTGCAATCTATTCTATATTTCCCTATGCATTCTCTTGTATTCTCTCTATATTTACATTCTTTCACTTCCTTCTCTACTCCATTCTCATAGTAATGTTCTCTATGATCTATGACTTAGTAATCCTTCTGCCCTCCACATAACCCAGGCACAGATTCAGCATCATATTTGGGGGGTCATGACCAGGGTGCGAAGAGTATGTAATACCCCATTGGAGAGAGGGGCATTTTTACAGTAGGGAGTGCTATGCATTACGATTAATACACTCAAACTTCTTTCACGTTTGGGTCTTGTGGATATGCATTTGCATTTACCATTTGATAAAATTGGGAGGGTATTACCCCTGTGTTCCCCCATAAATATGCCCCTGATGTAAACAATGGACTTTTGTACCACTTAGGCTATTACAGTTAATCCTTTTTCTCCATTCCTTTACTTTCTATATGCCCATTAATTAACCGCTTGCTACTCTCCCCGAGTACCTGGTACATATTCTCTTTTCTTGGTTCTATATAGAACTTCTTATCTACATTCCACTTCCTGTCCCCATCAGCCTTAATATGTCGTTTTGATCCTGGTATTACATCTTAATAGGTAGTACTAGTTCGTGGTCCAAATCCCCATTGCTGCTGGGAAGGTGTATAAGTTTTTCACGTTACTTTTAAATCTCTTACAATGATGTGTTTAGTATTATTCCTGATCTACTCTGGCATTTTCCTGGTGTACCTGCGACTGATTGATGCCTAAATCAAATGTTTGCCATGAATAAGTGGTTTCCTCTATGAAATCCTGATTTCTTCCCAATTTCATTTCATATTCTTTCTCAGTATTCCTGTGTTCAATTTCTAACTTCCACTACTTCACCATTCCGGTACCCTATGACTAAAATCCAGTTTTGCCTACTGATAAATTCCCCTATTATTTCCTCTTGCTCTCAATCTATCCCATATACTTCCTTCTCCTTACAATTAGTAATTGGCATAAACATGTGCACCATGTAAGGGTTAGATTAAAGTGATTCAGTTTTCATTGCCAGAATCTCGTTACTTACCTGATATTTTCCCTACTCTATTTTCCCCATTTCCACGTCAAAAATCTTAGCCAGCCTTTGCCACTATTGACCTCATCATACATACCCACATCCTGCACCCATCACTCTAATAATCCCTGCTCTCCTTCTATCTCATCTTGCACAGTCTTAACTTATTACTCTCTAATTTTCATGTTTTATTTTTTCAAGCTTTATCACACTCATCATTTTCTTATCTTTCCATGTTTCGGCATTCATTACTGTGCTCTTTATCATATTGTAATCATATTCATGAATTGCATCATTCAGTCACATAAAATCATATCATATTGATTTGTGTAATCATATTGTAATCATGTGGGAAGGCCTGAACATTCTGCAAGATAGGTTCCATGATTAGTCTAAAAAATTGTGAAATTAGTCTGGAAAGTTTGGGAATTTCAACTTGATGCTTGATTGGTAACCCTGTGCAATATTCTAGTCTCCCAGATTTTCCCGATCCGGTTCTCTACAGTTCCCTCTCTTTTCCCACTTTTTGGAACACCTAGATTATCACCCAAGCTTTTTATTTGATCTTCAGCACCCGCTGCCAGAACCAGGTCTTGGAGGCTTCTCGTCTCATCTGGCAAGCTTTTCCAATGGTCCATGTTTCTTATCTGTGGAGTGCTGTTTCCCATACAAATGAATTCAGTTACTGTTCTCTCGTCTCCATTCTATGATCTGGGAGCTAATTAAGTGCCTTTTTGTCATGAGTGCTGTCTAAGCTTGGGCTATACAATGCTTTGTTATGCTTATTTCACCAAGTCACAATGCATGTATTATCTTTCTTATTATATTTTAACTTTCCTCATCACTTTCCTAAAATTCCTTGTTCCTGCCTTTATAAAATTTGCATGCGAAACTCGTGGGATATATCAATGAGAGTGCAGTATTAATTTTATTGAAAGATCTGCAGAAATGATGTAGAATTATTGAAATCTGTGTGAAATATTATAAGAACCTATTGCCTTTCTTTTAAATTCATGTGAAATGTTGCGGAAACTATCATAATGTGAGATACTTGTGTGACAACCAGTGGCAGATTGAAAATCTTGAGTGTAATTCTTGTGTAAAGATAGTGTGTGAAAAACACGTAAAATCAATAACACTCAATGAGGGAAAAGGTAAAGAATTAGGTGTAAAAATACGGTTCATAAACTTATGAGTGAAAGGTGCTTGCTATGAAAGAAACTTTGCCTTAGAAAATTCTTTTAAAAAGTCAACTTGATCCCAGACTTCTTTCCTCCCCAGACCTCAGATAGATCACCTTTTGTGTACCTCACTAGTGTTGGTGACTCTACCGGGATTGGGATTAATTATGACTAATCTTGCTAGAACAACTCAATGAGTGATTGGAGCTTGCAGGCTTTTCCACCTCAACAAGGTGGTAGGTAGCCCAATGTATGCGGGGAATTTTTTCTTCTCGAAAACGTTCATGGAAACTTAGGACTATCATGGTGGAAAACAACCTATGAGTTTTGTTTAAAGATCTCAACATTCAGCCAAAATATTATTCTTAAAATCTGAAAATCACTAGTTTAGCGCAAAGGAATAAATGATAATTTATTCCCATATCCGCCTTGACATGATTTTTCATTTGAGCAAGGATGTAAGTACGTCCAAGTCCAAGAGAGGCTTACCGATTTGGAATCAGTAGAATTTTATTAGAATCCGCGTGTTGCCTAGTCGCTATCTGTGTGAAGAACTAGCGAAATCATTTTACGAGGAATAATGTTCAGTTATCGAAAATTGTTCGTACTTACGTTTTAAATACATAACGTCGAGAATAATTACGTTATAAGACTAAGCGGTGCTTGTGATGAGATTAATTTTTCGCACCGCTTCGGTCAGTGGTCTCGTTATGCGATTTTCGTTGATGCTGGCACGTAGACAAAGCAAGGAATAATCTCACGTTGCCCCTCATAATTACTAAATATCGTATTCAAATATATGGGTAACATAGTGCGTCTTGTGGCCGGCGGAAGCGCTAGCGAATGTTAATATTGGTTTTTAAATACTTGTCGTCAAAGTCAAGCAATTTCCTGCTTCCTTCTACATTTACTTTTGTTTTAAACCCACCGACGGCAAATTTGAAATAATTTAGCTTTTATAGCTCGTAAATGCGTTCCATAAGAATGCATCCTTCCGACCTATTTCCGAAAGTGACCAGGTTGGCGCTAGCGTCGTGACGTTCCCGGGAGAGATGAATCGAGACATTCATAAATTGATCTAGATTTGAAGTATTTTTTTCTGTATTTGTGATTAAAATTCTTGCTAAGTTTCGATTGTAATTTTCTTCTAACTGGTCTCCCACTTTCAATTTATTCTTTATGTAGTTTCCCGAGACCATCGTGCTAGTGCGGTTTTCTTTTTTGCATTTCCTCCGTTGTGAGGAAAAATACAGCTGCAAACGCTGTTCAAAATATGATTATAAATTAGAAATCCGTGGAGAAAAATTATGAATTATCAAATTAGTTTGACGAAGTAATGTGTACGAGGTTTTCAGAATAGATTAGTTATAGCATTTATCCAGATATCATACATGTACTAATTTGCTCTCTTATTTTTATTTTCATTGGGAAATAATCTCATTAGCCATCATACCTAATTTTTTATGATTATTGTGTCATATTAGGCGGTGAAATTGAGATAATCTAGATTCACTATTGATTAATATAATTCAAGGATCATATTTGTCAGCCTTGCTTTTGAATTTAAATGCTGGCATAATTGGAAATAAATTTGATTTAATGCCTCTATGTTCTATGTCTGTTAATTTTAATGAAAATGACAGAGCAGGTGATTTAGTTACACATGTTTTAAACTTATTTTTTTGTTTTTTTTTCACCCCTAAAAACGACTCTAATGCCTTTACATTGACTGGCATCAAATAGCTTGATGCCTTGTAATTTATTTTCTCATTTTATCACTGTATATTTTTGTTATTTATGTGTGAGGGCCCCTCTCCTACAATGTCTTTGGTGTAGAGTATTAGATTGAGGGTAAGAGGGTTCCTTCCTTTGGATTACCACTTTTACCATGCCCTGACATTGTTGACAAATGAGGCTTTTTTGTATTTCAAACTTTTCCTAGTCTTCAATTTTTTTATGACCATGCATTTCATAAATATTTTTATCCCAGTACTAACCCCCTCCTTTACCATTAGCTTGTAGCACTTGGTCTCTTATTTTTGCATCTTACCCCTTAAAATAATTTTTTTCGTACCATCTTAATGTATGTAAGTTGAGTTTATGATAATTAAAGGTTCATATTTTATTAATGAGGTCATTTTTATCAGAGGACTATGTGCAGGACTTGTGTTTTGCTGGTGGTATTCAGTATATAATGGGTTCCTGTATTTTTGCGATTTGACCCCTGTGATTAATTTTATCCAGTTACCTTTCATTTAGTTTTCATGCTTGCAATGTGTGCTGACTGACCAAAATAATCATTTTATAATTGCATTGTAAATCATCAAATTTGATCTTTTTCAGTGTGTTACGTTATTTCATTATAAGTTGTGGTAGTTAAAATATGTGGAATTTGCCGTTACATATGATGTTGACATTATTGGATTAATGAATAAAAAAACAGCATTAACCTCCAATAGGGTGCAATGTATATCTGACTTGAAAATCATGGTTGTGGAAACTAGACAATTTCCGACATCGGCATGCTTGCTAAAATTCTTGCTTAAGAGTTAAATGAATCTTAAAGAGCCAGTTTTATAATTTCTGGTTTGCGCTTATCATAAGATGATACAGCCTTCTTCTTTATTTGTCAGTGGCAGAAGGTTCTGTTTGTATTGATGTCTGATCTTATGCATAAGTGAGCCAGAACTTTCATTCACCTCTAGGTTAAGTTAAAGGCTCCATCATCATTTGGTAACCTTTAACCAACCATGTTGAGACTAGCCTTAAATGCTCAATGATGTTATGTGATAGATCATAATTTAAGATCCTCATTGTGACTCCTATGACTTGCTAAATTTCTTCTGGGTCTCTAGGCATGTTCTGCAATGGTAGACAATGGGAGCTTGAGATAATAATTATTTGTAATGGTGTTTTACTTAGAATGCCACTACACTTGTGAGAATAGTCATTCTATTAAAACAGTTTTTCAGAGGCTGCATTAATGAGCGAAGAATACAATATATGATGCCATTTAGATCTTGAAAATATTTGGAGATGCGCTTAATTGTATCTGGGGAGTTGTGTTGATAAGATTTCCATCATGTTGTAACTTGGCTTATTGTTATGTGTTTATATTAACTGTATTGCCTATCAAAGAGACTTGTTTATAATAGATGCTCTCTTATTATCTATTATGGCTCTATTATTTAATTTTAGTGCATTACATTAATTTCGTGTACCTAGTAGATTTTCAGAGGTGTGCATTTTTTTACCTGGCTGTTAAATAAGCCATTCATTTTATGTCATGATTTTGCAATTTTGTTAACATGGTATGTAGCTTATATAAGGTTTTTACAGAATTTTTAGTCCCTGGGTTCATACTGGCATAACTCGGGATACCATCGACTTAAATGTAGAGTTGTCCTTTCTATCAAACTCCAGTGAATGTCTGAAGTCTTATGAGTGACGTTTTTCTTTTAATTTTTCAATTTATACAAACTCGTATCAGGGAGCACATACTAGAAATCATTAAAAATCTCAAACCTCCAGAAAAATTAATTCTAAAATAATTTTTGCTGTGTCCCAAGCGAAATAAAATCATATATTTCATTTTAAACAAAATTAAAATTTCAAGAGCAGCCAATTGGAGACTTTAGAGATGTTTGGTGCAATTCAGTCTTTGACTGGCTTGACAGTTGGTGCTATGAGGTGGTTAGTATGTAGTTTATCACACTGTTTTGAGAATACCTGTTCTAGAAGAAGACAAAATTAGTATTACCATTAGGTTGCAAATGTTTACTAGCAATACTGAGAATATTCATCCAAATGTATCCTTTACAGGCTTTATTTGAGAAAGGGGAGAGGCGAGACAAGGATTTGCAAGATATATGACTCCCCATGCCTTCCTGAAACTGAAGCTATGTTTGCCATCAATGCAGATGGTATCGGGGACGCAAAGGAATGAAGATATCTAGTGACTGTCCTTGGTGACTTAAATTCCAGAAAATGTTCTATGGTCGAGTGTATGTGCTAATTTTTAGTTCAGCAGTTGTCCGTTCTTAGTTTTGTTCCAATGTGATACAGATTTTATGTTTAGTTTATATTTAAAGGCGCATGGGGCCACAAAGTGTATATTTTTATAAGTATTTGTAAATAAATCCATCGATCATTCGTATACATTGATTTTTGGGAGAGAATGCATGTAATTGGAATAGCCATGACCAAGACCTCAAGGAAATGCGATGACATTGCAATCAGGCGCTTTAATACGTCATATACCTGTGGGTTCTCTAGATACCCGAGGTTAGTACTACTCCCACAGCTCGCGTTCTCGAATGCTAAAGGTTTGAAATTAAAAAATAAATAAATTCCGACAAAATGCGTAAGTAAAATTTTCTTTTCCGTAATCACATAAGGATGTTGGGAAAATACTGTTATTTTAATTACTATCGCTCATGTTAGTATCGTATGTGACGTAATAGGTTAACCAACGCCAGTTGGGCTTACCATAAAAATCAATAACATTTCCATTACGCTGTATTTGTTAAATTCTCCTCGGGCAACTATATTCCTGGATCGAATGATCCTACAACGCACTTCCACTATTCTAAGTAAAACCACTGATGACCGCGTACGTAATTTTACCATGGCACATCAACACTACAAGTTAGTATAGTCACGGCACATGTAAGGTTGCTCAATCACGATAGTATTAAAAGCGTATATTGATATTTCTAAATCACTAATTATAAGGTATCAGAAGATAGAAGTACTACCGTGAAACTGCTGGTAGTATTTCACAAGTTTTCGGTAACCTTCCCCCTACACCAAATAGCCTCGGCGACTGGTCTTGCTATCTGGCGACGAAAGCGGGAACTACTTAGTGACGCAAATGACGAATGAAGAAAGCGGCGGATCGGTAAAAGATTCGATTAATAATAAGAGAAGTTCACTTCAGTTCAACAGTTCATTTATTTAATCGCCTTTCAGCCGTTGTATTAAAAGTAATTGTCGTTGATAAATGACGCAGAAATGTTAAAATTGATTTTCTAAAGCATCGCTAGAAATTATGTTGGTGAAATTTAATAATTGCTTTCAAAATCACGAATAATAATTCGCTTCTCGCCTGTCAGATTTTAACTTGCTCTCATATCACTTGAGGAGTAAGTTTACTCCGAGAAATGAGTGACCATCTTCAATTTTCTATATTTTATTGGTGCAATGATACGTAACGGAATGGTTAATATTTGTAATCGATTGACATTTTATCGGTAGTATGAGTTTTAACATGCTAGCAGCATATGTTCAGTAATTTACATGCTAAAAAAGTATTGATGATGATTTTACCTGAGATTAGCATCTCTGATTTAGATGCCAGCATTAAATGCGCTCGAAGAATTCTTTTGAAATACGATGGATTGAACTAATCAATGATACTCTGGAAATCTGTTAATATCTTTCAGTTTTAGAAACGTGCAAATTATCTCACATTTTACTGCGCGTTTCTTGATAATTCCTGCGGAAAGTCCCAACCGAAATGTTTTTTTTTTCCCCGGTTGCCGTTCCAAAAAATCCTCAGTGGAGCGCTGACGCGCGTACCACAGAACGACCTCTGTGTTTTTTACGAAACACCTCATACAGATCGGTTTGCGCTAGCGTTCTTTTATTTTGGACAAAAAGGAAATTCGATTATGTTGTTATTGTAGAGACAGGTTAGAAAAATGGTATTGGAATAATGAAGTGTATTGTTGAATCAATAGTATTGCAATAATTCGTGCATGGAAGATTGCATTTGCATTGAAAAAAACACATACTTACGTTATACAGTATTTGCAGAGTCCTTGGAGGAAAATTTAAATAATTATGTACTTAAATAGTTCCCATAAGGTGTTTTTATCAAATAGAAAAATTAATAAATTTCCAGACGTATTGTGCTACATTTTGTTAGTATACCTTATGCGACCTACGATAAGAATTTACTAATATAATTGTAAAAGTAGTGGAAGAATGCATTTCACCAAAACAGATAACCTTCTCTTGATATTTATATAATTTTATGGATTATCCTTATAAAAGTCTAGCACCGTGGTGATGATCTTTTCTATGTCTTTGAAAATTTATTTTGAACGTGCATATTTCCTCTCCTGTTCATGCAGACTAATCGCAGTGTTTTACCGTGAGAAGAAAATAGTCGTTTTTTTAACAAATACAAATCAAATACCGCATCTCAGGAAAAATAATATTTGCTATCTCTGGCGTGGTGTTAAAAAATCATCCAATTACTTTGGAGAACATTTCACCATTATTACACCCTTAACCGAGTAGTTTAATCATGGATTCGGGTTGGACTAACAATCGGGGCCACAGTGGCCCTCGCTCTTGGCCCTTTCCTCTTTCGAGGGCTTCTAGTTCTCTGCCTCCTCCTCTCCCCCATATTCCTCCCCAAACCCTACACCAGCCACCCTCCCCCTGCCTCCTCGCCTCAACAAACCGAGGCCGTCCAGGCAGCGGCGTCGACGGCGACCCCCAGTTCTCCCTCCGCTTCAAAATCTCGCTCTTCCCGCCGATTCCTATAGCCCATCTGGCATTTTCCCCCAGCGCCCCCCGAGTCCTATAGCCCATCGTTGTTATCGTCTCACAGCTGCATAAAGTGAAACGGCGTCCCAAAGCGAGGTGAGGGGAAGGTTGTGGGCGGTGGAAGGGGTCGGTAGGGGAGGCAGGAGGGAGGAGGACGGCTTTGTCCCCCCCATCTCTCCCCTCCCCTCCGTGCCCTCCCCTTCCAGACTCTTCCCCTCCCTCACGCGAGAGCGAGAGGGATAGAGAGAGGACCTCGCCACTAGCTCAGCCAATCCCGTTTCTCGTTTGCTTCCCTCTCTTCCTCCCCCACCCTACTCTCCGCGCTCAGACGCAAGGCAACCCCCTCCCCTTCAATCTTTCCCCACTCCCCAAGCCCGTCCATTACTCTGCCTCACCCCCCTTTCCCATTTGGACCCACCAGTCTGCCCAACTCCTCCCGCTCTCCCCTTCCACTCTACACACACACAATATCGATTGCCCCACCCCTAGCAGTCCACCGACCTCCCTCCACCTCGGCTCTTCAACAGCGAGCTGCCTTGCTTCTCTCTCGCTCTACAGCGAGGGGCTACTAGCTGGCTGGCTAACCTTGGCGCCAGTCCAGCAGCACTGAAATTCAAAGAATTATGACGCTCACCCTGATGAACGCACAGAGACTGTCGGCTGTCCGGTCGACGGGGCATTCAACAAGTGACTCGAAGAAGGCCCCCACATGCGCTCACACATATTTCCCCTCCTCATCAGTTGTGGTTTGATGCGCCTTCTTTTACTCGGAGCGCAAGAGGTATTTTTCGGGGCCGGACCATTGCGGGAACCTCCGCGGTGGCTCATTGCGGGTCGCGCCGGGTGTAAGAAGTATCCAGGGATGTTGGGAGAAATGTCCATCGGTCGGCATAAGCGCCGCGGCGCTAGGGCGGGCCTTCCCCGGTCTGGCTGAGGCTACCCCTCGGCGGTTGTATTCGTGGGGAAAGATGGAAAATTCCATCCGGGAGCCGTATTCAATGCCTGGCGCGAGGAATTTTCCGTCTTCCAATCCTATTTTCCGGGCCTTGCATCGCGTAGAGCACACGGACGAACTGAAAAAGAATTTTTAATACCGGACTCACCGGTACAGCAATTTTAATGGCGCATACGGCGCGGTCATTGCGTGAGATTTCGCTCGCTAATCGAAAGCAATTCTGAAAATTTGCTGCGAAATATAAGAGCAGCATTAAACTTCAAGAAAGCTCAGTAGCTCTTTTTCCCTCCATGTACCAAACCCATAATCTTCTTTCAACAGTGTTAATATTTTTATTCCTATTTTCATAATAATCATTGTTTTATCCTTTTTATAGTTCATATTTACCCCCTGCCAAACACCCTAGCGGTGGCTTGCAGGGCAGTGGCGTATCCAGGAATTTCGTTCTGGGGGGTTCAAAACCAGGGGGAAAATTTTTTAAAAACAGGGTACGAAGTAATAGGTTTGTGACTAATTTTAACACTTTCCATAATCGAAAAAACTTCATTTGTTAAAGAAATGTTTTTAAAATTCATTATTTTCAATATTTTGTTTTCTTTTATGAAGGGAAATAACTGTATTTTTATATTTAGGGGGGTATTGCCCCCCCTGGCTACGCCACTGTTGGAGGGTATTATGTAGATGTAATTGTTACAGCTTCCGACTATAAGTTTTATATTCAATTTATAGACCATTTTGAATAACATAATACATTCATAAATAAATTATTTTGTTTACAATACCTTTCACGGATTCGTGGACAAGAATGATTATTTACTAGGTATTCTAATGGTGAAAGGGGGATTTTAATAATTTTTATTTGGTAGAACCAATAATTAGCGCCAAAATGTCTTAGTGTTGATTATTATGGACGAAAAATCATACCTGGCGCAGAACTTTTCGTTACGCGCCGTTATTTTCGCCGCGAAAACCTAAATGGGCCCATAAAAAATGGGTACTTTTTTGCCCTCAGTGCGTGTGAGAGAGGCGAACTTGGCGCCGGGCGTCCCCTCCGCGATGCCCGGCGCTTTCGAATGCCCTCCTCCGAGCAGTCAGTGCTCGTGCAACCTCCGCGCTCCCCCATGGCCACGCATGCACGCGGATTATACGTGGATATGCCTTGGTAAAAGAAGCGGTGGGCGAGGGAAAACCGTTAGATATAGAGAGAAGACTACGCGAAGGTGAGTTAGCATTAGAGAGAGGGTGAGGGGTAAAAAGGTGAGGAGAGGGGGCGAACTGAGGAACGCTGTTCATCGCGAGGCCCCATTCCACGAAGTGAGCGGAAGAGCTGTGAAGGGACCACATGCGCTCACCAACACATCCCACACGCCACACACACAACACACAGGGTGAAAACCCACCCCATACTACACCGCCCCCGGCGTTCTCCATCTCTATACCCTATTTTAACTCCCTCTATACGGCCCCCCACACAAACTAAGGCCTCCTCATCCCCCCCGCCTACGCCCTCTCGTCACATCGAGGGAAAACCTACCCTCCTCTCCCTCCTCCACGGCCTTTTGCCTCGCCACCAGCTCGTTTCCCCGACGCCCACCCCACCCTCCGACGCCATCCAGAGCCGCCGCCGCTTTGCCCCGTGCTGCCCTCGCCCGGCGAGAGCGGGAAGCAGGGACGGACGGGCAGGCAGGCAGAGAGTTGGGGGGCCGGGGAACGAAGGAGTGTCGGCCTGGAGGAGGGGGGGTAGAATGAGGGCGGTAGCCTCGATCAATGGCGACAGCATAGGAGAGAAGCGAGGAGAGAGAGAAGAGGAGAAAAAAAGGGAGAGAAGCGCGCACGCCAGAAAAACAGCAGAAGGACGAATGGCGCGGTGGTGGGCTAGGGACCCTGACAACGAGCGGGGAGAATGAAAAGAGGGAAAAAATGTGTATGCTGAGGGAGAGAGGGTGGTTTGGTTTGAGATGGTGTGGCGTATATAGTTGGAATAAACGGAAAACGCAGGATGAAAAGGGTAAAAGTTACTGGCGGGACGGGGGAAAGGAGAGAGAGGACAAATAGGATAGCGTAACGGGGGTATATATCGCACAAAAATTTCCACCCTTCTCTGCTCCACATAATCCGCTGAAGAGGTTAGCGTTCATCCGAACGCATTGACGTATGCAGTTAATTCTAGTCTGAGTAGGTTTAGAGAAGAAAGACTTGGTTTTTGAAAGCATAACCATGCTCAGTACTCGGGACAGTTAAATTGTCATTTATCAATTTTCATCCATTTTTTTCGATCGCCGAGTATATTCACATCTAATTCGGTTCTATTTTTGTTCCGCGTATTCATGCGATTGATTTACGAGGTAGGCGCGGTTTGATCGTCGAATGTCAGTGAGTTCTCCACTCCATCGCGTGAGGGCGCACTCTGCTTCGCCAGCGCTAGTTGGACACGTAATTAGGTAATGCATTCTTTTTTCAAAGCATTTAACTCCGCAAAATTGCTATGATCTAATGATTTGACCTATCCACCTCGAAAATTAATAGAAAGTTCATGTGATAATAACACACCAATTTTAATTGTAAATAGAAACCTACGTGCTTTATCTTCCCTACTGAGGATTGTTACTAAGATAATTTAGTTTTACATTCCTAGGTTTCCTCTTATCGGGAAAATCCATTCCGACGCAACAGAAAAAAATCTCATAAAATCAAACTAAAAAGGATAGTCACAAAATTAAATTTCTAAGTAAACAGTATTTAAAAAAAAAGCGGAAACATCACATCGAGAACGGTTGGATCAATTCGAATACAACATTATCTAGACATGCACAGATTATGAAGTAAAATACTCTATTTAGAGAAAGTATACCATTGAAATACTCTTATTAATTTTACTCCAATGGTAATGACTTTCGTAGTTTACAGATATGATAATAAATAAATTAACGAAGAAAAGCAATCACAACGGAGATGCAGTGTTAGCGTATGTGGGAGTGAGGTGAAAGTATAATTAATACTACGCTTCAAATATAGCGGATACATCGCCCTATTCGGAGAACTCCACTGCGCCGTGATGGGGAAGACAGTTGAAAGTCGCCTACTAGGCGTTTGTGTTCTGCGAGATCTCCTTCTCGTCTCTCTCTCTCTCTCTCTCTTCACACACTTTTCCCTCCGACCTCCCCTCCTCACCGCATCCCATACCCCCGTGAAACGTTCCCAACTCCCTTTGCCGGGGAATGACGTCAGCGAAATACTGAGTGGATAAGGTGGGGAAGGAGAGGTTATGGGTATGGGAACGGAGGGAGAGGAGGGGTGTGAGGCCTGAGGCCGCCTCCTCCGGGGGGAAGGGGAGGATAAGAGAGATGAGAAAGAGCGACCCGGAGGGGAAGGGATATGGGGGAGTGGGTGGGGGGAGTAGGGGAGGGCGATGGATAGAATGCGGGGTGAGTTTGGGGGGGAAGGAGGAAAGAGGCGGCGTAGTATGTTTTTTTGGATGGGGGAACGAGTAGGGAGAGGAATGTATTTCGGAGGGGTATGAGGACACAGAGGGTTATAGGGTGGGAGCGCCGCGGAGTTTCCTAGGGGAGGGTGGATATATCGAGAATGGAGGGCGAAGGGAGGATTTTTACTGAGGGGAGGGGTAGGTGGAAAGGAGTCGAATGGATCCAGGGGAGGGAGTGTGGGGTTGAATGGCGTTGTGGGTGGGAGAAATAAAAATGAAGGGCGGAGGGGGGTGAGGCGAAGGACTGGGAAAGATGTGGCATAGGGAAGATAGGGAGGGGGTATAGAGGGGTGGCCACCAATACGCAACTGAGTCTTGTTGGACGACCAAAGAGGGGAACGTAGTTCTGACACGGGTCGATGGTGGCGCCAGAGTAGCACACAAGGACATTGGAAGGTATGGTTTTCGGGAATTTGAGTGGGGAGATTAAAATCCTTTTTTTCCCGCGCTGGTTTAGTTTCCGCGATAGGACATATTTCGTTCGCCTCTATTCACAAAATGATTCCTTATCATATCTAACGTTTGCCACCTTCGCGCCCAACCTCTATGTAATATCTGCGCCTGTCGAGAGTGCTGAGGCATGTATTTTTATATACCATGCGCAAACTCAAGGTTTAATGCGGACAGGTGCGAGCTGATGTGTTTTCAACGTATGTTCTCTGGAAAGAAAAAAAGGAAAAGTCACTAGATCGAGTCTTTCGGGAATGTTTATAACTATTCAATACATGAATAACGATAATAAGTCTTAAAAACAGAATACGCTTCGTGATATGGTCAGTTACGAGAGAAGTTTTGCACTTTGATGTATTTGCTCTACGGGAAGAAAAAATTAAGTCATTAAACATATACTTTCGTAATGAATTTCTTTTGTATTGAAAAAATAAAGGAAAACAATAATCACGAGATAAAAATACTTAATAACAGTATGCGCTTCGTGATATATTCAAGCACGAGAGAAATTTTATTCTTTAATGTATCTGTTCTTCGAGAAGAAAAATTAAAGTCAATAGACTCACCGTAAGTACTTTAACATTAGAATAAATAAACATAAACAATAATCACCGCGCTCATCTAGTCCAATGTGACAGAAATACATATTTACTATAGGAGGAGGTTGTGGGCAGAACTTTTCATCAATTTATTTACGGAAAATTGTGTGTATGCGTGTGTTTTTGCGCGGTAGCGAGATCCCGGAGAACTGCCTTCGCGCTTGGTGCTGCCATCTCCCGGGAGAATAAGGGACGCACCCATGCCATGGGACCGGAACCCACCCACATACCACCGTCCCACCCACCCAACATCCGAGCCAGCCCTACCTCTTTTCTCCGGCGGCGGACTTATTTTATTCCAACACGGATGGAGAGAAAAAAGAAGGAATGGAGAGGGAGCCGAAGTAGTTTTTTTTTTGTTCACTCCGCGGGCGCGTTGCCTGCCTATGCGGCGCGGCGAGTGGAAGAGGTCGTTTCGAAGGGTCGGACGGGGTTCGAGTTTCTGTGGACGCTCGACGATGTCTGCGGAGGAGGCCCTCCTCGGTGGACGACCTCGGCGGCGCTGCTGTCCGATGCCGCCGAAGTGCCACTGCTGTCCGTGTAACTCGGAAAGGGCGCATCATCATCAAGGAATGTCATTTCTCTGGCCTGGGTTCATACTAGCCTGTCTAATGTATTTTCAATTTATCAGATATTAGCAGGCCACCCGGCGTTGCTCGCGAAGAATAATACACAGAGAAGAGGGAAACTTGGGAGTCCACATTCGCATAGATGGGATTTTCTTTTTGAGCGTGTCTAGAGGTGTGCCTACCCGGCAGGATGTCCAACCGAAGAAGTTACATGAGTGGGTGAGAAGCTAAGCGGTACAAGTGATTTCTTTTTTACCCAGAGTTAGGTACAGAAATTAGGTATAGAAAAAAAAGAGATCAATTAGATGTTTAGTAGTGGATTTTCCACTAGATGTCAGCGCAGAACAGAGCCTCAAACGTCTCCCTTGGCAACCAAGTTTTTGTGTATTTCTTCAATTTACCAAACAATGTCAAACAATTAACTTTACCTAATTCCGTTGAGAAAAAAATTACTTGTACCCTTTGGCGTCTCAACCTCTCATATGACGTGTCGTAGCAAACGGTAATGAGAATGGACTCATCAGACGCAACCGGAAGTAGCAAGCACTACGGGGTTCGGGAGCATGAGATACACATATGCTCTCACTTTGGTCGCAATCCGTGCGGTTGCATGGAAACGCATAGTGGACATACAATCAGACATAATCTTTTATTTATATAGATTATATCGCATAAATATTACGCTTAATGACTCATGTGTCATCTGGTTCAGTTATAATTTGTGGACTTCAATACTTCATCGAGAAAAACAACGATTATTTTCCCCATGCCTCCAGTGCGGAGCAAAAGTCGTTCATTTTTCCGTTAAATAGACAGTATAGCGCAAACTGTCGTCAAAAACGTTACAAATTTGTCTGTGAATGTAAAGCAAATGACTTCTGATGCAGCCAATAATTAGTAAGTACATCGCTAGCAACTTCAAATTCGATACTGAATTCTTAGGAGGTAGGGAATTAATTATTTAACGAATGTGATTATTTTTTTTGTATTTCAATTAGGGAGCTTATATATTAAATCTATGTTCCTTTCAGAATGAGCAGTAGATACTTTGCGACATTTGAGGTTTTCGCTATGGAAAAAGGTCAGCGAAGTGAATTCTGCTACTACTGGTATAATTCAGATACAAAATTTGCATACTTAAAAATTATAATCTAATAAAAAAGTATTCGAAACATAAAATGACTTATTATCATGTTCACAAAATATGTAAAACGCATTTTTTCTATTTCCTCTGGGGGCTTTGGATATCTTTCTCTTTGCCTTTGGTGTACCCACCTCGGCTAGACTATATTGATGGACATAATGTATGTAAAGAAAAAAATGTACGTCATGGTATTTATGGAGACGAACGATTTATTGATTGAAAAGTTGTTGTAATGCTATCGTTGTAGTATATGAGTTTCCTAATAGAAATACAAAAATAATAATAGCATGTTATAAATAATTCATATCCTAACTCCATAGTGTGAAGTAACGAATTTGACGTTGCTAATGATGCAGTGATTATTGGCTTACTTCTATCAATCCATCCGGAGTCTTTTGATATAAATGTACTGACAAATTTATTATGATTCCGGATAAATTTAACGATAGTTTGCACAATGTTCTGCGTCTATTTAATGAAAAAATATAGGAGTTTTGCTCTGTCCTGGAGGCATAGGGAAATTACCATTATTTTTTTCAGTGAATTGAAGTCCACAAAAGTTACCATGTACGCATTAAATTTACCTAATTCAGGCGTGATACGAGGGAAGTTCGACAAATTGAAATAAAAGGTAGTTACATTTTTCCAAAATTATTTTAATGCGTTCGACGCGTTAATCTCACGGGGCCATCATCTGGCACGAATTAAAATAATCAATTACGTTTTATATCAATATGTACACTCCACCGCCGATATGAATAAGGCGTTTTTACCGATGCATCGGATGGTCGAATATCGGTGTTAAATGCAGGTCTATCAAAAGCAAACTATCGATTAGTCAAGTGCTTCGATATATATCGCTCATGCCTACGAGGTCAGCGGCGCCGCAGCGAGTTAGTCTGTCCAGCGGGCTGTGGTATACGCCTTCCGTCGAGACATTCCTTGGTCTTTACTCCTCCACCGTGGCAGTCATTTTTTATTCGGTGCCTTCCTAGGTTTCTTTTTGAGCTGTCCCGCTACTGCCTCTCGTATCCGGTTCACTTATGATTTGACTTTCTTTCGGATTTAGCTGAAAATACCTTGCGGCACGAAGGGTTTCGACGTAAGAGAAGCCCAGTGAGATGCTCTCCCCTGCTACTGATATGGTTAAAGTGATAAAAATAATATACATTCTACGCAAACAATGAGTAATTTGAGAAGTGAGTTTATGCTATATTTGTGGAGCATGGGAGTTTTCGATTCGAACCCACTATAAATTAATTTATGCTATAAGTTTCGCAATGATGTCGGAAATAAATATTAAGTCGTAGAATATATTAGTTTAGTACATATGTAAAAGAATAGAAAAGTTTATTAAATATAATTGAATTTACTACGTTTCACAATCTTTTATTGGATATTCGGCTCTAGTCACAACACTGATATGCTCAAAAACACTTATCTCGCATTCATTGTTTCCATAGCGTTTTTGTACCGTGCATTACGTAAGTGTACATTGCCTATATTGGATTTCTATTCCCAAAATCCCAACCTGTATCTCCTAGAATTTATCACTGCGTGCAATACATTTCTAGACCGGCTTTAGTGATGGACTTTTCCTAATGAAATATGTGAGCTATTCTTTCCGTTACCGTCGTCGGATTTGAAATCGGGCGCTGTGAGCTCTTGGTCGATAACAGCGCCAGTGGTTGCGCCGGTGGCGGAGTTCGGAGACTGCGAATGAAAATCGAAAACGTAATTCGAAACGCTAGTCGTGGGAGGAACTGCAATGCGAAAATGGGAACTTCGACGATTCTGTATCATCAGAAAACATTAAAATTAGACCCACGAATGAGATAACAGCAGTTAAAATTACGCAGTCAGTGAGCAGGCAAATGGGTGAGAGCCGTAATGTGGGGAATCAAAAAATGAGAAAATATATGGCAAGTATTCTATTACTTAGAAAAATATTCAATATAGTATATCCAAAACGACTCTAAATTAAGTTACACACTATACTGCCTATATCCAGGCTAAATTTATTTTATACCTAATGACATTCAAACAAAATTTCGTAAGTGCTGACAGAACCGAAACGATGTTTGATGATAGTTAGCAGCCTAATTGAAATTCGCCAGAGATTTTACCCAACAAGTCCATGTCTAGACTACGTATCACATGTATGGAAACTCAAGTGTTGCAGTAGCTTTGGATGACCGATAATAATTGAACTCCTGTAGAAACTCTCTTTCCTCAGCTTCACAGCTACAGTCACAAAACTTACGCGCACTTATTTAAAAAAATCCGGTTTTAATTTACATCAACAAGATTGATTCACCTTAGGTGGTGAGGTGCGATTTTTATGGTGAAATTTGGTATTAAATTTAATTTCTTACTCGCTTATTAAACTTTTTCAACGCGTTAAATAATAAATGCAAGACCAGAATGATTAAATAATCAGCCTAGTGATGAAAATTCAAAAGCAAACAGATAGATCAAAATATATCTTCTTTAAGTCTACAGAAAAAGTACACAACAAAGTACATACCTTTCACACGCAGCGATCATTCATGAACATGATATGGTTAAAATTAAAAAAAAATATTTAAAAGGATATCATGCTGACTATCACTAAAACACCCGGTAAAATTCCTTCAACCAGTTTCTAAAATAGCTTTTGAATGCTAAATGTAATGAGCGCTCGCTCCATTTAATGATCGAGTTGAAGTGAAAACTCACGGCAAACGTTATTTTGATGACCAATAAATATAATCTCCGGAATCATCATCATGTCCAAAATAACTTTCTGATGGTAGATTGTACTCAAAGAGAGTATTACAATATTTAGCCTAAAATTCACTTTAATGCGGGTTACCTTTAAAGCACAATAATTGTTTTCAAGCCCCTTCCTATTGAATTTCTTTCCCTTGCGATCTTTCCTCTTATTCCTGATGCCTCTTCACTGAAGAAAGGCAGCGGCCGAAGAGCAGTTAGTTCCTTAGCGACATGGGGCTCAAAGGGTCAAGAACAGTGGCTGCCTTGAGATAATGACTAGAATTCATGCCATGTCGTTTCAAAAGACTCCATAGTTTTTTGTTTCTGGAAATGCTGCTTATCACCACATTTTTCTTATATAACATAATACACTGACCAAGAAACCACCATCATAAGAAACGTTGAATAGAGTAGAATATATATTTATTTATTTATTCTCAGGGCATCAGTCTTGGAGTAAAACATAATTTACAATGATTGGCTTATCAAAAAGCTCATGAGATACATAAAAAAAAACAAGTAAGTTATCGCATTGTGATGGAGAAATTATAACGAGATAACATAGAAACAAGGGTTAAATTTAACAACGTATATATAATTTAACAACGTAATATGTGGGATGAATTTTATTGCGGAGTTTAATTTTTCTCTCAATTGAGTAGAGCCATGTATAAATTATATTTGAATGTATGAATGGAGCCTATCTGCTGGAGTATTCTAGGGAGAGAATTCCAAAATTTTGATGCCGCAACAAGATATGATTTCTGGTAGGCAGTTACAGGTGGAATTGGATAAGGTAAAGGACATCCAAACGATTTTAAATATTGAAACGAATTTAAATATACATTTTGTTCCGACGAGTTGAAAAAATGCGTTGTAAATTGTTACAATATACGCCAGTTTATTTTTTCTTTGATATAATTCGTAACTTTTTGAGACATACTAATGAATCAAATGAAAATATACTTCACAAAATAAGATTTGGTAACGCCTGGGTAAGGTATCTCTAAGGTTTCTTTCTCCGTTCTCAAAAGGCGTCCACTTCACCTGATTATGTCTTTTCGTGATGAATTTAGGTCTAAAATAGAATGGGAATTTATATGTGATGTGCATGGAAACTACGAAGTTAACTTTCAATGATATCGTATTAAGAGATTGGATCAATGGCAATTACAATATGAATCGAGGAAGCCTTGTACCCAAGCCATCTGTTAAACAAACATCAGCACCCTAAAATGAGTGAGGGTGGTAAAACGTCCTGAAAGTGCTGTCCTAGTTATCTGTTATTTCATGTATTCCAGAGGGTAAGAGAAAAGAGTCTTCTAGAATATTAATAGACGAGGTCTACTGAAAAGTGTAACAAATTAGTCATCATGGATGGCAAATGTTAACCAATCCCATTAACACGCCTTTAACTAAATCGTGATTTTGGACAAAGCATTTTAAAAACTGATGATTTGCTATAAATCGAAAGAATATTTTTTATAGTACGAATATTTGTAAGCTCATGTTTTTATGAAAACCTGAAACATTACTGCGGAAGCTGAATCCCAACCCTCCTCTTTAACCCCCTCCATGCTCAAGTAGCTTCCCTGTGTGAATTTTCTGGCTTACACAATTCATAATTACTGGTCTTTATGAAAAGAGGAAAAATTTCAATATAATTGGAGCTAATTTCCTAGGAATGTTTGGAGTTTGTGCATATCTTAGCATTTGCTGACCTCAGTGTCTAAGGTATTAATCCATTCTGGGGTTAAGAGCTAATTGTAGCATGTTTTTTTCCTTCATTTAGGGCCTGTTGGGCTTGTTCAGGCCATTTTTTGATTGTCCAAGCCATAAGAAACGTAATGATTTGCCAATAGGGGCACATAAAGCCACTATTCTCAGCATTCCTATCGGAGGAAGATGTTTCTTTCATCTTTAGGTCCTCGGCTGTTTGAATCACTCACATTCACAGAATTAACAGAATTCACCTCTTCACCGACGAAGGTAGCGACCGAAGATCAATTCATGAGTACGACTCTACGACAATATCGGAGCGGTGCAAATGAACGAATTGAGGCCGTATCAAACTGCTGGTTTTCAGAAGAGACGACGAAGGCCAACTAGCCGAAAGGAGGCATACTTAGGGTGTATCTTTTCTATTAAAATTAGCAAAAGATATATATATGTACGCATGTTATCCTCACAAAATCAAATATGTGCCATTTACACTGCCTTTTAATAAATTCAACCGATTCAGACGTTATATATAGTGGAAGTTCGTCGTATTAAAATAAATGTTCGTTGCACTTTTCCGCAATAATTTTAATTCGTACGACGCGTTTCGACTCAAAGAGACATCGTCAGCAGTACCAGATGGCTCTCTGAGCCGTAGGGCGTTATTTGCATAAAATAATTAGTGCAACTATCTTTTATTTCAAAACGCATTCTAATACTCCATATTTTTTTTGTATATATTAATTTAAAAAATTAACTCAAAACATGATTTTTTACACGTTTGGCTTCCTATATTTTCCTATACAATACAAACTAAGAGTTCGTGAAAAAAATGAAACAATGTGTTGAAACCATGGTCGGTTGTTGAGTTTTGAATTAAAAGTATGGAAATCATTTGTGGTCTTTTATCATGAATATATCGAACATCCACAAAATCGAGCCGGATACGATTTACACGAACTAAGAGCTTTGATTATAAAAACGGTTCAAATTTAATTAAAGGGAAAATTATAGGAGTACTTGCAGGCCTCTTTTAAACACGATTTAGCGGTTAAAAGCAGTGCTACATGGTGGCAACCGTCCTTTTAAGCTTACCTTACCGCCATTCTTCGTCCTGCAGCAATGTTCAGGGATGACCATCCAAACCGAGGAATCAGTCAACAGACATCAATCTGTAGAAAATGAATGATATCAGAATGTATAAAAATATGGCGAAGCGAAAAAGAAAAAAATAAAGCATCTTGGTTCAGGAAAGAGATGTGACAAAACTTCTAACATACGGTGTTTATTACGATCTGCTAACGAATGACGAGGAAATTTCGTACGGTACTTCCATGCTGGTTGGAGGAATAGACATTTCTTTAAAATAACGCGAGTTCTTACAATTGGTGAGCTCAAGTATTAATTAGACTATGAAGGCAAGAAAACAACAAAGATTTTGAGTTAAAAGACCAAATTGGACACTCGAAGTGGCTTAGCGAATTTTGTTGATGATTTGTAGGCAAGGATTAGGTGAAATGAAATGTGAAAGATAAAGCTTTCAAAGCATTGGAGAATTGTCCTGAGAGGACACCAAGCACTCGTATATTCCTCTCAAACATCAAAGTTAATGTAAATTGAGGTAATAAAAACAAGCTTCAAACAATGGAACCATGCATAAATATTCTGCTCGTTGCTCAAGTTAACATTTTCAGTAAAAAACGATAAAAGTCATTTATTTAATAGAAATGAACCCATTCATCATTTATTGGCTCTCTAATACCTGGTTAAGTGTCTTATGTACCGGGAAGAATAGGTTCAGTTTGACATAAAATCGTCATTTGGATTGGCTTATAGGAAAGAAGATGACCCAGCTGATAATCTATCAAAAAGATGTAGAAACTACCGAAAAATATATATAAATAATTACTTTAGCTCATTGGAATTTAAGACGGTTTTCTTCAGAAAACCAAATGATGATCAGAAATTACATATTTCCAGTCAATGATTACATCCCCACGAAGCTAATCAGCAAACTTTAATAAATATAGCTTTTCTTCATGGAGCGTGAGTGTGATTCTTCTTTTAAAGGCATGGGAGTGTAAGTAAATTGAAAATGTAGATACGTAAGATGCAAAGAAAAACAACTATTGGAGTTTGCTTTCTTAATTCAATAATAATAAATTTTTTCAGAAAAGGCATATAAGTCAAATACGAATATTTTTTCCATGTAAGGCCATTTCCTATGATGTAAGGTTCATAAAAATATCAAACTTTTTAGATCAAACTCTTGACATATAAAACTGCCATTTAGAAAAAGCAGTAATGACTTAATTACAATACAATAAAGTAGATGAAGGAATGATTGCCCTTCTATATAGAAATGTCATGCCTTATATTTTGACGTAATTAACAGAGTAGATACATCCGATTCTTGAATGAACTACTACCATATTTACCGGCCATTTGAACTTAATTTTCATCGATGTTGGCTAAATGTAATCCAAGGATCTCAAATTTGATTTTTCATATCTCTTCACTAACCTTTGATTCACAAATTAATGAAAAGACAAGTTGTTACACGGGTCAATATTACGAGCGAGGCTCATACCAATGTTTTCAAGCCATGTCATGGTCAGGTGGTTGAGTTTCCTTTGGTTCTTTTCCAAGAAAACTTATCGGATTCCAGAGATGAAATCGCAGTTTACATTATCCTGGAGATCTGTCACCAATCTGGTCAAATTCACTCATAAATCTTATATATCAAATCATGTTTCCTAAGCTGGAGAAGAGTAAACTGCCACGTATACTTTTTAAATTTTTTTAGATTTTAAATGAAACGGTACACATACAGCAATACTGTCAATGTAATGTGCACTTATAAAATATTAATGTTAAACAAATAAGCAAACTACAATTTCAAATCAAACAGTAACGAACCAAAAAAAAAACAAACGAAAAATTGGCCACAACGTCAGTATTTAGCAAGTTATATTATATAATTATGCGCTAAATGAGATGATGCCAAATGAGTAAAATGTTTTATTGATAACGAAAACGGATCAACATCTGCCGGGAGAGAATTTATCATGACGGTAAGCCGATAGAATACCGATATAACCACACAAATAGGAAATAATAAATACATAGGATCGAATAAAAGAGAAACACTCTCACTTCAAATGGGTTCTGAGGCGCCATAGAGAGCTGAATCATCGGCATGACAGTTGAGAACAATAATGCAAGGGCACCTAACGGAAAAGGCATGGTCACCCGGCAAAGGCATATTACGGGTTCAACCAGCTATGACCCCAAAATACCTGCGAATAAAATGATTAAGAGATGAAGGGGGCGTATGATCCTTCGGGTGTGGATGGTTTTTCGTGATCCGAGATCGTGAGCACCGCTCAATGGCCTTGGAGGTCACTAAACCCTCAGGAGAAGGCTGGCGGGTTGGGGATACCAGCGCCTCGCCGCGGCTCGACAAGGAACCAATGAGGTACTGCTGAAGCATACTCACGAGTTTTCATTGATGCACCAATCCAACGTAAGTGCATAAGTATTGGTATGGTTCATTTTAAAGTATTCTACCGATTAAGGTAGGTTTGCATGGAGTACTTAAGAAGTATTCTAGCAGCCTTCCCTTCCTTCAGGTATTCCCTCTTCAATTCACAATAAGGCCTACTCCTTTTCATTCTATCTAAAAAAAATCCTATTTTCCTCGTTCCTCTCCCTCGTTTACGTAACATTCGACCCTCTAGCACTGATTTCAACATACCCTCCCCGCCAAGTAATCTTTTCATCCATACCATATGTCTCCTCCGTAACTCATCTAAAAGCTGCCTCTCCTCACCCACCATGTCCAGTCAGCACTTCGTCGTTCCTTCTCCTCTCCGTCCACGTCACCCTCTCCGTTCTTCGTCACGCCTCGCCGGAATTTCTGTTTATTTATGAGTCACTAGCCCCAGCCTTTTGGCTGTCTCCAGTGGGTTTCTTCAGGGTTCACGTCTACTGTTTATATTTTCATTGATATTTCAGTGTTTCTATTTATTTTTGTTCATGGGGAGGGGATGTGGTCAGGGATTAGGGCAGAGAGAGGCGTGCGATGTCTAAAGTGAAGATCTGGGGTATATTCCCAGAGATCAATTATTTTTTCGTTTCCTGTGCGTATGAGAGACCTTTTGAATATGGGAAGGTTTGCTTTCAATTCAGTTAATAGCGGAGTTATTTTGAGGTCTTTCCTCAGATCTTTGTTTCGTATGTACCATGGGGCACCCACGATCTTCCGTAGTAGTACATTTTCTGTTTTTTGTAGTCTTGATAGGTGGGTTTTTGAAGCCATTAGCCAGACTGGGGAAGCATAAGATAGGAGTGGTTTTAGCATGGTTTTGTACAGAAGGCATTTAGTTTTTAGCGATAATTTCGACCTTTTTTGGAGCAGTGGCCCAAGCGCTGCTGCAGCGGCTTTGGTTTTTCCGATGGTGTTGTTGATATGGTGGTTCCAGATCAGCTTTCTGTCGAGGGTTACACCTAGGAATTTAGATGTTTCTTGCCTTCTGATTTCTTTGGTCCCGTAATATATGGGATTTCCGGTGCCCGCTTTTGGGCGCCTGCTAAAGGTCATATGAATACATTTGGTAGGATTTGCCGTCAGCTTCCACGAGTCTGCCCAGTCTTCGTATGCGTCTATTTGTCGTTGAAGCAAGTCAGATGTTGTTCGCGGGTTTGAACCTTGAGCTATGAAGGTGGTGTCGTCTGCGTAAAGAAAAGCCTCGTTGCCGGGAATTAAGGGAAGGTCATTTACATACATGTTGAATAGGGTGGGGGATAGGATGGCGCCTTGCGGGACGCCGGAGGTAATAGGAAGGGTAATAGAAGAGGCTGTATTGAATTTAACGTAGAAGGTTCTGTCTGTGGTGAAGGATTTGATTGTTTTTTGCAGGTACATTGGGATGGGGAAGGATGAGATTTTTAAGATGAGGCCCAAGGTCCAAACCCGGTCGAACGCAGCTTCTAGATCAAGAAAGACTGCCTGAGTGATGAGTCGGGCGTTGAAACCATTTGCGATTTTCTCAGTTAGTCGCAGGATCTGGTGTGTTGTGGATGTTTTTGGTTGGAAGCCTGTTTGCTCTGGCCTGATGCTATGTTCTAGTGATAGGTGGTGTTTGAGGCGGTTGTGGATTAGAGTTTCAAACAGTTTGGAAAGAGTGCAGAGGAGAGAAATAGGTCTGTAGGAGGAAGGATTCGTTGCAGGTTTTTGAGGTTTAGGCAGCATGATAACTTTAGCGCGCTTCCATGCTGTTGGGAAATAGGAGATGTGAAAAAGGAAGTTGTAGAATGTGGCAAGAAAGGAAAAGGCAGAGGCTGGAAGGTTTTTTAGTAGCTTATTCGATATAGCATCAGGGCCAGGCGCAGATTTCCTTTTGAGTCCTTTGACTACTTCGATGATCTCGTGGTCGCAGGTGAGAGCTGGCTGGTCGTTTGGACAGTAGCTTAGGCTCATCCAATGTGCTTCTGCTTCTTCTTCAAGCTCGGATTCTAGGGTGTTTGTGAATCGCGCCTCGAGCATGTCCGAGAAGAGATTTGCTTTTTCGTAGTCTGTTGAGGCAGTTGTGTCTCCGGATTTAAGAGGTGGAGTCTGGTTGAGGGGGTTTTTTAAGGCTCTGGCCATCTTCCAGATTGAGTTGTCCTCCGTGGAAAGGGAGGCGACTTTTTTATCCCAACGGTTTTGGCGGTGGTTTTTCAGGAGGCGATTGACTTTGTTTCGCTGTATCTTGAAGTGGTCGTGGTTTTCCTTTGTTCTGATTGCTTGCCACAGTTTCCTGGCTTTGTTTCTGTTTTTAATGGCTTGGAGGATTTCTAGTGGAAGAGCATCCGGATTTTTGTCTTCTGGGATGGAAAATTTGGAAGCGTCGGCGCAGTCGCGGATTGTTGCCGTGAGCTGTTCAACGCAGGCGTCGGCATCAGTGCGGGTGGAGAGCGGAAGTTTTTCGAGCTTGTAGATATTATCAGCAACCAGACGGTTGAATTTATTAAGGTTGATGCCAGTTCTCGGGATTGGAATACGGGCGGATGCGGAGCAGTTTATACAGTAGAGGAGTGGAAGGTGATCGGAGGCAGATGAGTCCAGAGTGATAGGGTTTTCTATTGCAGGGAGGTTGGTTGTGAGAGCTAGGTCGAGGATGTCAGCGGAGCCATGGACGGAATAGTGGGTGAAGGTAGATGGGGTGAGAACTTTGGCATTTCTTTCTTCGGCAATGAAATGAATTTTTCTACCAGCGGCGTTGGTGGTTGAAGCTCCCCAGCTGGTATGCTTCGCGTTTAAGTCGCCACCGGCGAAGGTTCTTCCTGTTAATGTTTCTGTTATAAATTTGAGGTCATTCATATTGATCTTTTTGGGGGGATAGTAGAAGCTCCAAAAGTTTATGCTACCAATGTTGGTTCCGACGGTTACGCCGATTGCTTCCAAGGATTCCAATTCTGGGAATGGAATTTGGCTGAAGATAAGGCAGGTTTTGATTAAAATTAATACGCCACCGCCTTGTTTTTCTTCGCGGTCGCGACGAAGTTGGTGATACCCGGGGGTGTAGATTCTTTTCTTGTTATTTAGCCTTGTTTCTTGGATGATTGCAATATCAATTACATGTTCATGTAGAATGTTCATAAGTTCCTCTGTTTTTGATCCAATTCCATTCATATTCCATTGCAGTGCTCTTAGTTGAATGGCCTTGCGTTTATCCATCATTGATGAATAACAGCGCTGCCTGGATGATTTCTTCAAGTAGTATGTCTGTCTTGGATTTTTCCGATGGAGTTATTAATTTTTTGACAAGGTTAGTTAGCCAGGAGAACAGTTTCGATTTGATAGAAGGAGTGAAGAAGGAGGCAATTGTTTCTTGAAGAGAAGGTTGAGAGGTCGGTTGTGGTGGAGCAGGGGGTTGTGGTTGTGGCTGAATGGGAGCAGGAGCAGGAGACGGAAGAGAAGGGAAGGTTGTTGTGGAGTTGACGTCAGGCGTTTCTGGGGTAGAGGATTGCTTTTTGGCTGATTGCAGTCTTTCGGCATACGACTTGTACGCTGGACATTGCCGGTAATTTGCAGGATGCTCCCCTCCGCAGTTGGCACATTTAGCCGGTTCCGGTTTTGCGACTGTACATTCTCTGTGGGAATGTGGGCCGCCACAGCGTACGCATCTAGTTTGAAGGCCGCAGGAATTAGCTGTGTGCCCAATTCGCTGGCATTTCTTGCACTGGGGCGGTCCTGGTGATGATTTGTAATCTTCTATAGTTACCGAAAGGCCACAGAGATAAGAGACGTTTTTTATGCGTTCTACGTCGTTTGGGTGGATTAGTTTAATCTGAAACAGCGGAAGGTTCCGTGGTGGGTATTGTTGCTGTCGGTAAGCAGGATCGTCGGTTGGAGTAGCTTCCAGTTCTTTCTGTTGTTTTTGAGTGGGCCGGGTGGTTTTTAGCTGGCGGATTTCCTGAACTTGGATGTTCCTTTCTGATAGGGAATCTTTGATTTCGCTGATTTGCGTGTCTATGCGGAGTCCGCGAATGACCAGGAATGTTTTTTTGTCTTCCGGTAGTTGGTAGGTAAAATACGCCCATTGTTTTTCAGTAAAAAGGCGCACGAGAGCGCGGAAGTCTGTTGATGAAGATGTTTGTATCTTTACCGAGGAGCCGGTGGAGTGGCACACTGGTGGGTATGCGCAGGCGGCTTTAATGGCTCGGTATTTGTCGGACCAGCCCGTGGGCTCCTTCAAAAAGATGGGCGGGACTGATGATTTCTTTTGTGGGATTGTTTTCTGAAGTCTTGGTTGCGCGGGTGGCGTTGATTCTTTTGCAGGGGCTGCAGTATCGTCTGCTGACAGAGGTGCGAACTGGTTCTGTAGCAAAATGGGAGCCGGAGACGGTGGCGAAGGCGTGTTTCTAACCCGCCTACGCTTAGACGGAGTTGTAAAAGGCCCTAAAGGGGGCCGTTCAGGATCTGAGGTAAATTCAGGCATTGCCTCTGCAGGTAGGTTGAGAAAATTGCGAAAACGGGGATCGTGGGTGAGTTTTTCAGGAACTGTTATGGTTATAAGCTTTCTATGTGGTGCAGAAGTGGCTGAAGATGGTGGTGCGGGAGTTGAAATGTTAGTTGAGGTTTGTGGAGTAGGGCTTGATTGGCGGCTTTTTCCGTTTTCTAGTTGGTTCGTATGAGGCTTTTGCGCTGCTTCTGAGAATAAGTAGTCAACCTCTTCATCAGTATACGTCATGTCTTCATCTTCTCTGCTGACGGATTCTTCATTTCCATCGTTGGCGGCAGAGGCCGCCATGGAGTCCATGGCGGCCAATTTCAAGTGGTGGAGGGCAGGGAGGGCAGTTTGGGGTCCCTAAGAAGTGGACCCGGCCGCTTTCTCCGGGGGTGCTATGGGCGATGCTAACGGCCCAGAAGCCCGGGTACTAACGGCCGAGAAGACCAAGGGAAATGTCGCTTGTAAAGTACGGCGCCACCCGAAGGTGAGAACCGCAGTGACTACGCCTGATGGTAGGTACAGACGCAGCCAACCGCAGCCCCTCGGGCGCCCTCTTTGCGACTAGGGAATGGCGTTTTCTTCTTGTTTGTTGAAAAAGGTCCTCTTAATGGCCTCGGAGGCCTGCGTCCGTGAGGGCGCTCGACTTCCCTTGGTGTCTGGAAGGTTTTGGCGTAGAATGTGGAAAATTTTTGACGTCTTCAAAAATGGTCCTTTTAAGGACCTACTGCCGATGGCAGTATGGGAATAGCGCTTTCTTCTTGCCGCAATCGGCGTTCTCTTGCTGCGGAGCGATGGCAGGAGATGATGGCGTGTCAAGGCTCGATGAAAGGCGTGTGACCAGTACTACCAGCGTAAATCAGTTTGGACAGACCCAACCGATGAGATGTGTCTTCGTCACGCCTACATCTCGAACGACTCCAGTCTTCTATCGTACTCCTTTCATAGTGTCCACGTTTCCGCTTCCTAAAGCGCTATACTCCAGGTCAGCCTCTTCATTAACCTTTTCTTTAAACTCTTATATAACGAACCTCTAATAAGCTCCTTCCTGTTCGTGAACCCCTCCTTTGCCAACGCAATTCTCTTCCTCATGTCCTTACTGCTGTATCCGTTCGTATAAGATATATTATCTTTTTCCCACACAAATATCTCGGATATATCCCATATATTTTTATTGTTGTACCTCAGATACAGCGACATCTGCCAAACCTCCAACTATATTCAGCGATCGCCTCCTTAAGCGGCAACTTCGCTTCAATCTGCTCGGTTGCCGCTTAATTCGGGTTTTAATCTCATTCTGCAAATTCAAAGACGATTCATTTACCATTTTATATCCACTGCCTTTTTTCCAAGTAAATGGAGACGAAAAATCGATGCTAATGATTGACTATTTCAGGAAAGTATCTGGCCGCTACTGTCCAGTGACCTGTGGTGCTAATCAGTATCCTACTACTCCATCCAGCGAGGGAATCGGGTATTGAGCTAGAGAATTGATTTCGTCACTAAATTTTCAGAGGGCAGAAAATACTGTGGTTTTTTGTACTACATACTTCATCACAAATTTCATGATTTTAGAAGGATTTTTTTCGGTGGAAACCAACCCCTTTTGCGAATTGATGAATTATACTAAATATTACGGAAGAGCAATTGAGTTCTTACAGAGGCCGTATCAGACTGCTGTTTTTCGGCGGAGATGATGGAGGCAAACTGGCGGAAAGAGAGGCATACAAGGGTGAGTACTTACTGTGTATTATTTCTATTAAAATTTCCACAAAATGGCCTGAGATGAAGCAGGAAATCATTACGTGCTCGGCGATCATATCTATCAGCCTACTAAATGAGAACAGACAATTGCTAAAAACGCATGGTGTTGTGAGGTTTATTTTAGGCAAAGAAATTGCAGGAATGGTACAACTTGGTATATAGACAATGTCAAAAAATAAATTGATACCTTTTGGTGAAACATTACTTTATAACTAAACTCGGCAACACACATGGAAGTAAGAACTTAAAATAGTAATACCCCTTCCTAATAAATCACGGTATTAATGGAGGCATAAAAAACGGCTAAAGGCGACAACGACATTATGCATGAATTTATGGAGGCATGTGTCTGTCAATGTCTCTCGGGCTTCTCACCTGGTTAGGGACTCCATTTCTGCCGACGCGACGTTTCGATGAAAAATTCTTTAACCTGTGAGCACGACTGAGTTAATTTGGAACAAATTGACTCGTAAAAATGTCATATTTGATCCCCCTCTTTCCTCACTTATAAAAATATTCTTTTTCACTAATGTAACCCATGACTATTAAAAAGTTTAATACATATTTCAATCAAATATAAACCATAACTGGTTGTTTCCACACTTTAATATATAACTTCACTACCGACCATGGTTCCGACATGTTATATCATTTTCAAAACTTTTTACCTTGAAAATGAGAATGAGTGTCGAAACCTTGGTCGGTTGAAAATTACTACGAAACTGAAGCAAACATTTAACTCAAAATCCAAAACTGTTTGAAGAAATGTCACATATTTGACACTATTACTCCAATCCCTGGTAACAGAATTTATTGAAGCTGCTGTGACATCTCAGGATGAAGAGGTCACCTGTTCTCTATCTAGTAATAGCGAATAGGGCTTTAAATTTTCTTTATTGAACTAAAAGATGGAACTCAATAACTTGTAGGTCATACTAATTATAATTTTAGTATCATTCATAATTTTTTTCTGATTTACAATTCATATCTTGAGACATGATGGCCTGATGAAGACAATCGTCGAGGAACGAGTTGATGGCAAGAAGGGAAAAGGGAGAGAAAAATATATGGAACAGGTACAGAAGGCTGTGTAAGAGAAGAAATACGAATGTGTGAAAAGATTAGCTGATAGGAGAATTGAGTGAAGAGCTGCGTCAAACCAATCTTATGATTGTTGACCTGTGATGATTAAAATTCATTAATGTAATACTCCGTTATTCCAATGAAATAATGCCTTCGGAAACGGGATATCAGAGACCTAAGTCTCGCGGATATCAAGATATTTGCAGCGTTATTATTTGATTGTGGATATGTGGGATGGAATCGTAGGAAATTAATACAGAATTCGACAGGAATTTTTGGTAAACGCCATTTCGTCATCTCAATTTTTGGCTCAGCGTAGACGGGCATCACCAGAGACAGTGTAGGAAGTCAATGGGGTGGTTCACTCAGAGGATTGCAATTCATGCAAAGAGTTCAGCAGTTAGTAAGGAAAGATTAGTTGCGGCGAAAAAAAATCCTTCTCATTCACCAATATTCTTATCAGTTGGTCCAAGGGCGTATCCAGGATCAAAACTAGCGGAGGGCATGCCGTGGTCGTTACAGTTGTAACACAGAAAAGATTAAGGAAACCAAAATTTCAAAGCAATCATGACAGCGCTTTATTATATTTAAAGATTATTTGCTTGAAAGAATATTTTTAGTTTAATTAAATGTTTTACACCAATAGGTATCAATTTTCTTGGATAAAAAGAAATTTGTTCAAAACTTTCGCTTTGAACTAAATTTACTTTTGCTTCTGGGGGGGGGGGGGGGGGGGGGGGGGGACAGCAGTCCCCCGCTGGGTACGCCCATGAGTTGGACATTAAAAAATTGTAAGATGAGTTCCGATTCATCGTCTCCTGACATAACCTTACATTGAGGAAGGGAATTTATCCCTCAATTATAATCCAAGAATCAAGCGAAACCGATCCGCGACGACAAATAGTTAATCAGGAGCGTTGACCCGCTCGACAGGAGTGCTTGACGTCATAAACTTATCAGAAAAAGGGTTAAGCTCCGTTATCAACAACTTAGATGCGGTACCATGGAGTTGAACACTTGAGGATAGCGCTACTGGTTCGCAAAAACTTAAGAATGGCGCAACTATACTTGGATTGGTCATGAGATGAAAAAAGATCAAATATCCTTTGGAAGTAGCCAGTGACTAGGAATATAATAATATCTATGGACAGCAATATGAACAATCCGAAGTTTTCTTGAATCGATTTCACTATTGACAGATGGAATGATCTTTGGATGGTGGAATATTTCACTCATAGGGCAGGGGGCTATTAAGTCTATATGCACGAAGTGTATTCTTAAAAAAAAAACGGAACTAAATTTTTTAATTTCTCACGAGTTTTTAAAGTCCAATCTTCACATTTTTTATTACATTGCTGTACAAGCCCCTGAATTATGATACATTTTCAGTAGTATTCAATGCTTATATTGTCTGCGGCATCCGCTAAGGTTAGACGTGTTTTAATGAAGTCAGCAATTTTCGTCTCACACTTCATTGCTTGTTGGTGAATTTTTGGCCTGAAACAGTGTATAATTATAACGATACCCCAGCCTCCATATCAGCCAGACATGACTCCATGTGATTTTTTCCTATAAAAAAAATAAAGAGAGCCTTTATAGGGCCTTAATTTTATCACCATAGATGGCATTGATAGAAATAGGGCTGGCAGAGCTACAGGCTATCCCAAGGATCGAATATGAGAAGTGTTTCGACGATCGGAAGAAGTAGTGACATATTATTATTAAAGTATTCTACCGATTAAGACGGGTCACAATGGAGTACTTTATAATAATTCTAGCAGCCTCACCTTCTTTCTCGTAATTCCCCCCCAATTCACAGTAAGGCCTACCCCCTTACATTCTAAACGAAATTCTTATTCCGTTCCTTCCTCTCCTTTGTCTACTTAAAATTTTACCCTCTAACACTGTTTACGATATCCCCTCCCCACTCAGTACTCGCTCCATCCGTAAATTCTGTCTCATCCGTATGCCATCCATAAGCTGCCTCTCCTTATCCACCATGTCCGGCACTTCGTTGTTCCTCTTCCTCTCCGTCCACTTTACCTTCTCTATTCTTCGCCAAAGTCACATCTCGAACTCCTTGACCCTTAACCAGTGACGTGAAATATTTGTGACACTACCAGTGACGTGCGGTCTTGGAGACCGCAATAAATAAAAAATTCATAAAATGTTGCAACGCCATTGTTATTGTTTTGTTTAATTTTTGTTTGAATGCTTAACTATTCTTAAACTTATATTAAAATTTTTACACTACCAATACGAACCAATTTGTCATTAAAAATTGTGATTTGAAGCAGGCTCAAACAACTAATGCCCAAAACACTTGAGTTATAATTATTCTATATATGCATCAATATGTCGCCAGATTAAAAAAAGCCTTAAATGTTAAAGTTGGAAGGCTAAGTAGTAAGTACCTATGAAATTTATCCAGCTTATTCCTTTCTTGATGCTTTCTTATGCTAGTGACGTACGGTCTCGCAGACCGCTAATCGAATTGAAATTCAAATTTACAAAGTTTAATAAAAGGAACATTAATTTTTAAGAGTGGGATGTCCTTGTTATGCAAAAATATGAAGCTAACGAGAATTATAGATATTTTGAAATATTAATTTTGAAAATATTCTAAATTTGAGAAACGCAGCGGTCTCTCAGACCGCACGTCACCGGTTAAGGGTTAATTCTTCTTTAGTCCTCCTTCGCAAGTGTCCGCATTTCCGTACCACAAAGAGCTACACTCCAAATCAGACTCTTCACTTACCTTTTTTTTACAGTCTTACATAAGCGGATACACAAGTTCATAATATCTAATGGAGACTATTTTGAAAGTGAAAATATTAATGTAGACGAATAAAGAAATGTTTTTTCACAAAACGTAAATTTACGTTATTTTCCTTACACACATTGCAAAGTTGTTTTAGACCATCAATTTTTTTGTCGCGAATACCTCGAGAGGTTGATGGCGAATCGAAAAACGGATGAATATGAGTCTCTTTATTTTTCTCTCTATCACAAGCGATAACTTAAAAAATAGAGGACAAGCCAATTCTCCGTAACTAACGACTGAAATATCTCAAGAAATATTAATTCGAATTGTATGTGACTTCATATTTATAATCGAGACTTCATATTTACCTAACTTTTCCAGGTGAAATTAAACTCCTTCCAGTTTTCCAACACGATTTTTCATATTTTCACTATGCATATGTAAATCAATACTTAATTCGCGATATACCAATACTTGATTGGAATAGATGCTGGATGAATATGACATCTAGAAAAATTGCAATCAGATCAAAGTTAGGGATTGTAATCAGGGATAGACAGTACAATAAAGTCACGGTGTACAGTCATATTTATTAAATTTTTCCAGACTAATCCATATTTTATATGCCTAAGGATACCTTACAACTGTCTTTCAATTCGTTCTACCCTATGGGTTATAATGGATCCGACCATTTTTGGCTTCTGACTGCGGGTGAATGTGGTTTTGCCTTCATCAAAATAAAATTTAGTTCACCGCATTGAACTATAAATGATACATTAAAAATTTGGGTAAAATATCATTTTCTGCCAGAATCTATTTTATTTTACCGATTATATTTCTCCCAGAAATACTATCGCAATACATCTCGTCTGAATCTACAATTATTTTCATTAATATTATTAAGGTATCGTGAGGCGAGAGGCCGGCTACCTTTAAAAATTAAGAATTTCGTAGAAATTTCAGTTATTTTGGCTTAAAATTTTTCCAGGATTTAATAAAAACTATATGTATAATGATCATAGAAATATAACGTAATGAGAAACACCAGAAATATTGAATGCAAAATGTTTTCAGCCCAAATGAAGTGTAACCTTGGATAAGTTTTTATGCAATGATCAAAAGGTCAAAAATGCATCGAATTTTACAGATGGACAGTGATACTTCAGGGTGTCCAACTAATACAAATAGGAAGTAATATCATTTCTGCAGAGTGTATAGCGGGCAGCATGCTTTTAGGGAGTAATATACGTTGTTTAGGGGATTTGCATAACTTCAGGATGTTCATCAGTGTGACTACTTGAACTCGATTCCCTGACAATCAGAGGCGTAACTAGGACATGGATTTGTGGGGGGGATGGATCAGATTTAATATCACTCCACACCGGGTCATAATACTCTTTAAACCATGAGTTTTTAGGTTTCTAAGAGGCTTTCATCCCTCTCTTCATCTCCTCCATAGTTACGCCACCACAACTCACAATTTCCAGATTTTTCGTGAGTTCCAGGACACCGGGCATACTGTATGCGACACGAGATTCGTTTTTGACGGCGATTTCGCGCTACAGCGCTGCCAGGTCACTCGCTCTGAGTATTTTCTAATTCTCTAGTCCAATCTCTATCCAGTTCCAGCGTCACCCTTGTTCCCGCGATTACACAAGAGTGAATGGCATGGCGAGGGATGTGTACCGACCATTTAGGCTCTCGCAAGTGGATCGAAGAGTAAATCCACGATCGAAAATGAAAGGAAGGATGAAAAATCGCGCAGTCATCGACTAAATACCAGCTCGGTCGCTCTCTCGTAGCCAAAGGAAAGAGTGTGGGACTCTCCCCTCTCCCCAAAGCGAAAATGGGTAATATATCTTCTTAAATCGATATCCGATCGTGGAAAAATCTCTTCGAGCATATTTAAAAGCACATCGTAAGTGCTTACTTTATCCAGTACTTATTTCTCTATGAAATAATCCATGTTTTTACAAGTAAACTTGCTTTGGACCATTAATATCATGAGATAAATCTGTGTGCTAAATAAATGCTACGGAAAGCGTAAATAAAAAGCCAGGTATACGTTTATAGTGCTGAAGGTAGAATGCATCTTTCGTTAATGGTACGTATTATTAAGAGTAATAATAGGAAGAATAATAAGAATTAAGAATAATAAGTAATAATAAGAATTGGTGCCCTATGTACTTACTTTGGTCTACCTTTTGTATTGTATCTTTTGGGCAAATAAATCTATTCTATTCTTTAAAAAATGGAGTGTCAAAGGGTGGATGCTCAAGTGCTAGTGGTCTCTTAGGCAGATGCATCGCGGGTAATCGCCACATACACGGTCTTATTGAAGAAAAAGGGATATAATTTCGGGGTTGGCTAAAATCCTCAAAGATGATGACAGCCATTAATCTGCTTGAGAATAGTGAAAAATGTTTGTGCGCTGTGAAAGATTTAACTGCTAAGAGTTCCTTATTCCTTTTTTTGAAGTCTTTATTAGTTCTCTCCATGGTTTTTGGGTTAGCTGCGTCGAAGTTTGTTTTCATAATGACCTTTCGCGGCCTACCCTGGCCACATCTTTAGATAAGATCTGAAATCTCTCTCACTGAGGTCACTCAGACCTGATCTGAAGATGTAGCCACCATAGGTCACGAAACGTCATCCTGAAAACAACTTCGACGCAGCTAACCCAAAAACCAAGGAGATAACTACAGTCCAGAGCTACGAAAGGTTCAAGCAGAAATCCTTAATTTTTCGGCGGAAAAAAAAAATTCTTATACCTTTCCTTATGGCAAATTATCGGAAGGTATATATCTTTTTTCAGCGGGTAAAATTTCAATATTGCTTTGTCTGATCTCCGTTATCTCACCCAGTGGCGTTGCCAGGAATTTCGTTCGGGGAGGGTCCAAAATCAGAGGGGAAAATTTTTGAAAAACAGAGCACCGAATAATGGGTTTTAAACTAATTTTAACCCTTTTTATAATCGAAAAACTTTATTTGTTAAAGAAATGTTTTTTAAATTCACGATTTTTCAATATTTTGTTTTCTTTTATTAAGGAAATTAATTGTGTTTTTATATTTCGAGGGGGGGGGGGGTGTCCGGACCCCCCGGGCTCCCCGGACCTCCCTCTGGCTACACCACTGATCTCACCTCACTCCGCTATAAGCCTATCAAAACAGTTTGTGAGGTAGTATTTAAAGGTAGAGTTGTTCGAGAGGACTTCGAAATTTTCTCAATTTTTGTGGGAGTTTCGGTTTCTATTCACCATGATCGAAGTGTAAAGTATAAACAGGTTGCGGCAACAAAACAATATTTCGGGATGAAAAAAAAGGCTCTCAAACTTTCAAATTTCAACAAGGTTACAAAGAGGACATAAAACGATGGACGAGACGCGAAATATCAGAAGAAAAATGCACAATTTAAAAAAACAGCGACGCTCCAATGCCATCGGCATTATCACTACATTCCCTCGCTCAATATTTCAAACCTAGTGTTAGTTGGAATAGGCGAGGGTAAAGCTCACCCCAGAATTAGGGCAGTGTTTTCAGGGTAGTGGGGCAAGTTCCTTCCTTAAGGCCACTTTCCACTTCGTGGCTATATATGGAGGTGTCCGTAGGTCTCGGAGTAGTCGGTAGGTTTCGGTCCATAGTTCCGGCTTTTGAAATTAAACTACGCCCCATCAATCAGGAGTCATGAGCTCTAGGCCCATTAAGCTGCGTAGCTAAGGAGTGGCACTTTTGTAAGTATTGGGCACCTAAGTTAAGATTTCAGGTAAAAATGGTGTGAAAGCGTGGATTGGATAAATGCACTTGAAAAAATAGGTAACTTCAATCAATGACATCAAGACCTCTTTTCATATTGATCCTCGCGGTTTGAAAATGTTTTTCATTCTTGACCCACTCATTAAAAATTATGGGTCATCCCTCCCTAAAATATAATCATCATGGAAGCGTAAAATAAAAATGGTAAAATTAAATTTCGGCCGTGCACCAAAAGATATGAGAAGTAAAATACATCGATTGAAACAAATACGCAAAAAATAAAAATACAGTCATGGAAGACATTATAACTATTCAGAAATTTAAGCCACCGTATCATTATCCAATCATATTTTTCTTTCACATAGCGTAATTTTCATCAATCTTCTATATTATTTCTACTGTATAGATATATTTTTCTCAACTTATACGCAACCAAACTCTACAAATGAGGTACCAAAATGCACAGAATTTATCAGAGAACATGCGACGGCATATCTTACTTCCTAAATATTGCTATTGTTTCCTAAAATTGGTTTTTAAATAATTAAAAAAAAACAAAAAAAAAAACAAAAACCGGTAAATATTCCTGACGTTAACACAAACTGATACATTTGTTCATTTGCAACAATATCTCGTATTCTTTAAATAACTTTTATCAAAATGCGGCTGATTCCACATTCAAGTCTCCTGCTGATACGTAAGTATGAGTCATGATGTGCGTTTAACAGAGGATAGTGTAATTACTTCCAATGTTGTGTTTAAAGATGTCCTCTGACCTCAATGTGTACATGAACATTCCAATTCAATTTGTGCATAATACCCTGCCTTTTTTTCTACATTTTAAAATTAGAAACGCGCCTATCCCTCTGTGGACCTGCATTGAAAAGAGCGGGGGAAGCCCGCTGGGAGCGGGCGCAGCAAGCTCGTTTTTATTTATTTATAGCCATTTCTTCACACCTTAAGCAGATGTAAAACCGAGAAAAAATATCAACTAAATCGCCCATTAGGGAGAGAAAAAGATTAGTATTACATTCGGGCTGGTTTAAATGCACATTTAGCTCAAACGATTCGGGCGTGATAATATAAGTTCGACATATTCAAATAAAAGGCAGTTGCAATTTTCCACTAATATATATGTGATTGTAACATTATTCCAATATAATTGTGGAAAAGTGCAAATAACTTTAATTTCAAAAGAGTCACATCATATAAGACTACCGAATAAGAGGTTTCTTAATTATTATCCTAGCTTTGGTTTAATAGGGTAGTTTCTTTCATCAAAGAAAACGAAAGGCATTGATTGCTATTCGTTACCCACCATTAGGGTTTTCATAATATACAAATTATTTGGTTTTAGAAATCCCAGTTTAAACGAATGTTAATGGTCAATTTTAACCGCATTTGAAAAGGCCAGATTGGCGCTCATGCGATTCCACTCCTCGCGACGTCACAGGGACCAAGATTCTATACGAGTAGATAGGAGTTTTACATTGTCTGAGATTACCAATGCATGCATGAGGCACAGAGCTCAGGGAAACATCTCTTAATAATCACTTATTAAAATTGTCTAAGGTCGGAAAGTTTCCTTCGTTTGATAAGGTTGTAATAATCCATATTTAAGCCAAGCGCTACCTGCTAGCAGCCTGCGTTGTATCAGCGCTCAAGCCTCGCCTCAAGGTCACCTCACACGGCGGCATCGGGAACCAGAAATACGTCACACGGAGTTTTCCCATCATTCCTACTTACGCGTCGCGTTTTCGCGCGCTTGAAATTGTTCACTTTTCGTTTAATCGCGTAAAATAGATATCGTCATTCGAAAATCTAAGAGCGTGAAATGCGTACTCCAGGAGTAATAATCTTTCGATTTAGGCAATAAAAAAATAATAGGAAACCACCCTATTCTCTCATAACTTATCTTGCATACGTCACACACGGTGGATTTCCACGCTGCTCTGGAAACCTCACTAACCCTGCTAGGCTGGGGACGTCACGCAAGGCTCAGATACTACAGTTATTTTTTCCGTCCTGTCCCGCTGGCGTCAGCTCCAGTATCGGTCAGTGATTTGTATTTTTAGAGCCCTAACCAAATCGTTTTATTCCACCGCCGCCATCTCCTCTGCCTTTCTTGATCCTCTACGCCTACCGCGTCGAAACCCTGGCCGTACCCTATGCGATCATCCCGCTGCTCGGCTGCACATTCGCCAGTCCAGAGGTTAGAACACTTTTTCTTCGTCCCACATTATGAGGGTAGTCATGGGAGGTTTTGCGGCCCATAAAACTTTAGTGCTAGAGTACCAATCTGTGCGCTATACCGTCGCGTATCCGGAGAAAATAAATGCCACGACATGTAAAATCGCCCGTTGCTGGCAATTAAACCTCGCGATCACTGGAATGAGATGACACGCATGTCAAAGACTACTCTTATTTTCACGAATTTGAGTTTGCGATACGTGAGGGTGTCGCAAAGGGGTACACTTTCGAGTCATCAGCAAAATAAAAGTATATCGACTTTTGAAAAATCTGCAATCTCTCAGTTTTCATTATCAACAATTCTAATTTAAAGCTGGACTTTGTGACAGTCAATTTATTCATTGTTGTTGACAGAAAAGGATTCCCAAGACGTTCCACTTTGTACTTGTGTCATTTGCATCACGTTACGTCTACCTGAAAGCTTTAGTACAATTCGTACTTCGTGTTTTACCTTATTTCCTCCACTTATGGGAATTAAATTTCGATATTTTTAAATTCTGAGCGTTTAACTCCTCACTCAGTACTTCAACCCTGAAGTTACCTAATAGAGAGGAGGGTAAAGGTCACACCGAAATAATCCAAAGGTACCTGGAATTCACATATTTAGGGTTAGGAGGCTAAATCCTTTCCTTGGGCCACCTCTCACACGGGAGATTGTTGTTTTCGTGGGTCCAGAGAATCCAGCCGGGTTTTGCACCACCTGCTTTCTACCGACTGGGTCACTACTGTCTGTAAAAAAAAAGCAAGATACTCGAGTTTGAGGAGCTCTAGCGTCTAAATGAAGCAATCGATTTCAATGCAATAAAAAGCATACGAAAGAGAATTTAGTTCTACGTCATATCATGTACTTTAAAAATTCTTCGGCTGAATAGTATTTCCTGTACTTAATTTTTTCTCGAAAAAGTACCCGTTTTTTGCGCGTAAAATCAAGGTGCCCAACTTTGAGCGCTTGGCATTCCCGTAGTTTTCGTTTCTATAACTTGCAATTTTGATATAAAGAAGCCACATCTATTACTAGCAGTATTCCGAAAACAAATTGTTTATACTACAAAAATTAACGGAGTTGTTGTAAACAACGCAAACCTCTGCTAACTTCGAAACTAGTGAGTCAATTGAACATTGATTCGTACTGTTGTCTTCCGTAGAATGTTAGTAATGCAAGCACATATGAAATGTATATTAAATATCAATAATAACGTCAATATCACTTACTATTTATCTAGATGTTTCTATGCGCGTACCGGCAGCTCCGTCGTGGGAGGGGGAGGCGAAAAGAGGCGCTTGGTTGCCACCGACTCAGCAGAGGGCGCGCTTCCTTTAAATGACCGACTCGCACGATGGAAGGTATCGTTGTTGCACCCTTCAGGTAAACTTACATCTACATCTACATCTACAAATTACCCTGCGAGCCACCTCTAGGGTGTTTGGCAGGGGGTGATCAATCACCAGCATGCAGCATGCATTTGGACTCCCACATGCACACCACACCGTCCAAGAAACGTCCCGTATAATAACAAACTATACTACTATGCTGTTAGAAATAGAATATAGAATAGAAATTCAGAAACATGCAGTAAGTTTTACATAGGTTAGTAGGCTACACTACAAGTCGTGCAATCTATTTACGCGTTCTATTGCTGCCGTTATAATCTCTTATTGATCGTGGAAAAAATGACATTCGGAATCTGTCTGTTCTGCAATCTATCTCTCTTATTTTATTTATATGATCTGATCTTCCGTAGTACGTTGGCGTCCGCAAGATATGGTTAACTTCGTCAGAAAAGACACTGCTCTTGAATTTATCTAAAAGGTTTAGTCTATTTTTCAATCTACGGTCCGACAGAGATTCCCATCCGAGTTTATGTAAGAGGTCAGTTACACTAACAAGACTATCGTAACGACCTTTCACATACCTGGCAGCTCTTCTTTGCACGCGTTCTAACTCTGTTATTAAGCCTTTTTCATGAGGGTCCCAAACACTGGCAGCGTATTCCAAATGTGGTCTAACGAGGGAAAAGTAGCTAATTTCTCTCACTTTGTCGTCGCACTTTCCTAATATTCTTTTAACAAAACCCATTTTACGATTAGCTTGACCGGTTATTTCTCGAATATGTTTATTCCACGATAGATCATTATTGAGTCTAACCCCTAGATATTTCACAGATTCAACTGCCTTTAACTGCGCGCCCCGAATGACATAGTTACGCTGTAGGGAGTTATTCTTCTTCCAGAAATTCATTACGACGCATTTTTCCAAATTTAATTCTAACTGCCAAGCATCGCACCAAGCTTGGATAGCAGCAAGGTCATTCGTTAGTTCATCTATATCTTTGCTGGAACGGATTTCTCTGTAAACTACAGCGTCGTCTGCAAATAATCGTAACTTACTCTGCACTACTTCGCCAATGTCGTTTATATAAAGAAGGAATAGGAGTGGGCCAATGACACTACCCTGAGGAACGCCAGAAGTCACTCTAACCTCATTGGAGACTGCACCGTCTAATACTACTCTTTGGACGCGGTCGCTCAAAAATTCTCTAATCCAGGAAATGACATCTTCGTCTAGACCATAAGATTTCAGTTTTAATATTAACTTTCCGTGGGGTACTTTATCAAATGCCTTTTTGAAATCAAGAAAAATCGCGTCTACTGGAATGTTGTCTTCCCCGGAGACTAAAATATCGTGGGCGAAAAGCGCTAACTGAGTTTCGCACGATCTGCTTTTCCTGAATCCATGTTGATTTCCCATTAATAAGTTTTGCGCGTCTAGGTGTTTCATTACCGAGCTGACTACGATGTGTTCAAGGACTTTGCAAGAGATGGACGTTAAAGATATCGGCCTGTAATTAGATGGCTGTTCCTTGTCTCCACTTTTAAATATAGGCGTTACATTAGCGATTTTCCAGTCATTAGGTACTTCGTGTTGCTTGATACACGGTCGCTTACACCCTCGCGGTCTGCCCTCTCCCGTAACGGGACCATCACACGACGGACATTGCTACTCCCTAACACTATGATCCCCCCCTTCCCACTCTGACGCCCCTTCCTAGGTGCCGGTTTCGGGGTAGGAGTAGGCACGTCAGGCACCTCGGAGTTTCCATCCGACAGCAACTGGTACCTGTTCGAGACGGGGACGGGATTTGCCTCAGCATCCCCCAAACCCCGTCTTAGAGTGACACTACCACCGTCCCTCCGAGACACGACCCTCCAAAACTCAGATTTACGGGGTGACGTGACCCCGTCATCGAGAGATGGACCTCGAGGAAGGCTCTCGATCGACCAGCCGCTATTTGCAATCGGGCGAACCCGTGCAGCCCCTGTGGCACGGCGACCTTTCGAAGAACCACCCCTCGGACCATTCCCCTCAGCGGTATCAGCCACCCTTTCAAACTGGGCCCGAAGTTCCCGCACCATCGTCTCCAACGCGGTAATGCGGTCTCCGAGAGCCTCGCATTCACCGGCGTTTTCAACTCCGGCAACGGGTGACCTATTCGAAGGCATCCTATCACTATCGCAACTTTGGATTTCAGAAAAGCTTACCTGACGGGAGATACGCTTAATAGATATTTGAGAGAGTAAAACAAACCGATAAACTTACTAGCTTGTCTCTTTTTAATAGATATTTACGCTTAATAGATATTCGAGAGAGAGTAAAACAAACCGATAAACTTACTAACTTGTCTCTTTTTAAACGTAAATAAGGGAATGTAGTTACCTGGATATGGATTGAGTCGATTAATGGGTTTAAAACTAGAAAACTATATAGTTCCAAAGAAGACTAATTAACGAAATTAAGATATAACTTAACGTGGGACAAATAGATTAACGATAATAATCAACAAGAGAGCAAAGACGAAACTAACTAGCTAAAATATAAGTCAATAAAAACTTAAGGTCAGGTTGGGCTGAGCTTTCATCAAAATGCTTTTCTACGACGTAAATTCTAAGCCGTAATAGCGTAAATTTTATCGATTGGTAAAATTTCATAATCCTTCTGTTTATTCGCGACTCTTTTCACTGATATCAAGCTGATACCAAGACAATCAGACACTGTTTGATACACAGGATAACTTTTGTCCATACTTTTTTTTCTGCTTCACAGCGAAAAAAGCAAATTGCACTCAATACCATTTGGACTTCCGTCTCCGAAAAACCCGTTCTTTGACGATTGATTCACCAAGGGAATCTGCACTAACAATAGTCGAATCATCCCTAAAGGTAAACGTTTTAAAGCAACCAGCGAATGATTCATTTACTGCTAGGGTACTGTGAGTCACGATGCGCTATGTGGCAACTGCGCACGACTTCGAGATACTTTCTCTTTTCTGTTGCTTTGTTTAGCCTATCCCCGTCAGGCAGGGAGAAGGCGACAACAAGAGCTAAAAACAAAAATAAATATAAAAAGATATTGAATATACTGCTCACATTTAACGTGTATGATCTACGTATATACATTACTAACGTACTACGGAAGATAACAGTACCAATCAATGTTCAATTGACTCACTGGTTTCGAAGTTAGCAGAGGTTTGCGTTGTTTACAACAACTCCGTTAATTTTTGTAATATAAACAATTTGTTTTCGGAATACTGCTAGTAATAGATGTGGCTTCTTTATATCAAAATTGCAAGTTAAAGAAACGAAAACTACGGGAATGCCAAGCGCTCAAAGTTGGGCACCTTGATTTTACGCGCAAAAAACGGGTACTTTTTCGAGAAAAAATTAAGTACAGGAAATACTATTCAGCCGAAGAATTTTTAAAGTACATGATATGACGTAGAACTAAATTCTCTTTCGTATGCTTTTTATTGCATTGAAATCGATTGCTTCATTTAGACGCTAGAGCTCCTCAAACTCGAGTATCTTGCTTTTTTTTTACAGACAGTAGGCTCTCAAACTTCGGCTAACAAAAGTACTTAGAAAAATCAACAATGTATAAGTGCGCATTCGGTACCGTCTGAACATATCGAAACAAACCAATTGAGGGGATGAGAAGGATAGGATTGATTTTACTAAACAGAGTGAGGTAAAGCTAATTGTTCAAAGAAATACACAAAAATTTGTTGCCAAGGGATACGAGTGGGTATCAGTTCTGTGCTGACATCGAGTGGAAAATCAAAGGCACTATATTAAATATCTAATTCATATAGTTTGTTTTCTATACCTAATTTTTGTACCTGTGTATACAAAAAGAAATCACTTGTACCCCTCGGCTTCCAAACCACTCAATTATTATTATATTATTATAACTATTATTTCTGGAATCTCGAGGTTGCTGGAAATTAACCCTCTATTTCACTCCTCTCCATGATAGTTAATTAACTTCATCGTTAATTTTTATTTTTGTCCAGTTTTACCGGTCCTATGAATCAGTTTCCTCGATTTTTCCAAAACCTTCCCTTTTTTTGAGCCAATATTACGCGACTTATCCATGAAGTTTGCGTAAGCACCAATGAGGAGGGTCAGTATATTTATAAAGTTCGAATGCTGTTTTTAAACTCACAGGAATATCCCTCCAAACACCTTTGTCCGTAATAATGTGATGATGTCATTAATTTCTCAAAGTTGAAGCCGTCTTTCTACTTCTAAGGGTCCAAAGTTTCCAGATAAATTTAGATTACTCTTGAGTAAAATTTTTTGTCGCTTTCTAATATGCATTCTCCATTCACAGTCCATCGACGTAGACATGTTTTCTTTGCTTTTCGAGCTGCTCCAGCAGTAGTAAAAGGTCCATTGCAATGTAAAAACTTCCATGCTCATTAAATCACATTTCTTACGTAAGACATTTTCGCCTGCTTATAATGCAAGGGGCAGGGATGAATAATTCTGTAGCTGTCGTTCCTGCTTCGAACATTTCATTGGCCTCCTTCCTGATCCATTCCATTTCCTTAAATTTCCGCGTGTATGAGGCTGTGTTTCACTTTTCAGTTCTCAGCTAGCTAGTTACAGCATACCCATTGGGGTTTTAGTGCTTTCCAAAACCTGATTAATTCCAGCACCGATAGAGATGGAATTTGACACTTGTAATTAAAAGAGATAGCTATTAGAATTTTCGAGAAGTTCGCCACCTATCATTATTATATTGAATATTTATTCAGAGATCAGCAATTTGGGTACTTTTAATGATTATATAATTCATCGGATTTTTCGTTTCGTGGCCGCTAACTAACCGTTTAGAGGTATGAGTCGTCACAATGACAATTTTCTATCGTTAGTCTTATTTCTCTGCCCTTAATTTATAATTTTTATCTATTCCTAAGTTAGCATAATAACTTGAAAGATTATATTAATTTCATTATTTGTAAAGTAATTTTTTGGAAATCGACTCAATGATTGAGTAAATAGGAGAGGATTAATTTTACTCCTAGAAATTTTAATATGATGGCACATAGATATACCAGCTAAGTTAAAATGCGGAAATTAGAATTTTATGAATTATCAAACTCGTGATTCGGTTCACGCGGGAGTCAAAGAATTAAAATATCAATGTTTCATGGCGATTTTATTTAATCACCCTAATTCTTTCATTGATAATTCATGAAACGTGAGAATGAATGGAGATTAATTCTCGATTGAATGAAAGGCCATTAATGAATGAATTCGACGTAAAAAAATAGAACGGTCTGAATTATTGAGCGGGCATGCGTTCTATCTAAATATTATTTTAGAAGGTCTTAGTCGCTTCCAATGGAGAATTTCATCCGATTGAAATCAAAACTCCACCATTTCCTAGACCAAGCCGTTAAAAATGACTTGAAAAGAAGTTAAAAAATCGCCCTTATGATGAATAATATATTATACATTATAAAGGCCTTCCTAACCAATACAAAGTGGCGTCATGTCCACAAAGAAGGAAATAATTAAACCCTTCCTAATGCGGGCGGAGTTATTAGGTAGATAGAGAAAGATGGAGCCGAAGGTCTCTAAAATCCATATTTTTTGCTGTCACTGACTACGCTATACTTCTAAGCTGATCTCTCGGTTCCTGAAATGTTATAACAACAGAAGTGTCCTCTATCAGTTCACAAGAATTTAGCAACTCTGAAAGAAACTGGTTTGTTTTTCGATAGCAAAGAAGAAAACTGGAGGGAAAATCAGCTGAATTCAATAGCAAAAATTAATGATCTAAAAGATTGCAGGAAGAAATTCACTTTTCGCGAAAGATGATTCCTACATCTTACTCGGTCTTTGCCTCAAGAAAACAGAAACCAGCGTTAAGATTGGTGTGGCAGTTAAAGTTAGTCATGTCAACCTTATCCGAGTACCCAAATATTGGAGGCGGCAGGAAATTGTAAATGGTTTCCAATTCCTTGAACTCATGCACGACTTTTCATATGTAAGTCTCCCTCGGGCAGAAGGACGTTAAACAGTAATGTTAGAGCGTAGGTTTTCGCGGCGATGGTTTGATCTCTGCATTTCTCCAGGGTTTTCTTCCGCGTCAGATTGTTGGTTGACAACAGTTTCGCTGGCTATCCTGCCAGCGAAACTGTTGTCAACCAACAATCTGACGCGGAAGAAAACCCTGGAGAAATGCAGTTAAACAGTAATATTTTAACAACATTCGTCAATATAATGCTACCGTTGAATCAATAGTGAGTATAACATTTTTCAACTTCCATTCATGCCCACTCAATTGGTTTACTATGCCACTGTGAAAGAAATATATTTTATATTCATAGAAATCCAATTTTAGTTGAAAATTTTAAAATTAATATTTGATGTGCTAAAAGTTAAGTTAATCGTCTTGTGTTCATAATTCTCTGTTTCATTCATTTTTTTATCCCGAGCGCTCACCACTGCATACCTCGATTGATTTTATAGGGCATAAATTTATTTGATATACGGCATCGTAACCCAAGAACAGAATAGTCCTCGTGATCCAATGCAGTCGGAGATTTTTTACAAAAAGTGATAATAGCCAACTTGATACGCGTGTACTTACTTCATTGTTGAAGTAAAAGATTTTTATCCCATTCTTAAATATGAAAACTATTTCTGCTGCCCTTCGTTACTCCATATTGACAACCATATCTATCAACAATATTTTAATTCCTATACTTGTAAGAAGGAAAGAAAAAATAATTTACGCGGGTTCTGAAAACAATGGGGTTATATTTTAGGCTTTCATCATATTCCTCGACCACTTCACCCTCTTCCCAGAAATAGTTTCCCGAAGGAAAAAAAATCCTCGCTGATTGTCGCGGCAGCAGCTGTGTCGTTTTGCACCCCTGCAGTTCCTGCGTTGCGAGGCCGGGTCCATGGTCAGGTATCGATTCTTACGGACTCATTTTGCCACCACGTGGCGGTAGGAGGCCTTTCCGCCCTGCGACAATAGCTCCGCCATATATCGAAAAAATGCAATCCCTCAATGAAGCATAATTAACTGGGACCACTAACTGGGAAGGGGGAATTCTGCGCTTTGACATTAACAGGCGTCAGGGAGCGACCAAATAAGTGACAGACAACTGATTGACGTCAAAGGCGAGAGCATTGTGCAATGCATATGTGGGTCATTACGAGGAGATCCTGTTCCAATATTTATCGTGACTGATCCCGGGTGCGTTACAGTTCGGGGGACCAGGAGAGTGCAGTCAATTCGTGCGCTGCCAGCATCACGCTCGACGCTTTCCTCATTAGTTCTTAATGCTGCTTCCCGGAAAATGCTTCGGAAAATGACGCGGAGGGACCAGTCCCTGAGTGTAGATAGGAGAACGAATCCCCGGAAGAAAAAGAAAAGCCTAAGAAAGAAAACAGGGAATTGGACATGCTCCCACCAAAGGAGACGAACTCTACCACGACATCTACATAATATCCTGCGAGCCACCTCTGGGGTGTTTGGATGGGAGTAATCAATCACTAGCATGCAGCATTCAAGAGGATCTCTATATGCACACTACACATTTACATATGACACATAAGCTACTCTCTCATCATCATCATCATCAGTGGTCAACAATCATAAGATTGGTTTGACGCAGCTCTCCACTCAATCCTCCTATCAGCTAATTTTTCTACGCTTACGTATTTCTTATCTTTCACATCTTTCTTTACCCGTTCCATAAATTTTATTCGAGGTCTTCCATATCCGTTCTTGCCATCCACTTGTCCCTCGACGATTGTCTTCATCAGGCCATCATGTCTCAAGATGTAGCCTATGAGGTTGTTCCGTCTTCTTTACAACTGTACAGTGAACAGCAGCCGAGAAAGCAATTAATGAAATCAAAGAAAAGGCTTCGGGAGTGAATATTCATGGAGAACAAATTAGCATGCTAAGATGCTAAAGCGTTGCAGAAACCTCCAAGGCCGAGGCGGGTGGAGGAAGGAATTGGGGTATGCAGTGTAAAAGATACCTTTCCAAATGAACCTCTACGAAAAATTTTTCCGGCCACTGCCAATCAGTTCCAAGAAATTGGAACTGATCAAAATAAAAATAAATGCAAATGAATGAGCTCTGCATGAAACAAGTGAATTACGCAGTCACGCGCGCGGGTGCAAATGAAAATACACCACGGATGAAGTTCACACTGAAAAATTGTTTGGCTCAGCCGGGTTTCGAACCCGGATCTCCCGATTGCCGGTCAGGTGTGCTCAGGACTGTTTATAGACATTTTTACAGCGTAAGCGAACAACATTTCGGCGCCCTCTTCAAAAATAACCCGAGAGATAGTCGGGATACTTCCTGGATACATTTTAAAACGAATACAAATATTAGTAATAAGTATCGAGGCTTGGATATCAGCGCGAAATTATAACGTACTTGCTCTTATATGTATATCGGAAGGGATATTTTAGAGCTTAAAACCAGCGCTTATGCGCCCCTATTTGCTTGGCGCACCACGCGACCGTGTACTTGGCACACCGCTTGAACCGGCCCTGTGCGTGCTAGCCAGTTACACCACCAAAGTTTGATCGGTGGTGTAACTGGCTAGCAAATCTGACCTGTAATCAAGATCCCGGCTCGAGTCCCGGCTATGCAAAATATTTTTTCGTGACGAATTTAATCCTTGGTGTATATGGAAATGGATGAATTACAAATGTTTACAGAGTTTAATTAACGCTAATTATCACTGACTTCCTGCAAAAGATCCTCCCAGATTAATTTAATGGCGCTACCGAACTTGATGGAATCGCCGCAGGCATGCGTTGGGTCACGTATAACGTAGGAAAGCTAGCTTCCCGTTCGTGGGAGATGGAGGCGGTCTTCCTCTCCAGGAAGTCGCCGCCGCGTTGCGTCCTTGGGACACCACTTAAAAGTTTCATTGCGTCTGAGAGATGCCCAAGGAAGGAAAAACAAGCGCAGCGGTCGAGCGTAGGAGAAAAAAAAACATTCTGCAGATACCCGGGTTTTACGGCTAAGTCGCTCAAATGTACCTACCGCATCAGATAAAAACAATCCACATCAAAGAGAGATATGAAGCATTTCAAAGGTCCATCATCATCTACATCTACGACGTCCCGTCATAAAAATCATTCTCCGAAACTAGAATAAAACATATACACTTTGATGCGTGGCTGAGTTCTTCATCTACGTATACAAGGTACCGTGCAAGCCAGGGGCGCAGCCAGGAATTAAGGCTGGGGGGGGGGGGGGGGTTAAGGTTCAACTAATACAGGGGTGTGTGAGGGTATGGAATACCCACCAGGATAAGCGGTAGGTGCGAGATTAGTAAATTGCATAATTTTAAGATAAATGGTTGTTAATGTTTTACGGCTTTCTGAGGGATATTTTATTTATTCTTATACTATTATATTAGTAATATCAATCCAATTAAGTAAAATGTGCTAAAATTAAAAATTTCTCTGTGCTCTGGGGGGAAGTTTAATCCTTAAAAACCCCCCCTCGCTGCGCCACTGATGCAAGCCACCACCAGGGTGGGTAGCACGGGGTGATTCCACACCAGACATGCAGCACTCATCCTAGCCAGAGATGGCAAGTGAAGCGAAGCGAAAATGTTTCGTTTCACTTGCCATCCCTGAGCTGTCGAAAATCGAATGGCCTGTTTTCATTCACCGTTCTCCTGTTCGTGGTAAAAATATGAGTGCCCCATGCATCTAATGGAGGTAGGCCGAATCTCTAAGATACCTTCTGGGAAGATATTGCTGTGCTGTTTGAATTGACGCGAAAAAAGAGACAATCGGTTGGATTAAAACTTGTGGTTTGACGCCCTGACTAGAGAGCTGGAGAATGAGAATGAATCACAGTAAGTAAAACAATGGTAACCCATTTTCAGGTGGGCGACCCTACATAAATGATTCAATTGATGAATATATTTGCAATGGTATTTCATTCACTTCTCCTAGGTAGTCCTTGCCATTCGAATATTGAGTCATATAATTTTATACAGCCACAGTCCATTCATGCGTTAAACCCCCATACCTCTCTTTGCACCTACTACTCAACCATTTTACCTTAAAATTCTCAAAATATTTCGGCATTTATATTTTTCCGATAGATTTCTCAGCTTTTCAATTAAGTTGTAACTATAAGTCATTCTAACCTAGCTTCAAAAAGCTATCAATCATTCCTATCCCCATGCGAAGTTAATTATGGTGGGTACTTAATTAAGAACTTCATAATTAAACACAAAAATATCACCTAAACTTGTTTTTAATCTTGATTTTTCAGATCTCCGTAGCTAACCAAATCTTATTAATCATAATCACTATCACTGGTCAATAATCCTAATATTGGTTTGACGCAGCTCTCCGCTGAATTCTCCAATTATGTTATATTTAGCGCTTCAGTTTTTCGTTTCTTTTACATCCTTTATTACCTGTTCCGTATATTTTTATCGATATATTCCTTTTTCACACTTACCGTCCTTTTGTTTCTCGACAATTGCCTTCATGAGACCATCATGCCCCAAAATATAGACGATTAAGATCTTCCGCCTTCTTCTTCCGTAACTTTCATTATCAATCCCAATTCTCTAGAATTTTCTAAACTTCCGAGGAAATTTAATAAAATATTGTAAAATTGGAAATTATTTTTTTTATGAAATATTTTCGGCATTAATTTTCGATATTATCATTGAAATTTGGAGATGTTACTTTCATTCTTTATTCTTAATTTCCTTTTCGATTCTCCGCGGATATCACAATTATCTCATTTTAGTACAGATGAGATGTTGTATTGGAGAAGCGAATTAAAATCTTCAGTCTTTTCAAAACTGATCCCGTGAACCCTACCAAACCAATTCATTTCTGCCTACAGCAAACCCTCATTTGTGAAACTTCTGTTATTTACCATTCTACAAAACATTCTCTTGCAGTCTGATCTGAGGCTTCCGCGGCGTTTCTTCATAAGAGTCTCGGCTTCCGGGCGTTCCTCCGCGTTGAGTTGTCCATAGGTGACGACAGTTTCTCCAGCCATCCTGCTGTCGTCTTCAGGTCAGAAGTCACGTGTTAGTATTCCTCCGGCAGAATTACTATTTTTTGCACAGTAATATTTTGACAGCATTCGTTAATAGATTGCTACAATTAAAGCTATAGTGAGTAGAGAAACGTTCAGCTTCCATCATGCCCTCTAAATTGGATAACTATGTCACCGTGAAGGAAATCTGTTTGATATTCATAGCAATCCAAGTTTGTAATGAAACACTGACTTGCAATTTTCCACAAAAATAAAATTTAATTCGACTCGAGTTTCGATGTTACTACATCATTTTCAAGGTACAACTGTTGTCAACTGCTACAACTGCTACAACTGCTACAACTGTTGAGTTGTACCTTGAAAATGATGTAGTAACATCGAAACTCGAGTCGAATTAAATTTTATTTTTGTGGAAAATTGCAAGTCAGTGTTTCATTATGAATCAATTCCACTCCATCTCGCTTGAATCTTCGTAATCCAAGTTTGGTTTCAATTTTTTAATTTATTAATGTAGAAGTGTTCATAATTATCAGTTTTATTCATTATATATCCCGAGAGCTTTCTATTGCATGCCTCGATTGATTTATGGTTCATGAATTTATTTGATGAACGATATCGTAACCCAATAACAGAATAGGCAATGTGAGCCAATGCAATCGGAGATTTCTCATATAATCTTGAGATTAGCCAACAAGATGTAAAAGCATTTTAAGTAACTATCTCAGGTGGAGGATAATAACATAATTTGTTGAAAACATGGTCGGTAGTTGAGTTTTGAATAAACGTGTGAAGATCATCATTTGTAGTTTTTCTCATGGATGTCTCGAACTTACTCCAAGTCAAACCTGAAACGATTTTATGCGTTCGTAAAGTAACTATCTCAGGCTTAAATTTGTGGAAATTTAACGATATTCGCCATAAAAATTTACAAAGTTTCAGTCAAAACTTAACAATGGCATCACGATCCTGGTATATACACAACTGTGCCATCACCTGAGTACCTAATAGGGTAGTTTCCTTCATCAAAGAAAATGAAAGGCATTGATTGCGATTCGTTACCCACCATTACTGTATTCATAATAAACAAATTATTTGGTTTTAGAAATATCGGTTTAGACGAATGTTAATGGTACATTTTAATGTCATTTGAAATAGGCCGGATTGGCGCCGATGCGATGCCACTCCACGTGACGTCACAGGGACCTAGTTTCCTTACGAGTAAGCAGGAGTTTTACATCGTCTGAGATTACCAATGCATGCATGAGGCACAGAGCAGGGAAAACTCCGTGAGACTGACGTCACACGGAGTTTTACCAGCATTCATACTTAGCCGTCGCGTTTTCGCGCGCTTGAAAAATTTCACTTTTCATTTTAGCGCGAAAAATAGATATCGTCTTTTAAAAATCTAAGAGTGTGAAATGCGTACTCCAGGAGGAAATCTGTTTGATATTCATAGCAATCCAAGTTTGGTTTCAATTTTTTAATTTATTAATTTAGGAGTGTTCATCATTATCATTTTTATTCATTATATATCCGTTTAAGGCAATAAAAAATAATAGGAAACCACCCTATTGGAGGAGATTTCACGCTTGGGACCTGTAAAGCCAGACAGCCCACTGACTCCACGTGTTCTCCTAAGGAAACACCCACCCCATCGCTACGCATCTGTAAGGAACAACCATGAACACTATCATTCAAGGTGATTCATTGGTTAAGGAAGGCAAAGGTGGAGTCAAGATTGCATATTTCAGTCTTTAAGCGCTACTTCCTGCTTGAAGCCAGTCCTCTTTTTCCGGTATGACTTCATTCTTAAGGTACATTCTACGCCTCTTCTTGGTATGGTATGGTATTTGGAGGAGGCGACCGACAGCTGAGGTCATTTGCGCCATGAGGGAAAGGTGTGGAAGGAAGGGTGGAGAGAAACCCGGCGTCGGCGTTGGCCTGCTCTTAACGAAAGGCGCCAGGGGGACCACGGCTTAACGTCCCATTCGACGGACGGAGTGTCGCGCTTGAAATGTCCTCCACACAACATTCAAGCAGGGATAGGGCAGTCTCTGAAAATTCTCGGCCACCGCCGGGATTTGAACCCGAGCCCGCCGGGTGGGAGGCCAACACTCTAGCCACCACACCAACCCGATCCCCCACGCCTCTTCTTACCATTAATGTAAGATGTACTCCACCTCTCCATATTTCATATTCTTCTCACTATCATGTACTTAAGCTACCCAATTGATATATCTTGCTCAAGTTTTGTCAATACAACGAATATGTAACACACTTTCATCGTTAGTAATTTCTAAAGTCAGTATTATTTTCTCCATTCTTCTGTGCACCGTATCGTAGATATAGATAAAAATAACGGCATTCAATATCATATTTTTCCATATCATATTTTTCTAAATCCGGTAGATCGACCAGAATGTTGTAATTGGTACAACCGTAGTTATAAAAACTAGAAATCACGAGAATTATCAATAAAAACACTATCCTAGGGTCCCTTTTGGAGCTAAGGGCTAATATTTAATGTGAGTTAGTAATTGCCGGTGAGGGAAACAGTTGGGTCTTGAGGTCATCTTAACCAAGATTGCTTCCGAAATCAACGTATAAAAAGAGAGGGTGCAATATTATTTACCCACTGTCTGCAAGAGATTCCAACGCAAGAGATATGAGTAGTGCCTGTTTTAGCGGCTTTGATGGTAATTAGTTTTCGCAAGCTTGAGAAAAGTGATGAATTACGATGCGGTGGTAATGGTATTTCCTTTACATGCCATACAGCGCTAGAATGTGAGCGAAAAATCTGAAAGAGTATGTAAAAGTATCACTCGTGAAATGCTGAAGTTCTTCGGCATCTTCGTTGACTATTAGGAAAAAAGCTAAACTACAGAATAATTTGCGCTGAATCCATGACAATAAAATCGGTCCATTATGATAGAAAAATGAGTCATATTTGATCACTCGGTTAAACGTACATGGCGCAGAGCACATTCAGTGGTGCAATACATTTGCAGGGACTTAAGTGAATAAGGTAAATTCTTAAAAGGCAATGAAGAGATTCAAGAATACATACAAGAGGATGATAATACTTTTCGATGAAGGAAATACCGAGGGAATTGCAAGAGAGTCGTGCGCATATAAAAATGCCTACAGTGCAATAAACAACGAATTGGGGAACGTGCACAATTTTTTTAAAGTACTGGAATAAAAAGGTCCCTACCTCCAATGTACTCGGCGACAAATTTCGCGAATGAATAATTTTAAAGCTGAGATATGAATTTTTAAAAATTACTCTTCATCGGCTGCTTGACAACACGGCGTCATCGGAGCGCTCGCGCGTGACGTCACGGCACGGTATCCACTGATGACGACTGATGACAGAACGAGGAAGTGGATAGAAAATAGTTCTATCTAGGGGCTCAAAAGCAAATTTGGCGAAAATATTGCTGTTTTAATTTCAGACTGCAGATTATGAATATGCTAGGTTAATGTGACGAAGCAATCTCTGTTTTTCAGTAAATCAGCCGCCATAAGGGAGTCGACCAAAGGTGAACTTTCAGTTGGACCATTTTGCCTTCTTAAATCCCTTTTAAGTCAATTTGTCCTTAGAGGAACTACTGAAAAGCTCGACGATAATTATTTACTTTGATCTCATTCAACCAAGGCTCTCAATAATCCCTTACCGATGTGTGTTGTACCGTGCGATGACTTCAGCAGGCGTTTCAGGTCACGTGACTTCCAGCGATAATCTAGGACTTCTAATAAGCATTTAACGACGTTTGTGGCGTAATAGGAGGGTTTTGGCTCATATATTTGGACTCGTGAGATAATTGTCTATTCAATGAGACTAAATAGCTCGATGAACAAATTTCACGTTCCCCATTAATGCCTAATTCACATGTCAATGAAGGAGAGAAAATGTAAAAGGCCGGGGAGCAACAAGCTATGAGATGCTCCATATCTCTAAACAATGAAAAAGCGTGCAAGGACAAGACATGTCATAAAACTAGATGTTTCGCGACAGCCCTTGATTAATAATAATTGTACGTTTTCACTCAGCAGCATAAGGAAGATCTATGATGAAAAAAACATGAGGGCAAAAGTTTTTCAGCTATGAAGGAGGGATTCATCCAACTTCCACCGACAAACAATATTTTGTTTGACTACACCCACATCTTTCTTCTAGATTGAATTGAATGCAATCATGCCTGGTTCAATAACCCATTTGCTTTTCCGCAGTTTTTTTTGTATTTGCGGGACCTCCTTCATGGATTAACGGATTTTTAATTGGCTTTCTTTTCTGATGAATGACAGGAGAACGCCTCTGCGACTGCTGATGACGGACCATCCCCCTGCCATGCGCTCCTGACGCTGACTTCACCGGACGCTGGAAATTCTCTGAGTGCTACACGAGGTAGGTGCGTGACTGCGCGTTCCAAAATGAAATAATTTTGGCGTGTTTTATTGAAAAAACGTTTTACCGCCATAAAAGACATCCGTCTACGTAAAAAACTAAAATTAGTCTGCAGCGAATGTGGATATTGCAATCTTTATATAATCAAGTTAATACTTTTTCCAGATATTTTAGCTGACTGCAGCGCTATTTTTACGCAACTAGCAAGGTTTACGACAACCTTAAACTTACCAACCACCGTCATAGTAAATTATGAATTATAGTCAGGGCCGGATTTACCGTAAGGCAAAATAGGCACGTGCCTAGGGGCGTCTTCAATTACCTCATGCAAGTGGCTATGCTTTATCATAAAAATTGGGGAGGGGGTGGGGCTCAAGAGAGGAGGGGCGCTCAATGGAGAGGTGCCTATCGTGTAACTTCGGGTAAATCCGGCCCTGATTATAGTAATGAACGGTAACTAAAAGGTATTACAGATAAATACGAATACATAAAATATATTACTTACGGCGTTATAATAGCTTTAAACCAACAAAGTAACGAGAGATATGAGAAAATACCCGATGATTTGTCAAAGCGGTTTCCTATGTTAATTGCTTCGTATCCTCGAAGCTCCACTTACGGCTTCGGCCGATAGGTAGGCGTCTCACTTGTCTGCATTCTCGAATATTAGAACCAGGCAAATGTTGGCCAAAGTCTATTCGAGACTCAAATCACCGATGGCGGCGCTGAAGGCAGTGACGTAATTTGCCAACATGGCTGACGCATCGAGGATATTATTGTGATGATAACATGGGCGAATAGGATGAATCGTCCAACCACTGCGAAAATTGAAGTAGAAAATATCAAGGATGATTTTTCTTGGCTTTGAGGAGTTATTTCGATTCCTTTGGGCAACGACAAATAGCAGTTAAGATTTAGGAATTAATAAATTTTAGCTGAAATATCCTCTACTATCTCACGGCTATTATTCGAAGGGTTCCCGAAGGCCATAAATGCGTAACTACGATTTAAAACAGTATTATTTGTAGGCTAGAAAAGAAAAAGTGCCACACATCGGTTACCCAAAGTGCATTAAACAAGCAAACCTCCGTCCCAGTAAATAATGAATTGTAGCGATGAATGAAAACTAAAAGGCATTTTATATGAATATGAATGCATAAAATATAACTTACGACGTTATGATAGCTTAATACCAAAAATATAACTAGAAAAATCGGTAAATTCCCAGAAATACCTATGATTTGTCTACGTGGTTTCCTTAGGGAATTGGTTGGTATCCTCGGAGCTCTACTTCCGAATTTGGCCAGTAGTTGGCGTATTGCTTGTCAGGATCCTCGAATTCTACCGTCACTGAAAATTTTAAAAATGATAGCGTTAATTTTAAACCGAGTCATCAAAAAAGACAGATGGAGCTGGAGGGATGCATCCTGCGCCGCTAGTACCCGAAAAATCGCTCGCTTCGATCCATTTGGATCCACGTTGAGGTGAACGGGGAGTGGGCACTGCCCCTCGTTAGCGCCTCTCCCCCCACTTTTATATAGAATATCCTGGGCGGGAGATCGCGGAGAGTGAATGAGTTTAGTCGCTCCACTTTAAAATCGATGCTTCATCACTTATTGCGCGGGGCGTTCGACTCCTCGCAAATCCTCACCCAGCGACGATAGACACTGATCCCGGAGTCGCATCTATCTTTCACCCCGCGCATTACTTTTCGGACCCGCTTTACGATTTTATGTCCCGCATCGAGAGCGGGAGTCGACCATTTAGCAGTGCATGGTTTGGGCGGGATTCGGTGGTTGCCATACGGACGAAGTTCGGCTAAGACTGACCGAACAGGAAAAGTCCGGGACGCAAGGCGCGCGGATTTGACAACACGGCGGAAAATCAACCGAGGAGGTAGGATGGATTTTGTCGGAACAAATTTGACGAATTTGGAGCTTGCCCTTCAGAGAGTGATTAATGTTGAAATCGGTTGCGAAGTATAAACTCTCTGTCTTGATAAGCGACTGCGTAAGTTGATTATAAACCCTAAGTAAGAATAATTACATTGAAAACTACTAGAAATTTTTAGTTAATTTTTCGTTGTACTTATTTACAATGATTATGCAAATAAATGATAACTAGTTGATAGGGGTTAAAAGTACTCATATCGGAAGAATTTTAAATGATTAAGTTCAAAAAACTGTAGCCATAGATAAAAATGTAGCACTGTTTCTTCTATATTATATCGTATTCTGTCTGTTCTGGTAATTAATATAGAACTTTTAAAAATTGCTGAAGATTACGGACAACGGTTTTCATGTTATGAATAGCGGATTTAAACAGATTATAATATTTTACAAATACATGAATTTATGAACCATAAGTATTATAGATTTTCACTCAATGAAGTCCTGAGTTAGTTGCTATAGACGTCATAAAGGGCCGTACGCTGAATTCGAGGAACTTCCAATGGTCAGTTATCAGTGAGAGGCGATAAACGGGGCCACACGCATAGATAAAGTTAGCAAATAGATAAAGATTGCTCTATTTGGTTAAAGGATTATGAATGTAGGTGAACCGCAGGTTTTGCCACAATCTTATGCTACGCAGTGATGACACTCACCGTTGAAGCCCATAGTGCCACGTGATGTGGTTGGAATCCATTATTTTGGGAAGTACAAGTAGCCAGTGTTTTAACATACTCTGAAAAGAAATACTCTTCATTAGCATCAGCAGTAAAACATATTTTACTATTTGAATTCTTACAAACATTGTTTTAGTCATCATACGCGGCAAGCATATGATATTCCGCACAGAAAGATTTAGGAGCAACTACTGTCTGTAAAAAAAAGCAAGATACTCGAGTTTGAGGAGCTCTAGCGTCTAAATGAATATTTTTTGAGAAAAAATTAAATACAGGAAATACTATGAAGCCGAAGAGTTTTTAAAGTACATGATATATCGAAGAACTAAATTCTCTTTCGTATGCTTTTTATTGCATTGAAATCGATTGCTTCGTTTAGACGCTAGAGCTCCTCAAACTCGAGTATCTTGCTTTTTTTTTTTACAGACAGTAGTACTTCTACATCTACATCTACATAATACCCTGCGAGCCACCTCTAGGGTGTTTGGCAGGGGGTGATCAATCACCAGCATGCAGCATGCATTTGGACTCCCACATGCACACCACACCGTCCAAAAAACGTCCCGTACAACAACAAACTATACCACTACATGCTGCTAGAAACAGAATACAGAATAGAAATTCAGAAACATGCATTAAGTTTAACATAGGTTAGTAGGCTACACTACAAGTCATGCAATCTATTTACGAGTTCTATTGCTGCCGTTATAATCTCTTATTGATCGTGGAAAAAATGACATTCGGAATCTGTCTGTTCTACAATCTATCTCTCTTATTTTATTTATATGATCTGATTTTCCGTAGTACGTTGGCGTCCGCAAGATATGGTTAACTTCGTCAGAAAAGACAATGCTCTTGAATTTATCTAAAAGGTTTAGTCTATTTTTTAATCTACGGTCCGACAGAGATTCCCATCCGAGTTTATCTAAGAGGTCAGTTACACTAACAAGACTATCGTAACGACCTTTCACATACCTGGCAGCTCTTCTTTGCACGCGTTCTAACTCTGTTACTAAGCCTTTTTCATGAGGGTCCCAAACACTGGCAGCGTATTCCAAATGTGGTCTAACGAGGGAAAAGTAGCTAATTTCTCTCACTTTGTCGTCGCACTTTCCTAATATTCTTTTAACAAAACCCATTTTACGATTAGCTTGACCGGTTATTTCTCGAATATGTTTATTCCACGATAGATCATTATTGAGTCTAACGCCTAGATATTTCACGGATTCAACTGCATTTAATTGGGTGCCTCGAATTATATAGTTACGCTGTAGGGAGTTATTCTTCTTCCAGAAATTCATTACGACGCATTTTTCCAAATTTAATTCCAACTGCCAAGCATCGCACCAAGCTTGGATAGCAGCAAGGTCATTCGTTAGTTCATCTATATCTTTGCTGGAACGGATTTCTCTGTAAACTACAGCGTCGTCTGCAAATAATCGTAACTTACTGTGTACTACTTCGCCAATGTCGTTTATATAAAGAAGGAATAGGAGTGGGCCAATGACACTACCCTGAGGAACGCCAGAAGTGACTCTAACCTCATTGGAGACTGCACCGTCTAATACTACTCTTTGGACGCGGTCGCTCAGAAATTCTCTAATCCAGGAAATGACATCTTCGTCTAGACCATAAGATACCATACTTTGGAGTGTTGGGGTATTGCATACCCGCCAGGGTAAGTGGGAGTTGCGGGGGCCCTCCTCAAGAAAATTTTTAAGATTAATGGTTCCAAATGGCGAGTTTTACGGCTTTCTGAGGGATATTTGATTAATCCTAACACTTTTATACATGTAATACTAATCCATTAGGTAAAATGGATTAATTTTAAAGATTTCTCTTAGCTATGGGGGGTTTTAACCCCCGAAACCCACCCCTCGCTGCGCCATTGGAATTACCTGATCGCTTATTGTGTCCTCTAATATCAAAAACACATTGAAAATACTAATCATTTTACGTGGCATTATTGGGCTTGAAGTGGTAACATGAAAAAGATTCAAGTACGGAGCGCAACTTGGATGAAGAAATACCACCACTTCATGGATTATTATATTCGTGTTCATTAAAGCTTAGCTTTGTGACATTATTGCATCACCCCGCGCTCTCTAAATAAAAGAATATTCGCATGTTTTAGGGCTGGTGGAAAATACGTAATAGGGTGGTTTCCTATTATTTTTTTATTGCCTAAATCGAAAAATTATTACTCCTGGAGTACGTATTTCACGCTTTTAGATTTTTAAATGACGATATCTATTTTTCGCGATTAAATGAAAAGTGAAAAATTTCAAGCGCGCGAAAACGCGACGGCTAAGTAGGAATGATGGGAAAAAGTCCGTGCGACGCATTTCTTGTTCCCCCTCCCGCCTTGTCAGGTGACCTTGATCGAGGCTCTGAGCGCTGATACGACGCAGGATGCTAGCGGGTAGCTGAGTACCTTTTTGGCTGGTAGCGCTTGGCTTAAAAAAGGTTTATTAATACTTTATCAAACGAAGAAAACTTTCCGACCTTAGCCAGTTTTAATAGATGATTATTAAGACATGTTTCCCTGAGCTCTGTGCCTCATGCATGCATTGGTAACCTCAGACGATGTATAACTCCTATCCTCTCGTGTAGAAACTAGGTCCCTGTGACGTCACGTGGAGTGGAATCGTATGGGCGCCAATCTGGCCTTTTTCAAATGAGGATAAAATTTGGGCCTTGCCATTCGTCTAAACCGGTATTTCAAAAACCAAATACTTTGTGTATTATGAATACACTAATGGTGGGTAACGAATCGCAATCAATGCCTTTCGTTTTCTTTGATGATGGAAAATACGTAATTCCTCATGACAGCAGGATTACAGATGAAGATACGATCCAAAATAATCCATTGCCGAAAAAATAAGTGAGAAAATACCAAGATACTTCGGCGTTGGCACTTTGAGCGTACATTATTTCCTTCGTGGGAGTTGAATTTTAGTTCTCCAGGAATATAATTTTCTGACTTCTTCATACTACGAACAAATACTTCCTATGCATTACTCAACTCAATTTAAATTTTTTATCGAAGCTTTCTTTAATTGGTGCCAAAAATTTAAAGCTGTTTGCCAGATACAATCAAAGAGAGTGGAAGCACATATACGTTCCTAAAAAAATATGAAATTTTTTGATGTATAAAAACCAAAATGTTACTGGGGATATCACTCAGAAGTATTTACAGGCCATATTCCTGTTTTATTTTGTTTAATTTAATATCAATTCCACCAATTTATTTTCATAACATTTCCCTGCTTTATATTATTTAAATATCAAAATTTCTATTTATGTATCTTGAAGGCTTTTTGTTAATCAAAAATAAAAATATTACGCAGTATTTAAAGCAGCAGCCTCTGTGGTCACCTAAAGCTTCAAAATGGTTTTGTATCTATGTCATTTTAAGTGTTTAAGGAGCAATAAAAATATATTACCAGTATTAAATCTATTTATAATTTTCCCTCGATTAGACTGAAGCTCGAATCACGCAATTATTTTTTTCCATCCCTTCCGAGGGCCAGCTCTTGCGATCGCTCCAATGATGGCGAAAAAAATCACCGTTTGACGTTATCATTTTACGCGATGGCTTGAGGGATGTAAATCCCATCCCTTTTTCCATCATTCGGTACGTCCCTTTTTCCGTCGCTGAAACCATCGCTGGCACCGCCCTTCAGCCAATTGGAACGAACAGCCTTACACAGGGATTGTAACGCCACGCTTGACTTTCAATTGAATGACGGTTATAAATACGGAAAGTGACGCGGAAAAAAGGACGGAGGGAATGACCGTATGATTCAGAAAATGATGGGTCGTGCTCCCAGGGAGTCTCCCAGATCACTTCTTTAGTACATAATGGAAACCTACCTTAATCGGTAGAATATTATAATAATCCCTCAATCTTAAAAGTCACCTCCCAATTGTAAATTGAAAACAATCAATAATTCTTCGATGGACCGTAAAAGTATAGCGCAACGGCAGAGTACCTTCGATTATGAACGTATAGATATACGGCTCTTTATACAGCATATCATTGAGGAAACTAGTCTGAACATCAGTCCGGTCCGATATCGTCACACAATGGATATATTTAACTGAGGAGCTCATACTCATGACATTATTTTAAGGTAATTGCTTCATGAACACGAGTCATGAAGCCTGTGGTGCCAGCCGCCCAAGGCAAGCTCATCACGACAGGAATTTCTTCACGACTTCGTGAAAAATGTTTCATATTGGGACCTCAAAAGGAAATAAATACTAAAGTACTCAAGATGGCTGCACAGTAGCCTAGAGCCGATGTAGCATTGGAACCTCAACCTCAAATATTTTAATGGGAAGCAACTAAGAAAATACTTATCGATGCATTTTATTTAAATTTCCACATTTATTTTTCTTCCTGAGCATTAAATTTCAGAAGAATAAAATATTCGATCGAAATAAACTGCTAGAAAATATACGATATCGTAGTCTGCCGATCAGACCCATCAGATCCATTACTGGTCTCGCATTTTGCCATTTCAATCTTAGTCCCATGAGCAGAAAACGATGAGCTCTCTCGTACATAAATCCTCTGAGTTTGGAACCAATTTGTCCCTAACAACGCATCTCCTGTATATAAGCGATCGAAGCAGAGACCTGTAGACAAAGGTATTATAACACTGTTCTGCAAAAAAATAGTTCAAAAAATGCCTGGCTACAATTTAGGGCGTTTCTGGCTAATTTTGGGTGGCTGAATCCGAAAATTACCTCCGTTTTTTTCTATCACCCTCCATTTTTACGCAACCCCTAAATTGGGGAAAACAACCCCATATCTAAACTTATCTCTTTTCAAGGGACTTTTACTAATGTTATCTGCTTCTGATTGAAAAAAACTGACGTTTTAAGGCTATCAGGGTCAAGAGAGAGATAAACTTCACTGGGGTTGAAAAGATTTAGGGGGTGAAATTTGAAAAAAAAACTTTAAAAAGCATTAAAATAACAATTTTTCTTCGTTTTTTATGACATATGATATGGTAGCTAATGGAAAAGTTTTTAAGGGATGAATACACTGTTAACCCCCCCTATTTTGTAAAGGATTAATATAGCATAAAATATAAGAGGGGAAGGGTAGGGAAGGGAAAGAGGAAGGATTATAATCGGCGAATCACGCGCGTGGATTCCACTGAAGGTCAGGCGTAATGGGAAGGTAAGATGTCAGTACTATTACAGTGTGCAGTAGGCAGAGATCGACCGTTGGGAGGGGAGATTTTGAAATATTTTATCTATCACGATCACTACACTCAAAACTTTTTAAAATGAAACTGTAGTAAATATCATAAAAATGCTTCTATGAATTAAATTATTATGGTTAATGTTTTGTTTTTGTAATGTCGACGCCAGGTTTCTCTCTTGTCAAGTGACTAAGGGGGCACGCATTGAAATTTATCAATTACGTAGAAAACTGCTTGAGACGATAAATTCGAAAATTAAAAAAATAATCTGTTAAGTCACCCTGTTTTCATTTAAGCCACGTTCACAAACGGTATTCTTAGCCCTGTAGAATAAAATGATATATGACTCGAATTTTTCACGTATTTCAACGAATTCATTAGGTAATATGTCCAAATGTATGGCTTCATATGGTGCATACTTGGTGGTTTGAGATGTGCGAAATTCCACAGAGAAAATAACATTTGCCATGACCGGGATTCGAACCCGGATCCCTCGATATGCCCAGCAGTCCAGACCATCTTTTCCGGTAATGTCCACAAATTTCCACTCAGGGGAGTGCCCTGGTGGTTATCTGGCTTAAGCACTCGGCCGGAAATAGAGAGATCCGGGTTCGAATCCTGGTGACTCCGTTATAACTATCTGCTTCATATTCCTCGATTCCGTCTTTACATCTCTTACCGGTCTCTCATCTAACGAATCTCTCGTTATTTAACTCCCAGTCTTCTAAATATCCTGCCCTGGACCTCTTTTCCTCTGCCACTAATTTCAAACCCTCCAAAAAATGCCACCTGAACAATTTATTAGTGTCTAACCCATAATCCCCATTTTTATGTTTAAACATTTTGTTTTTTGCTGGTTTTTATTTATTGTATGGTATGGCATTTGGAGGAGGCGACCGACAGCTGAGGTCATTTGCGCCATGAGGGAAGGGTATGGATGGAAGGGTGGAGAGAAACCCGGCGTCGGCATTAGCCTGCTCTTAACGAAAGGCACCGAGGGGACCACGGTTTAACGTCCCATCCGACGGACGGAGTGTTGCGCTTGAAATGTCCTCCACACAACACTCAAGCAGGGATCGGGCAGTCTCTGAAAATTCTCTGCCACTGCCGGGATTTGAACCCGAGTCCGCTGGGTGGGAAGCCAATACTCTAGCCACCACACCAACCCCATCCCCCATTTTTTTTATTGTGTTATCTTTGAGCTGTTATTTATTTCTTGTGAACAACTAGTGTAAAAAAAGCCTTTCAGCCGTTTTTGGTGGTGAAATATATAAAAACAACATATAAAATAAATGATACAAAATAAATAAAATAAATAGTAATTATTACCATAGCTAGTCTCGGTATGCTATAATCCCACATCAGATGGTCGGATGAGCCCGAATTCCTGCTCTTTTGTGGATAGGGTAACGTAATGTCACTGGCCAAAGTTCAGTGCCCTAAGAGCATTAGCTCAACAGCAGCTGTCGCATCCTCCGCCTTCTTCCATGACGTCCCGAATACCAGTTCCTCACCGCAACCTGGACTCTGAATTTCATTTCGAGGCGAGATTCACAGAAATCACTCGACCAAGGGACAGCGTGAGACTTAAAACTTCCAGGAGCGAAACAAATTGACCCCGGCTCAGTCGATTAACTTGAAAAGGGGGTCAAATACTACCGCTACTTATTCCTACCGGATTGAAGCTCAGTGGAGCGATTACAGGGCGATGTACCGAACACAAGAAAAAAGCAGCAACGACCTGTCTGTCAATCTTTTCCGAACTTCGTCTCGTTCTTGTGTTCATTATTCCCTCATTTGCAACATTCACAGTGAATCCAGCATGGCATTGTGGTCTCCGGTATCCTCATTGTGTATGCCACGCGTTCTCATCGCATAATTTATGCCACCCTGGCTACGCGCTCGCTGCGTAGCCAACGAGCGAGGTCTGAATGCGGCCGATCAAAGAACACGGCCGACTCACTCCCTCTAACCGTTCTGACACGCGTGATTCATTTCCAGACGTGACTCGCTATCACTCCTGGTTTCGGAAACCGCTGATATACCCGAGGAAAGAGCTTTTTACTATACACTATCATATCTGATATTCGATAACTATTAAGCCTGTGCAAGAACCCTCGTAGCGAGGCAAGGCTGGATTTTTCTGCGGGCCAACTAGGCTTCTGCAGAGGGCCCAGTGGTGCCGAATAGGGTGGTTTCCTATTATTTTTTTACTGCCTGAATCGAAAGATTATTACTCCTGGAGTACGTATTTCACGCTTCTGGATTTTTAAATGACGATATCTATTTTTCGCGATTAAATGAAAAGTGAAAATTTTCAAGCGCGCGAAAACGCGACGGCTAAGTATGAATGATGGGAAAACTCCGTGTGACGTCGTTCTGGTTCCCGCTGCCGCAAGTGAGGTGACCTTGGGGTGACGCTTTGAGCACTGATACGACGCAGGCTGCTAGCAGGTAACAGAGTACCCTACTAGCAGGTAGCGCTTGGCTTAAATATGGATTATTACTACCTTATCAAACGAAGGAAACTTTCCGACCATAGGCAGTTTCAATAGGTGATTATTAAGACATGTTTCCCTGAGCTCTGTGCCTCATACATGCATTGGTAATCTCAGACGATGTAAAACTCCTATCCTCTCGTGTAGAAACTAGGTCCCTATGACGTCACGTGGAGTGGAATCGCATGGGCGCCAATCTGGCCTTTCTCAAATGAGATTAAAATTGACCATTGCCATTCGTTTAAACCGGTATTTCTAAAACCAAATAATTTGTATATTGTGAAAACCCTAATGGTGGGTTACGAATAGCAATCAATGCATTTCGTTTTCTTTGATGAAGGAAACTACCCTATTCCCACTTGAGGGGACCCGAGCCCCCTCAAAAATTCGTTATGGGGGTGAGGGAAAAATGTGTCATACTTGTTGATTTTCCCCGCAGTGTACAGTAATCGAGAGTCGAATTTTCAGGATTTTAATGCTGATCATATGCCTCTTCTAAAATGCTAAAATGCCGGGGAAAGACACCCGGTATGGGCTCCCCCAGTATTATTTATTCCTCGGCACCTGTGCGGTAGGGTATCAAGATTAAGATGGGCCCACTCACAATGTGTTAATAAAATTATTAGTTACTAACAATCATAAAATCTTCATTAATATATCGAAAAATATTACAGTCAAGGGCGGATTTAGGGGAGTTATACTCTGCTCATTTTATCTCTGCGGGTGAGCTGGTGTGGCCAAAGCAAGTGGATGTGAGGGGAGGGAAAGTTTCTCGACAAGTGAATTTTGCCTTTGCCAATCAGCAAAAAGTAGGCGTGGCCTCAGTGAGTCGCTCTCAGACCTCTGCCGAGTTAACATCGTGAATCTGTTCGTGGAGCAGTGTTGCCAAACCTATGGCGTTTTACTTATATGTCGTTAAGTATGCCTTTCGCCAACGGTGCCTCATTCAGCGTGGTAGCTGACAATATCATGGGCTTCTGTGAAAGGATTATCCCCAATGCCTTCCATATGAGTAGGTGTCTTGTTTCGGCGCCGGGGCCAAAATACCTGTGGCTAAAGTAGGGCGGCTATGTACATTTGGCAACGTTATGTTCGCTCCTCCTCTCTCTCTCGGTACTACCTCACCCCTATCAGCGAAGCCATCCGAGAGTATACGGTGTCTCACGAAAGCTCACCCGCAGCCATAAAGTGAACAGACTAAAACATGGGTCATGACCCTCCCAAATTTTACTAAAAAATTAATTTCATTTGTTTAATAGTTTTTATTTCCTAGTAAAGTAGTACAGCGAGTGTATATTCAAATACATGGCTAAATTTGGAGAAGTTAGAGTTGTATTTTTGGTGGAGCGTAGCACTCCCTACAGTAATAATGCCCCTCTCTCCCTGGGGTATTCCATACTCCCCGGACCAAGGCCATGACCCCCCAAAATGTGATGCTGAATCCGCGCCAGATCACAGTAATGATGTATTTTATTATCTCTCATGGATTTTACTAACTTCAAAATGGGAGATGATAGGGCCTCATAAGAGGAATAGCTCAGGGCATCTTGTCATCTAAATCCGGCCCCGTAAGCGAGGCCTCCTACGCTCTTGGGCTACTTTGAAATTGCTTGTAACAGAAGGTACTTCATCGTAAAATCTCCCCATTGCCTTCATTTGAATGAATTTAATATATCATCTCAGAACGGCTTGTCTCAACGCCTTTTGGCTTTTACAAACTACATATAATATTTACGTTATGTTCTTCGGAATTGAAGGAATTTACAATTTAGCTTCTGTTTATAAGAAATCGTTTCGTGAGTTTCTTAGTGCGAGATGATCTTCAAGATGAAACAGTAAAAAATTCTGGACTTAATTTAATATCGACCGACCCTGTTTCGTCACCTTAGTGTCATTTTCTAGGCCCAGTGGCGTAACAAGGCATATGCTTTGGGGGGATGGAAGGGCCTGGGGCGGCGACCTCCCCTCCCCCAGGCAACAGGGGTTCCGGGAAAATTTTTGAAAAACGACGTGCCTGGAAATACATTTTACCTCATTTTGGCGCTTAGAATTATTTAACTTTAAGCAGATGCAGTTATTATATGTCAAAACTGCACAATAGTTTTTTTATTTGTCTGAAGCTTTTGGGGGATCTATACCCTCATCCCTCCCCCCATAGTTACGCCACTGTCTCGGTCTAAACCTGCCAAAACCCGGGTCGATGGATATTAAAATGAGCGAGAAGTCACTACTGTGATTCTTTGGAAAGCTTATCCTGCAACAAAGGGAGCTTCTCCAGTAGCAAAGGTTATATTTATAATTTGTATAATATAAAGGAATGATGGCGTACATTCAGGAGGACTATCCTAAGAGTGGAATAAACGGAGGGGGATGGAGTTCAAGAAGATAGTATGGTATTCAGAGGAAACGACCGAAAGCTGAGTCCATCTGCGCCACGTGGGATGGGTATGGAAGGAAGGGTGAAGGGAATCCCGGCGTCGGCATTAGGCTGCTCTTAACGAAAGGCGCCAAGGGGACCACGGCTTAGCGTCCCCTCCGACGGACGGAGTGTTGAGCTTGAAATCTCCTCTACACAACATTCAAGCAGGGATAGGGCATCCTCTGAAAATTCTATGTCATCGTACGTATTAGAACCAGGGATGGCAAGTGAAACGAAACGAAAATGTTTTGTTTCGACCCGGGGGGAAACGAAAATACGAGGCCAAGGTTTAGTTTCGTTCCTGCATGAAATTAAAATCACCGAGGAGTTTAGTTTCGACCCGCGACGAACCTTTACTCCCAGGAACGAAACTAAATCAATCGAAACTCCGCTTCCCATAGTTTCAATCCCAGAAGTTTAGTGGAGGAGGAAAAGAGGGAATAGTTTCGAGCCATTTCATGACAGAATGTAGAGAGGTTAAAACGTCGAGCTTAAAAATCGAATGGCCAGTTTGCGTTCACCGTTCTCCTCATAAAATGGTAGTGGTAAAAATATTAGTGCCCCATGCATCTAATGGCGGTATGCCGAACCTCTACTTCATTCAACCATACTTCGTACTCGGTGAGTAGGTCGAAACTAAACCGTTCGACGGTGTAAGTTGTAAAACTTGGTCCCTCCGGTGCGAAACATTACCTGCGTTTCGTTTCGTCCCAGAGTTTTAGTTTAGTTTCGAGCGGAAGTAGTTTTGATTCCGATTTCGTGTCGACCCTGGGTTTAGCTCCCCGGGTTTAAATCCATTTCGCTCTTGGGAACGAAACTATTGAAATTTAACTGGCTTTGACTTTCTTTTAGTTTGTATTGCCATTCCTGATTAGAACCCTCGCCCACGCGGTGGGAAGTCAGCACTCTAGCTGCCACACCAACCCGATCTCCCGTTTAGAACAGGATATGGGACCAATAGTAAAAAAGTTAATGATAGATCACCATCACTATCAGGGACGTGAAACCTCTTGAAAACATCAAAGAAGAGCAAAAGAAGGAGTGTATAATTACCCCTAAAGTGACAGGTACGTTCAAATACAGTGCGCACTAAAAATATAAAACGAAATCAAGTAGCGATTTGCGTTAAGAAAATTAAACTAGGGCCATGGTAGATTAGATTTTAGACATAAGTAATTTTAACCCTAATTCAAACTTCCTGCAATCACGAGATTACTTTATTCACAAAAAGTAGGTGTACATTTATTGTTTATTCTAATTAAAATTTCAATCAAATGCCTAAGGTGGAGAGATATTTACGCATAACCCCATTGGTGTCAATGCAATGTAAATAAAGTCTTCTCGAGGACTTAACCCCGCCGCCACCGAACCGGCTGTAGGAGTAGCCTTAAGAAACTTCGGTGTCCATGAAAAAATTCAGCTGGCTGAAAACCCAAGACGACTTCATCAATTGCATTCGTTTTAGAAACCTTCTTAAATAAAAAACGCAATAAAAAATGTCTTAAAATAATGAAACACTTTCAGACTTTTCACAACAAGTATGAGCCATTGAAAAACTGGTTTAAATAATTGATTCTTATGCAACTCAAATACTACATTTATTTCAGAAATAGTACCCGCAAGTGAATCTTCCGAACGATGCTGTTCATTGTCTCTTACTTCACCCTAATTCTCAACGCCAAGTTTCTCCAATTATACTTTACTGCATTAAGATTAAGCACTGCATTGCCTCATTTCACATGTTTACAACACATATTTACCCAGAAACACTTTCTACATACAAACTGCGATGAGATTTTCTCACTTCACTTCTACCTTGACGCAGTGCGAAGTCTTTTACCACCAACCTGGAATCTCATTCATATAGTTATGTAATTAGAGTCTACATCCATCGGCTTCGAAACAACACTAGCAGCGGTTTTAATCTTAGAATTGATCTCCGCCACAAGAAAGGTCGCGTGGACGGTGAAGAGAATCGATACACGTATCCTGGCACACCTCCCAGCACCGTTAGTATGTTCGCGTCAAGCAAGCCGACACTCATTGCCAGTATTCCTGTACGCTTGCGTTACTGTCTGCTATCGTAATGTAGGGAAATGATCGCCTATTTTTTATGTAAAATAGTAAAATCAAAGTAGTAAAATGGTTCTACCAAGTAAATGCTGAAATATTCTCACGAACGTTAATATCACAAACATTGTAGGGTCTTCTGGCGCTAAAGATTCGTTTCAAAATCTGCACAAGCTGCGTCCCATCGCGTGTTTACCGACCTAGCATGTTTCAGGCTTGCGAATGGATCCTTTAATTTGTTTCCGAATGCACCTGAAGCCTGTTTGAATATCGAAGCCGTCACCCCAAGCATCTGGCCCGTAGTCTAACCACTTGGAAACCATCAGAGCAGGCTTGGTGAATACTTGAATGCTTAGGTTGGGCGGACAATCCAAATTACATACTATATATACATAATATAATAGTATAATTATATACTATTTTATAATAACGAGGTTTATATAGTTATTAAACACAATAGGGTAGTTTTCTTCATCAAAGAAAACGAAATGCATTGATTGCTATTCCTTACCCACCATTAGTGTATTAATAACATACAAATAACTTGGTTTTAGGAATCCCAGTTTAGAAGAATGGCAATGGTCAATTTTAACCTCATTTGAAAAAGGCCAGATTGGCGCCCATGCGATGCCACCCCACGTTACGTCATAGGGACCGAGGTTCTATACCAGTAGATAGGAGTTTTACATCGTCTGAAATTACCAATGCATGCATGAGGCACAGAGCTCAGGGAAACATGTCTTAATAATCACCTATTAAAACTGGCTAAGGTCGGAAAGTTTTCCTCGTTTGATAAGGTATTAATAATCCTTATTTAAGCCAAGCGCTACCTGCTAGCAAGGTACTCTGCTACCTGCTAGCATCCTGCGTCGCATCAGCGCTCAGAGCCTCGCCCCAAGGTCACCTCACTTGCGGCAGCGGGCACCAGAACGACGTCACACGGGAGTTTTCCCGGCATTCATACTTACCCGTCGCGTTTTCGCGCGCTTGAAAATTTTCACTTTTCATTTATTCGCGAAAAATAGATATCGTCATTCAAAAATCTAAGAACGTGAAATGCATACTCCAGGAGTAATAATCTTTCGATTTTGGGAATAAAAAAATAATAGGAAACCACCCTATTACATTATAGGACATTCAGGCAGGGAAGTGTTTTCGTGACCATTGAAATTAAGAAATAAGACGAAACATAAAAAAAACTATTCAAACATTGAATAAAAAACTATCGAATTATAGGGACAAAAATATAGCCAAAAGATATAATGATGCAGGGATAGAAATGGTATGATTCGATACAAATATCTCAACTGATAGCACCAAATTGTTTTTTTTAAATCTCTGTCAATACCATTAAGCTTCTGAAAAACCCTGGAAATAGCTAAAAATATTACTAGCCACCACATAGTTATTTAAAGAGTACCACGGTCACCGGTTTCAGAATTTTCCTAGATTTTAAGATACCTTTAAATTTCACAACATTCGAGACAGTGAAAACACTGATGACAGATTTTTATTTTTCCACCTGCCTGAATTGAAGTGGGCTGTGAATTAGATACTCTGAAGATAGACTTGCTGTGATTCCATGCGAGCAATTCTATTACCATATCTGGTCACGTTAGGATGAGAGTTAATATTGCAATATCATCCGACGGAAGAACAGAATTTGAATCTCATAACTACTTTCACAGTATCAACTCGGTTCACGTAGGTTTTTTCACGCCTTCACAGCCAAGATCTTTTCAAATCTTGCAAAAGAGGGTTAAATCTTAGTTTGAATCACCGATCTGTCGATTGCCACCCTAACTGTTGGTGTACATCTATAGCGTAAATATTTCTTTATGGCTTCATCATAATTTGTTGCTCATTGCTGAAAGCATCAATCGTCAAAACTATCTCAAATTATTATAATGAAAGTAATCTACAGAATAAGGTCGATTAGCATGGGGTATTTAAGAAATATTCTGGAAATCTCCCAACCTTTCATTGACTTCCCTTTTCAATTCGTAATTAGGCCTGCTCCCTTTCATTCTATCTAAAAATCCTGTTCTTTAATTTCTTCTCCCTCGTTTACCCAACTTTCTACCCTCTAACACGGTATCAACATGCCCTCCCCGCTAAGTACTCAATCCATCCATACCTTCTGTCGCCTCCGTATTCCATCCAGAAGCTGCCTCTCGTCACCCACCATGTTCAGCACTTCGTCATTCCTCCTACTCTCCGTCTACTTAACTTTCTCCAATCTACTCCACACCCACACCTCGAACGCCTCCAGTCTTATCTCGCCCTCCTTGCTCAGTATCCATGTTTCCGCACTCCAGATCAGACTCTTCACTAACCCTTCCTTTAAATGCTTACTTAACTATTCTCTTATAAGTTCCTTCCTATTCGTGAACAACTACCTCAAATGTTTCCCAAAAAATGAATGTCCCTCAATGTGTATTATCAATAAAAGATTTAGGAATTGTCTAGGACCACAAACTTCTGAAGAAACAAAGTTCAATCTCCTAAGAATCCCTTTTTTTTTAGCGAAAAATCTGAGAAAAAATTGAGGATCAAACAGATCGACCGAGAACGTAATGAGAAAGTCCTAATAAGAGTAAGAGAGAGGAGAACTATGGATCGAAACGAAATCGGAGTCAAAACTACTCCAGGACAAAGCTAAGCTAAAACTGTGGGACGAAACGAATCGCACGGGAGGGACCACGTGCTTCACTTTCGAACGGTTTAGGGCCGTATTCTCAGTGGACCCTACACATCCGTCCCTACATAACAAAAGGACCCTACATGCGTTTCTCAGTCGACCCTACATAAGTGGTGGGGGGTAATTCCGTCGTCAAGTTCTCTGGGATGACGTAGATGATGGCGCAGTGCTAATTTTACACTCTGGTGGTGTAATGGAACTAACTATGAAACTAAGAAAAGACGACCGAAAATTTATGAACGAGCATATTGTTTTTGTAGGGTGTAGGACTGGTTCAGCTACCCTACATCAAGTAGGGCCCGTTTAGTTCCAAAAACGGCCATATGTAGGGCTTGATGTGGCGTATGTAGGGCGAAATCGGTTTATGTAAGGGCTGATGACGTATCCAGGGTCGGTTGGCCCTGCAGGGTCGACTAAGAATACGGCCCTTAGTTTCGACCCACACACCGAGTACGAAATATGGTTGAATGAAGTAGAGGCTCGACCTACCGCCATTAGATGCACGGAGCACTCATATTTTTACCACTAAATGAGAACGGTGAGTGGAAACAGGCCATTCGATTTTTAAGCTCAATGTTTTATCCTCTCCACACGTATGCCAAACGTAATGGGTCGAAAATATTCCCTCTTTTCCCCCTCCACTCAACTTCTGGGATCAAAACTTAACCATGAGCATCGGAGTTTCGTTTAATTTAGTTTCATTCCCGGGAGTAAAGTTTCGTCCCGGATCGAAACTAAACTCCTGGGTGATTGTAATTTCGCGAGGGAACGAAATTAAACTTACGCCTTGCATCTTCGTTTCCCTCTGAGCCGAAACGAAACATTTTTGATTCGTTTCACTTGCCATCCTTGATGATGCCGTGATGAAGACAATCGTCGAAGGACAAGTAATTGGCAAGAACGGAAAAGGAAGACCTCGAATAAAATAAATGGAACAGGTAAAGAAGGATGCGAAAGAGAAGAAATACGTAGGTGTGAAAAGATTAGTTGATAGGAGAACTGAGTGGAGAGCTGCGTCAAACCAATCTTAGGATTGTTGACCATAGGGGTGTCATATTTTGTACCAGTCATAAGTAGGCTACAACATAAGGATAGCTAACCCTAAAAAAGCAAAAAATGGTACTCAGGAATACGAAATTATCAGTATAGACCAAGATAAATCAGTAAAATCAGTAAAGTAATCGTCGATCACGAGCGAGTAACGATTACAACCAAAGTAACGATTCCTCTTTCACCTCAAGGATTAAATTACAAGGAAAATTTAATTTCGCGAACTAAAGAGAGATGCGAAAGAGAAGAAATACGTAGGAGTGAAAAGATAAGCTGATGGGAGAATTGAGTGGAGAGCTGCGTCAAACCAATCTTAGGATTGTTGACCATTAATGATGATGATGATTGACACCAACATTGCACTGGTCATTGAACATATCAAGAGTCAGGGAGTTGAGATGGATGCGGATACGAAAAGAATAGCCTAACCTCATTTGAATGTCCACCTCGGACGAGGGAAT